>NC_052160.1:92073340-92712729 GCF_902713615.1 Scyliorhinus canicula | reverse complement strand
CCAGATCTCGTTGCGTATCGATATCTCTCAATTCACACCTATACAAATAATCAATTTGCCTTCCTATTTTGCAAGTCAAAGTGGATATCCTCACAGAGAGTGAGAGGTAGGGGCGTGAGATGGAGAGAGATACAGAAAAGAGAGCGAGGGGAGTGTGAGAGAGAATGAGAGACAGAGGGAGGGGAGAGATGGTGGAAGAAAGGGGGGAGAGAAAGAGATTGACGCTGTGATATCTAGACTGAGATAGAAAGGATAGAGCGGGAGAGATATAGAAAGGGGAGTAGTGAGTCTGGAGAGGAGTTGGGAGAGAGGGAGTGGGATGGGAAGGGAGACGGAGAAATAGGTGATTCATACAGGCGAGTGACTAAGACAGAGCATGAGAGGTAGAGAGAGAAGGATTGGGCAAGACAATGTGAGATAGGAATGGACAGGACAGATGGAGAGTCGAATGCAGAAACGGATGCGGAGACAGATTCAGAGAAGGAAGCAGAGATGAATGCAGAGACTGAGAAAGAGACGGATTCAGAGACGGATGCGGAGACAGTTTCAGAGATGGTTGCAGCAACGGATGAGGAGAGGGATTCACAGACAGATTCAGAGACTGGTGCAGAGACAAATTCAGAGACGGATTAAGAGATGGATTCAGAGACTGGTGCAGAGACGAATGCAGAAATGGATGCAGAGACGGATGCAGAGACAAATCCAGAGACAGAAGCAGAGGCGGTAGCAGAGACGGAAGCAGAGGCTGAATCAGAGATGGCTGCAGAGTCGGAATCAGAGACAGAATCAGAGACGGCTGCAGAGAAAAATCCAGAGATGGATACAGAGACGGCTGCAGAGACGGAAGCAGAGGCAGATGCAGAGATGGATGCAGAGACTGATACAGTGATGGATAAAAAGATGGTTGGAGAGAAGGATTGAGAGTAGGCGAGAGAAAAGGATGGAGAGAAGGTTGGAGAAGATGGTGGTGATAAGGTTGGTGAGATGGATGGTGAGAAGGTTGGATAACATAATGAAGAGAAGAATTGAGATAAGGACAATAGTAATATTCTTTATTGTCACATGTAGGCTTACATTAACACTGCAATGAAGTTACTGTGAAAAGCCCCTAGTCGCCACATTGCGGCGCCTGTTCAGTTACACAGAGGGAGAATTCCGAATGTTCAAATAACCTAACAATACGTCTTTCGAGACTAGATGAAGGAAACTGGAGCTCCCCGAGGAAACCTACGTAGATACAGGGTGAATGCGCAGACTCCATACAGACAGTGGCCCAAGCTAGATTCGACCCTTGACCCTGGAGCTGTGAAGCAACAGTGCTACTCACTGTGAGAAGGATGGAGAGAAGGATGGAGTGCGAATGATGGAGAGATTGATGGAGTGTCGGATGGAGGGACGGACAGAGCGATAGATGGAGAAACGGAGGGGAGGGACGGAGAGAGTGGCAGAGGGAATGTCAGAGGGAGAGACAAAGGGAGTGACAGAGGGATGGACAAAGGGAGTGAGGGAGATAGAAACAGAAGGATAGATAGAGGGAGGGAAGAGACGAAGGGAGCGAGTGGAATGCAGAAAGATGGAGAGGAGAAAGGTGTGGAGGGAGGAAGTAGGAGACAGATGGAGAGAGGAGATTGAAAGAGAAAGGGAACAGGAGGAATGTGAAGAGAGAAAGGGAGTGAGAGAGGAAGAAAGATAAAGTGAGAGTGAGGGAGGGAGAGTGAATGAGAGAGCGTGGAAATGGCACAAAGAGAGAAAGTAGGATGAGAGGGAGGGAGTGAGGGAGAGTGTGGGAGGAAGATTGAGTGAGCTTGAGTGGGAGTGAAAGACTTAGAAACGGAGATTGAGAGGGAGGGAGATAAAGCGAGAGAGAGAGGGGGACAGATATGGGCGAGGAGGCGAGAGTATTGATGTGAGTGAGGCTGAGATTGAGACAAGAGTGAAGGAGAGAGAGGGAGACAGAGATAGAGAAGTTAGGCATAGAGGGGAGTGAACGAGTTACAGGGTGATCGAAAGGGTGGGAGTTAGGTGAGGCATACAGTAGAATGAGAGAACAGAGAGGGGAGAGTGAGACAGAGAGTGGAGAGAATGTGAAAGTGAGGTCAGGCATACAGTGGAGAGAGTAATACAGAATCTTACATAGAAAATTGAAGCAAGAAGAGGATATTTGCCCCTTTAAACATGCTCCGCAATTTGTTAAGATAATGGCTAATTTTCAAGTTCAATACCCTGTTCCCACCTTACCCCCATATCCTTTGAACCCTTTTTCCCCAAGAGCTATATAGGATTCATTCTTGAAATTTAAACAACTACTTTTTATGTTCGTGAATTTCACAGATTGACCAGCCTCGGGGTGAAGAATTAAATAATAATAATTTTTATTGTCACAAGTAGGCTTCCATTGGTGCTGTGAAGCAACAGTGCCAGACACAGTGCAGCCGAGCCACCTCAACATCGTCGGCAAAGACATAGAGTGAGAGGGAGGGAAGGAGAGAGATGGAACAATCTATCAGAATCTACAGTCTAGTTAGAATTTCATACGTTTCCATGAGATCCCCCTCAGCATGGTCACATTGTGGTTAGTACTGTTGCTTCACAGCGCTAGGGGCCCAGGTTTGATTCCCAGCTGGCGCCACTGTCTGTGCAGAGTCTGCATTTTCTCCCTGTATCTGTGTGAGTTTCCTTCGGGCGCTCCGGTTTACTCCAACAATTACGGGAAGACGGGCTGGTAGGTAATTTGGACATTCTGTATTCACGCTCTGTGTACCCGAACAGGAGCCTAAACCTGGCGATGAGGGGCTTTTTTCAGTCACTTCATTGCAGTGTTAATATGAGCCAGCTTGTGACAATAACATTATTAAAAAAAGAGATTAAACTCCAATGAATATAAACCTAAGCGATTTTTTATCTTTTCGTTTGACAATCCCACCATCCCAGGAATCAGCCAGGTAAATCTTCGCTGCACTCCCTCCATGTCAAGAATATCCTTCCTCTAAGTGCCCCAATACTGCACGCAATATGCCGCACCGATCCCCTACAAAAGTGCAGCAAAACATTTCTATTCTTATACTCAAATCCTCTCACTTTGAAGGCCAAAATACCATTTTCCTTTCCTGTCTGCTGTACCCGCACACTTAATTTCAGCGTCTAATGCACTAGGACACCAAGATCTCGTTGCGTATCTATATCTCTCAATTCACACCTATACAAATAATCATTTGCCTTCCTATTTTTGCAATCAAAGTAGATATCCTCACAGAGAGTGAGAGGTAGGCGTGAGATGGAGAGAGATACAGAAAAGAGAGCGAGGGAGTGTGAGAGAGAATGAGAGACAGAGGGAGGGAGAGATGTTGTAAGAAAGGGGGGAGAGAAAGAGATTGACGCTGTGAGATCTAGACTGAGATAGAAAGGAATAAGCGGGAGAGATAGAGAAAGGGGAGTAGTGAGTCATGGAGAGGAAGTTGGAGAGAGGGAGTGGGATGGGAAGAGGGAGACGGAGAAATAGGTGATGCATACAGGCGAGTGACTAAGACAGAGCATGAGAGGTAGAGAGAGAAGGAATGGGCAAGACAGATGGAGAGAGGAATGGACAGACAGATGGAGAGTCGAATGCAGAAACGGATGCGGAGACAGATTCAGAGAAGGAAGCAGAGATGAATGCAGAGACTGAGAAAGAGACGGATTCAGAGACGGATGCGGAGACAGTTTCAGAGATGGTTGCAGCAACGGATGAGGAGAGGGATTCACAGACGGATTCAGAAACTGGTGCAGAGCCAAATTCAGAGACGGATTAAGAGATGGATTCAGAGACTGGTGCAGAGACGAATGCAGAAATGGATGCAGAGACGGACGCAGAGACAAATCCAGAGACAGAAGCAGAGGCGGTAGCAGAGACGGAAGCAGAGGCTGAATCAGAGATGGCTGCAGAGTCGGAATCAGAGACAGAATCAGAGACGGCTGCAGAGAAAAATCCAGAGATGGATACAGAGACGGCTGCAGAGACGGAAGCAGAGGCAGATGCAGAGATGGATGCAGAGACTGATACAGTGATGGATAAAAAGATGGTTGGAGAGAAGGATTGAGAGTAGGCGAGAGAAAAGGATGGAGAGAAGGTTGGAGAAGATGGTGGTGATAAGGTTGGTGAGATGGATGGTGAGAAGGTTGGATAACATAATGAAGAGAAGAATTGAGATAAGGACAATAGTAATATTCTTTATTGTCACATGTAGGCTTACATTAACACTGCAATGAAGTTACTGTGAAAAGCCCCTAGTCGCCACATTGCGGCGCCTGTTCAGTTACACAGAGGGAGAATTCCGAATGTTCAAATAACCTAACAATACGTCTTTCGAGACTAGATGAAGGAAACTGGAGCTCCCCGAGGAAACCCACGTAGATACAGGGTGAATGCGCAGACTCCATACAGACAGTGGCCCAAGCTAGATTCGACCCTGTGTCTCTGGAGCTGTGAAGCAACAGTGCTACTCACTGTGAGAAGGATGGAGAGAAGGATGGAGTGCGAATGATGGAGAGATTGATGGAGTGTCGGATGGAGGGACGGACAGAGCGATAGATGGAGAAACGGAGGGGAGGGACGGAGAGAGTGGCAGAGGGAATGTCAGAGGGAGAGACAAAGGGAGTGACAGAGGGATGGACAAAGGGAGTGAGGGAGATAGAAACAGAAGGATAGATAGAGGGAGGGAAAGAGACGAAGGGAGCGAGTGGAATGCAGAAAGATGGAGAGGAGAAAGGTGTGGAGGGAGGAAGTAGGAGACAGATGGAAAGAGGAGATTGAAAGAGAAAGGGAACAGGAGGAATGTGAAGAGAGAGAGGGAGTGAGAGAGGAAGAAAGATAAAGTGAGAGTGAGGGAGGGAGAGTGAATGAGAGAGCGTGGAAATGGCACAAAGAGAGAAAGTAGGATGAGAGGAAGGGAGTGAGGGAGAGTGTGGGAGGAAGATTGAGTGAGCTTGAGTGGGAGTGAAAGACTGAGAAACGGAGAGTGAGAGGGAGGGAGATAAAGAGACAGAGAGAGAGGGGGACAGATATGGGCGAGGAGGCGAGAGTATTGATGTGGGTGAGACAGAGATTGAGACAAGAGTGAAGGAGAGAGAGGGAGACAGAGATAGAGAAGTTAGGCATAGAGGGGAGTGAACGAGTTACAGGGTGATCGAAAGGGTGGGAGTTAGGTGAGGCATACAGTAGAGTGAGAGAACAGAGAGGGTAGAGTGAGACAGACAGTGGAGAGAATGTGAAAGAGAGGTCAGGCATACAGTGGAGAGAGTAATACAGAATCTTACATAGAAAATTGAAGCAAGAAGTTGATATTTGCCCCTTTGAACATGCTCCGCAATTTGTTAAGATAATGGCTAATTTTCAAGTTCAATACCCTGTTCCCACATTACCCCCATATCCTTTGAACCCTTTTGCCCCAAGAGCTATATAGGATTCATTCTTGAAATTTAAACAACTACTTTTTATGTTCGTGAATTTCACAGATTGACCAGCCTCGGGGTGAAGAATTAAATAATAATAATTTTTATTGTCACAAGTAGGCTTCCATTGGTGCTGTGAAGCAACAGTGCCAGACACAGTGCAGCCGAGCCACCTCAACATCGTCGGCAAAGACATAGAGTGAGAGGGAGGGAAGGAGAGAGATGGAACAATCTATCAGAATCTACAGTCTAGTTAGAATTTCATACGTTTCCATGAGATCCCCCTCAGCATGGTCACATTGTGGTTAGTACTGTTGCTTCACAGCGCCAGGGGCCCAGGTTCGATTCCCAGCTGGCGTCACTGTCTGTGCAGAGTCTGCATTTTCTCCCTGTATCTGCGTGAGTTTCCTTCGGGCGCTCCGGTTTACTCCAACAATTACCGGAAGACGGGCTGGTAGGTAATTTGGACATTCTGTATTCACGCTCTGTGTACCCAAACAGGAGTCTGAACCGGGAGACGAGGGGCTTTTTTCAGTCACTTCATTGCAGTGTTAATATGAGCCAGCTTGTGACAATAACATTATTAAAAAAAGAGATTAAACTCCAATGAATATAAACCTAAGCCATTTTTTATCTTCGCTTTTGACAATCCCACCATCCCAGGAATCAGCCAGGTAAATCTTCTCTGCACTCCCTCCATGTCAAGAATATCCTTCCTCAATGTTCGCACAAAGTGCACGCAATATGCCTCACCTTTGCCCTACAAAAGTGCAGTAAAACATTTCTATTCTGACACTCAAATCCTCTCGCTATGAAGGCCAAAATACCATTTGCCTTTCCTGCCTGCTGTTCCAGCACGCTTAATTTCAATCACTGAGTGTCTTTAAGACAGAGATAGATTGGATCTTGATTAACAATGGGATCAGTGGTTATGGGGGTGGGGGGGGGGGGGGGGGGGTGGGGGGGGGCGGGAGAGGCAGGAGAATGCGGATGAGAATATATCAGCCATGATTGAATCGCAGATCAGACTCGATGGGCCGAGTGGCCTAATTCTGCTCCTAATTATTATGGTCTTATTGTCTTCTGAGGGCACTAAGGTCTCATTGAGTAATATCTATCAATTTGAACCCATTCTAATATTAATCTGCCTTCCTATTTTTCCAACCGATGTGGATGTCCTTAAAGAGGAGTGAGAGAGAGTAGGCGAGAGAGGGAGAGAAATACAGAGAAAGAGAGCGAGTGACTGGGAGAGAGTGGGAGAGAGACTGAGAGACAGAGGGAAAGAGAGATGTTGGAAGAAAGGGGGGAGGGAGAGGGCAAAATTGAGGGACAGAGAGCTAGACTGAGACAGAAAGGAATGAGAGGGAGAAGAGATAGAAGGAAAGCAAATGGAAGAGAGCGAGTGGGATGGGAAGAGGGAGAGGGAGAATTAGGTGAAGCATACCGGCGAGTGACTGAGACAGAGCATAAGAGGGATACAGAGAGGGAGAGGGGCAGACAGATGGAGAGACGGATTCAGAGATGGATGCAGAGATTGATGCGGAGACGGATGCGGAGACGGATGCGGAGATGGATGCAAAGACGGATGCGGATTCGGATGCAGAGATGGATGCGGAGATGGATGTGGAGATGGATGGAGCGAAGGATAGAGAGAAAGTGAGAGACAAGGATGGAGAGAAGGTTGGAGAAGATGGGCGGTGATACGTTTGGGGAGATGGATGGTGAGAAGGATGGATAATATAATCAAAAAGAATGGAGAGCTGCTAAAGAATAATAATCATCTTTATTGTCACAAGTAGCCTTACATTAACACTGCAATGAAGTTACTGTGAAAAGCCCCTCGTCGCCACATTCCAGCGCCTGTGCGGTTACACAGAGGGAGAATTCAGAATGTCCAAATTACTTAATAGTACGTTTTTCGGGACTTGTGGGAGGAAAACTGAGCACCCGGAGAAAACCCACCCAGACACGGGGAGAACGTGCAGACTCCATATAGACAGTGACCCAAGCTGGGAATCAAACCTGGGACCCTGGAGCTATAAAGCAATAATCCTACCCACGGTGAGAAGGATGGAGAGAAGGATGGAGAGAAGGATGAAGGGGGTAGAAAGGAGAGATGGATGGTGAGTCGGATGGAGAGGCGGAGGAAGCGACGGATGGAGAAACAGAGGGAGATACGGAGGCAGAGGGAGTGACAGAGTGAGTGAGAGACAGAGACAGAAGGATAGATAGAGGGAGAGAAAGAGAGTGAGAGAGCAAGGGAGATGCAGAAAGAGGGAGAGGAGAAAGTTGGGAAGAAGGAAGTAGGAGACAGATGGAGAGAGGAGATTGAGAGAGAAAGGGAACAGGAGAACTGTGAAGAGAGTGAGGGAGTGAGAGAGGGAGAAAGAGATAGAGTAAGAGGGAGGGAGGGAGAGAGAGGGAGAGACAGGGAGAGAGCGTGGAGATGGCACAAAGAGAGAAAGTAGAATGAGAGGGAGGGAGTGAGGGAAAGTGTGGGAGTGAGATTGAGTGAGCTTGAGTGGGAGTGAAAGAGTGAGAGACGGAGAGTGAGGGGGAGGGAGATAAAGAGACAGAGAGAGAGGGGAGGGACAGATATAGGTGAGGTGGCAAGAGTGTTGATGTGAGTGAGACTGTGATTGAGAGGAAGAGTACAAGAGAGAGAGGGAGAGAGAAAGAAGTTAGGCATGGGGAAGTGAATAAGTTAGAGGGAGAAAGGGTGAGAATATGGTGAGTCATACACGGGTGAGAGAACAGAGAGGGGAGAGTCAGACAGTCAGTGGAGAGAATGAGAGAGAGAGGTCTGGCATACAGTGGAGTGAAGTGCACGCAATATGCCTCACCAATGCCCTACACAATTGCAGTAATATTTCTATCCTATACTCAAATCCTCTCACTATGAAGGCCACGAGGGAGAGAAAGAGAGAGTTGGGGGAGGGTGAGGGGAAGAGACAAGGAAAGGAAGTGGGAGAGGGAGTGGGATGGGAAGAGGGAGAGGGATCTATTCTCCACTTGCCTGGATGAGTGATGCTCCAACAACACTCAAGGAGCTCAATACCATCCAGGACAAAGGAGCCCGCTTGATTGCTCCTCCCACATTCAAACCCTGCAACATCAAACAATGGCCGCCGTGTGTACCATCTCCAAGAAACACAGCAGGAACTCACCAGGGTTCCTTCGACAGCACCTTCCAAACCCACGACTACTAGAATTCGGAGGGCAAAGAGCAGCAGCTCCCTATGAACCCTACCACCTGGAGGTGCCCCTCCAAGTCACGCACCATCCTGACATGGAAACATATCACCCATCGTTCCTTCACTGTCGCTGGGTCAAAATCCTGGAACTCCATCCCTATTAGCACTGTGGGTGTATCTACACCTTAGGGACTGCAGCAGATGAAGAAGGCAACTCACTACCACCATTTGAAGGGCAACTAGGGATGGGTAATAAATGCTGGCCTAACCACATCCGGTAAATGAATTTTAAACAAAGGGATACCGGCAAGAGTTGGGATAGAGGGAGAGAGGGATGAGACATACAGTGGAGTTAGGAAGGCAGGGGAGAGTTGGGAAGAGAGGGGGAGAGAGGAGTGAGAGGGTGAGTGAGTTTGAATGTGGGAGGGAGAGTTATTGAGAATGAGGGAGAGGGAGAGAAAGCGAGGGAGAGGGATAGAGAGAGCGAGAGGAGAGGGAAAGATAGGGGCAGAGATTGGGAGAGACGGATGCAGAGACAAATGCAGAGTCGGATGCCGAGAAGGATAACAAGAACGTTGAAGAGACGGATGCAGAGACGGATAGAAAGAAGGATGGAGAGAAGGCTGGTGTGAAGGATGGAGAGTAATATGCAGAAGCAAATGATGAGACAGATGAAGAGATGGATGGAGAGACGGATGCTGAGACGGATGGAGAGACGGATGGAGAGACGGATGGAGAGACCAAGGGTGAGCCCAAGGGAGAGAACGAGGGAGAGACCGAGGGAGAGACCGAGGGAATGACAGACGGAGAGTAAGAGAGAGAGGGAGTCAGAAAGAGGGAGAGGAACGAAAGAGGGAGGGAGGGAGCAATTAAGAGACAGATAGGGACAGCACGGTGGAGCAGTGGGTTAGCAATGCGGCCTCACGGCGCCGAGGTCCCATGTTCGATCCTGGCTCTGGGTCACTGTCCATGTGGAGTTTGCCCATTCTCTCCACGTGTGCGTGGATTTCACCCCCACAACCCAAAAATGTGTAAGCTAGGTGGATTGGCCACGCTAAATTGCCCCTTAATTAGAAAAAATTAATTGGGTGCTCTAAATTTAAAAAAAATAAGAGACAGATTGTGGTAAACCACTGTTAGTACAGTATATGTATTGTGGTAAACTGTTACTGAACATGTATTGTGATAAACCACTGCCTGATGGCTCTGCCTCCCCTTGGGCTCGGTATAAAGGTGGCCGACCTCCGGCCCTGCCCCAGTTCGGGATCAGAGGCCAGGAGGCTTTCTGTTTCGCTTATTAAAGCCTCAGTTCCGTTCACTACTCGTCTTGTGTTAATTGATGGCACATCAATTTAATAAGCTAAACTTTTAAGATTAATTCATCACTCAAGCCTGATCACCTGCAGCTGGGCCCACAAGCAGCCGACGCCACTGTAATGTTCGAGCACTGGCTAAGCTGCTTCGAAGCTTACCTCGGATCCTCCACTGATGACGTCACCGACCTCCAAAAGCAGCAGGTTTTCCTTTTTATCAGAGACGCCCCCTCGTATATGGAGGCGATAATGCTGCTGAAGGGACAGTACATAAAGACAGTAAACGAGTTGTATGCCAGGCACCTCCATGCGACGGGGCCACAACGCCCCGGAGAATCGCAAGCTGAATTCCTGCGTGCCTTGCGGGTATGCGGCAGTATCGGCTGTCCAACACATGGAGCTATTGATCAGGGACGCCTATGTCGCGGGCATTAAATCCAATTACATCTGCCAGCACTTGCTAGAAGGGGGTACACTCGGCCTCCCAGAGACAGTGCAGCTCTCATACTCGCTGGAAGTGGCTTTCCAGAACATGGAGGCCTACACACTGAACCCGCGGCAGCCTCGTGGATGTCATGGGCGCCACCATCACCTGACTCGAGTGTGGCTCAAGCCTGTGCCGCGCAGCAGCCCGCCATCTCCGGAAACCCGAAATGCTACTTTGTGGCCAGAGTAAGCACCCCAGACAACACTGCCCTGCACGGAAAGCGATTTGCAATGGGTGTGGGAGGAAGGGCCACTTCGGCAAAGTCTGCCAGGCCCAACCTGTCCCTAACGTTCCTCGGCCCAGCAGCACTGCCTGTTGCCTGTCGGGACCGCCCCCACCTGCCGCGCCACATGCCATGTGTGACCCGTGGGCGCCGTCATCTCCACGTACCACCAGCTCCCTATCCGCCGAAGGACCGCCAATACGGTGCCTTCGAGGTAGATGGCCGCCTGTACCACTTCCTCAGGGTCCCCTTCGGCGTCACCAATGGGGTCTCGGTCTTCCAGCGAGAAATGGACTGAATGATTGACCAGTACGGGCTGTGAGCCATGTTCCCGTAACTAGATAATGTCATCGTCTGCAACCATGACCAGCCTGACCATGACGCAAACCTCCGGCATTTCCTCCACAGCGGTAAGCTCCTTAACCTCACATACAATAAGGAGAAATGCGTTTTCCGCTCAAACCGCCCAGCCATCTTTCGCCACGTTGTGGAAAACGGAGTCCTCGGGCCCGACCCCAACCGTGTGCACCCCCTCCTGGAACATACCCTCGCCCACTGCCCCAAGGCCCTGAATAGATGCCTGGGGTTCTTCTCTTATTATGCCCAGTGGGTCCCCAATTATGCGGACAAGGCCCGCCCACTCATTAAATCCATCCTTTTTCCCCTGACGGCTGAGGCCTGCCTGGCCTTCAACCGCATCAAGGCTGATATTGCCAAAGCTGTGATGCACGCTGTGGACAAATCCATTCCGTTCCAGGTGGAGAGCGATGCATCGGGCTTTGCCCTGGCCGCTACACTCAACCAGGCGGCCAGGCCCGTGGCTTTCTTCTCCCGTACCCTCCATGCCTCCGAAATTCGACATTCCTCCTTCGAAAAGGAAGCCCAAGCCATTGTAGAAACTGTGCGACATTGAGGCATTACCTGGCCGGCAGGCGATTCACTCTCCTCACTGACCAACGGGCAGTTGCCTTTATGTTCAATAATACATAGCGGGGCAAAATCAAGAACGACAAGAGTCTGTGGTGGAGGATCGAACTCTCCACCTACAACTACGAGATCTTGTACCGACCTGGGAAGCTCGATGAGCCCCCAGATGCCCTATCCCGCGGTACATGTGCAAGCGCACAAGTAGACCGACTTCGGGCCCTCCACAATGACCTCTGTCGACCAGGGGTCACCCATTTTTTTCATTTTATCATGGCTTGCAACCTGCCTTATTCCATCGAGGAGGTCAGGACCATGACCAGGGACTGCCAGGTCTGCGCAGAGTGCAAACCGCACTTCTATCGGCCAGACAGAGCACACCTGGTAAAGGCTTCCCGCCCCTTTGAGAGCCTCAGCATCGAATTCAAAAGGCCCCTCCCCTCCACTGACCGTTACATGTACTTCCTCAACGTTGTTGACGAGTACTCACGATTCCCCTTTGCCATCCCATGCCCTGACATGACCTCTGCCACCGTCATCAAGGCCCTGCACAGTCTCTTCACCTTGTTTGGTTTCCCCACCTACATCCATAGCGATTGGGGTTCCTCCTTCATGAGAGACGAGTTGCGTCAGTTCCTGCTTAGCAAGGGCATCGCCTCAAGCAGGATGACCAGCTACAACCCCCGGGGAAATGGACAGGTAGAGAGGGAGAACGCGATGTCTGGAAGGCCGTCCTTCTGGCCCTACGGTCTAGAGGTCTCCCAGTGCCCCGCTGGCATGAGGTCCTTCCCGATGCGCTCCACTCCATCCGGTCACTCCTGTGCACTGCCACCAATGAGACCCCTCACGAACCTATGTTTGCCTTCCCTAGGAAGTCCACTTCAGGGGTCTTGCTCCTGCCCTGGCTAACAGTCCCAGGGCCCGTCCTCCTCCGGAAGCATGTGAGGAGTCATAAATCGGGTCCCCTCGTCGAGAAGGTCCTGCTCCTCCATGCCAATCCACAATATGCCTACATGGCACATCATGACGGGTGGCAGGACACAGTCTCCCTCTGGGATTTGGCACCTGCAGGTTCCCCAGCGACCATCACCACCACCCCGACCCTACACCGTATTCCTCCACCACTACCCGGCTACTTCAAGATTTGGCACCCGCAGGCCCACCGGCAACCTTCACCAACACCCCTTCCCCTACAATGCTCCACCCCCCACCATCCACCGACTCAACTACTGGGCGAAGAAGAAAACAACACGCTCCCGGACGCGCAGGTCTCGACACCAGTGCACACACCACAGCCGGGACTGAGGCGAGCACGGCGGAAGGTCAAAGCCCCCGACAGACTGGACCTTTAAGGCTACTTCACCCATGCTGGACTCTTTTTTTAACAGGGGGTGAATGTGGTAAACCACTGTTAGTATATTATATGTATTGTGATAAACTGTTACTGTATTACATGTATTGTGGCAAACCACTGCCTGATGGCTCCGCCTCCCCTCGAGCTCGGTATAAACGTGGCCAACCTCCGGCCCTGCCCCAGTTCGGGATCAGAGGCCAGGAGGCTTTCTGTTTAGCTTATTAAAGCCTCAGTTTCATTCACTACTCGTCTTGTGTTAATTGATGGCACATCACAGATGGAGAGAGGGAGATTAAGAGAGAAGGGGAAATAGAAGGATGGGGGAGAGAGAGAGTGAGAGGAGTAAAAAGATATAGAGGGAGAGGGAGGGAGGAAGCGAGAGGGTGTGACAGGGAGAGAGTGAGGGGGAAGGCACAGAAAGAAAGGGGAAAGAGGGAAGGAAGGAGAGAGGGGGAGAGAGAGAGTAAGAGAGAGATGGTAAGGGAGATTGGCAGAAAGGGGAAAAAAGAGAGATGTAGAGAGAGAGTTGGAGTGAGATTGAGAGTGAGCCAGAGGGAGGAGTGTGAGAGAGAGTGATAGAGGTAGAATGAGGGATAGAGGGGGAGAGGGAGAGCAGAAGAGAGAGGGGGGTGGGTGAATAAGTGAGAAAGAGAGATAGAGGGAGAAGGAGGGAGAGAGGAGGAGGTAGAGCAATAGAGAGAATGTGAGTGAGGTTGAGAGAGACAGGGAGAGAGAGAGGGAGTGAGTGAGAAGGAAACATGGAGAGAGAGAGGAAGCAAAAGATGGAAGGAGAGCGAAAATGAGGGGACGTGAGATTGAGAGTTAATGGAGAGACAGAGGGGGAGAGAGATTGATGGAAATGGAGGGAGGGGAGAGCTGGAAGGAGAGAGTGAGAGGGAAAGAGGGAGAGAAAGAAGGAAAGATTGAGGGGGAGGCAGAAAGAGTGAGAGGAGAAAGAGAGAGCGAGCTGATAAGAGAGGGAGAAAGAAAGATAAAGAAAGAAGGAGGGTGGAGGAGAGAGGTTGAGAGTGAGAGGATGAGTGAGAGGGCGAGTGAGAGGGATAGAGTGAGAGAGGGAGAGAGAGAAAGTGGAGGGGAGAGAGGGGAAAGTGAAAGGGGAGTGAGAGTGACAGAATGAGACAGAGAGAGGGAGAGAAAGAGTGATGGATGGAAAGAAGGGGAGACAGAGGAAGTTGCAGAGGAAGAGATAGAGGGGCGAAGAGAGGGAGAGGCAGGGAGAGAGTGAGGGGGAGACAGAAAGAGGGAAAGGAGATGAGGGAGGTAGAAAAGTAAGAGACAGATGGAGAGAGGTAAAGTGTGAGTGCGAATGGGAGGGGGTGAGAGAGAGAAAGAAGAGATAGAGGGGAGAGGGAGGGAGGGAGTAAGGGGAGGGAGAGTGGGAGAGACAGCGAGGGGGAGAGAGGTGGAGAGAGGAGGAGGGAAGAGAGTGGGAGTGAGCTTAAGAGAGGGAGATATTGTGTTTGGTCTTAATAATAATAATCTTTATTATCATCACAGTGGGCTTACATTAAAACTGCAATGAAGTTACTATGAAAAGCCCCTAGTCGCCACACTCCACGCCTGTTCGGGCATAGTGAGGGTGAATTCAAAACGTCCAATTTAGCTAACAGCACTTCTTTCGGGACTTGCGGGAGGATGCTGGCGCTGTGAAGCAACAGTGCTAACCACTATGTTGTCGTGCCGCCCATGGTCTTCTATACCTTGCAAAGAAATCCACCAAGCACCTTGGCTTGTCCAAACCAGGATCTTTATTGAGTCTCGGGTGGTAAGATAGCAATCTGTTACAGAGCACGTTATCATGGAGTCTCCTTATTACTCCTCTGGAACTACATTTAGTACTCACCTGTTTATCTTCCTACCATCTGCGACCTTCTGCCAATGGGCGTATGTGTCTCCACTTATATGACAATCCTTGGTCACATGACCCCAGTCTTGAGACAGCATGGTGTGTCTGCACCGCCACCTGCTGGTTTGAGGTAGCATCCCACCCATCATATTGCTGACAGATATCACCACATCCCCCTTCTCGTAAAACATTAAGATATGTTTACAAGCAACATTGATCTTTAATTTTAAACAAACATGATATTTGTCAAACAATGTGAATAAGTTTAACTAGGGTGTCCATAATCATGATATGTCTGGCCAATTTCCATCTCTTTTACACAGATCACTGTGCCTTCCTCATGGGTTCACCTCTATGATCATTTGAGCTGTTGCCAGCCTGTTCGAAGATTGGTTTATGTGCCGGCCTCGTGTTTCTCTTCCTTTTTGCTCTGTGCCTTTGGAAGGCCTGTGTCCATGACTGCCATACTTGTGTCACCAGTCTCTCTCTTTTTCGCTCCCTTGTGTGATGCTGTTTCCTACTTGCCACTGTGTCCGTTGATGGTTTGTTGGTGGGATGAGCGAGCTCTCCTAGTCTTCTCCTCTTTCTCTTTATTTTGAGAACATGATGATGTATTCTTTTGCGTCGCTTGCTTTTATGTTTTGGCGTAGCAGCCTCTGGCGTGGTGCTGGTTGTTACCGTGTGCTGAGAGGTCTGCAGGGTTTCAGGCGTCACATCACCTTTGGGTTGTATGACCACACCCACTTATGCGGCCTGACCAACATGTTGGAGTGCCAAGGTGTCTGGTGCCTGAGTTAAGGTTGGAACTGGGGCTACAGGTGCCGCCCCTTTGTCATTCGAGAAGGCAATGCTTTCTGGTTGAGCTGATCCAGGCACGGGATCACCTTGGTCAAACTCACAAATGTGTGAGTGGTCTGTGGAGCTGCATAATGAAATTGTCACAGCTTTTCCTCTGGGTCAGTCTCAGAGCTGTCTACAAACTCAACATCCAAGTCGATAGCTGAAACAGCAACCAGGAGCATGATCGAGCCATGCTTCCTGAAGATGCGGTTCAGATGCCAGGACCATTCTGGACGGGTCCTCCAGGTTGATGCTCAGAGTGTCATCCGCATTGTGGCAGCCTGCTGCAGAGGGGCGATGTGTTGGAGGAGGAGGATGAACTTCAGACCTTGTCTGACGAGGAAAATTCGGGGGAGGGTGAGGGTGGGCAGGACATGGAGCCCAGGAAGGCATGGGTAGCCGCACGCACGACGTATGCGCCAGGGCCAATGCTCACGGGGCACTCTGATTGCCTCCAAATTCATCAACTGGGGGGGGGGGGGGGGGGGGGGGTGAAGGGGTAGAACTGGCCAGGGCCACAGACACCACATCCAAACTACTCACTCCCTCGTTCCCCCCCCCCCCCACCCCCACCCCCCAGCCACCCCTCATCCTCAAGACCCTCCGTGATACATACCTGTCGCACTACGGGATGCGGGCCCTGGGTTGGCAGTAACACGAGGTCTGGCCCATGAGATGGAGGATGAAGACAACCTGCTTTGCAATGAGCTCTGGTGCTCTACATCATTTGACAATGTCTGACGCCCGCTCATGGTAGCACTTTCCGCCATCCACCTGTGTAATCCCTGCATGCAAGCTTTCCATTCCATTACACGGTCCCATCAAATCCCTGGGGATGTGGTGGTGGGGGCGATTGGAGGGGTGGGAGGCTAACCCAGACCACCTACAGGGTCCGCCCACCCCCTCCCCCACCCCCCCCACCCCCCCCCCCCCCGCCAGCATCCACCCATTACCCCCACCTCACTCCAGGCCAGCACAGACCAGCCCACCCTTCACACCCATCAGGCAGAGCACCGAGGCAGGTTGAAATATTGGCAACAGGTATTTAACATGAACGTATATTTATAGATTTGAGCCCGAGCCCTCAGAACTAAACTGTGCCAACATGACAAACATCTAGCTTTCTTGCCTTACGGGCCCTAACACTACATCCAGGTGGTTCCCCAGGCAGTACAGCAGGAGTGGAGGTGGCCTGCTGTGATTCCCACCCTGCAACCTGGGTCCCCATTGGTGAACATCTACTGGGGCAACTGGGCCTGGTTGGGCCAGGCTGTTGCTTGAGTGTCCTGGATGGCATGGTGCCACCCCATTCTGCCCGCTGCCCACCAGATGCACCAGGGACAGGAGAGGGGGAGTCCAAGGTGCTGTGGTGTTCCGGCAACTCCCCTGCGGGAGTCTCCATCACGGGCCCCATCACCTTCACCCTCGGGGTGCCCATTGGTCCCTGGGCTACCCCATGGGAGAAGGGTGCGAGAGGAGCTATCCCCTAAGGCTCCCCTGGCACCTGGCACTGCCAGTCCTGGAGGCCCTCTCTGGCCTTGACCAGGGTCTGCACGCTCACGGCCATGGAACACAGGGAGTGGACCATCTCCGTCTGGGATTGCGCTACATCACGCTGCGACTGCGCCACCACCTTCTGGGTTTGTGTCACATCAGCCAGTGCCTGCGCCATCTCCCTCTAGGACTGGGCCACCTCCCTCTGCGTCAGCACCACATCAGCCTACGCCTGGGCTCTACTGGCGATGTTCCCAGCCATGGCCTGCTGTGACTGGGCCACGCTCAGGAGTGCAGCTGCAATTTCCAGATGGCTCTGGAACATGGACCTGAAATAATTCAACTGTGTTATTATCAGGCTTGGAATGTGAATGATACAATCAGATTGAAACCACTGTCACATTGGTTAACCCTGCAACAAGTCTATCTTCACAGAATTAATATATGAGTAACCTGGTATTCCATCCTCTATCCCTCTGCTTAGATAGAACACCGCTTTTTGCCATTGGCTCCCGAGTAATGTTTGTTCTGGCTCCCACGGCAGAAAGATCAAAGGAATATGTATTAACCGAGTGACAGCTACATATCTAAAGAATATGCTGAACCATCAGGATCCAGTTCTGAATCTTCCCAGTTTCTGGCAGATTAGGATATTCCAGCAATGTGAGTTTTGTGGGGAGTTCCCATTTTCCCAGTGTGCCCAGGGTCAGCATTCCCGAAAGTCAGTTCTGTTTGTCAGCCAATCCATCGGAAGCTGCTCCCTTGTCATATCGTCAAGTGGCACAGTGTAGCACGGCACCCACTTGGTTGTTCTTTAAGCCTTGGAGGGAGTGTTGGGAATGTTTGTTTTCCTTTTTTCTGGGTTGCTCTGTGTGTCAATAAACTGACTTTGGTGCTGGGTTTAAAGATTAATCCTGGACTGGTGGTTGGGGGGGGGGGGGGGGGGGGGGGGGGGGGTGGTGGAGATAAGGGCAGAGAGCGAACACACATGAGGGATATATTCTCCAAGGTTGGAGAGATGTCAAGTCTTGAGAGATTGTCACCTGACAAATTGTGCCATTGCTCACGACAATTAGGTCCTATACTCATGTGAATCATCTCAACGTTTGGAGGACTTTCCCAGAGAGCCAGAGCGGAATTTGTGCCAAAGGATGTTGCTGGTGGTTACCGGACAACTTGCCTTTTTGGTAAGAATACAATCAAGGTATTGACGAGAAAAGAGACATACCAGTGAAGCATTTCATTCTTTGTCCCAGCAACACAGAAGTTCTGTGTTACCAAACGCCAAACGCACTAATGAAGCCACTTGACGGCACTAACTGAAGTAATTTTACAAGTGTCAATATAGGCTGCACAGTGGATGGTGGAGACGACATTTCAGATGAAGAATAAGCAGAAAATGGCTGTCTTCTCATCTGACAGCTTTTATCCGTGGGTGTGGAATTGGTGGAGATGAGTGTTTCCGATCTCCATGAGGCTCAAGAGGTCTCAGCCATCTCCCTGATGGACGATCCAATGTTTACTTATTGCTCCTGTTATTGGGGCCTGAGCAGTGCTCCCACTGGTTAGAGTGCCGGCTATCAATTGCAATGGATTACAGTGTGCTGTTCCTCTGTCTCTACAAATCCACTACTACCTTAAACTGGATAGTGAAGACAGACCGTTTTCACCTTTAACTGGATAGTGAAGACAGACCGTTTTCACCTTAAACTGGATAGTGAAGACAGACCGTTTTCACCTTTAACTGGATAGTGAAGACAGACCGTTTTCACCTTTAACTGGATAGTGAAGACAGACCGTCTCCAGTACAATTCAGCCAGTGGTCAGCCTTTTGCACCAAGCGGGGCCAGTCTGGAAATTGTACATCAGAATCCTGATGCATAGTCTTTTTTTTTAAATTTAGAATACCCAATTCATTTTTTCCAATTAAGGGGCAATTTAGCGTGGCCAATCCATGCACATCTTTTGGGTTGTGGGGGTGAAACCCACCCAAACACGGGGAGAATGTGAAAACTCCACACGGACAGTGACCCAGAGCCGGATCGAACCAGGGACCTTGGCGCCGTGTGGCAGCAGGGCTAACCCACTGTGCCACCGGGCTGCCCTAATTCTGATGCATAACCGTTGGGTCAAGCAGTTGCCTTGTCATGTAGAGCGCCAGCGTGATCTCCTGGACTCGTTTTGATCGCCTAATGGGGTCGGAGAGGAATTTCCCAGATTTTTTTCCCCAAATTGGCCTGGGTTTTTGATCTGGTTTTTTGCCTCTCCCAGGAGATCACATGGTCTGGGGTAGTGGGATGGGATGGGAAGTGTCACTATGGTGATGCACTAGCGTATTCACAATTATGTGGGACAGGCTGAATTCCCAATGGGGTCTACTCTCTCCATCACTTTTCATTGATTATAAAATCACATTCTTTAATTGGCTGAAATGCTTGAATTTTAACATCTGGAAATAAATCTGGAAAGTAATTGAACTAAACATACTGTGTGGTTTCTGATTTATGCGATAGCAGGGAACAGAAAGGTGTAGAGATGAATTCTCCATTTGGGGGGAACGAGGGTTATCTCTGGTTTTGGCCACTGATGGAATGACACCTCTGAACCCTCCAGGCAATGTGTAGAGTTACCCCAAATCTGCACAAACAGGCACGTAAAAACAGTATCGGCAGATAAACTATATCGGTCCCATCAAGCTCTTCTCCCTATCCTTGCATGGTGCTGTCCCATCTTCTAGTAATGCCATCCTTGTAAAACAAAGAAATATGACTGATTCACAGCGACAATTACCTCCATGCAATTGGTGTCGGAGAGCACCGTTACTCCCAATACTTCCCAATAAGCAAACATTCCCTGGCACGGTAGCACAGTGATTAGCAAAGTTGCTTCACAGCTCCAGGGTCCCAGGTTCAATTCCCGGCTTGGGTCACTGTCTGTGTGGAGTCTGCATGTTCTCCCTGTGTCTGTGTGGGTTTCCTCCGGGTGCACCAGTTTCCTCCCACAGTCCAAAGATGTGCCATGCTAAATTGCTCTTAGTGACCAAAAACGTTAGGTGGAGTTACTGGGTTACAGGGATAGGGTGGGGGTGTGGGTTTAGGTAGGGTGCTCTTTCCAAGGGCAGGTGCAGACTCGATGGGCTGAATGACTTCTTTCTGCACTGTAAATTGTATGATTCTATAACTGCCAATGTCCCCTCATGAACTTCTCACATTTTCCTTTAAAGGGCAATGTTAACCTTACACTTAAGAGGTTATGTTGCATATGTTTGTTCCAGAGGCCAGTGCCTCCGTGACAATTTACAGAATCACACAGCAGAGTATGTCTCCCAGTTTCGTGGCTGAGCCAACAAGACGAATGAGCCACCAAAACCAGTCCCATTTCTCCATTCCCTATCTCCTCCATCTACAAATCACTCCCTCCAATCAGATAGTCAATTCTCCACTTGAGATCTACAGTGGGGATGGAATTACAAGTGGATGGAATTCTTATCCCCAAAGTTTCAGTGCCTACATCCACAAAAGTTATACGACATCCACAAAAGTTGTACGACAGCCAAAAATTTATTTGGTTTCTATAGTCACCAGAGAGTCAGTGAGATTTTCAAAGTCCCAGTGCTGGATTATTCTCCCAGAGAGTCAGTGCATAACATGGCAGTCCACTCCGACTCTGTCCATGCCCAGGATAATGATTCTATGGGTTTTCCCCTTACTCTTGTTCATTCAATCTGCCTACTCTTTAACCTGTCTCGATTATTTTTCGACCGTCCCTATCTGTACAACAAATTGGTACGTCAAATTAGGCAGGCTGACAAATGGCCTCCAGAACCTGGGACCAGAATTCCTACCCCTATTTCCAGTGACGACCATTTTACTTTCAGCCTGGAGCCCACAGGCAGCACCAGGGTTGTTGGGTGTGTCATTAAGAGGACTGAAGCAATCACTTTGCAATTTTCAGGGAATTGTACAACATCAAAAGGCTGTATAAACTACCACCCCATCTCAGTGCAGATGGGAAAAGGGTTAATATTTCAGGTCAATGACGACACATCAGATTATCCCAAGGTGCTTTGCCACGGGCATTACAAAAGAAAATATGACAGCAAGGCACATAAAAAGATATTCGATGAGGTGACCAAGAGCTCAGTCAAAGAGGTAGGTTTTAAGTAATATCTTAAAGCAGGAAATTAGGTAAAAAGGCAGAGAGGCTTCGGAGGACATTCCAGTGTTTAGGGCCATCAACTTAAGGCATGACTACTGATGGTGGCATGAATAAAACTGGGGATACTCCAGATGAGAATTAAAGGAGCGCAGATATACAGGATGATTGTGGGGTTAGAAGAAAGCCATGGAGGAATTTGAAAAAAAAATAATTTTAGACTTGAAGCATTGCTTCATCTATAGAATCCCTTGAGTGCAGAAGGAGGCCATTCGGCCCATCAAGTCTGCACTGACCCTCTGAAAGAACACCCCATCTAGGCCCACTCTATCCCCGTAACTCACCTAACATGCACATCCTGGAGACTAAGGGGCAAATTAACCTGGCCAATTCACCTAACGTGTACATTTTGGACTGGCAGGAAACCGGAACACGGGGAGGAAACACATGCCGACACGGGAGAATGTGCAGACTCCACACAGACAATCACCTAAGGCCGGAATTGAACTTGGGTCCCTGGCACTGTGAGGCGACAGGGCTAACCACTGATGGCCCTAAACACTGGAATGTCCTCCGAAGCCTCTCTCTCTGCCTTTTTACCTCATTTCCTGCTTTAAGACACTACTTAAAATCTAACTCTTTGACTGAGCTCTTGGTCACCTCATCGAAGAGTGTGCTGCCTTGAGGCCAATGTAGTTCAATGAGCACAGGGGTGGTGGGGTGGCGACTTGGTATGACTTAGGAGGACAATGCCGTGGCAAGTAACTCACTTCCTGACCCCCAAAAGTACAAGTCAGGAGTTGTGGTGAATATTGGAATTTCAAATATGTTGTATTATATGTATTTGGTGCAGTAAGGGTTAAAAATCTGGGTGAGTGTGTGTGACTGCTGCAATCATGTTTTAAAAAATCCTTGTTTGCAAAACAGCTAGGTTTTGGGGCTACAAGTAAAGGTTGGTTGGGCGAATGGAGGGTTGCATGTAGAAAGAGAAAGTTCCCTGGGCAGTAGATAATTAAAGACATTTCAGTTTAATTTTAGTAAGATGATATAGTTAATGGAAGGAGCCAGAGGCTGAAGCAGTCAGCTGTTGAGGTTGCAGATGAAAGATGTTTAGTTTAAAATTGGGATGTGAATAGACAAGAAGCAGTGCTCCCAATACAGTGAGGTTAGGTCTGTCTTTATACAGACTAGCAGTTTCTGGAAAAACACTCAGTTAAGGATTTGACTATGGACAGACCAGAACCAGCTGATCTCACGACAGTGAACTGAAGAGTTGCCTCTGAACAGGACAGGAGCAATTTCAAAGACAGACAGTTTATTTAAAAAAATATATATTTTAACTCAAATGTTCCACATTTTAACAGTTTTACAACAGAAAATGCCAACCTCAAGTCACCCTACCCCCTCAACTACCCCTCCCCTCCCCCACACACCTCAACAGCAGCCAGATCCCCCAAATGTAAGACAAAGAAACCCGTCTCTGGTGGAACCCTTCATCTGGCCCTCTAAGAGACAATTTCACCTTCTCCAATATAGAAACACCATTAGATCCTCCAGTCATGCCAAGGCACTATGGGAGAAGCTTCCCTCCACCCCAACAGGACCATCCTGTGTGCAATCAATGAGGCAAAGACTAAAACATCTGCCCCCGCCCCCGTCTGCAACTCCGGCAGGTCTGACACCCCGAATATGGCCTCCAGGGGACCCGGCTCCAAATCTACGTGTGGGACCTCTGATACTTTAATTGAATCAACCCCAGCCTCGCACACAAGATCGAGGCATGGACCCTTCGCAGCACTTCATACCATAATCTTTCCTCCACTCCATCCCCAACTCTTCCTCCCACATGGCCTTAAACCCTTCCATAGGCTCCTTGGCCTCCACCATGATCCTACCGTAAATCATCAAAATGACCCCATTCTCTAGCTCCCCCACCGACAGCACCTCTAACAATGAGGAGGACATTGCCGCCGGAAAATTCAGGAAGACCTTTCTTGTGGCATATACCTGAAGCCCTCCTCACGCTGGAGCCCACACTACACCCCCAGCTCCTCCAAGCTTGTAAACCATCCCTCCAAAAACAGATCCTTCATCTCTTTCACCCCTTTCTCCTCCCATCCTCGGAGCCACATATCCATCCTCCCCGGCTCAAACCCGCGAATTCCCTCTTATCAACATCACCCTCGAACCTGCCCTCAACTTGAAGTGCTGTCAGAATTGCCCCCAAATCTTCAGCGTGGCCACCACCACAGGACTAACTCCCTACTTCCTCAGGGTAAATGGTAGCAGTACCATTACCAGCACCCGCAACCCCGACCCTTTATAAGAACCTGCCTCCATCTGCACCCACAAAGCCTCGGTTTCTGCACTCCAGCCCACACCTTCTCCAATATCGCTGCCCAGTAACAGTGCAACAAGGCGGGAAGAGCCAAAACCCTGACTACCGCCCACTTTGGAGCACTGCCTTTCTTATCCTGGCTACCCTCCCTACCCACACAAATGATGAGGCCAGCCTGTCCACCGCTCAGAAGAATGACTTTGACAAAACAACCGGCAGACACTGGAACAGAAAGTTAATTTATGCTGGTAAAATGTTAATCTTTACTGCCTGCACCCAGCCTGCTAACGACAAGGGGCGACTATCCAATCCACCAAGTCCTCCTTCACCCTCCCCATCAGGGTCATGAAGTAAGCTTGCAAAGCTGTGTCCAGTCTGGCGCCACCTGTACTTCAAATACCTAAAATGAGTTGTCGCGACCCAGAATGGCAACCTTCCCACTCCTGCCCCTGCACCTGGAGGAGACACCACAAAATATCCACTCCTCTCTAAATTTAACTTATATCCCGAAAATGTCCCAAATTTCCTTAGTAACCCCATCATGTCCCTCACTGATGAGCTTGGGTCCAAGATGTACAGCAGCAGATTGTCCGCCTATAGAGACACCCTATGCTCCACCCACCCTTACTTTCCCCTTCCATAAAGCTGAGACCTTCAGCGCAATGGCCAAGGGCTCAATCGCCAGCGTGAACAGAAGGGGGACATGGGGCATCCCTGCCTCGTTCCCCAAAATAGTGGAAAGTACCCTAAGTTCGTACCGTTCATCTGCACACATGCTGTCAAGTCCTTGTCTAACAATTTCACCCATGCCACAAACTTAGGCCCAATCCCAAACTTCTCCAGCACCCCAAATAAATAACTCCACTCCACTCTGTCAAATGCCTTCTCCGCATCGGGCTGGTTTAGCTCACTCAGCTAAATCGCTGGCTTTTAAAGCAGGCCAGCTGCACGGTTCGATTCCCGGCGCCGGAATGTGGCAACTAGGGGCTTTTCACAGTAACTTCATTGAAGCCTACTCTTGATAATAAGTGGTTTTCATTTTCATTCCATTCCTCAACCATTAGGGAACCCGGTGGTTTTTTTATGGAAATTAATAATAGTTGTCATGGTCACCATTACTAAGTCTAGCTTTTGATTGATTGAATTTAAATTTCACCAGATACCATGGTGAGAGTTGAACCCACGTCCCCAGAGCATTATCCTGGGTCTCTGGGTTACTAGTTCAGTGGCATTATCACTCCACACAAGTATAATTAGCTATGTCAAAGCCTGCAGACAGGTCTAGAAGAGAGGGTTTGAGGAGATGGTGATTTGACGGAGAGAGGGAGAACAGAGAGAGAGAACCAGAAACAATATCAGCCAACATGGGGGACAGGAGGGGAAGGAGGTTAGATGCCAGTCGTTTAGCAGGAAGAGGGTCAAGACAGCAGGAGGTGAGTATCATGGACAGAATGAGCTTGAAAAATTCACAAGGGGAGATAGGAGAGAAACTAGGTAAAGATACAAGTTCAGAGCTGGTGTCGGGTGGAGTTGACACTGTAGCTGATCGAATGGTCTCAATCTTTGTGACAAAATTCGTGAGCTTCTCACACTTCTCATTAGATGAGGCGGGGGAGAGATGTTTAAGAAAATGGTTTGCCATAGAGAAAAGAAGCCAGAGATTAGGGGTGCGATTTAAGGGAAAAGTTTCGAAGTGTGGTAGTGTACGGGAACTGCCGCGAACGTCCAGACGGTGAACACCGCAAGACCGTCACCGGTATCCAAAATTAATTGGGCCACTTAATGAAGTCCCACGGGCTTCACGCCGCAAAGGGTTGCCCCGCCGGCTCATTTGCTGGGACTGCACCCGTCAGCCCCCCGCTAACAAGTGGGGGCAGCACTTAAACCGACCCCGCAGAACAAACCCCAGACAGCTTGCAGCCATGCCACCACACTGATCAGCTCCACGATTCAGGGATGCCGATCTGGCCAGATTGTTGGACGGGGTCGAGACCAGACAGGATGCCCTGTTCCTCCCAAGTGGCTTGGAGGGTCAGCCACAGGGCAACCAGTGCCACCTGGGAGGAAGTGGCAGCGGCCAGCAGCTGAGGAGTATTACCAGGCGGACGGTCACCCAGTGCCATTAGGAGATCAACAACGTCCATGGGCCGCACAGGTGAGTTGCCACCGGCCTTCTGGCACCGTCCCCGCCTGCCACCCCGTCCCCCCTTTTCCATAATGACCATGCGGCTGGCACCGGCCCCCCCCCAGCATACCATGCCCTGGCCCACCATCCAGCAGTGGTGCCCACACCTGCACCACCCCCCACCCCACCATTCACCCCCTCCCCACAATGCACAAAGCGTATGGCTCACAATGTCCTCTCTGTGTCCCTGGAGGAGCAGTGGGCCCAGAACAGACAGGAGAAGACCAAAAGGGCGCCGGAGTGGGGGAGATCAGAGTTCTCACCCCCAACGAGCAATGGGCCCTGGACGTCGCTTGGTGGTCGAGAAGAGATCAGTAATCGACGTGGAGGTTGGCGTATGGCACAGAGGCGAGGATCCACTGATCCCTACCCATAAGACCTGTTACATGTGAGTTAAAACCAGACAGAATTACCCTTCCCTCCCAGTGACCACATGTCCAATCCCTCACAGGATCTCCATCCAATGGTGCTGTCCCATCCGGGGTGGACCCCCCGCTGCCTTCCAAGAGAACACCTCGTTGGGAAGCTCTGAGGAGACCACCTCTTTGTATCACACCTTTCAGCCCCATCCTCCACCAGCGCAGATACACGCACCTTTGTGGGCAAAGTAGTGGTCAGGCACAATCTGGCGAGCACCACACATTTTCTGATGCTAATCAGGTGGAGGCAGGAATATCCAGGGGAGACAGCAGTGGGATGTCTGCTGGATCCCAGGGCCCATCTGGGTCCTAGGCAGATGCTGCGTTTCTGGAGCAGGTTTACCCCGAGCTGCTGCAGTTGATAGGGTGCGGCCTTGAGTTTCAGAGATGGATGTCGGCGCCTAGATAGCATGCCTGTCCCAGTACCTGGGAACCTTTCAGGGATGCTGAGGAGTATGTCCCAGTTTCCGAGACACTCCAGAGCATGTCCCAGTCACTGAGGAGCATTCCCGAGGGCGCCGACACCATGGCACAGACATTGGGGAGTCATCAGGGATGTCAGAACCAGATTGATGCATGGAGCTCAAACCAGCTGCCGCTCCATCCTCAGAAGACCCCCAGGGTCCTACGGGTACCAATCATCGTGGGGGGGGGGGGGGGACACTGGGTGCCAATTCAGAGCCTCCTGAAAGGGCACCAGTTCCCCGAATACCCCCCTCTGACAATGGCACATCGCAGAGTCAGCCTCCAGAACAGGATGGTCTGGCGAGACATGTGCCTCCGGCAAATGGGCCGGGTGCGTCCAGCCCCAGGGCTCCCACAGGACGCCAATCAGGGACATCAAAGGCCACGAGGTGCAGCAAGCAGCCGGTTGCCTCCACCTCTGATGTGCATCCTGGGTCACACCTAGACGTAATGACAGAGCACGAAAGAGCAGGTCGATCAGGCTAAGGGCCGTTGGGGTCACAATTGAACAGCATTAAAACACATTGCACCTGAGACAAGTGAAGCCTCTGGCATGTTATTCCGCAATGCGGGCTGACCTTCAAGCCCTTGACCCCCCCCCCCCCCCCCCCCCCCCCCCGGGTGCTCCAAGATCCCCCCCACACATACATGGCATACATGGCACTCAGGAAACAGACGGGGAGAAATTTTCCGACCCCCCGCAGGGTCGGAGAATCGCCCGGGGCCGCTATAAATCCCGCCCCCGCCGTGGCAGAAATTCTCCGCCACCCAGGAATAGGCGGGGGCGGGAATCACCCCCCGCCGATCGGCAAGCCCCCCGCGGCGATTCTCGGCCCGCAATGGGCCGAAGTCCCGCCGCTGAGAGGCCTCTCCCGCCGCCGTGATTTGAACCACCTCTGGTGGCGGCGGGATCAGCGGCGCGAGCGGGCCCCCGGGGTCCTGGGGGACGCGCGGGGTGATCGGGTGATCGGTGGCCAGGCCCGTGATCGGGGCCCACCGATCGGCGGGCAGGCTAGTGCCATGCGGGCACTCTTTTTCTTCCGCTGCCGCCACGGCTTCCACCATGGCGGAGGCGGAAGAGAATCCCCCAGCGCGCATGCGCCGGTGGTGAAGTCAGCGGCAGCTGACGCGCCGGTGCAAGTGCGAACCGGCGAAGGCCTTTCGGCCAGCCACGGCGTCGGGCGGGCGTCAAAGGCCGTTGTTGCCGGTTTTGGTGCCAGTCGGCGTGGTGCCAACCGCTCCGGCGCGGACCTAGCCCCTCAATGTGAGGTCTTGGCCCCATTCTCCGCACCTTTCAGGAGGCCCGACGCCGGAGTGGTTGGCGCCACTCCGCTACGCCGGGACCCCCCGCCCCACCGGGTAGGGGAGAATCCTGCCCAGGAATCGGACTATATCAAAGAACAGGGGCGGGATTCTCCCCTACCCGGCGGGGCGGGGGGTCCCGGCATAGCGGAGTGGCGCCAACCACTCAGGCGTTGGGCCTCTCCAAAGGTGCAGAATTCTCCGCACCTTTAGGGGCCAAGCCCTCACATTGGCAGGGCCGGAGAATCGCCGCGGGGGGGGCTCGCCTATCGGCGGGGGGGGGGGTGATTCCCGCCCCTGCCAATTCCTGGGTGCCGGAGAATTTCTGCCACGGCGGGGGCGGGATTATCGGCAGCCCCGGGCGATTTTCCGATTCTGCGGGGGGGTCGGAGAATTTCGCCCCAGATTCATCGTACAAAAGTCAAGGCAATATATACAGCAAAGACAGGAACTACAGAACAGGCAATACTAACTTCACACCATAAACATAAGCGATCAATAAAAAACAAAGCCACCAGCTTCTGAAGCAGCACACCAACCCCACCCCCTCCCCCACCCCTAACCCGGGTGCCAGAAGCAGCCTCACAAGAGTGGAAAGGTGCCCAATGTTGCCATGGAGCAAGGCTGGAGAGAGCAAACTCCTCCAGCACGGGTAAACTCGCAAACCCCGGGCCAGAGAAGCAGGAGGGGCTACTGGTACTGCATAGTTTTGTAGATAATGCCAGCAACACAAATCCCACCATGACCCGAACATGCAGGTCTACAAGGATTAGGCAGACTATCTCAGCACCATAAATGGAAGTTAGCACGTGGATTCCTCTCTCCCATCATCCAAGTTGCATAAAGAAAACAAGTTGTCCACCCTTTGATAGAAGTTAATTATTTTAGCAAGCTATTTATTGGAATTGCCAGAATCTTAAGTTTGAATTACTTGAAATAATGTTTATTTGTAAATGATACCAGTTAAAAAATGGAAATCTGGAAATGACAATTGACTTTGCTATGGTACAATTCAGTGCAGCTAACTGCTTCTTCCCAAAAAGCAACCAACACTTTTGTAAAATTGTAAAATGGGAAGAATGTCATTTGAAACATTTGAAAGGAATATGAGAAAATGCAATGCTTAAAAATGATAAGGGGTTGAAAGGCTGAAATACAACAAAATTATTAGCAGGAAGCTTTCTTGCCAGTGTTCCCTTTAAGTTAGTCTGACAGGGTAAGGTCATGTTTGTTGTGTATTGCTTCTTCATGTAGCATAAGCTCCTTCCTTGATGTATGCTCTGACAAAGGAAGGTTCAGACTTGGAGATAGGCTCAACACATTTATCGAACAGTTAACAATTCTCCTACTTGAGTTTGACTCTCCTGCTAATCTTGCTATAGTAACTCAGTCTAACTAGCCAGTCTGCTCTAAGCCATGTGGTGTTTCTGATGCTTCTGATCTGCCCCTCTGCCTCTCTCTGAGTGTCGGCTGTGGAAAGAGAAAGAGCATGTGTGCCCTCTCCTTTGAGTGGGTTGCCCCCTTGTGATAGTGTCACCTCTGGGTGTCTTGACTGCCCATTGGCCGTGTCCTATTCTAAGTGTTCATTAGCTGTATGTCTCCATGTCATGATGTCTCTGGTGCTCCCGCTAGAGTTTACTTAGTCTTAGTGTATTTGCATTAACCCCTTGTGTATTTACAGTGATGCATATCACCATAATGTTAACATTAAAGCATTATCATGTTAGACACTACAGCAACTAGATGTATTAACGTCTGACAAACCAAGGTTATGGTTTACACCAAAGCATTCTCATGTTAACACCACAGCACCCTCATGTTAACAGTACAGCATCCTCATGTTTAACACCAGATGTAATCAGTAAGGCTTCTAGAAGGGTAATAAATACCCTGAATCGCTAGTTGCCAGCATTAGCTTTCGCAGCGACTTCGGTGTATGGGGACAGCCATCCTGAGGAGCCGAACAGCGAACCACGACTGGTGATAACATCAAGAGGAAGAGAGATTGTCATGGGGGCCAAGAAGGTCTGATCAACTCGAACGGTACTCAAGAAGCAAGATCTTTTACTTGTTGTAAAAACAGTGAATTTATCTTTTGAAACAAAATAAAGAAAGTTGAAAATTTACGCTAACCTGAAATAATGATTATTACAAAATAGTCAAAGTCTACTTTGCTATACCTCAGTAAAGCAAGATCCAGGATTGAAGCTACTGAGTGGTAAGGAGATACAATCTTTGCAGATATAGGTTATACCTGGAATAACTTGAAATATTAGTTTGACCTGAATAGCACCTACTTAAGTCTGCAAAGGAGTCAAGGAGTGAAAATCCTTGTGCACCATTTAAAGAATCTTTTTGACCCTTTTTGGTTTGGGGGAGATTTCTAAGAAAAGTGGTGATAAAAATGAATGGTAACCAACTCCCTGAAAAAGGAGATGTAAGGCTGCCACCTCGAGTAGAACCCTTTCGCCGATCCCGACGTGGTGTACTTAACCTTTTCCAGATACAATATTTTCCAGTAGATCGCTCAGCCAGGCCGAAGCACTGGGTGGTACCGGGGACCTCCACCTGAGCAGGACTCTCCTCCGGGCTATCAACGAGCAGAGGCAAGGACATCCGCCTTCGCCCTGGTTTGCAGCACCAGTGAGTCGAATACATCAAAAATACTCATCAACAGGGCAGCACAGTTAGATAGAGAAGAAATACAGCACAGAACAGGCCCTTCGGCCCACGATGTTGCGCCGAACTTTTGTCCTAGGTTAATCATAGAATTTTGGACAATTTGTCATGGCCAATCCACCCAACCTGCACATCTTTGGACTGTGGGAGGAAACCGGAGTACCCGGAGGAAACCCACGCAGTCACGGGGAGGATGTGCAGACTCCACACAGACAGTGACCCAAGTCGAAATCGAACTTGGGACCCTGGAGCTGTGAAGCAATTGTGCTATCCACAATGCTACCGTGCTGCCCTTAAGAAGTTAACCTACACTCCCTTATTCTACCCTAATCCAAGTACCTATCCAATAGCCGCTTGAAGGTCCATAAATTTTCCGACTCAACTACTACCACAGGCAGTGCATTCCATGCCCCCACTACTCTCTGGGTAAAGAACCTACCTCTGACATCCCCTCTATATCTTCCACCATTTATCTTAAATTTATGTCCCCTTGTAATGGTGTGTTCCACCCGGGGAAAAAGTCTCTGACTGTCTACTCTATCTATTCCCCTGATCATCTTATAAACCTCTATCAAGTCGCCCCTCATCCTTCTCCGTTCTAATGAGAAAAGGCCTAGCACCCTCAATCTTTCCTCGTATGACCTACTCTCCATTCCAGGCAACATCCTGGTAAATCTCCTTTGCACCTTTTCCAAAGCTTCCACATCCTTCCTAAAATGAGGTGACCAGAACTGCACACAGTACTCCAAATGTGGCCTGACCAAGGTTTTGTACAGCTGCATCATCACCTCACGGCTCTTAAATTCAATCCCTCTGCTAATGAACGCTAGCACACCATAGGCCTTCTTCACAGCTCTATCCACTTGAGTGGCAACTTTCAAAGAACAATGAACATAGACCCCAAGATCTCTCTGCTCCTCCACATTGCCAAGAACCCTACCATTAACCCTGTATTCCGCATTCAGATTTGTCCTTCCAAAATGGACAACCTCACACTTGTCAGGGTTAAACTCCATCTGCCACTTCTCAGCCCAGCTCTGCATTCTATCTATGTCTCTTTGAAGCCGACAACAGCCCTCCTCACTATCCACAACTCCACCAATCTTCGTATCATCTGCAAATTTACTGACCCACCCTTCAACTCCCTCATCCAAGTCGTTAATGAAAATCACAAACAGCAGAGGACCCAGAACTGATCCCTGCGGTACGCCACTGATAACTGGGCTCCAGGCTGAATATTTGCCATCCACCACAACTCTCTGTCTTCTATCGGTTAGCCAGTTTGTTATCCAACTGGCCAAATTTCCCACTATCCCATGCCTCCTTACTTTCTGCATAAGCCTACCATGGGGAACCTTATCAAATGCCTTACTAAAATCCATGTACACTACATCCACTGCTTTACCTTCATCCACATGCTTGGTCACCTCCTCAAAGAATTCAATAAGACTTGTAAGGCAAGACCTACCCCTCACAAATCCGTGCTGACTATCCGTAATCAAGCAATGCCTTTCCAGATGCTCAGAAATCCTATCCCTCAGTACCCTTTCCATTACTTTGCCTACCACCGAAGTAAGACTAACTGGCCTGTAATTCCCAGGGTTATCCCTATTCCCTTTTTTGAACAGGGGCACGACATTCGCCACTCTCCAATCCTCTGGTACCACCCCTGTTGACAGCGAGGACGAAAAGATCATTGCCAACGGCTCTGCAATTTCATTTCTTGCTTCCCAGAGAATCCTTGGATATATCCCGTCAGGCCCGGGGGACTTGTCTATCCTCAAGTTTTTCAAAACGCGCAACACATCTTCCTTCCTGACAAGTATCTCCTCAAGCTTATCAGTCTGCTTCACGCTGTCCTCTCCAACAATATGGCCCCTCTCATTTGTAAATACTGAAGAAAAATACTTGTTCAAGACCTCTCCTATCTCTTCAGACTCAATACACAATCTCCCGCTACTGTCCTTAATCGGACCTACTCTCACTCTAGTCATTCTCATATTTCTCACGTATGTGTAAAAGGCCTTGGGGTTTTCCTTGATCCTACCCGCCAAAGATTTTTCATGCCCTCTCTTAGCTCTCCTAATCCCTTTCTTCAGTTCCCTCCTGGCTATCTTGTATCCCTCCAGCGCACTGTCTGAACCTTGTTTCTTCAGCCTTACATAAGTCTCCTTCTTCCTCTTAACAAGACATTCAACCTCTCTTGTCAACCATGGTTCCCTCACTCGACCATCTCTTCCCTGCCTGACAGGGACATACATATCAAAGACACGCAGTACCTGATCCTTGAACAAGTTCCACATTTCACTTGTGTCCTTCCCTGACAGCCTATGTTCCCAACTTCTGCACTTCAATTCTTGTCTGACAGCATTGTATTTACCCTTCCCCCAATTCTAAACCTTGCCCTGTTGCTCGCACCTATCCCTCTCCATTACTAAAGTGAAAGTCACAGAATTGTGGTCACTACCTCCAAAATGCTCCCCCACTAACAAATCTATCACCTGCCCTGGTTCATTACCAAGTACTAAATCCAATATGGCCTCCCCTCTGGTCGGACAATCTACATACTGTGTTAGAAAAGCTTCCTGGACACACTGCACAAACACTACCCCATCCAAACTATTTGATCTAAAGAGTTTCCACTCAATGTTTGGGAAGTTGAAGTCGCCCATGACTACTACCCTGTGACTTCTGCACCTTTCCAGAATCTGTTTCCCAATCTGTTCCTCCACATCTCTGCTGCTATTGGGGGGCCTATAGAACACTCCCAACAAGGTGACTGCTCCTTTCCTATTTCTAACTTCAACCCATATTACCTCAGTAGGCAGATCCCCCTCGAACTGCCTTTCTGCAGCTGTTATACTATCTCTAATTAACAATGCCACCCCCCCACCTCTTTTACCATCCTCCCTAATCTTGTTGAAACATCTATAACCAGGGACCTCCAACAACCATTTCTGCCCCTCTTCTATCCAAGTTTCCGTGATGGCCACCACATCGTAGTCCCAAGTACCGATCCATGCATTAAGTTCACCCACCTTATTCCTGATGCTTCTTGCATTAAAGTATACACACTTCAACCCATCTCCTTGCCTGCAAGTACTCTCCTTTGTCATTGTTACCTTCCCCACTGCATCACTACGTGCTTTGGCGTCCTGACTATCGTCTACCTTAGTTGCTGGATTACAGATCCGGTTCCCATTCCCCTGCCAAATTAGTTTAAACCCTCCCGAAGAGTACTAGAAAACCTCCCCCCCAGGATATTGGTGCCCCTCTGGTTCAGATGCAACCCGTCCTGCTTGTACAGGTCCCACCTTCCCCAGAATGCGCTCCAATTATCCAAATACCTGAAGCCCTCCCTCCTACACCATTCCTGCAGCCACGTGTTCAACTGCACTCTCTCCCTATTCCTAGCCTCGCTATCACGTGGCACCGGCAACAAACCAGAGATGACAACTCTGTCTGTCCTGGCCCTTAACTTCCAGCCTAACTCCCTAAACTTGTTTATTACCTCCACACCCTTTTTCCTACCTACATCATTGGTACCAATGTGCACCACGACTTCTGGCTGCTCACCCTCCCCCTTCAGGATCCTGAAGACACGATCAGAGACATCCCTGGCCCTGGCACCCGGGAGGCAACATACCTTTCGGGAGTCTCGCTCGCGACCACAGAATCTCCTATCTATTCCCCTAACCATTGAATCTCCTATTACTATTGCTTTTCTATGCTCCCCCCTTCCCTTCTGAGCCCCAGAGCCAGACTCAGTGCCAGAGACCTGGCCGCTGGGGCCTTCCCCCGGTAGGTCATCCCCCCCAACAGCATCCAAAACGGTATACTTGTTTTGAAGGGGAATGGCCACGAGGGATCCCTGCACTGTCTGCCTGTTAGTTTTCTTTCCCCTGACTGTAACCCAGCTACTCTTGTCCAGTACCTTTGGTGTGGCTACCTCCCTGTAACTCTTCTCTATGACCCCCTCTGCCTCCCGGATGATCCGAAGTTCATCCAGCTCCAGCTCCAGTACCTTAACACGGTCTCTGAGGAGCTGGAGTTGGGTGCACTTCCCGCAGGTATAGTCAGCGGGGACACCAGTGGTATCCCTCACCACCCACATCCTACAGGAGGAGCATGCAACTGCCCTAGCCTCCATCCCCTCTTACTTTACAGAATTAGCTGCCCTGTGGACCAACTGGACCTCCGCCCTCCGACTCTGCTCCCAGTCAGCTGTACTCTAAACTCCTGGTTCCCTTCACGCTCTTTGATAAATATAGGAAATTAAATGAAAGGAGTACCTTACTCCCTCCTCACCTAACTCCCTCAGTCACCAAACTCTCACTGTAGCACTCAAATGCCACAAGCTCAGCACTACCTCAGTCACCACACTCTCACTGTAGCACTCAAATGCCACAAGCTCAGCACTCAGTGCAAACAAAGTCTGCACTGTATCTAGCCCCTATTTATACTGTGACTCTAGCTTCTAAAAACTGGCCTAATGCAATTAACTAATTAACAAGCTCCAGCTGCAAGTAAGTCCAAGTAGAACCTTGTTTAAAGCTGATTCAAAATTCACCTTCTTATAGACCAAACAGCAACTTTTAAGTTAATTAACTAAATAAAAGAAATACTCGACTTTAAATAACCCTTATACTCCCTCAGTCACCAAACTCTCACTGTAGCACTCAAATGCCACAAGCTCAGCACTCAGTGCAAACAAAAGTTAGCACTGGGACTACGGCATTGACGACCCAGGTTCGAATCCCCACTGTCCATGTGGAGTTTGCACATTCTCCCCGTGTTTGGGTGAGTTTCGCCCCCCCACAACCCAAAGATGTGCAGGGTAGGTGGATTGGCCACGCTAAATTGCCCATTAATTAGAAAAAAAATAATTGGGTACTTGAAATTCATTTTTAAAATATAGCCATCAACAGGCACATCTCCAGCTGAACATCCAGAATCCCTGACATGGTTTGGAAAAAGGAGACCCAGAAGCTCACATTTACGGCAAGTCCAGAATATGTGCATATGATTCGCCGGTCCCCTAGCGCAACATTTGCAGCTATCCTCCACCCCTGAGAAAAAAGCATTGCTCCACGCCCTGGTCACGTGTGCCCTGTTCACCACCTTGAACTGGATCAAGTTGAGCCTAGCACAAGGAGGTGGAGTTGACTCTGTGAAGGGTCTCACTTCAACCCCAACCCCCATCACAAATCAAATCTAGTTCATCCTCCAACTTTCTCTTTACTTCCTTCCAATGAAGCGTGCTTCGTCGACAGGAACCAGCCATAGATATCTGAAATCCTCCCCTCACCCAACTCAGCCAGTGACAGGACCCTATCCAAGAGTGAGGGCGATGGTGCCAGGGCAAATGAAGGAATCTTGCGCAAAAAATCGCAAACCTGCAAATACCTAAATACATTTGATCTCGGAAGCTGGAACGTCTCCAATAGCTCTTCCATACCGGTGAGCCTCCCTTCAATAAACATGTCCCCAAATCTCCATTCATCCCCATATAGAATCTGGATTCTGCAGCCAAGTAATAAAATTAAAATTAGGTAGCGCCAAGCCCTCCAACTCCCTCTCTCTCTGTCGAAATGTCCAATGAATCCATAAGGTCCATAATTGCTCGCCCAAATAAAGGATATTCATTTTTACAGCCTGCGCCCTGCCCACCAAGGTCAGAAGTAGGTTGTCCCACTTTGTCAAGTCGGCCCTAATCCCATTCACCAGACTAGCAAAGTTAAGCTTGTGAAGCGTGTTCCAATCGTGGGCCACCCGGATTCCCAGATAATGGAAGCTAATCCCGGCCAGGCAAAACGGCAACTTCCCCAGATCAGCTCCCCTCACTGAGGGGTTCACTGGAATGGATTCACTTTTGTTCAGATTCAGCTGATAACCTGATAAGGAGCCAAAACTTCTATGTAGCTTCATTATCACCTCTACATTGGAGAGTGGCCCATGAGGTACACAGAAGCAGATCATCCACAGATAAAGAAACCCTATGGTCGGCTTCCCCACCCCCGTTCTATACCCCTCCACCCAATGGACGACCTTAACACAATGACCAGAGACTAGATTGCCAAGGCAAACAAACATGGAGACAATGGACAACCCTGCCTTGTACCTCTGTTCAATTGAAAGTAACCCAAACTCGGGGCATTCGTACACACACTTACAGTGGGAGCCCCATACAAAAGCTGAATCCATTATGTAAATTTTGGCCCAAAGCCAAATCTCCTGAGAATTTCAAATCAGTACTCAACCCTATCAAATGCTTTTTCCGCATCCGTCGAGGTAATCACCTTTGGCTTGGACACTGGGGAGATGAACAAAACTACGTTTAACAATCGCCATATGTTGGTCGATAACTGCCGGCTCTTCACAAAACCAGTCTGCTTCTCTGAAATCATACCTGGAAGGCAAGCTTCAAACCCATTGCCAACACCTTCACCAACAACCGACCGTCAGTGTTCAACAACAATATGGATCGGTACGACCCCCACTTCGTAGGATCCTTATCCTTCTTCAGGATCAGGGACATTGATGCCTGCACCAGCATAGTTGGCAATATGAAAATGAAAATCACTTATTGTCACAAATAGGCTTCAAATGAAGTTACTGTGAAAAGCCCCAAGCCGCCACATTCCGGCGCCTGCCCCGGGAGAAGGAATCATTGAACATATCCAGCAACAGTGGGGTCAACTGACCCACAAACCTTTTATAGAATTCGATAGGGAACCCATCTGGACCTGGAGCTTTACCCGACTGTATTAATCCAATACACTGCATAATCTCCTCCTGTCCCATCATCGACTCCAACTCTTCCCTTCTCTCCTGTTCCACCACCGGGAAAAACAACCAACCCAAAAACTGCATCATTGACAGTCTCTCCCCTTGATGCTCTGACTTATATAACTCTCGATAAAAAGCCTCAAATGCCAAATTAACCTTCCCTGGAGTGTAGGGGTGGCATGTGGTGCAGTGGATAGCACTGGGACTGCAGTGCTGAGGACCCGGGTTTGAATCCTGGCCCTGGGTCACTGTCCGTGTGGAGTTTGCACATTCTCCCCATGTCTGCGTGGGTTTCACCCCCACAACCAAAAGATGTGCAGGTTAGGTGGATTGGCCACGCTAAATTGCCCCTTAATTGGAAAAAAAAATAATTGGGTACTCTAAAACTTTTTTAAAAACCTTCCCTGGAGCGGAAACCAACCCACCCCCAAATCCCTTATCTGTACTATCTCTTGAGAGGCGGCCTGCTGCCTCAGCTGGTGCACTAAAAGACGACTGTCGCCATCTGTGGTCAGTTGCTAGAATGCATCCTGTCTCACATGTGGGTGTCTTCCAGTAACATTCTCCAATGTCACGCCACCTGTGGTCGGATGCCAGAATATGTTCTACCTCACCATGTGGCTGTGTTCCAGTAACGTTCTCCTGTCAACACACCACCTGTGGTCAGATGCTAGGATGCTGATGCTCGATCAAAGACTCCAGAAGCGAGATTGGAAGACAATTGAAGGCTTTATTGGACTAGATGTTTTCCCCAGCAGCGCAGGAACAGAATGCTGCAGCTGGGGAGACACAGACTCTTATACTCCACCTTACTGGGCGGAACCAGCAGGTAGGCTTCACCAATGATCTTGCTGTCTCAGGTACCTCCCTCACCAATGGTCTTACAGCCTCAACCTGGGTACTGAAATACCCCTAATACCGACTACCACATTCACCCCCTGTTAAAAAAAAAGAGTCCGGCGGGGGTGGTGGTCTTGTGTCATACAGTGGTAGAGGTTGAGATTATGGTGGTACCCATCGGTGGTAGTGTTTTGCCTTGTTCCATGTCGCAACTATTTACAGTATTTATTTACATGTACATATCAAAATGAAGAAATTAGTCGATCGGGGGCCCTGGTTGTCCTCTGTGAACGTCGCAGTTTCGGCGGTGATGCAGGCGCCGGCTCGGGCATCCGTGACTCCGGGAGCATGACTTCGGTTTCTTCGGTATCTTCATCACCCCTAGATGGGACCAGTGGGAGAACTATCCACCTGGGAAGGGGGCGCTGGTGGGAGGGAGGGTGGGGTTGGTGGGTATCGCGCGGGCGCCAGGTCCCGTAGGGAGACCGTATCCTGTCGGCCGTGGGGTACGCCACGTAGGCGTACTGAGGGTTAGAGTGAAGGAGGTGGACCCTCTCGACCAATGGGTCCAACTTGTGCGCCCACACGTGTTTGCGGAGCAGGATGGGTCCAGGAGCTGCCAGCCAGGTTGGGAGCGAGGTCCCGGAGGAGGATTTCCTCGGGAAGACAAGGAGACGTTCATGAGGTGTTTTGTTTGTCGTGGTACACAGCAGTGATCGGATGGAGTGGAGTGCATCGGGGAGGACCTCCTGCCAGCGGGAGACTGGGAGATTTCTGGACCGCAGGGCCAGTAGGATGGTCTTCCAGACCGTTCCGTTCCCCCTCTCTACCTGCCCGTTTCCCCGGGTGTTATAACTGGTCGTCCTGCTTGAGGCAATGACCTTGATGAGCAGGAATTGACACAGTTCATCGCTCATGAAGGAGGACCCCCTATCGTTGTATATGTAGGTTGGGAAACCGAACAGTGTAAAGATACTGTGGAAGGCTTTTATGATGGTGGCTGCGGTCATGTTGGGGCAGGGGATGGCGAATGGGAACCGGGAGTACTCGTCAATCACGTTCAGGAAGTACGTGTTGCGGTCAGTGGATGGGAGGGGCCCTTTGAAGTCCAGGCTGAGGCGTTCAAAGGGACGGGAAGCCTTTACCAGGGGCGCTTTCTCTGGCCTGTAGAAGTGCGGCTTGCACTCCGCGCAGATTTGGCAGTTCCAGGAGGCGGTCCTGACCTCCTCGATGGAGTAGGGCAGGTTGGGGGTCTTGATAAAATGGAAGAATCGAGTGACCCCCGGGTGGCAGAGGTCCTCATGGAGGGCCTGGAGTCGGTCCACTTGTGCGTTGGCACATGTGTGCGGGATAGGGCATGAGGAGGCTCGTTTAGCTTCCCGGGACAATACAAGATCTCATTGTTGTAGGTGGAGAGCTCGATCCTCCACCGTAAGATCTTATCGTTCTTTATTTTGCCCCGCTGTGCATTATCGAACATGAAAGCAACCGACCGCTGGTCAGTGAGGAGCATGAATCTCCTGCCAGCCAGGTAATGCCTCCAGTGCCACACAGCTTCTACTATGGCCTGGGCCTCCTTTTCAACGGAGGAGTGACAGATTTCTGAAGCATGGAGGTGCGTGAGAAGAAGGCCACGGGCCTGCCCGTTTGGTTGAGGGTGGCCGCCAGAGCTACGTCGGACGCGTCGCTTTCGACTTGGAATGGAAGGGTATGTTGATTGCGTGCATCGTGGCCTTTGCGATGTCGGCTTTTATGCGGCTGAAGGCCTGGCGGGCCTCTGCCGACAGGGGAAAAACCGTGGATTGGATTAGTGGGCGGGCCTGGTCTGCATATGAAAAAAATCCCAGCAGCGTTTCAGAGCCCATGGAGCAGTGGGGGAAGGGAAACTCCATGCGGGGGCATATGCATTCAGGATCTGGGCCTATAACTCCATCATGCACTACGTAGCCGAGGATGGCTAGACGGTCGGTGCTAAACACGCATTTGTCCTTGTTGTGGGTGAGATTAAGGATTTTTGCGGTATGGAGGAATTCTTGGAGGTTGGTGTTGTGGTCCTGCTGGTTGTGGCCGCAGATGGTGACATTGTCGAGGTACGGAAATGTGGCTCGCAAACCGTACCGGTCAACCGTTCAGTCCATCTCCCGTTGGAAGACAGTGACTCCATTTGTGACACTGAAGGGAACCCTCAGGAAGTGGTAGAGCCGCCCATCTGCTTTGAATGCAATGTATTTGCAGTCATCCGGGCAGATGGGAGCTGGTGGTTGGCGGATTTGAGGTCCACCATGGAAAAGACCTTGTATTGTGCAATCTGATTGACCAAATCAGATATGAGGGGTAGAGGGTACGCGTCGAGCTGCATATACATGTTGATGGTCTGACTATAATCGATGACCATCCTGTGCTTCTCCCCGGTCTTTACAACCACTACTTGAGCTCTCCAGGGGCTGTTGCCAGCCTCGATAAAACCTTCTTTCAGTAGTCTCTGGACTTCCGACCTAATGAAAGTCTGGTCCTGGGCACTGTACTGTCTGCTCCTGGTGGCGACGGGTTTGCAATCTGGGGTGAGGTTCGCAAAAAGGAAAGGCGGGTCGACTTTGAGAGTCACGAGGCTGCAGACAGTGAAGGAGGGTATAGGGCCGCCGAATTTAAAGGTTAAGCTCTGGAGGTTGCATTGGAAGTCTAATCCCAGGAGCGTGGCAGCGCAGAGGTGAGGAAGGACATAGAGTCGGAAATTTTTTAATTCCCTTTCCTGGACCGTGAGGTTCGCTACGCAGAACCCCTTGATCTCGACAGAGTGAGACCCGGAGGCCAGGGAGATTCTTTGGTTAACTGGGTGTATGGGAAGAGAACAGCGCCTTATCGTGTTGGGGTGTGTGAAGCTCTCTGTGCTCCCGGAGTCAATCAGGCAGGATGTTTTGTGACCGTTGATGAGCACGGTTGTCGTCGCGGTCGAGAGCGTTCGGGGCCGAGACTGGTCGAGGGGCATTGAGGCGAGTCGTGGTAAAAGTTGAAGATTTTCCTCAGGTGGTGTGTGATCATCCGAATCGGGGTCCTGAGACTCCATCCAAGATGGCGGTGCCCACGGGTCGCACATGGCTGGGATGTGCAAGATGGCGGCGCCCACGCATCGCACGTGGTCCCTGGGGAACAAGATGGCGATGCCCGGGGCCCGCACGTGGCTCGGGAAAATGAAGATGGCGCCACCCGCTGCCCGCACGTGGCCCGTGGAGAGAGTTCTGGTGGCGGCACCGGTTTGCCCCCGGAGATGGCGGCGACCGCCAGGACCTGGCATACCGCCACAAAATGGCCCTTTTTGCCGCACCCTTTGCAGATGCAGGAGCGGGCCAGGCAGCGGTGCCGGGTGCTTGGCTTGCCCGCAAAAATAACAGCGGGCCCCCTCAGGGTTGCCTGGTAGCCACGTGGCACAAGCTTGTGGGGAGATGGGGGATGCACGGGGTCGGCCGCGGACGGGTTCCACGCTGCCCAAGGGGCTGCCGCGCAGTCGGGGACATACGCGTGGGCATTTCAGGAGGCCACATCCAGGGAGCTAGCAAGGGCCCGTGCCTCCTTGAGGCCGAGTGTCTCTTTCTCTAGCAGCCGCTGACGGATTTGGGAGGACAGCATTCCTGCAACGAATGCGTCCCGGATCAAAAGTTCTGTGTGGTCGCTGGCTGAAACTTGCGGGCAGTCACAGTTCCTACCTAATCCCAGGAGCGCACGGTAGAATTCTTCCAGCAATTTCCCCCGGGACTTGTTGCCTTGTTGCGAACAGATGTCGGGCGTAGACCTGTTTTACTGGGCGAATATAGTGTCCTTTCAACAGGGCCATTGCGGCCTCAAAATCGTCCGCATCCTCGATGAGGGTGTAGATCTCTGGGCTCACCCTCGAGTGGAGAACTTGCATCTTCTGGTCCTCCGTGGGTGTAGTTGTAGCCGTCCTGAGGTACCCGTTGAAGCATGCCAGCCAGTGTTTGAAAGTTGCCGCTGAGTTTGCCGCATGGGGGCCGAGTTGCAGACACTCCGGCTTGATTCGGAGCTCCATTCTTTAAAATCTAGTCCAATAAATTGATGCTCGATCAATGACTCCAGAAGCGAGATTGGATGACAATTGAAGGCTTTATTGGACTAGATGTTTCCCCGAAGCAGCGCAGGTACAGAAGGCAGCACCTGGGGAGACACAGACTCTTATACTCTGCCTTACTGGGCAGAAACAGCAGGCAGGCTTCATCAGTGATCTTGCTGTCTCAGGTACCCCCCCCCGCAAATGGTCTTACAGCCTCAACCTGGGTACCGTAATACCCCTAATACCGACTACCACAGATGCTTATCTATATTTACAGTCACTAATGTTTGCATACAGTTTGGTTATACACAGGTGATAGTTCACATCTCATCACAGAGTGCAGCTCAGATTCTGACTGCAATTTCTTCCTACTCACTAACAACTCCGGTGTTGGGGCAGTCGAGTACTGGCGGTCAACCTCGAGGATCGAGTCCACCAGCCTCTGTCTTTCCACCCTACCAGATTTGTCCTTATGCACCTTGAAGGAGATTTTCTCCCCCCTAATGACCACCTTCAGAGCTTCCCACAGCGTGGAAAATGAAACTGCCTTGTGTCTGTTGAACTCAATGTACTTCCCAATGGCGGAGGATATACATTCACAGAACCCCTTGTCCACCAGCAACGCCGTGTCTAATCTCAATGAGGGTCATTGAGGAGGGCTCCAACATCAAGTCCACAAAATGCGAACCATGATCCAAAATAATGATCGCCGACTACCCCACCCCCTTCATCCCAGGAGGAAGAGACCAATCGACCACAAAGAAGTCAATCCGGGAGTAAATCCAACGGCCATGAGAAAAGAAAACACCTTATCCCTCAGATACATAGATCTCCATGTGTTTGCATCCCTCCCCCATCTCTTCCATGTTACCCCTGATGGACTCAGAGACTTAAGTCTCTATCGGCTCGGTGGCACGGTGGTTAGCACTGCTGCCTCAGAGCTCCAGGGACCCGGGTTCAATTCCAGCCTTGGGTCACTGCCTGTGTGGAGTTTATACTTTCTCCCCATGATTGCGTGGGTTTCCTCTTCCACCCACAGTCCAAAGATATGCAGGTTAGGTGGATTGGCGATGCTAAATTTCCCTTAGTGTCCAAAAACGTTGGGTGGGTTGCAGAGATGTGGTGGAGGTGTGGGCTTGGGTGGGGTGCTCTTTCCAGGGGCTGAAGCAGAATCGATGGGGCCGAATGGCCTCCTTCTGCACTGTAAATCATATGATTCTATCCAACATAGGATCCAAAACAGAATTGAAGTCATCCCACCACCAGAATTAGTGGTTGTGAATCCAGATCAAGAAAAGAAGCCAGCACCTTATTGATAAATGCTGTGTCATCCCAGTTCAGTGCTACTAGGATCACCAACGTGCTTGATAATTACATACCACCTGCCCGAGTCCGCTAATATTTTAGCAACTGAAAAAGACACCTTAGTGTCCAAAAACGTTGATCAGACCTGTAGCCCCCGGAGCCTTACCAACGAAGCCCGAATGGTATACCTGTCCCACCCAGCCCTTCTGTAACCTTGTTTAGTCCTTCATCCGCAAATGGGCCTCCTGTAAAAACACCACATCTGCCTTCAAACTTCTCAGGTGCACAAACATCCGTGATCTTTTTAGTGGGCCACCTAACCCCTTACATTCCAAACTATTAGCCGGACAGGAGGTCTCCCCTCCCTTGACCCAGAGTTAGCCATTCCCATCAGAGTGCCTATACTAGACCCACCCCCAAGATGGCTGCCAAACCCACCCCCAGAAGACCAGTGCAAAGACAAAGAATTAGTCACCGTCAGCATTCTACCCATCCCCCACCAGCCCGCCTCCAAGAAGAACCACATCCTAAAATCCTAAGCTCATTACTTGAAAGAAAAAGCTGAAGTCATGAGCAGCAGATACCCCCACTCCTCCGCTCCCGTTAAGTGACTTTACAGCAAGCAGGATGGCCCCCGCTCAGAGTAAAACCAGCAAAATAATCAGACTGACAACCAGCCTCCCACCAACATCCAGCTTTAATACAAAAAGATAGAAGGGAAAAAAGAAAACCAACACCCATCCCACCAACACATATGCTCACACCCATATGGGCTGTACGGTAGCACAGTGGTTAGCACTGTGTGAGTGTAAGTTCGAGTGTGTGAGTGGGTATATGTGTGCGAGGATATGTTTTATTATTATTACAAATATACTCACATGTTCTCATGCACACACATACTCACACTCATATATACTCACTCACACATATACTCACACACACATATACTCGCACACATATATTCACACACTCACTTACACATATTCTCAAACACATATACTCACACACTTATATTCACACACATATACCCGTTCAGATACATACTCACTGACAGGTACTCATGCAAATACACTCACTCACACATGTACTCACACACATACACTCGCTCATACATATACTCACTCACACATATAATAATAAAAATAATCTTTATTAGTGTCACAAGTAGGCCTAACACTACAATGAAGTTTCTGTGAAAATCCCCTAGTCGCCACACTCCAGCACCTGTTCGGGTACACTGAGGAAGAATTCAGGCGCCTGTTTGGGGAGGCTGGTATGGGAATTGAACCGTGCTGCTAGCTTGCCTTGGGCTGCTTTCAAAGCCAGTGATTTAGCTCTGTGCTAAACCAGCCCCTGGTTTGCAGTGTTAATGTAAGCTTACTTGTGACAATAATTAAGGTTATTATACACTCACTCACATATACTCTCACATACACATACTCACACACATATGCTCACACTTATACTCACTCTCAGATATACTTTTTCACACACACAAATAATACAGTGGAGAAGTTGAATGTGTTGCTGATATTTATTCTGACAAGATATTCCTGTGGGAGTTATGTGATACCGTTAATTCACTGTGAGACCATGAGAACGAGTGAACATTAGGCTTTAATATCCATGAACTCGCCTGCCAGAGTCGGCTGGATAAATGAGTGCCACCCAATGAATGCCGGACTATATATGGCCCCGATGAGGGCGGAGCCAGTACAGTACCTGGAAGTAGCCCGTATCATCACTGCCAGGTCATGAGTCACATTATTATATAGGCAGTACAGACAGCTCACACATTAGGTGAAATACATTCACCACATTCACCCCCTGTTAAAAAAACCAAGTCCAGCGGAGGTGACGTGGGCTCCATTAGAGATTCAGTCTGTCTGGAGGCCGGATCGATCTTTTAGACCTCCTCAGCTCTGGCGATGCGGCGGGCATGATAGTTGCAGATGGTGATTCCAGGGGCATCGTGTCTGGAGCTTGAGCCTCAGACCGGCGTGTCGGAGGTGGTTGGGGGGTGGGGGTAGGCAAGGGGGTGGTGTGTGGAGGCAGTGCCGGTGCGGGCCAAGACAGGAGACCTAGGGGGGTGCAAGTGGTGCAGGGGGTGGCTGTAGGCAGCGGGGAGGGGGGCACGTTGACAGGTGAAACAGCTGGCGCTAGATCTCGTAGGGAGACCATATCGTGTCGTCCGTCCTAGTGCGCGATGTAGGCATTCTGGGGGTTGGCGTACAGCAGCTGGACCCTCTCGACCAGGGGTTCAGTCTTATGGCTCCTCGTATGCCTCTGAGAGGGACAGGTCCCGGAGGTGTCAGCCAAGATGGAAGTGAGACCCCGGAGATGGCCTTCCTGGGGAAGAGAAACAAGTGGTCGTGAGGGGTCTCATTCGTGGATGTGCAGAGGAGTGATCTAATGGAGTGGAGGGCATCGGGGAGGAGCTCCTTCCAGTGAGATGTCGGGAGACTTCTTGACCGGAGGGCCAGAAGGACGGCCTTCCATACCGTCACGTTCTCCCTCTCCACCTGTCCGTTTTTCATCGTCCTGCTCGAGGCGATGCCTTTGCTGAGCAGGTACTGATGAGGAAATGAATAAATTAATGTGATAAAATTAGGCACTAGGACCCTGAGGGCACTGTGGTCACAGACAGAACAAAGGAAAGCAGAAGTTTCATGGCTCGCGGGGGATGGTAACCTCGTGGTCAGAAGTTTGAAAAAGATGCTGGGGTTACAATGGACCAATTAGGATATAGGGCCAGGTCAGGAGGTGTATAGAATGACCAATGGGAAGCTTATATGTGAATCTTACTGTGATTTTGAATATATCAGCAGAAGCTTCTTTGTATTCTGTCTCTCTTTATTCTGGGCTCTCAGAAGACAGTGTGTGTGTCCTGAGGTCCTATGGATTGAGTCAGCCTTGCAAGTTAGTTATTATTAAATGATATGATACCTGCAAATCCATCTCAGATTTTATTGAATCTAGACTGACAGCAAATTAACCAGGAATCGACACTGATGCAGCTCATCGCTCATGAACGATGTGCCCCGATCGCTGTGGACGTAGGCAGGGGAACCGAACAGTGTGAAGATGCTGTGTAGTGCCTTTATTACAGTGGCCGAGGTCATGTCGGGGCAGGGGACTGCGGAGGGGAAGTGGGAGTACTCGTCGATGACAGTAAGGAAGTATATATTATGGTTGGTGGAGAGGAGGGGCCCTTTGAAGTCCATGCTCAGGCGCTCAAAGGTCCTGGAGGCCTTTACCAGGCGGGCCTTGTCTGGCCGGTAGAAGTGCTGTTTGCACTCCGCACAGATCTGGCAGTCCCTGGTCATGGCCTTGACCTCCTCGGTGGAGTAGGGCAGGTTGCGGGACTTAATAAAGTTGATAAGCCGTGTGACCCCCGGGTGACAGAGGTCATTGTGGATAGCCCAAAGTCGGTCAACGTGCGCGCTGGCGCATGTGCCGCGGGACAGGGCACCTGGGGCTCGTTGAGCTTCCCAGGACGATACTTGATATCCTAATTGTAGGTGGAGAGTTCAATCCTCCACCTCAAGATTTTGTCATTTTTTATTTTGCCCCGTTGTGCATTGTCAAACATGAAGGCGACCGACCTTTGGACGGTGACGAAGGTGAGGGCGGAGACAGAGGCGGAGCCCACTGGGGATCTAGTACAGTACCTGGAAATAGCCCGCATCATCTTCCACGTCATGGGTCACATTATTATACAGGCAGTACAGACAGCTCATGCATTAGGTGAAGTACATTCACCACAGGTTAACAACGGGAAGAACACTCAAATAAATTAATCAGTTCTGAAAATACTGCTACAGGTCACTGAAAATACAAGGAGATGTATTCATCTTCAATGAGCCCTAAATACCAGGTTATCTGCAGGGGGTCTGCTTTCAGCGTTTTTTATGTTTGCATGTCATCTTAGTTCAGTGAGCACTGTCTAGGGGTGCTGAGCAGTATTAGGAGTTGCTCAGTTTTGTGGCAGTGGATGCTGAGCTGCGTAGGGGGGTGAGCTGTGTCGGGGTAGGGGGGGTGAGCCGTATCAGGGGGGTGAGCTATGTCAGGGGGGTGAGCTGTGTCGGAGGGGGTGAGCTGTGTCGGGGGGGCTGAGCTGTTTTGGGGGGGTGAGCTGTGTCAGGGGGGTGAGCTGTGTCGGGGGGGTGAGCTGTGTCGGGGGGGTGAGCAGTGTCAGGGGGGTGAGCTGTGTCAGGGGGGTGAGCTGTGTTGTGGGGTGAGCTGTGTTGGGGGGGGTGAGCTGTGTCGGGGGTGAGCTGTGTTGGGGGGGTGAGTTGTGTTGGGGGGGTCAGCTGTGTCAGGGGGGTGAGCTGTTTCAGGGGGTAAGCTGTGTTGGAGGGGTGAGCTGTGTCAGGGGGTTGAGCTGTCGAGGGGGTGAGCTGTGTCGGGGGGGTGAGCTGTGTCAGGGGTCTGAGCTGTGTCGGTGGGGGTGAGCTGTGTCAGGGGGGTGAGCTGTCGAGGGGGTGAGCTGGGTCGGGGGGGGTGAGCTGTGTCGGGGGGTGAGCTATGTCAGGGGGGTGAGCTGTCGGGGGGGGAGCTGTGTCAGGGGGGTGAGTTCTGTCGGGGGGGTGAGCTGTGTCAGGGGGGTGAGCTGTGTCGGGGGTGAGCTGTGTCAGAGGGGGTGAGCTGTGTCAGGGGGGTGAGTTGTGTCGGGGGGGTGAGCTGTGTCAGGGGGGTGAGTTGTGTCGGGGGGGTGAGCTGTGTCGGGGGGGCTGAGCTATGTCAGGGGAGTGAGCTGTGTCAGGGGGGTGAGCTATGTCAGGGGGGTGAGCTGTCGGGGGGGGGGAGCTGTGTCAGGGGGGTGAGTTCTGTCGGGGGGGTGAGCTGTGTCAGGGGGGTGAGCTGTGTCGGGGGGTGAGCTGTGTCAGGGGGGGTGAGCTGTGTCAGGGGGGTGAGTTGTGTCGGGGGGGTGAGCTGTGTCAGGGGGGTGAGTTGTGTCGGGGGGGTGAGCTGTGTCAGGGGGGTGAGTTGTGTCAGGGGGGTGAGCTGTGTCGGGGAAATTGAGCTGTGTTGGGGGGGTGAGCTGTGTCGGGGGGGTGAGCTGTGTCGGGGGGGGTGAGATGTGTCAGAGGGGGTGAGCTGTGTCGGGGGGGCTGAGCTGTGTCGGGGGGTGAGCTGTGTCGGTGGGTGAGCTGTGTCAGGGGGTGAGATGTGTCGGGGGGTGAGATGTGTCGGGGGGGTGAGCTGTGTCGGGGTGAGCTGTGTCGGTGGGGGTGAGCTGTGTCGGGGGGGTGGGCTGTCGGGGGGGGGTGAGCTGTGTCAGGGGGGTGAGTTGTGTCGGGGGGATTGAGCTCTGTCAGGGGGGTGAGCTGTGTCAGGGGGGTGAGTGCTGCGTCAGAGGGGGTGAGCTGTGTCGGGGGGGCTGAGCTGTGTCGGGGGGTGAGCTGTGTCGGTGGGGGAGCTGTGTCGGGGGGGGAGCTGTGTCAGGGTTGAGCTGTGTCGGGGGGGGTGAGCTGTGTCGGGGGGTGAGCTGTGTCGGTGGGGGAGCTGTGTCGGGGGGAGCTGTGTCGGGGGGGTGAGCTGTGTCGGGGGGTGAGCTGTGTCGGGGGGTGAGATGTGTCGGGGGGGTGAGCTGTGTCGGAGGGGGTGAGCTGTGTCGGAGGGGGAGCTGGGTCAGAGGGGGTGAGCTGTGTTGAGGGGGTGATCTGTGTCGGGGGAGCTGAGTCGGGGGGGTGAGCTGTTTCGGGGGGTGAGCTGTGTCGGGGGGTGAGCTGTGTCGGTGGGGGTGAGCTGAGTCGGGGGGGTGAGCTGTGTCGGGGGGTGAGCTGTGTCGGGGGACGAGCTGTGTCGGGGGGTGAGCTGTGTCGGGGGACGAGCTGTGTCGGGGGGCTGAGCTGTCGGTGGGGGAGAGCTGAGTCGGGGGGCTGATCTGTGTCGGGGGGTGAGCTGTGTTGAGGGGGTGAGCTGAGTCGTGAGCTGAGCTGTGTTGTGGGGGTGAGCTGTGTCAGGGTTAGTGAGCTGTGTCAGGGGGGTGAGCTGTGTCAGGGGGGGTGAGCTGTGTCGGGGGGGTGCTGTGTCAGGGGGGTGAGTTGTGTCGGGGGGGTGAGCTGTGTCAGGGGGGTGAGCTGTGTCGGGGGGGTGAGCTGTGTCATGGTGGGTGAGCTGTGTCAGGGGGTGAGCTGTGTCGGGGGGGAGCTGTGTCAGGGGGGTGAGTTGTGTCGGGGGGGTGAGCTGTGTCAGGGGGGTGAGTTGTGTCGGGGGGGTGAGCTGTGTCAGGGGGGTGAGTTGTGTCGGGGGGGTGAGTTGTGTCGGGGGGGGAGCTGTGTCGGGGGGGTGAGCTGTGTCAGGGGGGTGAGCTGTGTCAGGGGGGTGAGCTGTGTCGGAGGGGGTGAGCTGTGTCGGAGGGGGTGAGCTGAGTCGGGGGGTGAGCTGAGTCGTGGGCTGAGCTGTATCAGGGGGTGAGCTGTGTCAGGGGGGTGAATTGTGTCGGGAGGGTGAGCTGTGTCAGGGGGGTGAGTTGTGTCGGTGGGGTGAGCTGTGTCGGGGGGGAGCTGTGTCGGGGGGTGATTTGTGTCGGGGAGGGGTGAGCTGTGTCGGGGGGGTGAGCTGTGTCAGGGGGGTGAGTGCTGTGTCAGAGGGGGTGAGCTGTGTCGGGGGGGTGAGCTGTGTCAGGGGGGTGAGTTGTGTCGGGGGGGTGAGCTGTGTCGGGGGGGTGAGCTGTGTCGGGGGGGTGAGTTGTGTCGGGGGGGTGAGCTGTGTCGGGGGGGTGAGTTGTGTCGGGGGGGTGAGCTGTGTCAGTGGGGGTGAGCTGTGTCAGGGGGGTGAGTTGTGTCGGGGGGGTGAGCTGTGTCGGGGTGGTGAGCTGTGTCAGGGGGGTGAGTTGTGTCGGGGGGGTGAGTTGTGTCGGGGGGGTGAGCTGTGTCAGTGGGGGTGAGCTGTGTCAGGGGGGGTGAGTTGTGTCGGGGGGGTGAGCTGTGTCGGGGGGGTGAGCTGTGTCAGGGGGGTGAGCTGTCAGGGGGGTGAGCTGTGTCGGGGGGTGAGCTGTGTCGGGGGGTGAGCTGTGTCAGGGGGTGAGCTATGTCGGTGGGGGTGAGCTGTGTCAGGTGGGTGAGCTGTCTTGGGGTGTTGAGCTGTGTAAGGGGATGAGCTGTGTCGGGGGGATGAACTGTGTCAGGGGGGTGAGCTGTGTTGGGGGGGTGAGCAGTGTCAGGGGGGTGAGCAGTGTCAGGGGGTGAGCTGTGTCAGGGGGGTGAGCTGTGTTGTGGGGGTGAGCTGTGTTGGGGGGGTGAGCTGTGTCGGGGGTGAGCTGTGTTGGGGGGGTGAGCTGTGTTGGGGGCGTGAGCTGTGTTGAGGGGTGAGCTGTGTCAGGGGTGTGAGCTGTGTCGGTGGGGTGAGCTGTGTCGGGGGGGGAGCTGTGTCAGGGGGGTGAGTTGTGTCGGGGGGGTGAGCTGTGTCAGTGGGGGTGAGCTGTGTCAGGGGGGTGAGTTGTGTCAGGGGGTGAGCTGTGTCAGGGGGTGAGCTATGTCGGTGGGGGTGAGCTGTGTCAGGGGGGTGAGCTATCTTGGGGTGTTGAGCTGTGTAAGGGAATGAGCTGTGTCGGGGGGATGAGCTGTGTCAGGGGGGTGAGCTGTGTTGGGGGGGTGAGCAGTGTCAGGGGGGTGAGCAGTGTCAGGGGGTGAGCTGTGTTGGGGGGTGAGCTGTGTTGTGGGGGTGAGCTGTGTTGGGGGGGTGAGCTGTGTCGGGGGTGAGCTGTGTTGGGGGGGTGAGCTGTGTTGGGGGGGTGAAACTGTGTTGGGGGGGTGAGCTGTGTTGGGGGGTGAGCTGTGCCGGGGGGTGAGCTGTGTCGGGGGGTAAGCTGTGTTGGGGGCGTGAGCTGTGTTGAGGGGTGAGCTGTGTCAGGGGTGTGAGCTGTGTCGGTGGGGGTGAGCTGTGTCAGGCGGGTGAGCTATGTCAGGGGGTGAGCTGTGTCGGGGGGGGGGTGAGCTGTGTCAGGAGGGTGAGCTGTCGCGGGGTTGAGCTGTGTCAGGGGGGTGAGTTGTGTCAGGGGGTGAGCTGTGTCGGGGGGTGAGCTGTGTCAGGGGGATGAGCTGTGTTGGGGGAGTGAGCTGTGTTGGGGGTGTGAGCTGTATCAGGAGGTGAGCTGTGTTGGGGGTGTGAGCTCTGTTGGGGGGTGAACTGTGTCAGGGGGGTGAGCTGTGTCAGGCGGTAAGCTGTGTTGAGGGGGTGGGCTGTGTTGGGGGGGTGAGCTGTGTTGAGAGGGTGAGCTGTGTTGGGGGGGTGAGCTGTGTCAGGGGGTGAGCTGTGTCAGGGGGTGAGCTGTGTCAGGGGATGGGGTGTGTTGGGGAGGGTGAGCTGTGTCGGGGGGGTGAGCTGTCAGTGGGAGTGAAATGTGTCAGGGGGGTGAGCTGTTTTGGGGGGGTGAGCTATGTTGGGGGGGTGAGCTGTGTCAGGGGGTAAGCTGTGTTGGGGGGCTGAGCTGTGTCAGGGGGTAAGCTGTGTTGGGGAGGTGAGCTGTGTCGGGGGGCTGAGCTGTGCCAGGGGGGTGAGCTTTGTCGGGGGGGTGAGCTGTGTTGGGGGGGTGAGCTGTGTCAGGGGGGTGAGCTGTGTCAGAGGGGTGAGCTGTGTCAGGGGGTAAGCTGTGTTGGGGGGGTGAGCTGTGTTGGGGGGTGAGCTGTTTTGTGGGGGTGAGCTGTGTTGTGGGGGTGAGCTATGTCAGATGGGTGAGCTGTGTCAGCGGTGAGTTGTCCGGTGGAGGGGGGTTGTTGATGAGCAGTGGATGGGTCGAGGGGACGGTGCTGCGTTTTTAATGGGGGTTGAGGATAGGGGAGACCTGTGTTCGGTTTCCCATGGATGCTGGCATGCTTTTTTACAAGTTAACTAATTTACTTAGAGATGTGATCCTCAAGAGGCTTCACAACTACTAAGAAAAGCTCAAAGTTAGTGTAAAGACCAGTGTAAATATATGGCTCTGGTCTCATGTCTGCAAGGATATGGTCTTCTCTTCTCTCACTGTCGATGGGAAGTGTGTAGCAGTCCAGGCATGGTAAAATCAACAATTGAAAGCTATAACTCCCCACATTAGAAATGCATGTGTATGCACTTCAGGACTCCTTCAGGGTGCTCAGGGTCATCAGAGGCTTAAGAGTTGAGTTATTCACCACTCCCCATATCGGAAGATTTCGGCCGGTAATTTGGTGTCTCTCTCCACAGCTGCTGGCTGACCTGCTGAGTATTTCCAGCGTTGTCTGTTTTCATTTCAGATTCCCGGCATCCTTACTTATTTTTGCTTTGTGTCCCTTACTTTCTTAGTCAGGTGTTTTGGGAGAATGTTAATGATCCACTGACACTCGTGACCAACGTTACTTCCCTGAACCAAATCCATCAACCTCACTAATGTTTGAAGAATTTTGCTGCGTGATCACTGGTTGTCAAATCTACTGCATAAAAACATTCACCGCCCTTCAAAGCAAAAGGCTTGGAATGATTTCTGATTAACGAGCTGTGATTTTCTAAATGTTTTCTGATTGAATCTTTTGCTTAAATATTTCATTTGTTTATTTGTAATCACAATTAAATGATGCAAAGAGATAATCACCAATAATATTATAGCTCTCAACAATCCAAAATCACAAACCTTTAAAATGTTTGGAAATATATCTGCTTTAGCTGATTCCCATTCGCAATGGTTATTTTTGATCTGAACTAACAATAAAACTATTTTACATAAAAAATGGGATTGATTAACAAGTTCATGTGGTTGTGACATTAAAAAGTATGGCTGGGGCAGCACGGTGGCGCAGTGAGTTGGCACTGCGGCCTCATGGCACCGAGGTCCCAGGTTCGATCCCGGCTCTGGGTCACTGTCCGTGTGGAGTTTGCACATTCTCCCCGTGTTTGCTTGGGTTTCGCCCCCACAACCCAAAGATGTGCAGAGTAGGTGGATTGGCCACGCTAAATTGCCCCTTAATTGGAAAAAATTAATTGGGTACTCAAAATTTATTTTTTTTTAAAAGTATGGCTGCAACTTTCTGGCCGTTGGCATTCTCTCTTCCCGCTGGCACTGCACCCCCGCCCATGGGTTTCCCGGCATTGTGGGATGCCTTCAATGGAATTCCCATCGCTACCAGCGAATGGCGTGCCACCACGAAACATGCAGCTGGGGGATTGGAGAATCCTGCCCAATATTTTTAGTGTCTATTTCAACAGAGAACACTAATCATTCATTCTTTACATAATCACCATTCAAAAAGCTAATTTCTCCATGTAATTTTCTCGAGTGTATGAGATTAGACATGGCATTGTGACTGGAACCATGTCATAATATTCATGTCCATTTTGTCTGCAATGGGGGCATGTGAGAAACTCCACATACATGACTGGTTGGGCTGCTAGACATATCCCAACAGGAGAGTTTTTTTGGGATCTTCCATTCCCGATGAAGTCAATTGACGTTTCAACAGCTCGCCACATTTTCCAGCCACATGATTCTGCCCCATAGCTCCCCCTTCAATTTCATAGAACTTTAATTAGATAGCTGGGGGGGAGCTGGTTAGCTCAGTTGGCTAGACGGCTGGCGTGTGGATCAGCGTAATGCCAACAGCACTGGGTTTGATCCTTGTTCTGGCGGGCTAGATCTGCGGCCTGCCTCCTCATCCTGCCGACGGGTAATATCATGGCATATACCACGTTTCAGGGACCCTCAAATCAAGGACGTTACTGTGAAGAAGAAGGATTACTATTGCAGGAGTCAGTTTTAAAGAGGAGCAGATGTCTTTGAATATTGCTCACAAGTGAGCATCTGTAGAAACACTGATTTGTAGAACATTTTGCAATCTGCCCAGTGCAAGTCAGGCTAAGTTCCAAAACAATTAATTATCTGAAAATGAATATAGAGACAAGCAAGTCTCTTTATTTAGCCAGTGGTCGACTGAAGCAAATATTCTGGCTAATCCATCTGAGACTGTGGTGGCTCGAGGCTTACACTGGAGGTTTCCAGTAGTTAACAAAGGGGTTTATTGATAAAGTGCAAAGAACACAATACAAAACGTCTCAACACTTCAGCTCCCTGGTGCGCACTGCCTGAGGTCCTGCTCCCAGGTCCCCATGCAAACTCCCTTTGACCAGGGCTCACACGCTCCAGCGCGATTGGTCTCGAGCCGATCATGTGGTCTGTGTAGTCCGTCCTCTTAAAGGGGCCATGCCACCACATCCCTACCCCCTTAAGTCCCTTATCACAATTACCCCAATAAACTATATATAGAAGTTACAAATGTTGTAAGAGACAACATAGAAAAAAGAGTCCATCAAAAAGTCAATCAGTCTGGAGATTTCTGGGTCCTCCAAGACCTTTGTAGCCCTGCCACAATCTCAGCACCTTCTGGGCAATCAAACTGTCAACAATCGATGTCACCTTTGGAGGCACCACCTCAACAGCAGGTAAAGTGGCCTCACCGGCCGTGACAGGTGAAGCTGATTGCGCAGATTCAGATAACAGGAATGTTCAGGATGCTGGTGGGACTTGTCAACTCTAAGCTGGGGGTCGCCACCCCTAGACTCCTCAAATGGTCGTCATGTTGTCTGATGGTCTTCCCGTTAACATTGACCACATAAGACACTGTTCCTGACAGGGCCACAAGCCGGCCTGCTAACCTGTAGCAAAATTATGGTCCAACACTGGATCTCCCGCCTGGAATAGCCTATCGCCCTTCTGCTCTGACTGCTGATTTTTCAGGGAGCTCTGACATTCCTCCACCCTCCTCGGCAAATTTGGAAACACAAGATCCAATTGGGTTCTCAACAACGGCGGCCCATGAGCAGCTCAGCAGGTGGAATAAAGGATTGAGTTGTACAACGATAAAACATTAGCCAACCGCTGCAAACTGGTTTATCAGATTGCTTTCTCATCATATTTTTGAATGGCTGAACGGCCCTCTTAGCCAATCTGCTAGCACTGGGCGATAGGGGGCAGTCCTCGTGTGTCATGCCATTTGCTCGCACAAAATCCTGGAAATCATCACCAGTAAAAGGGATGCCAATTGTCTGAAATTATTGGCTCGGGAAGCCCATGAATGGCAAACACTTATTGCAAGGCATCCACATGTCTTGAACCAATAGCCACTTAAAGTAGGCATCCAGCAGGACTAAAAACATCTTTTCCATAAAAAGGCCCGCGTAGTCAACGTGAACCCATGCCCACAGGTGATCTGGTCACTCCCAAGGGTGAAGAGTGGCGGAAGACGGCAAGAATTTCTGTATTTGGCAAATAGACACTGCTGCACCAGTTCTTCAATGTCAATGCTTGGCCACCAGACATAGCTGTGTGCCAGAACTTCATCTCTGTCTGCCCTAGTGGGTGCCATGTAGCTCTTCAAGGAGCCCCCCCCCCACCGCCGGAGGCGGAACTCGTGATCTCCACAGAATCATATCTTCACATGTCAACTTGTCCTGACGGGGGAAGTAGGGCCTCAGTTGTTCAGACTTCTCATATAGCCTGCCACCCATGGTTTCCGCTGGCACGATGTGGTCACAATGGGAAATCCCATTATCCGGCTGCCGGAATGGAGGATCCCTCAAGCAAGGGCGCGCCGTGTAGGAAAATGCGGCTGTTAGACCGGAGAATCCCACCCAGGCTCTCTTTGGGTCCAGTTGCGGATGTGCCCAGCAGACACTGGCAGAATGTCCAGGAATTTTAAAGCCAGAATGATCTCCTGAGATACTGGTGGCAGTGCAATGCTCTTTGGTCGGGATACATAACTTAATGCATCCACATTAGCAACTTGCATCCCAGGCCGGTGCTGGAAAGCATAGTCGTAGGCCGCCAGCAGTAATGCCCAGGCTATGGGTGGTATGGGCTTATCTTCCCTTAAAGCACCCAATAATGGCTTGTGGTCAGTCACTATGTCGAACAGTCAACTGTAGACATATCGGTGAAATTTCATCATCACACCGTATATAACTGCCAAAACCTCCTTCTCAATTTGGGCATAGTTTTGCTCTGCTTCTGAAAGGGTCCTTGAGGCAAAGGTGTTAGGGGGCTCTGAACCATCTCCCAGTTTGTGGGATAAAACTGGTCCAATACCGTAAGGGCCACATGTCAGCACAAACTGGTTTTCCCTGGTCAAAATGCACCAAAAGGTTTGATGACTGTAATGTTTGTTTCACGACTCATAAAGCTTGGGGCTCCCTCCATTGCCACCACTGATTCTTCTTTAGCAGATGGTGTAATGGTGCCAAAGTTGTGGCTAAATTAGAAATGAACCTACCGTAATAATTGACCATACCGAAGAAGGATTTAAGCTCACTAACATTTCTGGGTGCAGAGACGTCTCAAATGGCCTTGACCTATTCTTCCAGAGAGTGCAACCCTGTGACATCAATGTGAAATCCTAGGTACATCACTTTTGAGACCTGGAAAGTATATTTTTTGTATTTTCGGCGGACCCCCACAACCCAAAACCTCTTGAACACTTCCTCTTGGCTTCCCATGTGTTCTTCTGTAGTGCCGGTCCTTGCACGGCCTTACTGAGCCTTAACTTTGCAATTTCTCCAACTTCCAATAACTCCCTGTTCCTCCGAGATCCCCATTTCCTCCACTCTATTATCAGCAGTGATCACTGAGTCATTGTGCACCCTTGTCTGGAACACTGTCCTTCAGCACATCCATCTTACCACTCCCCACACTGCCTTCCTGACCCAGCTTCCATTGTCTCCTCCCCCCTCACGCATACATGCTCAATACATTCCTGTTACATTCTGCTCTGTTTGGCACACTGAAATGTCTCTGCATATACGAAAAGCGGCACTAACCTGTCAGTTGTTGCAGTGATGGCCATGTACACAAAGAGGGTACTGTTGAATCTGAGCAACAGTTTACTAAATGGCGACATGTTGTAGCACTTGGGACAACGGGCTCTCCCTTTAGCTTAGTGTTTTTCAAACTTCTTTTCTCTGACCCACTTTTATCAACCGGCCGACCTTCAGGACCCATGCTTTCCGACCTTGGTGACTCATGCCGGCCGACCTTGGCAACCCACGCCGGCCAACCTTCAGGACCCATGCGGGCTTACCGTGGTGACCCATGCCGGCCACCTTGGCGACTCATGCCAGCCGACCTTGGCGACTCATGCCAGCCGACCTTGGCAACCCACGCCGGCCGACCTTCACAACCCACGCACAGCCGACCTTTACGGCATATAATTAATGCTTACCTTTAATGCTTCAAGTGAGCCTGCTTGGTCTTTCAATGTTACATTTCTGCTCAGGACTTCAGCTGACGATTTAATTTCTCACTGCATCCTTTGAATAAAATCAAGAGGTTTGACCTCAAATTCGCTGTTCTTAATCTTCAAATACCATTGAGGTTATGAGAGTTTTAAAATCTCACTTGCCAGTACTTCCCTGCACATAACATAAGGGCAGCAAGCTGGCACAGTGGTTAACACAGTTGCCTCCCAGCTTCAGGATCCCAGGTTCGATTCCCGGCTTGGGTCACTGTCTGTACGGCGTCTGCATGTTCTCCCCATGTCTGCGTGGGTTTCCTCCGGGTGCTCCGGTTTCCTCCCACTTTCCAAAGATGTGCAGGTTAGGTGGGTTGGTCATGATAAGTTGCCCTTAGTGTCCAAAAAAAAGGTTAGGTGGGGTTACAGGGATAGGGTGGAGCAGTGGGCTTAAGTGGGGTGCTCTTTCCAAGGGCCGGTGCAGACTCGATGGTCCAAATGGCCTCCTTCTGCATTGTAAGTTCTATAACGCACATGGACTTTGCATCCTGATTTGCATTGGCACCAATTAATAAAGCCATATCTCAAGAAATCATCTTTGTACTACTTTGTGCCTGATTTCATCATCTTCTTAATGGGTTGTTCACCAGAGGCACTGAAGTTCACACCAGCATCGCTTTGTCCTGCCGTGGACTCTCCTTGGCATTTCTCTCCAGCCGATTAAGTTGTGGGATCCTGGCCTGTTTGTGTCTCTGGCCTTCTCCTTCGCACCCAGAACTAGTAGCATCAGTGTACGGGGCACGTGACTTGCTATCTGCCACTTCTGCTGGCAAGACTCCATCGATCTTATTTTAAAAATCTACTCCTGGGTCAGCGCACTGATGCCAGGAGGAAGCGATCTGCCCCTCTGAGCTCCGGGCCTGCGCACTGCTGAGGGGGGGGTAACATGCATGGACGGCCGGTATTCTGAAAACCAGTTGCGGCCTGCCTTTTTAAAAGCCGTTCGCAGCCATTGGGCACTTCTTCCCGCGATTGGGAACGCCGCGACTGATGACCACGCGAACCTCCCAACATCTCTCCGCGATCCACCCACAGGTCATGACCCTGAGTTTGAAAATGACTGCTTTAGGTGACTGTGAGCAGTGGCACAGAAAATTTGTCAGTGCGAAGCACTAACATGGCTCAGAACTATAAATTCACCTCAGGTATGTTTTAGCTTGATAGAAGTCAGGCAGTAATTAAGAAAGATTTGTCTGAAATATAGTGATGGATGATAATTACCATTTTTAATGATTGAAATGCTGAAAATGTTAAGTGCCATTACAATTTCAATAATTCAGAATGTTGCTCCTTGCACCTTCATTGTGAGTGTTTGGCTGTAAGTAATGCACACAAATGTTTCTTCCTATAACTCAGGCTCTGAGGCTGTAAATTTGTCTGTAGTTTGGTTATGCTTGCTAAACTATAATTACTCCTCCTACGTTTTATGTATCAGATCATTACTGACAAATTTGGGGTGTTATATTTCTCTAAGGCTTCTTAAATTGGAATGAAGCAATCTCTTTGTGCTTTAATTAGCTCTTAAATAATGTTAATTAGAAACAGTCGCACTGACCAAAAAGAATGAAGACACTTTTGCATCAAGGGAATGCAGCTCCTTATAGATGTATAATTCTGTCATCATCAGTCAGGCGATAAGAACTTGAACGCTATCGCCACGAGAGCAGGTCGTTATGCAGCGAGGGGCTTGCCTCCTGGTTGCTCAGATCCTCTCCACAATCTGTAAGCACACAGCAAGAGCGCAATGGAATACTCTCCAATTGCCCGAACAGGTGCCGCTGCAACAGGATTCAAGAAGCTCAACATTATCCAGGACAAAGCAGCCCGCTTGATATATGTTTGACTCACTTACTCAACCATTGTCGAAAGGGTGGCCTGGGTGAAACTCCAGTTCCTAATACTCCAGGGTCGGAGCTCATACAAACTTAACGTGCAGTGAATGCCATGGTAAGTAGGAGCCACAGAATGCTGGTCAGTTCTCTCCTGTGGCTATTGGTTTCTTGACCAATGTTGCCCTGGCATTTAAAATGGACCCCACCTTTCCATCAAAAGTGGGTACGTACATCGAAGGTACTTCATAGGAGGAAAGGGAATGTGACAATGTGTCCTCAGCTGATCTTTAGACCTGTATTGTGCGTGCAACTGTGTGTTATCTTACAGGACGCACTGTAAAAACTCAGCAAGGTTTCTTTTGCAGCACTTCCAAATCCCTCACTTCCACTTTCTGCGACCTCTGGCTCTGTATCTGGACCTGGCTCCTTAACATCTCATCTGCAGTTTCAACCTTGCAAAAAGCCTGAAGAAAATCACGTCAAGTAAAGTAAGAGCCATGTTGATATTGGGGGGATAAAAACTAAGCATTATGATGCACCTCATGGTTTTGGATGATTATTTTAATAAAAATCATTGCGCTCTGAATAAACTGGCTTGAGCTACAGCGCAGTTATGAATCGTTATTTGGTTTGATGGATGAAATTTATGGTTGTGACATTATGATTTCTCATATAGCTGAGCTGAAATATTATTCTGAATGTGCTATTGAATGCTACTTTTTAACCATGAGAATCTTCGGCCAGAAAAACTATCTTAATTCTATGCATTTTAAGTTAAAGTTTGTTTTAAAAGATAATTTTGCAGACAAATATTCGTATAACGTCAAGAAAATGTGATATTTCAGAGTGAGGTTTATTTTTCTTTTGGCATGCAAATTCAATGCATATATCTTATTGATTATGTATGTAAATTATGCATTCCACCAGAGACATTTGGCAATTTGCTACGTTTTTGAGTCAGAAATGCAAAATTTTCAACCAGAGGCTCCAAATGACTTTTATTTTAAGCATTTTTAAAATAATTTCTCTTCAAATAAAAGAAGTTGCTGACCTGTGATGTAGAAGGAAATTGAGAACAGATTCATAGGCACACCTGTTATGAAACACAAACTCATCTCGTTAGAGAGCATGGAGGTTGGGAACTTTGACTCCTAACAGGCCGCAAAACCTTTGCACATGTGCAGATAGGTACTAATACGTTCTTTTAGGCCCAGTGCACTTAAGAAAAATGGTGTAACAATCCAGGCCAGGTGACCTGGAGTGGCGCCATCGCGAATGGCCCAAAGTAGGGGACAGGGAGAGGACAGGTAGAGTTTCCAAAGAGAGAGCGGACAGGGAGAGGTCCCAAAAGAAGAGTTCCAGAGGAAGGACAGGAAAAACGCACCATTCACTTAAGAGAAGAACAGAGAAACAGGGTCCAAATAGGAAAAGGGCTGCGGGAGCAGACACCATGGAAGAAGGCAGCCAAAGATTAGTGACTCCATGCTTTGGGCTGTTGGGACAAAGGTGCCCCTTTGGCGCGGTAGTGTTTTGCTTTGCATTGTCCAGGAGCTAAAATTGGGCTTGCGAGTTGGTGTTTGAGTGAAAATTGAGAATCCAGGGTAAGCGGAATCTCAGGAGATGAGATGGAAATTTTGCAAGGTGGGCTGTTGTTTCTCCTGTCCGAGTTGGGTGACCTTTGGAGAGAATTATCAGGTTGGATCTTCAACGGTGAACATGGGAATCCTTCATGAGAGAGACAGGGTTTCAGTGAGATTGATGGGTTTACAGTGTTACTAATGTTTGGGTGGGTTGTTGAGAAATCCACGGACTCTGTCTTGGTCCCATGTTCCATTTATTGGGTAGCGTGATGTCATTGGCCACAGTTGCCTATTAACTATCATGTGCTCACTCCAAATATTAGCCATGATGTGGAGATGCCGGCATTGGATTGGGGTGAGCACAGTAAGAAGTCTTACAACACCAGGTTAAAGTCCAACAGGTTTGTTTCAAATCATTAGCTTTTGGAGCACTTCTCCTTCATCTGAGGAAGGAGCAGTTCTCCAAAAGCTAGTGATCCGAAACAAACCTGTTGGACTTCAACCTGGTGTTAAAAGACTTTTTACTGCCCAAATATTAGAATATCGGATAGATAATGTAAATAGTTTTTATTTTTATAACAAGGTTTAGTAGCATTTATTTTTGTTTGTTCAAATATGTGTGGCTTTCTTCACTGAGCAAGTGTCTTAAGTTTCAAATTTTGTCAACTTTAAACAAAGCTTTTTTTGGGCCCTAATTGGGTTCTGTTAACAAACTGGGGGTCTGGTAAGGATCACAACACATCATAACTGATCGAAAAGTAAAATGGGATGGTTAGCAACTGCCTCACAGTGTCAGGGACGCAAGTTTAATTGCGGCTTTGGGTCACAGGTTATTTGGAATCTGCAAGTTCTCCCTTGTCTGTGTGGATTTCCTCCAGGTGCTCCGGTTTTCTTGCCCATTCCAAAAATGTGCAGGTTAGGTGGATTGGCCATGCTAATTTGCCCCTTCGTGTCCAAAGATTAGGTGGGGTTATGTGGATAGGACGGGGGAGTGGGCCAAGGTAGGGTCTCTTTCGGAGGCTCGGTGCAGGCTCAATGGGCTGATGGACCACCTTCTACACTATAGGCAGTCTATATTTTATGTTCTATGCAATGCGCATGTTGGAAATCTAAAATACAAACAGAAAAGGCTGAAGAAGCTCATTCGATCTAGCAGTATTTGTGGAGTGAGATAAACAAAAGTTAGCATTTCATTTCTATAACCTGTTCATCAGAAATACAAAAACGTGAGAGAGCAAGGGGATAGGGGAAAAGAATAAATGGGAAGGTCTGAGAGAAGGTGCAAGTCAGGAGAGATTAAACAACAAATGGGATGATGGTGTAAGCTAAAACAAATGGAAATGAGACAAGTAAAGAAACAAAAGACAGATCCAGAGTGGCCGTATTGATAATAGTGAATGACATTGCCAAAAGCTGCTGCCTCAAAATAAATAAATAAATGGAGGAACGTTTTATGATACAAAATTGTTGAACTCAATGCTGAGTCTGGAAGATGGAGATGCACCGGCACAATAGATAGGGGGTGCTTTTCCTGGCACATGTGTTAAACTTCATTGAAATGCTGTCAGAATTCCGAGGACAGAAAGGTCAAAGTGGGAACAGGGAGGTGAGTTAAAATGTCAGACAATCCGAAAGCTCAGGGTCACGCTTGTGAACTGGACGGTAGTTTTCTGAAAAATGGTTCACCCAATCTGAATTTAGTGTGTCTGGTGTAGGGAAGGCGAGGGAAGGCCTCATGGAGAGCAGTGAATTCAACATACCAAATTGAAGGGAAGTACAAGTAAATCGCTCTTTCACCTGAATATTTGGAGCTGGAGTTAAAGGGCAAGTGTTGGCATCTGCCCCTTTTGTGCCTCTGTATTTAATTCAAATCTGGTAGATCTCTAACTTTAGAAATCAGAGAAGGTTTACAGCACAGGAAGAGGCAACTTGGCGCACTGCATCTGTGCCAGCTGTGATATGAGCCACCCAGCTTAATCTCACTTTCCAGCATTTCATCCAATGCCTTGCAAGTAATGACACTTGAGGTGCATACCCAGTCACCCTTTAAATGGGTTCAGGTTTCTGCCTCAACTGTCCTTTCAGGCAGAGTTGCAGGCCCCCACAGCCCTCTGGGTGGAAAAAGATTTCCTAATCTTGCCTCTAATCCTTCTACCAATAATTTTAAATTGATGCCCCCTACTCACTAACATTCCTGCTAAAGTAAATAGGTCCTTCCCATCAACTCTATCCAGACCTCTCACAATCTTGTACATCTCAATCAAATCTCCTCATCGCTCAGATATCAGTTCTGATTAAAGGTCATTGACCTGAACTGTTTCTCTCTCTCTCCACAGGTGTTCACTGCCAGGCCGGCTGAGTACTCTCAACATTTAAAAAAATATCTATTCAAATAATCCCATTATCCATGATTTCCCTACAGCCTTGCACAGTTTTCCTGTTTAAGTACTAATCGAAATTCCTTTTGAAAGTTATTCATAGAATCATCATAGAATTGTAGAATCTCTACCGTGCAGAAGGAGGCCACGTGGCCCATTGAATCTGCACCGACCCTCCAAAAGAATACCCTACCCAGTTCCACTCCCCTGCTCTATCCCTGCAGTCCGATCTAATCTGCACATCCCTGGACACTAAGGGGCAATTTAGCATGGCCGGGACATCTTTGGACAGTGGGAGAAAACCAGAGCACCCAGAGGAAACCCAAGCCGACATGGGGAGAACGTGGAAACTTCACACAGACAGTCACCCGAGGCCGGAATCGAACCCAGGTCCCTAACCACTGCGTTGCCGTGCCATGTTGAATCTGCTTTCATGAGATCTTTCAGGTAGTGCGTCCCAGATCATTATGGGATTCATACAATTAATAGTCCTCAGCTTACTTCAGATTCTTTTGCTAGTTAGTTGAAATCCATGACCTAATGGAAATAAAAATGATAACAATTGACGTGTAAGTCGTTTACTTGAGATCCTGAACAGAGTGCATGATGTTCTGATCAGGCTCAGCCATCGCTGATTCACTTCCCTTGAGGCAAGATACACTTCTTTTATGCAAGCCACAGCCATTGGAGCTGCCAGCCTGTACCAGCTGTTTTGGAACTGCTTGCCAGGAGCATGCGAACATACAAAGGTGAGTTCACCTGACAGTACAGAGGGTTACTAAACCACATCGCACATTGCATTCTAATGTGCTTTCCCATATCGTTGAAGGGATATGCTCTTGTGGTTGTTTTACAAAAGCAAATTGCAAGTTTGTTTTGCACAACCTCCAAGATCCTCAAAGGAGCTAAAAAGGGGGAAACTAGCACCTTCACTTTTTTATTCTGTTGCTCTGTTTACTTGCTCTCAATATAGCAGTCAATATGGTCGCCTTTCTTAATCCTAATTATGTTTACACTTAGAGTCGCCAGGTATCTCTCGATACCGCCACAAGGTTCAAACCCGAATACTGATCAAAGAGCCAATACACCAGTTAGTTAGTTCAAAGTCAATACTATTTGTTTACACACACAGTAAGATCTACTCATGCACAACAGTACTACAAACTAAACTATCTCTAACGCTAACGTCTATACTTAACTTCGACTGCCCACTCAGTCAGAGGAATAATGGCCGTTATTCGGACCTCAGTCTGTTGGGTTCGAAGAGGTAACAGGAGAACAGCTAAGGTCGTCCGTCAGGTAGCGAGCGTTGACCTTGAACTTACTTGCTTCTGATGATGCTGGTGGCCGGGTCTCCCCGCTTTGAGAGCCGAGTCCAAGAGAGCGATTCTCTGGTGGGGGTTCCTTCTTATACATGGAAGGGCTTTGCACGCTTTTAGACGGGCCTTAAACGTGGTCCCAATTAATTGGGCCGCTTCTCGATCATTGTATTGATCTTGACAAATAAAGGGGTGGGTGCCTGATGGCTGGGCATGTCTTAGGTGACCGTTGGCCTTGCTTTGTTTGTGTCTTTTCGGTTGGGGAACTGGCGCTCTGATGTCTGTAATAGCATCGGTTACTTGAGTGTGGTTCCTTTGTTCCCAGAGATGGGCCATCAATATGCTAATCAACCCAAAGTTTCGATTCCATCTGGGAGCTGTTTCCCAAATATACATTCAGACTCTATGCCTGCTTGTTTTCTAGCATTGTCCACAGTTCCCTATATTCTTTGCGAGCGTCCATTTTGTATTCTGGAAGTGGCCATCCCAGATGGCTACAATTGTTACATGATATTTAATTTGGATGGAATAAACAGTTGCGTGCATTCCGAAAGTGTGTCGGTATAAAGCAGGAACGATTCACTGACTCAAACACAATCGTGATGAAGTGTTCCAAAAGGAACACATGAAGACTTGATGCAGCTTCTATTCCACCCTAGTTATCAGCCCAAACCTACAGCGCCAAGGAAATACACTTTGTGATTTGTCTCCAAAATGTTGATTAAACTGTACCAGTCCTTACACGACAGTGAACTGTACACATTTTGATCACCAGTGATGAGAACATCTGGGCCCCATTTGATAAAGAGCTTCTTTTTTGAAGGGGTCTGTCTGCCCCATAATCTACTCCTGAAAAATGAACCCATTTCATACTTTCAAATCAGCCCACAGTTCACTGGTTCAGCACAAGAGATATTAGGCCAATCGTTAATTGCAGTTTGCAATATTAATGCAAAATGGCCTGAAGGAAAGCGTTGAATAAGTGTTCCGCCTTTTATCTCCACAGGGCATCAGAGGTGTTTCAGACGTGATGGTAAATGCAGCAGCTCTGCCAATGCAACACTCCTCCCAAAATTTGGATTGACATTAATATTCCTGCAACCTCCTGATGCAGAGACAAAAGCTGTTTAGCGCTGAGCAATGAGGAGAGCTGAAAGATTCCTGAATTACCCATGCGATGTTGAACCAGAACCCTGTCAGCCTCTCAGGTGGATAGATAGATAGATAGATAGATAGATAGAGAAATACAGCACAGAACAGGCCCTTCGGCCCACGATGTTGCGCCGAACTTTTGTCCTAGGTTAATCATAGAATTTTGGACAATTTTTCATGGCCAATCCACCCAACCTGCACATCTTTGGACTGTGGGAGGAAACCGGAGTACCCGGAGGAAACCCACGCAGTCACGGGGAGGATGTGCAGACTCCACACAGACAGTGAACCAAGTCGAAATCGAACTTGGGACCCTGGAGCTGTGAAGCAATTGTGCTATCCACAATGCTACCGTGCTGCCCTTAAGAAGTTAACCTACACTCCATTATTCTACCCTAATCCAAGTACCTATCCAATAGCCGCTTGAAGGTCCCTAACTTTTCCGACTCAACTACTACCACAGGCAGTGCATTCCATGCCCCCACTACTCTCTGGGTAAAGAACCTACCTCTGACATCCCCTCTATATCTTCCACCATTTATCTTAAATTTATGTCCCCTTGTAATGGTGTGTTCCACCCGGGGAAAAAGTCTCTGACTGTCTACTCTATCTATTCCCCTGATCATCTTATAAACCTCTATCAAGTCGCCCCTCATCCTTCTCCGTTCTAATGAGAAAAGGCCTAGCACCCTCAACCTTTCCTCGTATGACCTACTCTCCATTCCAGGCAACATCCTGGTAAATCTCCTTTGCACCTTTTCCAAAGCTTCCACATCCTTCCTAAAATGAGGTGACCAGAACTGCACACAGTACTCCAAATGTGGCCTGACGAAGGTTTTGTACAGCTGCATCATCACCTCACGGCTCTTAAATTCAATCCCTCTGCTAATGAACGCTAGCACACCATAGGCCTTCACAGCTCTATCCACTTGAGTGGCAACTTTCAAAGAACTATGAACATAGACCCCAAGATCTCTCTGCTCCTCCACATTGCCAAGAACCCTACCATTAACCCTGTATGGATGTAAAGGACCCCATGGCACTTTTCTAAGAAGATCAGGGAAGTTATCCCCGATGTCTTGACAAACAATTATCCCTCCATACCGATTGGTAATTGTGAAGGTCAAACTGGCTGCTGTGTGCTACGATAGTGATCATCCTTAAGGAACACGTAATTGGCTGTAAAATGCTTTGGGATGCCGCGAGGTTGTGAAAGGTGCTATATCAATGCGAGTTCTTTCTTTAATTTTTTTCTTAAACATTATTAATCTATTCAAAAATAAATGAATAACCATTCTGTTAACTCTGGGCGGCATGGTGGCACAGTGGTTGGCACTGCTATGCCACAGCACCAGGGATCTGGGTTCGATCTGGCAGCGAGCACACCAGCGGAGGAAGAAGTGATGGGGCCCATCACAGTGCCTCCCGCAAGGGAGATGCCAGAACACCTCAGCGCTGCCAATTTCCCCCTCCCCGAAAATTGGTTCGGCCCAGCCAGGTCCAGGTCCAGGCTCTCCAGAGGGCGGCTGCCAAGGGCATCACAGGGCAGAGGGCGGGACAAGCAGCAGACCACTGTGGTAACACCTAGATCAGGGGTGGGCAAACTTTTCCGTGCAAGGGCCACATTCAGAAATTCACAATTTTAAAGGGCCGCATAGTATATTAAGCAAAATAATTAATATTTAAAATAGCCAAAATAAAAGGTTTTTAAAGAAAAAAAAGCAATTAATTTTTATTAATTAATATTTTAAAGTAAAAACTTCACATGAAACACATGTTGTGCCGAGCAATGATCACCCTACTCAAGTCAACGTATCCACCCTATACCAGTAACCCAACAGGCCCCCCCCCCCCCCATTAACCTTAAAATTTCAACAACAAAAAAAAAAATGTTTTAATTTTTTATTTTTTTTTAAATGACTTGATCTTGGTGGGCCGCATAAAGACCGGCCGTAGTTTGCCCACCCCTGACCTAGATGGAGCAGTAGAGCACAAAAGATTAGAAATGTATATTACACGTAAGCTGACACGGTGTATTCGGTGCTAGAAGGTAACTGGAAGGGCACATATCATTGTAAATAATCACAATTAACATATTTTGCACCATCAGTCCATTCTGCGTCTATCCTTTGTTCCACGGTTATGAAAGATGAGCCGGGCTGTGTGTTGTGCGGTGGGGGAGGGGTTGGGCCGTCCATGACACTGAAACGTCTTACATGCTGACATCCTCATCAAGGGGTTGCAGGGCATGGGAGCAGCAGGGTGAGCCCACCTTGTATGACAGCATCCCCAGTGATTGAGCCCCAACCATTCGCCATCCCCCTGCCACCCATCACCACCACCCCAATATTTTTAGAGAGGTGAGAAGGAATTTCCTGCGCACATGCAGGGATCACCCAAGGAGATAGTAGACTTTGTCAGACAATGAGGAGCATCAAAGCTCATCTCTCAGTGAGTCGTCATCATCCTCTGTCCCATAGACAAGACCCGTTGATATTGCCTGCCCAGGGCCAACACCCTGTGGTATGACTCTCAGAGCGGGCACTGTGGTAGTGGGAAGGAGTGAAGACTATTGGGATAGGGGAGTGAAGGACTGAAGGAGAGGAAAGGAGTAATAGGCTCAGGGGAAGGTGGATTATGTGTGTTGTGCAGAGGGGGCATTTGAAGTTGGGGGACAGAACTGACGGTGCAAGGACTCCTAATTGGTAAACTCGGAGGTGATGAGGTTAGTCTATGTGCGACGGTCCTGGATCACATGTTGGGTGGCTCCACGCTCGGCTCTTCCTGGACACCCTCTTCTCCTCCTCATCAGACGAGGCCTGGCGTTCTTCCTCCACCTCCATCATGCCACCCCTCTGCTATGCCTTGTTATAGAGTATGCTGCAGGCCACCACAATGCTCATGACCCTCTTGAGACTGTATCAGAGCGGTCCAGGCATCGGAAACACACCTTGAGCAAGTCAGCCAGTCATGCCCTGGCTGCTACATGGATATCACAATAACAGTTTCCCACCATGGTCTGCGGCCTCAGCACAGGTATCCTTAGCCAACCTTGTCACCCACTAGCTAACCTCTCACCCCAGGGCCAGTCTAAACGTCCCCGATACCGCCAAGTGTGACAGGAAGTATGCGTCGTGCACACTGCCTAGGTATGCGGCACAGATGTGCATGATGTACAGCTGGTGGTCACAGGCCAACTGCACATTCAGGGAGTGGAAGCCCTCCTATTGATGAAGGGCACTCCCTGTCGAGTCGGTGCTCGGAGAGTAACATGCGCGTCATCAATCAACTGAGGCATGTCAGCGATGGCGGCAAATCCTGCTGCCCAGGCATCTTGGTTGCCTGTACCAGATTGAAGGTGGTGTAGTCCAATGCATGGGTGCATAGGAAATCCAACACAATGTGGATGCAGACGTTTGCGATATTCCACACACATTCCCGCTCGAGCCCTGGGCTGAGCAAGAGGCATAAAGGTTCAGGGCGACCGTCACCTTGAAGGCCACCGGAAGCAGATGTCCTCCTCTATATCCCCACGGTGCCACTTGCGCCACCATCTGGAACAGGTGGTACATGGTCTCCATGCTGACCGGAATTGTTGGGGCACACGCGGTCTGGAATTCAGGCTCCGATGGTACACATGTGGCCTAATGCAGCTCCTCCTTCAGTCTTCGTACTCAGCCTGTTGGACAACTAGCACTTGAGCCTCACCGGCTGGCCCCTGCTGTTCTGGGGCAGGATCCTCTTGTGCAGGATTCTCCCTGGGCTGGCCCTGGTGCTCATGCCACCCTGCATCTGCAGCGGTATCATCAGCGAGGTGGATGGCTCTCATAGCTGGCTGAAATCCAAAATCCATGGTGTCTGACACAGAATGTCAGCAAGGTGGCGATTCCCTTGGCCATCTAATGCCACCAGGTTACATGGTTACCTGTGTTCTCCTGCTATGCCACACTCAGCATGTGCCCCATCCCTTTCAAGATGAGGTAGTCTGCGCTACCTCTCTGTGAACTTGTAACTGCACCACCCTTCCCTGCCAACTTTGACAATGGTGGCTGCTGCAACCAGTTTTAGTGAGAGGCTCTGTGGCCCCTGTCCTGTGTATCCCAGTGGGGCCTACAGTGGATCTCCTCACTGTGTCAGCCTTGTGCTCTCCTGCCAGAAGGGTGGCATCTGGTTGCATGGTAGAGACCTGCATAGTGTGAAGCCATTCGTCTCCATGCTAGCTTATGTGCAGATCTTACAGATCGGGTTTAGCAAGGGGTATGTGAATTTTCTGATAGCTGAGCTGCTGTGTTGTGTGGAGTCTGGGTTTAACACACAGGTTGTGACAGGGGAACTGGTCAGGGTGCCTTGCTGGGGTGGGATGGATGTGATCAGGGCACGGTGGGCAGGCAGGGTATCTCGTGATCCTCAGGGGTGGGCTAGCTGATAGTGTCACTGGTGAGGCAGTTACTGAGAGGAGCTGTGTTGCAGTGAGCGTTCCAGCGGTGCCAGTGCATGTGTTCATTGTTTGGGGCGAGCTCTGCTGATCCCTTGCTACCTCTGGTATGGGGTTGTGTTGCTCTATTTATTTATCTCGGTGAACCACAAGCCTGTCCCTTATATTGAACAAATGACCACAAAACCAGTTAGTTTAAAAGATGATTTGTTTACATACACAAGAGTTATCTCAACATGCAACACAATATCTACTATGAGTTAAACTACACCTATCAGCTACAAAAACCTATACTTAACTTCAGGGCGACCGGCGCTGTGCAAATGGATAAGGCCTTTATCTCGATTTCACTTGGCTGGTTCGAAGAACGTTGCTCTGTCTCTGCTGGGCTCATCTGTCAGCAATCGTTGGTCTTGAACTTGGCTGGCTGTTCCTGCTGCAATTGGGTTAGGCACAGGCCGGATCCAAGAGAGACAGAACACATGGCTGCGCTCTCTTTTATCCCTCTGGGATTTCACGCTCTTTGGGGCGGTCCTTAACCTTGGACCCAATATGTCGACAGGGCTCTGATCACTCTCTTCGATTTCGGCCAATAAAGGGGTGGCTGCCTTGGTAGCTGGGTGGGTCCTTAGCGGTCATTGATCTTGGCAGTTGTGCTTTCTGAGCAAGGGGACAGGCGCCGATCAGTCTGTGGCTGAACCGGTTGCTTGATTGGAGTTCTATTGTCCTGGGAAAATGGGCCATTAAAATGTAAATGAGCGGGGGTTTCGGTCAGGTCTGGTCACCTGTGTTTTAGATACACATAAGCTGCGTATCTTTCTGAGTCCTGGGTTGGCCATAATTCCCATGGTCCTTTGCAGGTGGCCATGTTGGATGGCTACAGTTACACTTCCAAGAGGTGCCCTAAGGAGTCCCATGCCTGGTGGGTTGGGCATTGAGTGTGGCTACGCTCATCCTCTTGATTACACTGCTGGGATGTGGAGGTGTCCCGATGCGCAGGCTGGATGGGTCGCCACAAGACCAGTGGCCCTCCGAGCATTTCCAGGATCCGGTGAGTGGTCAGCAGTGTGAACAGCCAGGAGCCTGGAAGTTACAGCTATGTGGTTGGGTTTATGTGAATGTATAGCAACAATGGGGGCCCAGCCAAAGCACCCTGGTCTTGAGGAGGGCACCCCGAGTCCACGCACTTGCCGCAATGTCAATCCTTCGCAACCCCCAGTGTCCAGACATTCACCCTGCAGAAAGCCCGACATGTTTATGAAGTTCACTTACCTCCTTACTCCCCCTCAATGGCCGTTGTGCCTGGTCCTGGCTGGCTTATAGATACTTGCACCAATTCATGCCTCTGTGGCTCCCAGCTGTGTGGGGTGGAGCATTGCAAAGGGGAGAACATTTGGGCCTCCAGGCAGAATCCACTCCGATATTTACTACAAAGTTGCTTGAAACTTGATTTTTTTTCTCAAATATTAGTTAATGGGATGTGAGCACCAGTGATAAGGTCAACATTTATTATCAATCTATAAATACCCTCGAGAAGGTGGTGGCCTTACTGAGCCGCTGCAATCTGTGTGATGTTGGTATACCCACAGTGCCTTCATGGGGGGACTTTCAGGATCTTGACACAGTGACAGTGAAGGAACAACGATATCTTTCCAAGTCAAGATGGAGGGGAGCTTGCAGAGGAGACAGAAGAGCTCTTACATGACTGCATGGAGACAGTGGACTGGTCCATATTTAAGAACTCAGCGACTAACTTAAATGAGTATGTCACCACCGTCACAGACTTCATCAGCAAATGTGTGGACGACTGCGTGCCAAAGAAAGCAGTACGTACGTTCCCCAACCGGAAACCATGGCTCAACCGCGAGATTGACTCCCTACTGAAGGACAGATCCGAGGCGTTCAAGGCAGATGACCCAGTCCTATACAAGAAATCCAGGTACGACCTCCGCAAAGCCATCCGTGATGCCAAGAGAGAATATCAAACTAAGCTAGAGTCACAGACAGACTCTCGATGGTTGTGGCAAGGACTAAACAACATAACGGGCTACAAAGCGAAGCCGAGCAGTATCTCTGGCAGCAGTGCACCCCTCCCCGATGAACTTAGTGCATTCTATGCTCGGTTTGAACAGGTAACCAACAATCCGCTATCGGGTGCCCCAGCAACCCATAATTCACCCATACCCACCATCACAGATTCCGAAGTCAGATCGGCCTTCCTGAAAGTGAACCCACGGAAGGCGATGGGCCCGGACGGGATCCCTGGTCATGCACTCAGAGCCTGCGCGGACCAGCTGGCAGAGGTTTTCACAGACATCTTTAACCTATCCCTACTCCACTCCGAGGTCCCCACCTGCTTCAAGAAGACCACCATCATACCGGTACCAAAGAAGAACCAGGCAACGTGCCTCAATGACTACCGCCCGGTGGCCCTGACGTCAGTTGTAATGAAGTGCTTCGAGAGGCTGATCATGAAGCGTATCACCTCCATACTCCCGGAACGCCTTGACCCACTTCAATTCGCATACCGTCGCAACCGGTCCACATCAGACTCCATTTCCCTGGCCCTACACTCATCCCTAGAGCATCTCGAAAACAAGGACTCCTACATCAGACTCCTATTTATTGACTACAGCTCCGCCTTCAACACCATAATCCCAGCCAAGCTCATATCAAAGCTCCAAAACCTAGGACTTGGCTCTCCACTCTGCAACTGGATCCTTGACTTTCTGACCAACAGACCACAGTCAGTAAGAATGAACACCAACACCTCCTCCACAATAGTCCTCAATACCGGTGCCCCGCAAGGCTGCGTACTTAGCCCCCTACTCTACTCCCTGTACACACACGACTGCGTGGCAAAACTTGGTTCCAACTCCATCTACAAGTTTGCTGACGATACGACCATAGTGGGCCGGATCTCGAATAACGACGAGTCCGAATACAGGAGGGAGATAGAGAACCTAGTGGAGTGGTGCAGCGACAACAATCTCTCCCTTAATGCCAGCAAAACTAAAGAGCTGGTCATCGACTTCAGGAAGCAAAGTACTGTACACACCCCTGTCAGCATCAATGGAGCCGAGGTAGAGATGGTGAGCAGTTTCAAATTCCTAGGGGTGCACATCACCAAAAATCTATCCTGGTCCACTCACGTCGACGCTATCACCAAGAAAGCACAACAGCGCCTATACTTCCTCAGGAAACTAAGGAAATTCGGCATGTCCACATTAACCCTTACCAACTTTTACAGATGCACTATAGAGAGCATCCTATCGGTCTGTATCACAGCCTTGTATGGCAACTGCTCGGCCCAGGACCGCAAGGAACTTCAGAGAGTCGTGAATACCACCCAGTCCATCACACGAACCTGCCTCCCATCCATTGATTCCATCTACACCTCCCGCTGCCGGGGGAAAGCAGGCAGCATAATCAAGGATCCCTCCCACCCGGCTTACTCACTTTTCCAACTTCTTCCATCGGGCAGGAGAGTCAGAAGTCTCAGAACACGCACGAACAGACTCAAAAACAGCTTCTTCCCCACTGTCACCAGACTCCTAAATGACCCTCTTATGGACTGACCTCATTAACACTACACCCATGTCTGCTTCATCCGATGCCAATGCTTATGTAGTACATTGTATATATTGTGTTGCCCTATTATGTATTCTCATGTATTTTCTTGAATTCTGTTTAATTCCCTTTTCTTCCCATGTACTGAATGATCTGTTGAGCTGCTTGCAGAAAAATACTTTTCACTGTACCTCTGTACACGTGACAATAAACAAATCCAATCCAATCCAATCCAGATGGATTTCTGCCTCCCTCGAGTTCTCCTTGGTGAGAGCAGTCAGGTGTTTGGAAGGAACTCTGGCGAGTTGCTGCAGCGCAGTTTAAGGTGCCACTCAAGCGGCCCATTTTGTCCTGGGTGACGTTGAACTTCAAGAGTGTTGTCGGCACCCATACAGGCTGGTAGAGCACAATCCATCACACTCCTTGATGTACCATCAATTGGACTCGAGACACGATGAAGATCCAAACTGTGGCTTTAATCAGCTAGTTGTTAGCCCGGTGGTCGACTACAGAGAAAGGCCGACCGCCGGGAACTCTGGGTACTTATACCCCGCCTCGGAGGCGGGGTCTACTTGCCTCTCAACCAATTGGTGAGCAGTCACATGACTAGTCCCAACCAATCGGACGAGAGGCACATGACCAGCCAGAGCCAATGGGAAACCCATGCTCTGCATCAATGGCAGTGCTCACATTCATACCACCACACTCCTTATTTATACCTTACAGGTGGTCGAAAAGATTTGGGGAGTCCCAAAGTGAATTCACTGCGGAATACCCAATTTCTGATCTGCGCTTGTAGCCACAGTAGTTTGGTGGCTGATCCAGTTTAGCTTCTGGCCCATTGCAACGTCGATAACTTTGATGGTGGGAGTTTCAGAGATGGCAATGTAATGGAATGTCAAGGGGAGGTACTGAGATTATGTCTCATTGGTGATGGTCAAAGCCTAGCACTTGTGTGGTACACATGTTACTTTAAACGTATTAGTCCAAACTTGAATGTTGTCCGCGTCTTGCTGTGTACAAACACACACTGCTTCAGCTGGTGGCTGGACTGAACTTATTTGCAGCTCATTGTGACTGTGGAGAGAGAATGGCCTTTACTTTGGATCTGAGGAGTTCCCGCAGTGCTTTGTGCAGATGTTACACACGGCTGCCACGTCACGTTGGTGGTGGAGGGAGTGAATGTTTGTTGATGGGGGTGGCAATCCAGCGGGGCTGCCTTGTCCTGGATGGTGTCAAACTTCTTGTTGGAGACGCATTTACTTAGGCAAGTGGAGAATATTTCATCATGCTCCTGGCTTGCACCTTGATATTTAATGGGCTAGAGAAAGTGCATCTCAAGAAATGCTGGCAATATTTACATATTCCAACCATAGGTTAACAGCTCAGGTTCAATTTTGATGCAATGCTTCCAAACAACTGTTCTACTTTCTGTAATAATAAGGTTACAGTTTTAGAAAGAGGAGAGTACAAATGAACTGTTAATCCATGATTCCCTGCTGTTTCCAATTTGCTATTCAGTCACTACATGTACCTGATGTGACTGACTATATACAATAGCACTTAATTGATATTTTGATGTGGTTGACAGTGAGCAGCCCATATTTGCTGACAGAGATGATTATTCTACTTAGTGTTGTCTCTGAGACAGGCTCAAACAGAACTCTGAGCACTAATCTGTCATATGCTTCAAGCGGGATCTGGAACATCAGTTTCTCATATCTATCAGAACACAATGGACTTTGAAATAAGCAAACCACCTGGGAAATAGGCAGGACGACTGGTGTTCAACTGATTGAGCTGATAGGTTCAATTCGTTACATCATTTGATAGAAATCTTCATACAATATAAAGGCTGTCAAGTGTATTCCCCTCCCTGCGCCCACCCCCCCTCCAATTTGTGGATTAGTAACATAGGGTGGAATTTAATATCCTCCCCCGTGGTGGGTTTGGGGGCAAGAAGGGCCCTGCTGCCTTCCTGCTACTGCCCCAATTAAAGTCCATGGCAAGCAGGCCCATGGATACCCTTGCCCTGTTGCCAAATGAGACACTTGAAGGGGCAATGAATTCGCACTTAAGGGCCTTATGCCACCATTGGTATTTTCCCAGTGGCAGCGGCAATCTAACATACAGGAGCCTGAAAATGCCTGGCAGATCTGCTTGCTGGCTCCCAATAAGGGAGGGACGGGAGGCAGGGGAGTTTCTTGTTGTCAAGTTCTCAGTTTGGTCACCAGTTTCATGGAGATGGTGTCCCTGTGGCATTCCGGGTCTATATTGGATCCAGAGGCTCCATATCCCAACAGCTAGGACCGCAGGCTGGAAAGGCACCCACCCAATATGATCCAAATGATGCTCCTAGAGGGATGTTCCTTGTGATCAACAGAGCCTTCCCCCTTAAACGCCTTGGATTTTAATTTGTACTTAACTCTATGTGAAGTAATTTCTATTTTGAGGTGCCCCAGAGATCACCTGCCTTCTTCAGTAAGATCCACCTCAACCAGTGGGGTTGCTGAGGATTCAGAGCTGCCAGCCCTCTGATTGAGCCTACCACCATCTTTATATTGAACGGCTGGCCCGCAAGTGACCAAGTAGGAGGCCACCTGCTATAAAATCGTCAAGGCAGTCAGCATGTGCAAGCTTAGGATATGCTTTTCGGCCTAATGTTGGGATCTTGCAGCCCGCAGTAAAATCCAGCCCCATGTGTGCAACTTAATCCCACCTGGAGATCGAAGTCCAGCTCCTTAGAGATAGGGAGAAGAGAATCATGATTTATTGGAAGTAGCCCTCCTTATAGTGTGGCCACTTGTATCAAGATCCCTCCCTCTCGTAATCCCCTAGTCCCAACCCAGAAGAACATAGAACATTGAACATACAGCGCAGAAGGAGGCCATTCGGCCCAACAAGTCTGCACCGACCCACTTAAGCACTCACTTCCACCCTATCCCCATAACCCAATAACCCCTCCTAACCTTTTTTGGTCACTAAGGGCAATTTATCATGGCCAATCCACCTAACCTGCACGTCTTTGGACTGTGGGAGGAAACCGGAGCACCCGGAGGAAACCCACGCACACACGGGGATGATGTGCAGACTCCGCACAGACAGTGGCCCAGCAGGGAATCAAACCTGGGACCCTGGCGCTGTGAAGCCACAGTGCTAAACACTTGTGCTACCGTGCTGCCCATAACTCACCTGAGGAAGGAGCAGTGCTCCGAAAGCTAGCGATTTGAAACAAACATGTTGGACTTTAACCTGGTTTTGTAAGATTTCTTACTGTGCTCACCCCAGTCCAACGCCGGCATCTCCACATAACAGATTTGATGCCTTTTGTGGTGGTCACAGATTGTGTTCCAATTGGTTTAGCACAGTGGGCTAAACAGCTGGCTTGTAATGCAGAACAATGCCTGCAGTGTGGGTTCAATTCCCATACCGACCTCCTGAACAGGTGCCGGAATGTGGCGACTAGGGGCTTTTCACAGTAACTTCATTGAAGCTTACTTGTGACAAGAAGCGATTATTATTAATTTAATGGGAACCTACTGGGCAGTCAACCTGCAATGAAGGCATTTTACAAATGACATTATTGAATAATACCTGAAAACGAGAATTAGTGCTAATGTAGAGATATAATCTTATGATCTTAGCATCCTTTCCATAGAATAATAAAGCAATCTACTGTGCTGTACTGTTCTATGTTCTATGTTCTATGTACTCTGGGCTCAATTCAACTAACTGGGAATAAAGTCCCCCAGCGAGCACGTTTAGTCACGTGCTTCCTGGCGCTCATAGCTCTGGGAAACACATGGGGCGGGATTCTCCGACCCCCCCCGCTGGGTCGGAGATTCGCCTGGGGCCGGCGTCAATCCCGCCCTCTCCATGTCCCAAATTCTCCGCCCCCCCGAGATTCGGCGGGAGCGGGAATTGCGCTGTGCCGGTCGGTGGGCCCCTTGCGGCAGTCGGCGGGCCACCCGCGGCGATTCTCTGGCCCGCGATGGCCGAAGTCCCGCCGGTGACAAGCCTCTCCCACCGGCGTGGATTAAACCACCTACCTTACCGGCGGGAGCAGGCAGCGTGCGCGGGTGCCGGGGTCCTGGGGGGGCGCGGGGCGATCTGACCCCGGGGGTGTCCCCACGATGGCCTGGCCCGCGATTGGGGCCCACCGATCGGCGGGCAGGCCTGTGCCGTGGGGGCACTCTTTTTCTTCCGTCGTCGCCATGGTCTTCACCATGGCGGAGGCAGAAGAGACCCCCTCCCCTGCGCATGCGCCGGTATGACATCAGCAGCCGCTGACGCTCCGGCGCATGCGCGGACTTACGTCGGCCAGCGAAATCCTTTTGGCACCGGCTGGCGTGGCGCCAAAGGCCGTTCACGCCAGCCGGCGGACTGGGAACCACTCCGGCGCGGACCTAGCCCCTCAATGTGAGGGCTTGGCCCCTAAAGGTGTGGAGACGTCGGGTGCGGCCCGACGACGGAGTGCTTCACGCCACTCCAACACGCCGGGACTCCCCGCCCCACCGGGTGAGGGAGAATCCCAGCCATGGCTATTCAACGTGACTCACATTGTATAAGGGGCCTCAGCAAGGGACATGCGGCCGGGGCCACACATAATCCCGTTTTGTACACTGGGGAGCTCCACTCGCCGGAACTCCCCAGTGTAGTGAGAGATTTAAAAATGGCATCCTGACCTCCGAGGCCCCCGAAGCAATCCCTGAATCCCAGCCCGACCACATAATGAGAGGGTTCCTGGCTCCCCCGCACCCACCCCCATCACTTACTCAGGGAACCCCTGGCCGGATCGCACGTGCGCAAAAACGCCAGCTTGGCAGTGCCAAAGTGGCACCCTGGCAGTGCCCATGGCAGCAGTAAATGCCACCTGGGCACCTTGGTAATCCTAGGCTGGCACCCATGTGGGACTGCCAGGCTGCCCAGGTGGCACCTGCAGTGCCAGGACATCACCCTGCCCAAAGAGTTTCAGCTGGGGGAATCTGATCCCCTGGGAGATCCCCACACGTGCCTTTCCATCTGGTCCGACTTTGTGGAGACCAGTGTTAAACAGCGCTCGCCCAAATTCTCCGAGACGAAGAGGATGAATCCCAAAACCTCAGGTATCGTGGGAATCTGCACATTAAAGGTGAGACAAGCTGTCTTGCTCTAATATGCAGATTTGCCAAAATGTGACCTCACCCACAATGGGCTGAATTTACATCGCAAGATCGCGTTGGACCTCGCATGCTGTTGTGAGCCGGGTAGATCCCGATGGGGGGTCGCCTTGCTTTTATTGGCCACACTGCGCCGCGGCAAGCTGCTTTTGAGGTGCGGCATGGCCGTTGGATTGCGCCCATCGATGTTTGGTATGGAGAACTGATTTATTGCGGTAACATGGGTTGGAATATTCCAGAACCCCTCACCACCCACTGCCATCCCCCCCTCCCCATTTAAAACTCCATTCACAGCTGTGAGACTCGGCGAAGGACTGGAAAATTCCAGCCAGAGAAAAATAGGAACAGCAGGAAGCCATTAGGTCCGTCGAGCCGCACTTGGATCGTGACTGATCTGCACAACTCCATTTTGATTCCGAGGGTGGGGATTGATATGCCATCAATGAACACACGACGAGTGGTGAACGTAACTGAGGCTTTAATAAACCAAACAGGAAGCCTCCTGGCCTCGGATCCCGAACTGGATCAGAGGCTGAGACCAGCCACCTTTATACTGAGCCCGAGGGGAGGCGGAGCCATCGGGCAGTGGTTTACCACATTACATATAATACAGTGGCCATTTACCACAATACACATATTATACACAACAGTGGTTTATCGCAGGGATTATCTGCTCCCCCCCTCCCCCATCCCACCCCACCCAGCATGCTTCACAATGGCGGAGGGACCGCAGTGGCGGGGGGGCATGCAGTGGTGGGATTTTCTGGTCCTGCCGTTGTCAGCAGGGTTTCCCATTGAACGTGCCCCCCCCCCCCCCCCCACCACTGCCATCAGGAAACCAGCGGAGGAGGTTCATCGGCAGGGCCAGAAGATCCTGCCGGCGGGAACGGCTGGAAACGTCTGACCTAAATCTCTTAACATCCTGTGATGATTGGTATTTACCTTTAATACCTTGCCCCTTTAAGAGGCTTGGAACCCTGGGGGACTCTGCCTCTGGCTACGCCCCCTGGAAACAGGATATAAGATGAGACTCCATTTTGCGAGCACACTTCTCTCGGATGCAGTCCTGTTCTCTGTATATTGAAGCCTTTGATTACTGACCTCGCTCTCGCATCGTAATTGAGAGTGCCTCACATCCTTAACAGAAATCTATCAAATTCTGCCTTGAAATATTCGTTTGACTCAGTCTCAACAATTCCTTATGGGACAGAGTTCCAGATTGCCTCTTCTATTTCTGTGAAGAGCTTCCTAACGCCACCCTCAATGGCTGTAATTTAAAATTTACATTCCCTTAATCTGGACAGATTTATCCGAATTATATTTGGACTCCAGGCAATATTTGTGTCTTAAAGACAAGTGAGCTTCTTTTTCAATGCCTCCTTGTTGAAACATGAAGTTTTACTCAAGAGCACACCCTTGGCTATCTCCTGTTTGTGTTTCACCCGTGTTGGAGCTTCGGTGCCTTCTTTTAATTCTTCTCTGCATCTCCTGTCTGCAGGGATGTAGTTTCTTTTCTGCTCTTAAATCTATACCTGCTGTTGAGGTACATTGTGTTAGTTCATCCTTCAGAGTTCCGAACAATTGCCAAGTGGTTTAATCAATGTAGCGAATTCCACCTCCTCAGGTGACAATGCAGAGCCTGTGAAACCGTGAACAATGCCCAGAGGTACAACAGATGTGGGGACCAGGGAAACTGCGCTTATTATTTGTGGCGGTTACAAGTCAAATGATAAAGCAAAGAGCTGTGCAAACAATTAGTGTGATATTTAACACAAGGAGAAAAAAAAAACAGGAAGGAGAAATGAAAATCATGAAGTGTTTTGACGGAGAAAATATCGAGAAAATGTGTCCAGTGGCAAGAGGGGAGGGGACACTGATCTAAGCTAATTGATAAAACTATAGAGGTGAGCTAAGGAATCTTTTTTTTATCCAGCAGATTGTTCTGATCTGGGATGTTTTTCCCGAGAGGATGTTAGAAGGAGATTTAATTATTAACTTTCAAAAGGTAGTTAGAGATATCATTCAAAAGGAAAAACCTGATAAGCTGCAGAGAAAGGACAGGGGCCTAATTGGATAGCGTGTTCAAAGAGCTGGCAGAGGCATAATGCGCAAATGGCCCGCTGAATGATCCTAAGATACGATAATTATGCGTGAACATGCGAATTAGGAATAGGAGTAGGCCACTCAGCCCCACGAGCCTGCTTTGCTATCCAATAAGATCATGGCTGATCTGATTGTAACCTCAATTCCAGGTTCCCGCTTACCCGGAGAAGACACAAACTGGGATGAAGAGAGGATAATATAGAAACAAGTTCAACGGCACAAGGAGTGAGGAAAAGCATACCCACAGAGGCAAAATGCAACAGCTCACAATTCTTTCAGTATGACCCTCGCAACATGACTGTCTCAAAGAAGATACAAACTGGCCTGAAACTGGAGATGAGCTGAATTATCCCTTGATCATCGTCACAAGAGAGAACATGAATGACATGCCCTCTATCTGCAAAAAAAACATTAGTAGCTAGGCATACTTCAAAACTTCAACATACATAAGACGGAAGTTCTAGACGAGCTGAAATCCCCAGGGTTTGATGGCCTTCATCCAATAGTATTGAAGGAGAATGGTGAGATGGTTAATGACAAACTGACAATATTTTGGCATTCCTGCTCATGGGAGAGAACATTCACAGCTTTGCTCACCAACATATCATGTGGAAATTAACGAGAGGCCATTCTGTCATATTTATCCCCTGCGTAGCACAGCAATCTCACAATTTACAGACAAACATGGTGAGAAATGTGGATATCTAAATGTTAACAAATAGCTCCCCGTGGCAAATATTGTTAGATTTCAAATCACTCAACACAACGAGCAATAACTACACACAGACATTCTGGGTCCACAGGAGTGTAGATAACTTCATTGTGATCTGATCTAAGGTTCATCATGAGGTGCCCCTTTTCCAAATAAACTTCCCATTCAAAGACAGTCCAAGTACAGGCATTTTCCTCCGAAGACAGCATCAGAAGTGCTAATTAAATAGATTTATAGCACCCACTTGAAGCCTGAAAAATCTGCAATGCCTAATCTTTCTTCACCAAAAGTTGCTTCTACACTGAATTTATTCCATTAGACGTAGAGTAATTATAGACCGAAACATCTGGGGACCCTCCATTTTCAAACACTAGTGTATGATTTGTTATAAACCCTAATTAAAGTCTGTTATCTTTTAACAGTAGCAAGTTAGTGACATGTTCTGCAGTCTCTGTTTTTCATTAATACATGAATGTTTAATTAGATGGTAAGTGGAATAGACATTATTGACTTGATTTCTGTATTTTTAGCAACAGAAAAGGGCTCTTTTTAGGCCCAAAAGGCATTTCCCCTTTTGGCAGATAGACATGTTCCTAACATATTTCCCCTCTCACACACTTCTCCATCTGGAATCCCATCTAATTACCTATAGAAGCCATTTAAAATGTCCCTTTCAATGTTTCTCCCAGGCAATGGTGTCACAATCCTATTAGATGCTTTGGATGAAAAATATTGGCAGGCCGTTTCTTTATATTCCTAAATTCCTAATTTTCAACAAATTTTGAAAACCTAGCATCTTACTTCTAGAGCACTAACATTGTACGTAAACTTTTAAATATGGTTCATATGCATGTCGTAATATTGACAATTGTCTTGAAAAGGTGAGATCAAATGATGAACCTTAGATCAGATCAAATAACTTGGACTCCTGCAGAATCAGATTGTCTGTGGGGTGTTATTGCTTGTTGGTTTGAGCAATTTAATATCGAACAATATTTGTTATGGGGAGGGAGATTGCACACTACAGACTTCATCAGGAACACAAAGGGTATTGATTAACAAGGAAAAACTGTACGGAGACTAACAATCCCTCAGGATGCTCTGGAGCAGTCCATTGACTGTACCCAGTTACTACATGTCTTCTGCCCCACTGTTTGGGTGATCACCCATTCTCGGTCACCATTGGTTCCTCAAGCACAGGTGATCCTCTTCTGCTCTGCTATCTCAAAGAGACCGTCACTACAATCACTACATCTCTCCCTTTTAACTTTTTTTATACGATCTTCAAAATTAATCTACTTAAACCCAAATTCTAAATAAACATTATACACACAAGTTAGACATTTATAGATCGATGTAATGATTGTTCGATAGTGAGATCTTGAGGCTTGCATTTAAGATAGCACTTTTACTAGCAGGTTTCACTTATGCACAGTTCCAAATATAGTCTTGCATCGGGCTCTTCCATACAGCTTGCTGCTTTCCGAGTTCGGTTCCAGACTCTGTGCTGACCAAGGATAAATACTATACTGCAGACGTGTTACTCTCCCATCCTCCATTGATCTTTTTCTCTGTTAAGCACTTTATTCTACAATGCATGCAGGTACCATCATCACAGTACAACACAGTATCTTGGCAGCTCATTCACAAACTCGGTCTATCACTTGTGAAGGAAACAGTCGTGGTACTCTATTTCTCTAAGTCGTGTGTTAAAGTTCTATCTCTTTTTAGCATTTCTATTAGTGTGACAATTTCAGCAATCTTGTTCTGGCATGTAATCTCAGTTTCCTTCTCTGTCTGAATTGTTGCTTTGTCTAGTTCTCCCAGGCACAACTTTCACAGTTCAGTGGCTTCATTTTCTAATCTTTTCCTTTCATCTTCTGCATCAACTAATCTTCTGCTCGGACATGAAGAGTTCTTTATTCCATACATTTGCTTCCTCCTGAAGTTGTTTTTTGCGCTTTGTCTCCATCAGTTGCAGTTCGTTCTGAGCTTGTTCCAGCTCCATTTCCATCTCCCACAGCTTTTTAAAATAAATTTAGAGTACCCAATTCATTTTTTCTAATTAAGGGGCAATTTAGCGTGGCCAATCCACCTAGCCTGCATATCTTTGGGTTGTGGAACCGAAACCCACTTAAATATGGGGAACAATGTGCAAGCCCCACACGGACAGTGTCCGAGAGGCAGGATCGAACCTGGGACCTCAGCTCCGTGCAGCAGCAGTGCTAACCACTGTGCCACTGTGCTGCCCCAGTTGTTTTTTTAATTGATGCGACCATCAATTCACGCAAAACAGAGTAGATGTAAACTGTGGCTTTAATCGACCAGAACAGTGCCTGCCTGCGACTGCTCTGCTACTGAGAGCCACCTACAGGGCTGCTGCTCTTTATACCTCCCCTCAAGGGGGTGGAGCCAGGGGCGGAGCCCACAAGGGCACCAACCTGATACATTCCATGTAATATCATACAATGGTCCATAGGTGGAGCCCACATGGGCAACTGCGTGATACAGTTACATACATGGTGAATGGTTAATACAATACGTGCACCACATTAATAACGCTTTCCCTTTATCTTGATATTTATCTGAACTACCCTTGAATAACCTGAAAATTTCAACTGGCCCCTCTTTGTTAAAAGAGTTCCCTGCAAATCGCAGTCTTCAAACTTTTTCTGAATTTGTTCCAATTCAGTTCTTCCAACTATCCGATGATTAAGCTGTTCTCCTTGATTTCTGAGTCTCCTTCTCAGCATGTGTAAGTTTTACTCTTAGTCCATTTGTCGCCTGTAAATGTTGCTCCATCAGTATTCCAACTTTGCTTCCAGCTCTTTGCGAGAAATTCCCAATCCATTGACACTGTTCACCAGCTTAACACTTGTTCTTGAACACATCGGAGTCCTTACTCAATCACTGTCCCTGACCCTCCCCGACCCCAGTTTGAATGTACCATGAGAGGGTTCCCGGCCCCCTGCGCAAACCCACCCCAACACCCACCAAGGCCCGATTAAGTACACTCAAAAAATGCCAGCTTGGCAATGCCAATCTGGTAGCCTGGCAGTGCCCCTGTCAGCTGCAGTGCCACATAGGTGCCCTGGCAGTGCCAGGCTGGCACCCAGGTGGGGACTTCCAGGGTGCCAATCTGGCATTGCCAAGGTGCCAGGCTGGCACTGCCAGGCTGCCCAGGTAGCACCAGGAGTCCCAGGACACCACCCTGCCCAAAGGTCATGCAGCTGGGGGCCCTGGGCGACCCCCATGAGTGCCATTCTGAATGGTGCTCATCCAAGGTCTCCAAGGCAAAGGGGGTAAATCTCAAAACCTCGGGGACTTGGGAAATCTGCACGTTAGACTGAGACTAACTGTCTCGCTCAAATATGCAGATTTGCCAACAAGTGATCCCAAATAGTGCCAAAAAGCATGCTGCTTTTCAGGCACAGCATGGCCATTGGCTCGTGTCCTGGGTCTTTTGTTTGGGGCCTGGGGAGTTTATCCCCATCAGGCTCACACTTAAAATTATTTTCAACACTGGGGAGTTGAACTTGCTGGCCAGACTGGCTCCTCAGAGATCTGGCCACCAGTTTGAAATGTTGCCCCGATTTGGAGAAAGGACACCCAGCCTCAATCAGGAGAAAGGAGATCCAGCCTCGATCAGGAAAAAGGACACCCAGCCTCAATCAGGATGAAGGACACCCAGCCTCGATCAGGCTAAGGACACCCAGCCTCGATCAGAATGAAGGACACCCAGCCTCGATCAGAATGAAGGACACCCAGTCTCAATCAGGAGAAAGGAGATCGAGCCTCGATCAGGATAAAGGAGACCCAGACTTGATCAGGATAAAGGACACCCAGCCTTGATCAGGATAAAGGACACCCGGCCTCCATCAGGATAACGGACACCCAGCCTTGATCAGAGTAAATGATAGCCAGCCTCAATCAGGATAAAGGACACCCAGCCTCAATCAGGATAAAGGACACCCAGCCTCAATCAGGATAAAGGACACCCAGCCTCAATCAGGATAAAGGACACCCAGCCTCAATCAGGATAAAGGACACCCAGCCTCGATCAGGATAAAGGACACCCAGCCTCGATCAGGATAAAGGACATCCAGCCTCGATCAGGATAAGGACACCCAGCCTCAATCAGGATAAAGGACACCCAGCCTTGATCAGGACAAAGGACACCCAGCCTCAATCAGGATAAAGGACACTCAGCCTTGATCAAGATAAAGGAGATCAGGATAAAGGAGATCCAGACTCGATCAGGATAAAGGAGATCCAGACTCGATCAGGATAAAGGAGATCCAGACTCGATCAGGATAAAGGAGATCCAGACTCGATCAGGATAAAGGAGATCCAGACTCGATCAGATAAAGGAGATCCAGACTCGATCAGGATAAAGGAGATCCAGTCTCGATCAGGATAAAGGACACCCAGCCTCGATCAGGATAAAGGAGATCCAGACTCGATCAGGATAAAGGACAGCCAGCCTCGATCAGGATAAAGGACACCCAGCCTCGATCAGGATAAGGAAACCCAGCCTCAATGAGAATACAGGAGACCCAACCTCGATCAGAGTAAATGATAGCCAGCATCAATCAGAATAAAGGACAGCCAGCCTCGATCAGGATAAAGGAAACCCAGTCCGCTCAATCAAATCTACCACTTCTAATCCATCTTTTTTGACTGTTCTCCAGTGACTATAAGCTTTTTACAATATGGAGGTAAGAACTCCTGAAGGTACCCCAAGCGTGGTCTAACCGAAGGTAGTATACAAGATTAATAGATCTTCTCTAATTTTAAATTGATCTGTATACAAATGACTCCCAGTGCTTCGTTTGCCCCGTTTATGGCCTTAAATCAGCATTTTTACATTTAACGATTTGTGCTTCTCTTTCCCCCGAACCCTCAGCTGCTCTATTCCATTGACACACTTATTTTCAAAGAAGCATATAGCTGCCATATTCTTCCCACCAAAACGTAGGGGCTGGTTTAGCACACAGCTAAATGGCTGGCTTTGAAAGCAGGCCAGCAACACGGTTCAATTCCTGTACCAGCCTTCCTGAACAGGTGCCGGAATGTGGCGACTAGGGGCTTTTCACTGTAACTTCATTTGAAGCCTACTTGTGACAATAAGCAATTTTCATTTCATTTCGTACTGCCCCACACTTATCCATAGTGAAGTTTATCTACAAGTTAAGCACCTGTTGTTCCAGCTTATCTTCAATTTAACTCTTTTCTGTCCGACTATAGGCACAGGAAATGGAAAAGTGTAACCTAGAGATGCTACCATATGAGTGGTTACTTATGATGAAACCTTGGGTGTGATCCAACGGTCACTGCCTCTGATATGCAGCTCGCCGTGGCGCAGCGTGGCTGGTAAAAGTGGGAGACCCTGTTCCTGAGTTCTCCTCGGCTCGCAATGCCTCGTAAGATCTAACGCGAAACATTACGATGTAAATCCCACCCATTGTGAGCGGGATCATGGTTTAGTAAATCTGCATATTTGAATGAGACAGTTAGTCTCACTATAACGTGCCTGAAAATTTGGGGGTGCGCTGGGGGCACCTGGAGCTTTGGGGGTGCCCTGCGTGGGTGTTCGGGGGGGGGGGGGGGAGTGCAGGGAGTCTGGGGACCCTCCCATAGAGCGTTCAGGTTGGGGGGTGGTTGGGGATTGCTTTGGAAGCCTTGGAGATTGTGACAACATTTTTAAATGATGTCCCGATCTCTCGCTACACTGGGGAGTTCTGGCGAGCAAAGCTCCTCAGTGCAAAAAACAGGGCCATGTGCGGTCTCGTGCGTGCGTTCCCTGCTGAGGCCCCTGATACAAAGCAAGACACTTTGAACATCCATGTGTTAGCTAAAGGCATTCGTTATGGGACTTTGTTCCCATTTAGTTGAATCGAGCCCTTGTATTTTGAAGGTCTAAAATCAATAGCATAGAAATACCTAATCTGATAAGTACTGATAGTCAGGAAGGACTAGGAACTGTGCACAGTAGGAAACTGAACTGGACATCATAACAGTAATTGAAGTAGATACAATTGAAGCAAATGCCATTCAGAATAGGCATTGTGATGTTCTTTATGTTGCTTATTTCAGTATAGTTGGCGTAGTGTCCACAAAGGCCACGGAATAGCTTTTGCTTAAACAAAGCTATGATTTTATTTACACTACTAAAACTGGGATTCAACGCTTAGGGCGCGATTCTCCGCAAATGCGGAGAGTCGTAAAGGCTGCCGTGAACCCGGCCGTGTTTCACGGCAGCCTCCGCGCCCCCTCCCGGGACCCGATTCACCCCCCCCCGGTCGGGGCTAGCATCGCGGCCCCGGGAAGAATGGCAGCGCGGGCTTAGCGAACGTTCGCTAAGCCCGGCCGCCAAGACTCACGGCAGCTGATGCGCACAATGATGTCAGCCGCGCATGCGCAGGTTGGACGGCTCCAACCCGCGCATGCGCGGATGACGTCATCGTGCATATGCGTCAAACCCGCGCATGCGCGGTCCGTCATGCCCCTCAGCCGCCCCGCGGACTGATCCTGCGGGGCAGCGGAGGGACAAAGAGTGCGCGTGAATCGGACCCGCTGCCCGCGATCGGTGCCCACCGATCGCGGGCCCATGCCACCCTTGGCACGGCCGTGGTGCGGCCGTGCCAATCGGTGGCATGGTTGTGCAGAACGGCACTTTGCGGCCGTTTTCACGAACTGTGATAGCAGGTGTGTTTAAATTCGTGAAAACGGCCGTAAAGGCCTGGGAAATCGGCCCATCGGATAGGGTAGAATCGCTGCTCGCCGTAAAAAAACGGCGAGCAGCGATTCGTGTTGTGGGGCGGCCGTGGAGGGGGGAGAATAGCAGGAGGTCGGGAAAAATGTCAGGAAGGCCCTCCCGCTATTCTCCGACCCGTCGTGGGGGGCGGAGAATCGCGCCCACAGTCTTTAAGAATACAGGACTGATCAATAACATCTAACTACGCGCATCTACTGCTACTTTCACTACTGGTATAAACTATAATCTAACCTTGCTCACACTATCTGCTCTTATGGCCTTCACTAGCTATCTCCTGCATGCACACCTCCCCTAAGGCCGAGCATCACTGCCTTATATAGTTGTATCTGTAACTCCCTCTAGTGGCTACTCTCGACACTACACTGACCCTTGTCTTGCTGAAAGTTATGATAATACCACATGCATAATTTCAAATCACAAAGCCTGGGGTTTAATGGAAAAGCAAAAGTTGGCATAAAGGATAAACAAGAGAGAAACACTTAAAGCAATGCAAAAAGTCATAGAGAGGTTAACTTTCGTTTTGGCAGAGTAAAATTCGATGATAGTTAGGAAGAGAATGAAAGTCTTGAACACAAATAAACTTTGCACGTGCAATAATGAGAAATGTTCGAATGTGAGACACAAGCAAATGTAATAAATTATTTTAGAATGTAAGGAATGTTTGCAGGCAGAATGATCCCACGAACAGTGCCTGATCACTTACCCTGTGTTTGGTGTTTTGACTGAAGCATAGATACTGGTTGTTCTTTGAATGGAATGTTTCAGGCCCAGGATTAGAGCAATGCCACTTTAAGTGCCAGCCTTGGTAATAGCAGTGTTGCCTCAGAGTGATAAGATCAAGGGTTCAAGAGTCGCTCCAGTGAGTAAAATACAAATCCAGGTTGCCTTTGGTTACAACTTTACCCAAATTTCCATCCGTCTGTTGATAGAATCCTTACAGTGCAGAAAGAGGCTATTTGGCCCATTGAAAGTGCATTCTTTGCAGGTCCACTCCCCCACCCAGTAAACTAACCTGCACATCCCTGCACACTCCGGGGCAATTTAGCATGGCCAATCCACCTAACCTGCACATTTTTGAACTGCAGGAAAAAAATGGAGCACCAAACGGAGGAAACGCACACAGACTCAGGTAGAATGTGCAAACTCCAGACAGTCACCCAAGGCTGGAATCGAACTTGGGTTCCTAGCGCTGTGAGACAGCAATGCAAACCACTGTGGCACCATGCCACCCATCCTGTTCAGTCAGGATGTTGAAGATCTCTTTTAAGATGCTGGGAATTCGGAAGCGGGTAACTCACTTCCTGACTCTCCAGCACCTTTCCTATCATCGACAAGATACAAATCGGGATTGCTCTCCATTTGCCTGGATAAGTGCAGCTCCAAAAATACTCAAGAAGGTCAATACCACTGAGGACAAAGCAACTTCCATTGGCACTCTATCCAGTACCACTGCAACCATTTACTCACTCCTCCACCAAAATGCCAGAATATTGGGGTAAATATTTTGTTCGGGCCTGCTGTAGGAATTGCACCAGGCATGACAGAAGATTTGACAGATCATTTAAAGGTTCGTTGCCCTCAGGTGGGAATTTCCGATGTCGGGCTAGGTGCAACCGAAAGTTTGCACCCATTGTTTCAGTGCTCAAAGCACTAAAATGTTTTTTTTTCCTTGTTTAATTATCTTCTGAACATAGCAGCCGTAACAGCCTCCCCGAACAGGCGCCGGAATGTGGTGACTAGGGGCTTTTCACAGTAACTTCATTTGAAGCCTACTCGTGACAATAAGCGATTTTCATTTCATTTCATTTTTCATATCACATGATGAATAATATGAAACAAATCTGACAAATGTACATAGGCATGTCTTAGTTCTCTATCTGATGCTGTGTTATTTGCAAAAAATTTGTCAAGATTAACAATCTGAACACACAGCTTGCTGGGGACATCCTTTGGGGAATGCTGCAGTGTACACTATCCACAGGTTGCTCTGCAGTAACTCGCCAAGGCTTTCTTTGAGTGTAACTCACAAACCTAAGATCTTGCCACCCACAGGAACAAGAGCAGTTGGCACATCTGAACACCTCCACTTGCAAGTTCCCCTTCTAGTCATCCTGATTTGCAAGTATACCACTTTCTCATCAGTGTCATTGGTTCAGAAGCGAAGAATTCCCTACCAAACATCACGCTGGGAGCACCATCGCAAAACAGACTGCGGCTACCAGACCTTCTCAAGAGCAGTTATGAATAGGCAATAAATGCTGACTTTAGTGCAGCACGGTATCACAGTGGTTAGCCCTGCTGCCTCAGGGACCCGGGTTCAATTCCGGCCTTGAAACTGCCTGTTGGGAATTTGAACATTCTCCCCGTTTCTGCGTGGGTTTCCACCGGATGCTCCCTTTTCCTCCCACAGGCCAAAAATGTGCAGGTTAGGTGGATTGGCCCTGATCAATTGCCCCTTCGTGTCCAGTGATGTGTGGGTTGGGTGGAGCTCCAGGGATAGGGTGAGGGGATTGGACCTAGATGTAGAGCTTTTTCTGAGGGTCAGAGCAGACTCGATGGGCCGAATGGTCTCTTTCTGCACTGTAGGGATTCTATGAATATTCTATGAATCTACCAGTGATAGCCGCATCCCAAAAATGAATAAAAAGAAATAAGAGGGAGAAGGAGCAGATGGGCATGGAGTAGGATTAACTGAATGGTTTGTTAGGCCATTTCAGAGGGCATTTAAGAGTCAACCACCTTGTTTTTTTTTTTATAAATGTTTTTATTCAGTTTTCATATTTTATATTGAACAAATTACAAATTGTTAGGAGAAAAAAAACAACAAACAAACACGCAAAAATTAACATACATATTTACAGGTAAGCATCTTCGTAGTAGTAACTGCGCCCGCCCCCCCCCCCCCCCCCCCCAACATGTTTATTTAGTTTGGTTTTGGGCCTTAGCTAGCCATCGAACCCCCGTACCGAACCTGTAGCCCCTCCCGCTACCTTCCCCCGACTATTCTTCCTCTTGTACGTTGGCCACAAATAGGTCCCGGAACAGTTGCATGAATGGCTCCCACGTTCTGTGGAAGCCGTCGTCCGACCCTCGGATGGCAAATTTGATTTTCTCCATTTGGAGAGATTCCGAGAGGTCGGACAGCCAATCCGCAGCTCTGGGCGGTGCTGCTGACCGCCAGCCAAACAGGATTCTACGGCGGGCGATCAGGGAGGCAAAGGCAAGGGCGTCCGCCCTCCTCCCCAGGAATAGATCTGGCTGTTCTGAAACCCCGAAGACCGCCACTATCGGGCATGGCTCCACCCTCACTCCCACCACTTTGGACATAACCTCGAAGAAGGCTGTCCAGTACTCCACGAGTCTGGGGCAAGACCAGAACATGTGGGCGTGGTTGGCCGGGCCTCTTTGGCACCGTTCACATCTGTCTTCCACCTCCGGGAAGAACCTACTCATACGGGTTCTTGTTAAGTGGGCTCTATGTACCACTTTTAGTTGCGTCAGGCTGAGCCTTGCGCACGTGGAGGTGGAGTTGACCCTATGCAGTGCTTCGCTCCAGAGTCCCCACCCTATCTCCATCCCCAGGTCGTCCTCCCATTTCCTTCTTGTTGCGTCCAGTACGGTGTCGTCCCTATCTACCAGTCGGTCATACATGTCACTACAGTTCCCTTTCTCTAGGATACTTGCGTCCAGTAGGTCTTCCAGTAGTGTCTGTCGTGGCGGTTGTGGGTACGTCCTTGTCTCCTTTCGTAGGAAGTTTTTGAGCTGCAGGTACCGTAGCTCGTTCCCCCCAGCTAGCTGAAACTTCTCTGTCAGTTCGTCCAGTGTTGCGATCCTGTCGTCCGTGTATAGGTCCCTGACTGTCAGTGTCCCCCCGTCCTGCCTCCACCTTTTGAAGGTGGCGTCAGTCAGTGCTGGTGTGAACCTATGGTTGTTGCAGATGGGAGCCCTGTTCGACATTTTGGTCAGGCCAAGTTGCTGCCGCAGTTGGTTCCAGGATTGGAGGGTGGCTGTCACCACTGGGCTGCTGGAGTGTTTTTTGGGTGGGGATGGGAGTGCTGCCGTGGCGAGGGCCCGGAGGGAGGTTCCCATGCAGGAGGCCTCCTCCGCACGCACCCACTCAGCCTCTGGCTCCTGGATCCATCCCCTTACTCGCTCGGCTGTTGCTGCCCAGTGGTAGAATTGTAGATTCGGGAGGGCTAGCCCTCCCCTGGTTTTTGTTTTTTGTAAGACCTTCTTTGGGATCCTAGCATTTTTACCCCCCCATACGAACGCCATGATGAGTTTGTCCAGCGCTTTGAAAAAGGCCTTGGGGATGTAGATCGGAATGGATCTAAACAGGAAGAGGAACCTGGGCAGTACGTTCATTTTGATCGTCTGAACTCTCCCCGCGAGGGAGAGCGGGAGTGTGTTCCATCTTTGCAGGTCCTTTTTAACTTCCTCCGTCAGGCTGGTGAGGTTCCATTTGTGGATCCCTTTCCAGTCATGGGCTATTTGGATCCCCAGGTAGCGGAATTTATGTCGGGCTTGATTGAACGGCAGCCCCTTTAGTGCTGCCCCCCCCCCCCCTTGCGGGTGTACTGGGAAGATCTCACTTTTGCTCATGTTGAGTTTGTAGCCCGAGAAGGCTCCAAACTCTTTCAGGAGCGCGATGATTCCGTCCATGCTGCTTTGTGGGTCCGAGATATAGAGGAGCAGATCATCCGCATAGAGTGAGACTCTGTGCTCTCTACCTCCCCTTCGGATCCCCCTCCAATTTTTTGCTGCCCTGAGCGCGATTGCTAGCGGTTCAATTGCTAGTGCGAACAGCAGCGGGGACAGTGGGCATCCTTGTCTGGTGCCCCTGTGCAGCTGGAAGTATTGGGAGTTGGTATTGTTGGTCTGTACACTCGCCATGGGTGCGTTGTACAGGAGCTTTACCCAAGCGGTGAACCCTGTTCCAAGCCCGAACCGCTCCAGTACCTCTATGAGGTATTTCCACTCGACTCTGTCGAAGGCCTTTTCTGCGTCCAGGGAGACGATCACCTCTTGTGTTCTCTCCCCGGAGGGGGTCATTATCACGTTCAGCAGGCGCCTGATGTTCGCGGTAAGCTGTCTACCTTTGACAAAGCCCGTCTGGTCCTCTGTGACCACCTCAGGTACACAGTCTTCTAGCCTCTTGTCAACCACCTTGTTGATCTGGAATCACTGGGTCAATTTTGAGCCCTTGTTAGCTGTGCACAGGATCGCTAATGCTGGTGGAAATTCCGGAGAGAATCAGGAAACGTAATCTCCCCGAAGAGAATCGTGTTTCCCAATTTTCCACACCCCTTACTGGTGACATCACAACATTTAAGTCCACAAAGGGTGAGAACCTCGGGCTGGATTCTCCGGTCCCCAAGCCACATGTTTCTCGGGATTCTATGCTCTGGCCGCTTATCCATGGAATTTCCCATTGAAGATATTCCACTCCGCCAGAAAATTCACGGGCGGGTGTGCGCTGCCGGTAGGAAAAATGAATTGCAACAGCTGGAGAATTCCCGGCCTCATTTTAATACAGCACAGTGGTTAGCACTGTTGCCTTTCAGAGCCTGGGATCTGGGTTCAGTTCCAGCCTTGGGTGACTGTGTGGAGTTTGCACATTCTCCCCGTGTCTGCGTGGGTTTTCTTCAGACTCGATGGACTTATGGAAGCCCCCACCCACACTTCCCGCCCCCTGCCAGCAGCACAGCTCCCGCTCGACTGTAGCAGCGCTGGACACAGTCCACAGCCGCCACACCAGCTTCACGACCGCTGAGACCACATGAGAACTCGGCCCATTGGGGGCGGAGCATCGGGGTAGTGATGCGCCAACACGTTCCAACGCGTTCGGCGTGCGATGCGATGATGCCATTTTGGAGGGAGCGGAGCACAGATAACCGGCGTTAAACTGGCGGTGCCCCCGATTTGGGTGTCGGAAGGGATTCTCCGCCCAATCGCCGATTCCGATAGCGGCGTCGGGGAATGGTGAATCCCGCCCATGGGTACAACTGCAGATAGTCTGAGACAGGAGAGATGCAGGCAAAGAGGTTATCTGCAATACAGGAAAACACAAACAGAAAGCGAGACATGCAGAGCACAGAAAGTGCTGGATCCAGGCCATAGATGTGGGAATTGCTTCCCAGAGGCTGAGTATTCCAGTCGCATAAAATAAACATCTGGATAAAATATGAGCGTGCAGAAAAAAGTATAAAAATTAGATTATACAGCTCCTCTGAGTACCAGAATATAATTCCAATGTTCAAAAACAGTACAATTTTTTTGTGTGTGTATATATGCGTGTGTATATGGATGTGTGTATATATATGTGTATGTGTGTATTTATGTATGTGAATGTGTGTGTGTATGTAAGTATGTATATATGTGTATGTATGTGCGTGTATCTGTGCATGTGTGCGTATGTGTGTGTGTGTTCATGTGTGTATATCTGGTGTGTGTATATGTGTTTGTGTATGTGTGTGTATTGGCTCGCCTTTGTGAAATGGAGGATGAGATACCTGTCTTCTGATCCCATTCTCTTGCTTTCCTTTGTTGTAGAGTATAAGGAATGGCAATAGTAAAGAACCCAAGTTGAAGCAAATTGTCATATCCTCTCTTCTCTTGGGCGTTCCCTCGGCATCGAGGATGAATTGCTTCGTCTCTGGGGAGGTGGGTTCTGCGGTGGCTGAATAGTCCAATCCTGAATCCACAGAGTCTGCCACAGGTTTGGCAGGTGCTGCTTGATGAGGTGGGTGGGTGGGACACTCTGGATTCTGCGCTCTACTTCCACTGTTTACGTTTGGCCTACGCTTGCTCCACCCTGCAAAGTTTGAGTTGATTGGCGCCTTCGCCAATGCTCCTTCTCCAATTTGTGCTTTCTAAGACAAGGGATTTCCACATGTTGATGGGGGATATTGCATGTATTTAGGGAGGCTTTCAGGGTGTCCTTGTCACGTTGCCTCTTCCTTCCTAGTGATCGCTTTGCTTTTGCGGAGCTCGGAGTAGAGCACTTGTTTTAGGAGTCTCGTGTCGGGGCATGCAGGCAATGTGGCCCAACCATTGCAGCTAGTTGAGCGTAACCAGTGCCTCAATATTGGGGATATAGGCCTGGGAGAGGGCCCTTAAATTGGGGTGCCTGTCCTGTCAGTGGATTTGCAGAATTTTGCGAATATCTCTCCACATATTGTCCAGCAGCACGGTAGCATAGTGATTAGCACAATTGCTTCACAGCTCCAGGGTCCCAGGTTCGATTCCCGGCTTGGGTCACTGTCTGTGTGGAGTCTGCACGTTCTCCCCGTGTGTGCGTGGGTTTCCTCCGGGTGCTCCGGTTTCCTCCCACAGTCCAAAGATGTGCAGGTTAGGTGGATTGGCCATGCTAAATTGCCCGTAGTGTCCAAAATTGTCCTTAGTGTTGGGTGGGGTTACTGGGTTATGGGGATAGGGTGGGGTTGTCGGCTTGGGAAGGGTGCTCTTTCCAAGAGCCAGTGCAGACTCGATGGGCCGAATGGCTTCCTTCTTCACTGCAAATTCTATGAAAAACTATAATTCTATGTTTCTGATGCATGCAGGAGGGCAGGGACCATGACTACTCTGTAGACCGTGAGCTTGGTGCTAGATTTGAGGTCTCGGTCTTCGAACACTCTGTTCCACAGGCGTCCAAAGACTGTATACACACCGTGAATACAGAGTTAGAGACGACCAACTCCCTGGGGACCACCGATGAGGCAAAGGATCGTCATAAGTGGCAATCAGGGCATGATATGAGTCTCCTGATATAATTCTATTAATGTATTTATTGGTGCAATAATCCTATTCAATCCTGTAAATCAGTAAGGCATAATTAATTTCACAGACCTAAGTATCAAATGTTTGCAGATTTTGTTCATATTGAAATAGATTGTGACTATTATGTAAAATATACAAAACAGCTAAATTAATTGCAATCATTTTGTGCTAATGATGAGCTGACATTGTTATGAATTAAGTATCTTCTGAATAAATCTGCCTCTATCAATTTATGGTATTTGCTTTCTGCTTGCTTTGTCTGACAATCTACTGGCTCTCACTGTGGTTGTTATGCCTGTAATTTACACTTCCAGTTTTTCAGCACACAGCTTTCTTAGTTATTTTTACCACAAGCTCATGCAGTGCCTGTTCTGTTTGATGTTGTGGAAGTTAAACTATAAAGAATCAGCAAGGCCGGAAGAGAAGTCTTCACCTGTGGGAAAACAAGGGCAATTAAATTTTGGCATGGTTCTTATGACTCTAATGGGACTGTTCAAAGTCTGTTTGGCTGAATTCTCATCTTCCATAGTGATTTTAATATTCATGCATAGCCACAATAGGTCACACATTTTCAAAACATTATTTTTAAACTAGCTGATTTAATGAGCCATAAGGTCTAAGGTGTCACCCGCTTCTTTTATGATGTTTTGTCAGATATTTTGTTTTCTTCCCATTCTTTGAACTTACATTTTAACTATTTCTAGTCTGAGTTGGCTGTGACCATCCCTGCTCCATTATCTTCTGACACTTGCCTTTCCCCTGATCGTTGTTCAATCAATCACCACCATCTCCATGATGCTCCTTAACCCAACCCTGACCTTGTAATAATAATCTTTTTATTGTCACAAGTAGGCTTACATTTACACTGTAATGAAGTTACTGTGAAAATCACCTCATCGCCACATTCCGGCGCCTGTTCAGGTACACAGAGGGAGAATTCAGAATTAATCAAATCAAATGACCTAACTGCACATCTTTCGGGACTTGTGGGAGGAAACCAGAGCACCCGGAGGAAACCCACACGGACACCGGGAGAACGTGCAGACACCACAGACAGTGATCCAAGCCAGGAATCGAACCTGGGACTCTGGAACTATGAAGCAACAGTGCCACCGTGCCGCCCACCCACATACTGCCTTTTCCCACTTCTGACTGTTCCCATCCTATCCCGGTCCTAGGCTTCAACAATGGAATAAGAATTTTCATGGAGAAATTCATGCTGATTAAAAAAACTATAGATTAAGGATCTGTGGGCACATTCACATTTTCTTTAAATTTTGGAGGGCAGCTCCTTGAACTTGAGATAAAAACAATAGTACATAGCAATACAGTACCCCATCCAATCAAAACCCTGATCTGTCTCCATCTGTCCTGCTCTGATTTTCCATTTTTTCTTCCTCATTCCCTGCCTGGCCAGTCCCTATTCTTCCTTGATCACAGCTCTAATGGGTCCCTGTCATCCTCCCTATGTCTGCCTTGATGAGTCACCAGTCCCATCTTCATTCTTCTCTCTATCCTCCTGACAGCCTGTTTCCATCCTTCTCCCAAATCCGGTCATGGCCTGTCCTATAAATTCTCCCTAATCCAGGTTTCTGCTTAGGTTGTGTTGGCATCACAGAGTAACATCCACATCCTGCCAATATTTATAAATGTTGATGTGATAATGACTAGATACTCTGTTTTTTCTGAAGTTGATTGAGGGATACCGGGACACCAGGTACAACACCCCCGCTCTGAAATAGTTCCATGGGATCTTTTACATCTGCCTAATAAGGCAAATGGGACCTTGGTTTAACACCCCATCCAAGACAGAACCACCGACAGTTCAGTGACTTCTCAGTACTGTGCGTTGTGTGTTCATTGGTTATCCTGGGTGGCATTCTCCCCTACCCGGGGAGTAGGGGCGTAGGAGAGTGGCGCCAACCACTCCGGCATCGGGCCTCCCCAAAGGTGCAGAATTCTCAGCACCTTTGGGGGATAGGCACGCGCCGGAGCGGTTGGCACCACGCTGACTGGCGCCAAAACCGGCACCAGCGGCCTTTCAGGCCCGCTGCCCGGCGCCGGGGCTGGCCAAAAGGCCTTCGCCGGTTTGCGCAAGCGCCGGTGTTGACATCAGCGGCAGCTGCCGCTGACGTCACCACCGGCACATGCGCGCTGGCGGATCCTCTTCTGCCTCTGCCATGGTGGAGGCCGTGGCGGCGGCGGAAGAGAAAGAGTGCCCCACGGTAGGCCCCGATCGGGGGCCTGGCCACCGTGGTGGCACCCCCCTGAGTCCGATCGCCCCGCACCCCCCCCAGGACCCCGGGGGCCTGCTCGCGCCGCCGATCCCGCCACCACCAGAGGTGGTTCAAACCTTGGCGGCGGGAGACGCCTCCCAGTGGCGGGACTTTGGCCCATCGCGGGCCGGAGAATCGCCGCAGTGGGCTCGCCGCTCAACGTGGCGCGATTCCCGCCCCTGCCAATTCCCGGGTGGCGGAGAATTTCTGCCATGGCGGGGGCGGGATTTTCGGCGGCCCCGGGCGATTCTCCGACCCTGCGTGGGGTCAGAGAATTTCGCCCCTGATGTGAGATGCAGTTGACATTGTGAATCTTCAGTGAATCAATGTTTTTGTAACAAGTTAACGCAGGTTTCATTATTCTGCCTGCAACAGGATTTGTATCCTCATTAAAATAGTGAAACATGGGAAGATATAATTGATAACCCCTTTCTTGAAAAATGTAATATGAACAAAATCACTGAAGGAGTGTTTTTAAAAAAGAAATGTTGTTTTATCATTTTCTACAATATTCAAGGTTAATATAAGGTATAATGAGTTAAACTGCTATAGTCTTACTAAACTTTCAACTTGATTGGAATACAAAAGCTGTCAGGTAAAATATTGCAATCGGTTTGAGTGCTATATACAAGCTAACAGCTTCCAGTAACCAAGCAGAAGGCTATTTTTTCCCATTTCTTACAGACCTGTCCACAAGCTTTCTCTCACAACAGACTCATGCAGCTAGTCTATTCTCTTCTTAGGAATGCATTAAGGTTTCGAGAAGCTTTGTGAGGGATGTTGGTGGCTCACAATAGATTTCAATAGGAAATGTGGACATCAAGCACAATCCCCAACGAGACAGAAATGTAAGAAAATTCTTCTAAAGACCTGGCATCAATTTGGTGACGTGATCTCTCTTTGCTATCTGACAGTTTTAATGGCACCAACGGCATGGTGACGCAACTTTGAAATGTTCAAACTTCCTCCACTTAATCACTTCCTGAACAACATTAATTAGAGACCTACAGCCAGACCCTGTGAGAGCTGACACAAGTTGGCAGCCACAAGCATTTTTACGATCAAAATAAAAATCGAAGTTCTTTATTTTGCCATTTTCTTACGGCCAATCCACCCTTGCAGACTGTCAGTCCTTCTCCTAATGGGAAAAGTTATACCCTCGTGCACAATGAGAGCACTATTATTGACTTGAAAAATATTGAGTTCTCTTTGAGTACTGTGAGATCTAACAGTGATTCCATTAGTATTCCAAGCTATCATTAAGCCATTTGGATCTGCCTGGGGCATCAGAGCAGAGTGCGACAGGAACTGCTGGCCCTGTCAAGCTGGCATGAGTAACTGGCAGTTTTAAAGACGTGAAACACACTGGGGTACAAGTCAGCATTGGCATCAGAATGCCTTTTATAAACAAGTTGAAAATATATTTCATAACAAGGAAGAAAAGTTCAAATTAATATATAATCTACACACAAGGCCCTGTACTTTGCAGACTGAAGGAAGTTGTCCACACATGGTGCCTTTTTCAATTAAACATTCCCTGGGAAAATGCCTTGACAAATCAGAGACAACCTGCCTGATTTGAATTTGAACAAGGCTGAGCAGTTAACTGTTCCATTCTGCATTCTCCATGGCAATGTCTACACCAATCAGAGTACACTTTCCAACCAGTCAGCACGTGCTTTTCATGCAGTAAATTTTTTTTTTAAATTATTTTTATTCAAATCAGGGCATACATAACAACGTGCAAACAGTCATTCAATAACAAACTACAATCACCCCAATTTGATACTTTTTTCTTTTTTCCCCGATTCACCCCCCGAACCCCACCAAACGTGGACATGACCAGAACATGTGGTTCGCTGGTTCCCCTCTACACCTATCCTCTATCCCTGTGAATAACCCATTCATTCACGCCTGTGTCATAGGGCTGCACTGTGGCACAGTGGCTAGCACTGCTATTTCACAGAGCCAGAGACCCGGGTTCAATTCCTACCTTGGGTCACGATCTGTGCGGAGTTTGTACATTCTCCCTGTGTCTGCATGGGCTTCCTCCAGATGCTCCGGTTTTCTCCTACAGTCCAAAGATGTGCAGGTTAGGTGGATTGACCATGATAACTTACACCTTAGGTGGGTTATTGGGTTACGGGGATAGGGTAGGCTGTGGTCCTATGTAGGGTGTTCTTTGAGAGAGGGTTGGTGCAGACATGATGGGCCGAATGGCCTCCTTCTGCACTGTAGTGATTCTATGATCTATGATATGGGCCCTATGCATCACCTTGAACTGTATCAAGCTCATCGTAGCACATGAAGATGTAGCATTCACCCGGCGAATAATTTCACTCCACACTCCCCATCCCAACTCCATACCCAAATCCTCCTCCCACTTCTGTTTTATCTCCTCAATTGGTGATGTCCCTGTGTCCACCAGCCATCCATATATGTCCGCAATTACCCCATCCCACAACACATCTGGCAAGAGAAATCTATCAAACATGTCGTGATCTGGAAGTCGAGGGAACTAGGACAACTTCTTCTGCACAAACTCTCACAACTCTAAATATCTAAACTCGCCCCCCCCCCCTCCCCCCCCCCCCCCCCACCACCACCACCCCCACCCCCACCACCCCCACCACCCTAAACCTCCTCGGCAATTCGTGCACCTCCTGCAACTCCTCACAGCTCAAAAACCTACCTTCTAAGAACAAGACTTTCACCCGAAATGTTGCATCCGAATCTGCCAGGCCGAACCCCAAATATCGGCCAGCACCAACATGTCTCCCTAACCAAAATTACATCCCAACTGGCTCCAGATCTTTAAGGAAGATGCTGCCACTGGACTCCCCATATACTTCCCCAGGGCAAAGGGGAGTGGGGCTACAACTAAAGTTCTCAAGCTAGCCCCCTTACATGATGCCGCCTCCATCTGTACCCACTCTGCCTCTTCCCTTCCCCACCACCCAATCGTCACCCAATAGTAATACAAAATATTAGGGAGTGCCAGCCCCTCCACCCACCACTACCTTTATAAAAACACCCACCAAATCCTTGGGGCAGTATTCTTTGTCCAGCCACGCTCGAATTGTGGAGCAATATGGGGCAGGGCATTGCGCATCAGCCAGAAATTGAGGCCAGTGCTGGGCACCCAACAGAATGCCATGCTCAGAGGCCTTGACAACGGCGTGAATGCACTCTACGCTGCACATACAGTAAATATCATTAACGGGCCTGCCCCGGTCATCTCCGGGCCTCCCGCAATGCTCTGCCTCCACCAGGAGGAATTAGTGATGGTGAGATTCACTTTGCAGTATTTAAAATCAGGAAACAGGCGCCATGGCTGCTGAGGGAAAGAGCGGAGGTCGGATCTGTTCCCAAAGACGCAGCCGCTAGCAGGGCAGCTGGGGGAGGCATTTGCCAGGGCCGGAGGGGACGAGGTCAAAGATCATTTTGCAGGACTTTCAGCTGGTCAGACTCTCAGCTGGCCAGAAATTTAGCAAAATTGATCTATCGCAAGCCTAACTGCAAGTGAATGTAGCTGAGTCTCAACCGTCACTAACCAATGTAACACACAAGGTCTGTTTCAGTACTGGAGGCTTCCATTCGGCATACCGTCATTATCGGTGCTCTTCCAATGATCAATGGATCAGATTTTGAATGGGCTATTGGGTGTTCAATGCTACTTGGATGACATTTTACTACAGGTTCAAATAATGTAGATCAATCATAGAATTTACAGTGCAGAAGGGGGCCATTCGTCTCATCGAGTCTGTGCCAGCCCTTGGAAAGAGCACCCTACCCAAGCCCACGCCTCCACCCGTTCCCGTAACCCAATAACCCCACCTAACCTTTTTGGACACTAAGGGAAATTTATCATGGCAAACCCACCTAACATTTTTTATTCACTATCTTGGACCAAGAAGGTCTTCATTATGAACCTAGGAAAACACTGGAGATCCTGGAATTCCACAGCCGCACAAAGTGACTAAATTAAGGTCATTCCTAGGATTATTAAAATATTATGGAAAGTTTGTACCGCACTTACCAACAAGGTTGAATCCTTTACAAACGTTGCTTTGTAAGAAAATAACGTGGCTCTGGACGCAAGATTGTGAGGACGTTTATCAAAATGTCAAACAAATATTACAGGAATTGGTGTTATTGGTCCATTATAATCCAAACTGATGCTGCAGCTTGCTTGCGATGCATCACCCCATGGGGTTGGAGCAGTTGTCTCGCATATAATACCTTCAGGCGAAGAATGACCAACAGCATTTTCTTCCAAGACATTGACTTGTGCTGAGGCCAACTATGCTCAACTTGAGAAAGAAGCTCTCAGCAAAGCTTTAGTATTCCAAGCTTCCACCACTATTTTTTTTAGCTGTCGATTTACTCCATTGACCGACCATGGTCCCTTAACGGCAATATTTGGGCCACATAAGGGGATCCCGTCACTCGCTGCTAGTCGGTTACAACATTGGGCATTAATCTTGTCGGCATATGATTGTGTCATCTAATATCGTAGGTCTGAACATCATGCGAATGGGGACACTTTGTCCCGACGGCCATTGCAAGATCAACAAGACCAAAAAGATAAGCACAATCCTGATGAACACTTCAATGACATTTTCTATCTGTCTCACATGGAAAATGCTCCAGTAACATCTGCTCAGCTGCAAAAATGTACCTGAACAGATCCGGTGATGGGGAAGGTGTTAGACATGATTCAGAAAGGCACTCCAACATAAGAACGTGGAAAGAATCCAGATCTTAAACCCTATTTTACCAGGCATCTTGAGTCGACAGTACAAAATTTAGTATTTTGTGGGGTATTAGTAATCATTCGGCTGTGTCTAAGGAGTAGAATCCTAGAACAGCTGAACCAGGGCTATCCCGTTGTAGTTAGAATGAAGGAGCTGGCGGGAAACTACTTCTGGTGGCTCAAGTTGGATGCCCAAATAGAGGAGAAGGTGGGGTTTTGCCAATCCTGCACTGCATTGAGAAATGTACTTCCGCTACAACCTTTGCATCCATGGGAATGGCCTACCAGACGATGGCAAAGAATCCATGTCGATTATGTGGGACCAGTTGAAGGATATATGTTCTTGGTCATGGTTGATGCGCATTCAAAGTGACCAGAGGTTGCCATCACGAGATCAACAACAATGGAAAGGAACATAGAAAGGCTTGACGAGGTAAGTGCAAGATTCAGGCAACCAAAACAACTCATGAGTGATAATGGTACGCAGTTCACATCTGTTGAATTTGAAGACTACCTAAAGCGGTGTGGATTTGTCATGACAAATCAGCACCCTCCCATCCAGCTATCAATGGCTTCGCTATGTTTCATACAATTGCTCAAGCATGCAGTCAAGGTGTTGAGGGATAAATGCTCTCTACCTAAATGTGTCAAGAGCTTTCTAATGACATACTGAAACACAGAAACACTGCGCATTCTACAACACAAAGCTCATCAGCTTTGGTGGTTAGCACTGCTGCCTCAAAGCGCCAGGGATCCGGGTTCAATTCCGGCCTTGGGTGACTGTCTCTGTGGAGTTTGCATGTTCTCCCCATTTCTGCGTGGAGTTCCTCCAGGTTCTCTGGTTTCCTTCCACAGCCCAAAGATGTGCTGGTTAGGTGGATTGTCCATGCTAAATTGCCGCTTAGTGTCCAAAGATATCGAAGTTAGTTGAGGTTACAGGGACAGGATGGAGGGAATGGGCCTAGGTAGGGTGTTCTTTCGGAGGGTCAGTACAGACTGAATGGGCCGAATGGTCTCCTTCTGCACGGTAGGAATTCTATGGTTCTATGGCTACACTGATGTTCAAAAGGGAACTACACTCGCAGTTCGACGTTTTGACTCCTGCTTGAACTTTAGAGATAGTCAGGCAACAACATCTGACGCAAGTGGCTGGAAGGGAACAACAGCCTAAAAGCGAAGCCTTCAACTGTGGGGAACATATTCTTTCGGGAAATTACACTACAAGTGAAAAATGGACTTCAGCAATTGTACTGGCCAAAACGAGTCTGATTTCATATACTGTGCAAACTGACGATGAATGAATCTGGCATCGGCATGCTCACTAATTATTGTCTGCATGTAGTGAGAGGAGAGAATCTGTAACAGCTGTTTTCACAGGGGTATGGACAGTGTCATGCACGACTTGAGGACGACAACTGAAATTATGGAATCTGTTACAACAGAATCACCCACACAATGCGAGACAGTGCCTGAGTTGGTTTTGTCAGATGTAACACCGACCAGTGTATAGGACGGCACTCCTGGTACCCCTAAGAGCCAAGTTCCTAAACATCGTGTTCTGCCAAAATGAGATAGACGTCAACCAAAGAGACTGTGTTATTGTACATATGTATCCGTAGCATAACAATGTTTGTTATGGCATAATGTGCTGGATCTGTATTGTTACAACCTCCTGGGCAAATGCACGGTGAATTCCAGCCCCACTCATCTCAGAGTCACAAGACAAGTGAATTGACCAATAATTCTTATAAAAATTCCCCAAATCTTGTCCCTTGGCTGCCCAACAATTACAGTCACCAGGGGCGGCATTCTCCCCTACCCGGCGTGACGGAGGGTCCCGGAGTAGGGGAGTGGTGCCAACCACTCAGGGGTCACGCCTCCCCAAAGATGGGGAATTCTCCCCACCTTTGGGGGCCAGCCCCGCGCTGGAGCGGTTGGCACCAGAAGACTGGCGCAAAAAACCGGCGCCCCCGGCAGCGAGGCTGGCCGAAAGGCTTTCGCCGGTCGGCGCATGCGCGATGTGGGGTTCTCTTCCGCTTCCGCCATGGCGACCGCGGAAGGAGCAATAGTGCACCCACGGCACTGGCCCGGAGTCTGAGCGGGGGGCCCCGATCGCGGGCCAGGCCACCGTGGGGGCACCCCCCGGGGTTCGATCACCCCCCGCCCTCCCCAGGACCCCGGGGCCCACTCGCGCCGCTGATCCCGCCGTTCCAGAGGTGGTTCAAACCTCGGTGGCGGGAGAGGCCTCCCAGCGGCGGGACTTTGGCCCATCCGGGCCGGAGAATCACCGCAGGGGCCTCTCCGATCGGAGTGGCGAGATTCCCGCCACTTCTCGGGTGGCAGAGAATCTCTGCCACGGCAGGGGCAGGATTTTAGGCGGCCCCAGGCGATTCTCCGACCCTGCTGGGGGTCGGAGAATTTTGCCCCAGGTTTGTAAGTTGAAACACAATTACTGTTTATTTATAACAGGAAGAAAGGTGAAACATGCAGTAATTACAACTGGATAGCAAGCAAGCTAATCTATTATCCCCTTCATCTGTCCCACCCTCTCGCCACATGCACAAGACAGACAAGCACAGAGGGGTGGAAAGTGGTTAAAAAAAATAAGGATTAAGGTTAAACGGTAAGAGTTTTTGCTTCAGAGGATGAGTTCTTTGCAGCACTTTCTTCATAGTCTGAGTGTGGTTTAAAGTCTCTGGTTTATAGCTTGTAATTATCTTCTTTGAAGCTCAGCAGTATATCTTACTCACAGCTTTTCCAGGAGATGGTTCTAGCTTCACAACAGCCTGTTATGCAGAGAGAGAGTAACCAGATTCTCACAGTGGCCTTTTGCTGAGAATTAACTGGATATTTCTGGAGTGGGTTGGTTAGATTCCTCTATCCAGCCTGCAGAATCAAGTGAAATGAACTCTAGCCTTGTGGCACTGAAAACATGCCTGTGAGGCCAGAAACAATCACCACTGTCCATTGGGCAGGGCACATTTGAGACAATTCATTGGCCACCAGCCAAGTCAACCAAAGCAAGTCATCATTGATGCCTGCTGGATTCTTCCCACTTGATTTAAAGATACAGGCCATTGCTTCTGTTTGAGTTAAAGATACAGGCCATTGCTTCTGCTTGAGTTAAATATACAGGCCATTGCTTCTGCTTGAGTTAAAGATACAGGCCATTGCTTCTGCTTGATTTAAAGATACAGGCCATTGCTTCTGCTTGAGTTAAAGATACAGGTTGCATTAAGGGCACACGTCCATTACTCATCCCTAGATGAAAATTGCAATAGCAAAAATGAAAGAAAGGGGAAATAATGTCATAAACAGGAAACAAACAGAAGGGATCCTCACAGTGTTAAGTGTTTGATTAACTAAAATTTTCGGGGACACTAAAGGATTAAAGAGGGAGGGGGTTTATGTATCAGAGTAATACCATTGGCTGTTGTAATGTCATGTGTTACACAATGACATCACTGGAGTGTTTCCTAGGCTTTTGTGGAGTTCACCATTGTACCCTTGTTTGAGCACCTTCTTCTAAATAAACCCCTTGCACTATGTTATACAAACTTGACGTGTGCCACCTGAATCTTTGTCTTTGCAGCTACAACAAAGAGCATCATAGAGATCAAAAGAACCAGTGGCCCCTGTAATGATCCCTTGCGAATCCCACTCTATAGCTTCCTCTCATCTGTAAAACAACTGTTCACCATGAATAGATTAAGGGCGGGATTCTCCGAAGCTGCGCAGGTTGGGAGAATCGCTGGCCGTGCCATTATATCTTGCGATGCCGGAACGACACCGTCCCACCATTCTCCCAACCAGCAAGAATGGCTGCTTCGAGGTTGGCCCCACACCAGCCGGAGAATCGCCCGAGACACTCAGAACGGGGATTCTCCGGTACCCCCGCTATTCAGCGGCCCGGATGGACCGAAGTCCCGACGGCGTGACCCCAGGTCACACCGTCGCCGTTCACATCTGGTAAATAAAATCATCAGCCAGTCATGCTGGCTGACGATGGGGAGCGAGGAGGTGAGCGGCCCCTGTCCCAGAGTTTCTGCAGACACGGCCTGTGCTGGGGGGTGGGGAAGGCTTCTCCGAGAACGCTGCCGCCAATTGCGGGGGGGGTGGGGGTGGGGAACAGGGGGATGAGGGGATGCCCGCGTGGAAAGCTGCAGACTTGCCCAGGAGGGGGGGGGGGGGGGGGGGGGGGGGGGGGGGGTTGGTGGTCAGGAGGATGTCTTCGTGGAAGGCTGCAGATATGCCCGGGGGAGGGGGGGGAATGAGGAGGATGTCTGCATGGAAGGCTGCAGACATGCCCAGGGGAGGAGGGCGGAGGTGGGATGAGGAGGATGTCTCCGTGGAAGGCTGCAGACATGCCCAGGGGAGGGGTTTGGGAAGAGGAGGAGGTGTCCAATCCACGGGTGCCACATGTCAGCCGTCCCGCCATGGTAGGACGGTGATGAGGACACGTTGGCAAGGTGTAGTCTCGCTGATGGACAGAGGCGACCGGCGCACCAGAGAGGAGGACGGTGTGAACTGGCTGGTGGACGCAGATAGTGACCAGTGGTTAGGCTGGCTGTGCGTCTGCAGCGAGACCAGGCCACCGGGGCACACAGGTATCCCATGCCACCTGGCTGTCGAGGTGTCCAAGAACCTCCGTGCAACATGTTGTTTCTCTACCCACCCCCCCCCCACCACCTTTTTGCAGGTCACCATGCATCCTAACCAGACAGCAATGTTCACCGCAGTGATTGGAGCGGCTGCACTGCAGGTGGCCATCTGGCAGCATAGACTGCGACGGCTCAGAGTGGCTGCGGCTGCAGCGGCTACTGCTGCTGAGGGGGTGGCAGCAGAGGGCCCCGTCGTTGCCATGCAGGCTGCAGGCGCTCACGGCCGGAATGTCCAGGAGGATGCTGAGGACAACATTCACCACCAGATCTTCGGGAATGCACAGGATGCAGGCACTGATATTGATGGTGCGCAGGGGGGGGAAGAGGAGGAGGAGCAGGTGCTAGGGCGCCACAAGCGCCCAGCGAGGCCGAGGGTTTACCGTGACCGAATGTCCTTCGAGGACCTACCGGACAGGGCATTCAGGAGAAGACTACGGTTCAGCTGGGAGACAGTCGGACATTTATGCCACCTCGTGGCGCACCTCGCACCACGTGGAACGGGAGGAGGACATGCTATACCGGTGTCCGTCAAGGTGACGGTGGCCCTAAACTTTTATGCAAATGGTTCTTTCCAGGCGCCGAGCGAGGACCTATCCTGGATCTCACAGGCATCAGTTCACAGGGGCATTGGGACCATGACCGACGCCTTGTACGCCATCGCTGACAGTTACATTCAATTTTCTGAGGACTGCGCACAGCAGGAAGCACAGGCACGTGGATTCGCCAACGTGGCCGGGATACCGATGGTCCAGGGTGTCATCAATGGAGTGCACGTCTGCAGAAAACAGGGAAGTGTTCATAAACAAGCAGGGCACATACTCGATGAACATTCAAGTGGTCTGCGACCCCCACATGAGGATCATGCACGTGTGCGCACAGTACCCCGGGAGTGTGCATGACGCCTACATTCTGGCACAGTCGTTCATCCCAGCAATGTTCAAGGGATGCCCTCCCGCGGCCGAGGGGCTGGTTGCTGGGCGACAGGGGTTATCCATTGAGGTCGTGGCTGATGACTCCAATACGGAGGCCCTAGACCAATGTGGAGACCCTATACAACGAGGCCTATTCGGGAACCAGGGGTGTGGTGGAGCGCTGCTTCGGACTGCTGAAGATGCGATTCAGGTGCCTGGACCACTCTGGAGGGGCCCTGCAGTACCAACCCGCCAGGGTCGGTCGCATAGTTGTGGTCTGCTGTGCGCTGCACAAGATAACCATGCAGAGGGGTGATGCCCTGGTGGAGGAGGCACAGGGAGAGCCCGATGGCATCGGAGAATCAGCAAACGAGGAGGAGGATGACGAGCATCAGGGTGGGGGGGGCGCTGGGCACAGACACGACCCGGGTGCTCGTTATGGCCGGGAGGCTGCACGACGGCACCATCGAGGACAGTGGGCACGCGACGCGTTGGTGGCAGCACAGTTCACACACTGCAGGGGAGGAATTTGCTGAACATTGGCACTTGCACCGCCATTCGCGCACACGGACACCACCCAGAACCCACCAGCCCCCCCGCACTTTCGCACCGCGGCACTACAACTGCGACTTACAACTGTGGCACTATGGGATTGCACTACATTGATGATTGTGTAAGTGGGTGTGATCAATGCCATGTTGAATGATGACAGCCCGCTCTGTGATGAGCTGTGCGCTCAGATTCGTTACACAAAGTCTGACTCATGGCAATAGTTGAATCCTCCACCTCGGTGGTCACTGAATTTGTCACAGACACTCCATCACATGCCCATGTGGGGTAGCTGGCGTCGGTGTGCCGAGGACGACGGTGTTCAGTTGGGGGGGGAGAGAACGCACACCCGGCATCACTGTTGCACCGAACGTAAACCCCAGCGCCACATGGTCACCCTCACAAGCCCCCTGGCACCGGACATAGCACAGTGTCTTCAAAATTCGGTGTAAAATTGACTTTAATTGTGACATTCACAGACAGATGCCCTAGACCCGACAACTAAGCTGTGCCCTGCACCCATGCCAACTAACTATGTGTCTAGCTTCTTTGCCTTACGGGCCCTACCACTGCGCCTTGGTGTATCCCCAGACAGTACAGCAAGAGTAGAGGTGGACTGCTGAGAATCCCGCCCTGCGACGTGGCTCCCCATCGGCATGCGTCTCCGGGAGCGGCCCGGCTTCGATGGACCAGGCTGCTCAGCGGGAGTGCTGAATGGCATAGGCAGTGGCGGACTGGCCAGGGTGTCAGCTTGCCCGATGGCAAGTGGGCCCCTGATGAAGTGGGCCCCCTATATCAAATAAAAATGCAATAAAGAAACAAACACAGACAACTGTTTTAGTAATAAAAAAGAATAAGAAAAAAAAGAGAACAGGACACAAATAAGCAGTGCATGAAAAGGAACGAAGCAGGGGAGGTAGTGGAAGGATGTGGAATAGGGGGGCCCGGGTCGGGTATAATTAAGGAAATTCCATGTTTTCAGCAAGAGTGTGTGAATTTAAAGATAAAGTTACAATTCGTGATTTGAGATGGTCGGCAACTTCAAAGGATATCAAGCAGTAGTCTTGGTTCAGCCGGTACATCGGTCCGGGGCCCGAAGAGCCAAGAAGGGGCCTGTGAATCTCTGAAGGGCCCTTAAAAATTATAATTAATTAGATAAATAAATCTCCAACTTCTTTCCTGAGATTTGTATTCTAACTTAATAAAATATAATTGTTTTTAAAAGGAGCAATACCAAATAAAAATGCAATAAAGAAACAAACAAATAATCACTCAGTGTATGAAGGAACAAAGCAGTGTTAAACGGATGTGAAAAGGAGTGGAGGGGGGGGGGGAGGCTGGTTCACCCGGGTCGGACATAGTTGGAAATCCACATTTTCAGCAAGAGTGTGTGAATTTAAAGATAAAGTTACAGTTCGTGATTTGAGATGGTCGGCAACTTGAAAGGATATCAAGCAGCACATAGGGTCGTGAGGTCACCGAAAAGGAGAAGCAGTACCTTTGACCGTGAATCATGAGGTCAAAGATATTGAAGTGATAAGCCATGATCGGTAAACTCAAAGGGTTGCGTCTTGTAACACTACACTGGTATCAAACTGGACATGTTAACTTTGGTCGTGGGACCATTCTTAATGTCTTACTATAGTCGGACCAAACTTCTAAGTTTCAACAGTTGTCTCAGTTGCTTGCTGGTGTGAACACTGGACAGTGGATAGTGGACAGTGGAATGTTGTGTGCCTGCAGTTTCTTTTTTCAATTTGCTCCAGAATATAGCAACTTTTGTGAAAGCATCATACAAGAGAATGGCTGTGTGGATAGAAGTTGTTGGAAAACATCTAGGACAAGAAAAAATGAAACGATTAAAGCTAATTGGTGAGACCAGATGGTCAGGAAAATCCAATGCAGCAACAACTATATTTGGACGTTTTGATGATGCCTCTGCCAGTACTTTCGTAAATCTATTGACATGCTTATCAATGATACAAGATTCTGAAAAGTTTGATGCAAAAACAAAACATGAAGCAAATGTTTTACTTCAAAGTCTTCTAAAGTTTGAAACCATATTGACAGCATTTATTTACTTGTATATATTTGAACTACAACCCCGTTATCAAGTTATCTACAGACAAGTGGTTTAAATATGTTTACTGCATGGAGTTTGGTAGATTCAGCTACAACAAAGTTGAAGGAACAGACAAGAACATTTGATAACGTTCACAGCAAGGCTTTGGAATTTGTAAATAAATGTAATGACAGGATTTCACAGATGAATATGGATGAAAATCAAACATTGGAAATTAATGCGTTGGAAACAGTATTGCCAGTTAGGAGGCAGAGGAAGAAGAAAAGAATGCAGATGAACTTATTGATGATGAAAGAAATTCCTCAGATTCTCTAGCTGATTTTCGAGTAAATGTGTTTAACCTAATAATGGATCGCATTGTCCAGTCACTAGAATCACGCTTTGTACAACACAAACAGGTGTATAAAGATTTGTCCTGCTTGGACCCAGCAAAGTTTAAAACTATTGCAGAGAAGGGCCTTGAAGATGAAGCATTGGAAGGTATTATTAAGCTGTTTCCACAAATCAGCAAAGATCAAGTAATATTGGAATTGTTTTCTTTTGCTTCAAACTTTGATGTATTAAAGCTATTGCTTAATGATGGTGAGAATATGGATTCCAGTTGCAACAATTGTAACATTTGCAGTACTTGCCCATCGTGTGTACTAAAAATTCTGGCATCCAACAGACTTCATGACAAGGCATATGATAACCTTTATGAACTTTATAAAGTCATCTGCACACAATCAGTTACTCAAGTCCAATGTGAGAGGACATTTTCAAAGCTAAAGATCATAAAGACAAGGTTAAGAAATTCGCTGTCTGAGGAGAATTTGGAATCATACATGTTGCTATCCATTAAAAAGGAATTGTTAGATGAATTGGATGCAGAAGCAATTATTGGCAGATTCGCACAATCATCTAGCGAACACAAATGATTGCTCTTAATATAGTGGACTGCATGCAATGCTCTATTGTGCTTTTGAACTATCTGTTAATGTGTAAATTGTGCAGTAAACTATTTTAAAATATCAACCAATTACTTAAAATTTTTTAAAATAAATAAAAAATTCAATTATAACATTCTGTATTTACATTTGGTATCTACTGCCAGTAATATGTACAGTACATGTACACTGTAATTACTAAGAAATACACATTTTTTCCACAAAAATTTTAATTGTACCCTTTTTTCCATAAGTATTTTTTGAAAATTTTATTTATTCGTTATGAAAATTAAATGATAGCATTGTAGTTGTGGGTGGGCCCCCTTTGTCTCCTGGCAACCAATATTTTTAGACCCAGTCCGCCACTGGGCATAGGGCCACCCTGTCCTGCCTGCTGCTCACCAGGTGCACCAGGGCCGGTACGGGGGGAGGCCAAGTGTTCAGGGGCCTGCCTTGCTGGAGTTAACGGGACGGGCCCCAGAACCTCCTCCTCCCTCGGGGAGCCCGGTGGCCCCCGGGCCTCACTGTGGGACAGAGGTGTGATCGGAGACATGCGCCGTCGCACCACCGACACCCGGCACTGCCAGTCCTGGAGGCCTGCTGCGGTATCGACCAGGGTCCAAGCGGTCGCAGCGACGGAGCCCAGCGAGTGTGACATTCCTGTCAGGGACTGTGCAACCTCTATCTGTGAGTGCACTACGCCATCCAGCACGTGCGCCGGGTGGCCGATGCTCTCAGCGATGGACTGCTGGGACTGTGCCATGGCCTGCTGGGACTGGGCCATGGCCTGCTGAGACTGTGCCATGGCCTGCTGGGACTGGGCCATGGCCTGCTGGGACTGGGCCATGGCCTGCTGAGACTGTGCCATGGCCTGCTGGGACTGGGCCATGGCCTGCTGGGACTGGGCCATGGCCTGCTGGGACTGGGCCATGGCCTGCTGAGACTGGGCCATGGCCTGCTGAGACTGGGCCAGACCACGGAGAGCGGCGGCACTGTCCTGTTGGCTCTGGGAAATGGCTGCCTGTGAGAGGGCAGCCCTCTCCTGGGCCACGGATGACTCGTGCACATGAAGCCCAATGCCTTGCAGAACCTGACCGATGGCCAAAACCGTTTCCCCCATTGCCTCCACCGCGGAGCTGCCCGTGCAGTGTCGGCCTGCGTGGCTGTGCTGAGCGGCACCAATCCCTGCTCTTGGATGCGGGTGGACTCTCCAACTGCTTCTGCAGGTGCTGGAAGTCGGCCGTCATCCCGTTGTTCAGTCCCTGGGTCTCCATATGCATCGGGTCTCTGGGTGGGTCCAGTAAATCCAGGAACCTGGGAACTGTCTGGGCGGTAGCTGGTTGCCAGACCTGGGCTGCCCTCCGACCGTCCAGCCCCTCGGCTGCTCCAACCTCCACCTGCCGTACCGGCTCGGCTGTGTGGTACGCACCAATCCGTGACCCGGGAGCCTCATCACTTATGTGCCAAACCGAGGTGAGTGTATCTGGGATGGTGGATGGTGTGGGAGACAGCAGTGCCACAAACTCGAGGTCCTCATCTGTCCACAGGTCTGGTGGTGTGTCCTGGGTCGACTCTTGGACGGTTGCCGATGCCCACGTCTTGGGCAGAGGATGGCCCATGTCATGTTCCGTGTCCGGTGTGTCCGGCGACTGTCTGGCCGTCCTCTGTGCGTCATTGTCCACAGTCCCCGTCCTCTCTCCCTCACTGTCCTGGCCCAAGGCCCTATCTTCGTGCGACTCACGGCCATTACTGTCCTGACTGTCCGCCATGTGTCCCTCGGTGTTGTCTCTGTCCATCCTCTGTGCGTCCCCCTCCAGTGTCCCAGACTGAGAAAATGGCCCTCCTGTACATCGTCCTTCCACCCTCTGCCGTGTGTCCCTAGGTGCGGCTGAGCTTGCGGCTGGGCGGCTGGGTCTTGTCCGAGACGATCCTGGCCCTGGGGAACACAATGATGCATGGTTCGTTAGACATGCTGAGACGGGTGTACGGTGGTAGAGGGGGCACTGTGAGGGGGGAGGGGTTCATGGGTGGAGGGAGCAGAGTGTGAGGGGGAGGGGTTAGGGGGTGGAGGGGGAAGAGTGTGAGGGGGAGGGGTTAGAGTGTGAGGGTGTGGTGAATGTATAATGCGTATAATTCACACTGTGTATCACTGTGTCCCTGTGGGCTCCATCTGTGAGCCGTTGCGCGGCTCTGCCCACAGGGGCAGATGAGGAGCTTGTACAGGGCTCCACCCTTGGCTCTGCCCATGGCTCTGCCCATGGCTCTGCCCATGGCTCCGCCCATGGCTCCTCCCACTACTGGAAGTATAAAGTACTGCGGTCTTGTGAGTCTGCCCTCAGTTCTTCTGGTCGCAGGCAGGCTCAGTTGTAAGTCGATTAAAGCCACAGTTTACTTCCACTCGTGACTTGAGTGAATTGATGGTCACATCACTTTAATCAACTTAAAAAACCACCATGGAATCAGCCCTTAAACCTGATCGACTGGAACTTGACCCGCAGGCCGCAGAAATGAAGGAAATCTTTCTACATTGGCTTCGGTGCTTCAAGACCTACCTGGCTGCGTCGACTACCTCCGCTGTTACTGAAGAGCAGAAACTCAGTCTCCTACATGCACGGGTGAGCCATCGCATTTCTACTCAACACGTTAGTACCGACTCGTACACCGAAGCCCTCGCTATACTCGACTGCCAATACATGCGGCCTGCAAATAAAGTTTACGCGCGGCATATTTTCACTACCCGCCGCCAGCGACCCGCAGGGGTCCGGTCCAACTACGTGCACCAGCGTCTCCTTGAAAAAGGGGCCCAGAACCTGGAGGACACTGTAACACCAGCAACCTCGCTGGAGGTTACGTTTCAAAGTTTGAACTCGTTCCCCGCCGACCACGCGACCCCCATCGTGGACCAACGACCAGAGACTGCCCCAGGCCTGCGCCGCGCGGCCAAACGCCAACCACGGAGTGCCATCGTGCCATTTCTGCGGTCAGCCCCAACACCCACAGCAGCACCGTCCGGCCCGCAACGCGACCTGCAGCAGATGTGGTTGAAAAGTACATTTTGCTAAGGTATACCTATCTAAAACTAAACCCTCAAACTCGAACGCTATCCAGAGCAATCGCTCCTCCAACTTGCAGGCCCGCAGACCCCGCAAATGTTGCAGCGTGTCTGCCGACTCCGCCTCCGCACGACATGTGCGACTCATGTGGGCCACCATCATGGCAATCCTCCCCCACGCTGCCGGCCATGTGCGAGTCATTGGGGCCACCATCTTGGGCGCCATCTTCCTCATTGCCACCATCTTGGCCATCACCCAACGTTCATATCGACGACTACGACCTCCGCGGGCAGTCATCACAGGGCCACTCCAGCACCGCTGATCAAGCCACTGACTACCCGCAACTCAAGGCAGTCACTCTGGACCAGTCGCGGCCAAATCACCTCAGAATCTCAACGGATACAAGACACCGTGCCTCTTCGACTCCGAGAGCACCGAGAGCTTCGTTCATCCAGACCCGGTAAGAAGCTGTTCACTCCCTATCTTCCCAGCACGGCAAACTATCTGCCTCACCTCGGGGTCGCACTCGGTCCTGATACAAGGGCGCACCGTCGCGACACTAACGATACAGGGCGCCAACTACTCTAATTTCCAGTTGTACTCCCAGACCTCTGCGCCCCTCTCTTACTCGGGCTCGATTTTCAATGCAATCTTAGAAGCCTAACACTCAGCTTCGGAGGACCCTTACCCCCCTCACTATATGCAGCTTAATGACTCTAAAAATCGACCACCCTCCGCTCTTCGCTAACCTCACCGCTAACTGCAAACCCATGGCCACTCACAGCAGGCGGTACAGCCTGCAGGACAGGGTATTCATTAGAGCCGAAATCCAGCGGCTCCTACATGAGGGAGTCATAGAGGCCAGTAATATCCCCTGGAGAGCACAGGTGGTGGTCGTCAAGACCGGGGAAAAGTTCCGGATGGTGATTGATTACAGCCAGACCATTAACCGGTTCACGCACCTCGATGCGTACCCCCTCCCCCGGATTGCAGACATGGTCAACCAGATCGGCCAGTACCGCATCTTCTCCACGGTGGATCTGAAGTCTGCGTACCACCAGCTCCCAATCCGCCCGGAGGACCGCCACTACATGGCGTTTGAGGCAGATGGACACCTCTTCTATTTCCTCCGGGTCCCCTTTGGCGTCACGAATGGGGTCTCGGTGTTCCAACGAGCAATGGACCGAATGGTGGACCAGTACGGGCTGCGGGCCACATTTCCATACTTGGATAAAATCACCATCTGCGACCATGACCAGCAGGACCACGACACCAATCTCCACCAATTTCTCCAAACCGCCCAGAAACTCAACCTCACATACAACAAGGAGAAATGCGTTTTCCGCACAACCAGGCTAGCCACCCTCGGCTACGTCGTGGAAAATGAGGTTTTGGGGTCTGACCCGGACCGTATGAGCCCTCTCTTACAACTCCCTCTCCCTCACTGTTCCAGGGCCCTCAAGAGGTGCCTTGGATTCTTCTCTCATTACGCCCAGTGGGTCCCCCAGCATACGGACAAAGCCCGCCCACTATTTAAGACCACACTCTTCCCACTGTCAGCCGAGGCCCGCCAGGTCTTCAACTGCATCAAGGAGGACATCGCCAAAGCCGCAATGCGCGCGGTGGATGAATCCGTCCCCTTTCAGGTGGGGAGCGACGTCTCAGAGGTCGCTCTCACCGCCACTCTGAACCAGGCAGGTAGGCCAGTAGCTTTCTTCTACCGAACCCTCTCCGCTTCGGAACTTCGACACTCCTCAGTCGAAAAAGAAGCTCAAGCCATTGTGGAAGCCATACAGCACTGGAGGTACTACCTAGCAGGTGGGAGGTTTACCCTCATCACCGACCAGAGATCGATTGCCTACATGTTCGACAACTAGCAACGGGGCAAAATAAAAAATGATAAAATCTTGAGGTGGAGGATCGAACTCTCCACCTATAATTATGATATCATATATCAGCCGGGGAAGCTCAACGAGCCACAGATGTCCTGTCCCACGGCACATGCGCCAGCGCGCAAGACGACCGATCACAGGCTATCCACAATGAGATCTGCCACCCGGGGGTCACCCGGCTCGCCCACTACATCAAAGCCCGAAATCTGCCTTTCTCCACCGAGGAGGTAAAAGCTATCACCAGGAATTGCCCGATCTGCGCGGAGTGCAAACCGCACTTCTATAGACCAGAGAAGTCCCACCTGGTAAAGGCATCCCGGCCCTTTGAACAACTCAGCATCGATTTCAAAGGGCCCCTCCCCTTGACCAACTTTAATGTGTACTTCCTCAACATCAAAGACGAATTCTCCTGCTTCCCGTTTGCTATCCCGTGCCCCGAACAGGGTGAAGGCACTGTGTCTTCACCCTGTTCGGTTTCCCCAGCTACGTCCGCAGCGACAGGGGTTCGTCCTTCATGAACGAAGAGCTGCGTCAGTACCTGCTCGACAAGGGCATCGCCTTGAGCAGGACTACCAGCTACAACCCCAGGGGGAACGGGCAGGTGGAGAGGGAGAACGCGACGGTCTGGAAGACCGTCCTACTGACCCTACGGTCCAGGAATCTCCCGACCTCCCACTGGCAGGAGGTCCTCCCCAACACGCTCCATGAAATTAGGTCCCTCCTGTGTACGGCCACTAATCAGACTCCTCACGAGCGTTTGTTTGTTTTCCCTAGGGGCAGTACCACGGGGGCCTCGCTTCCATCCTGGTTGAGGACACCGGGCCTGGTTCTCCTCCGTAAGCACGTCCGGATACGTAAAACGGACCCACTGGTAGAGAGGGTACTACTACTACATTCAAACCCCGACTACGCATTTATCGAGCACCCCGACGGCCGGCAGGACACCGTTTCCCTCCGGGACCTGGTGCCTGCAGGATCCACCACCACCACCACCAAGGTACCCCTCACACTACACCCCACCCAACCCCCACGCCCGGCGCCCACACGCCTCCAGGTTTCCTGCACCCTCTTTCACCCGTCGCACCGATCAGCGACGAAGCTCTGAACGAACTACCCCCGGAGTCCACCCTCAGATCCGACACTGCCCGTCAGCACACACCCATCCGAAGCGGCTGCAACCCCAGTGCTCCGCCGATCCCAGCGGACGACTCGGCCCCCGGATCGACTCAATCTGTAGACCCATCACCACCGCCGGACTTGATTTTTTTTACAGCGGGTGAATGTGGTGAATGTATAATGCGTAAAATTCACACTGTGTATCACTGTGTCCCTGTGGGCTCCATCTGTGAGCCGTTGTGCGGCTTTGCCCACAGGGGGAGCTTGTGCAGGGCTCCACCGTTGGCTCCTCCCACTACCGGAAGTATAAAGTGCTGCGGTCTTGTGTGTCTGCCCTCAGTTCTTCTGGTCACAGGCAGGCTCAGGTGTAAGTCGATTAAAGCCACAGTTTACTTTCACTCATGTCTTGAGTGAATTGATGGTCGCATCAATGGGGGAGGCGTTAGGGGGTGGATGGGACAGAGTGTGAGGAGGAGGGGTTAGGGGGTGGAGGGGGCAGAGTGTGAGGGGGAAAGGTTAAAGTATGAGGGTGAGGTGTTAGGTGGTGGAGGGGAAGAGTGTGAGGGGGCAGTGGTTAAGGGGTGGAGGGGCAGAGTGTGAGGGGAGGGGGTTAGTGTGAGGGGGAGGGGTTAGGGGGTGGAGGGGCCAGAGTGTGAGGGAGGAGTGGTTAAGGGTGGAGGGGGCAAAGTGTGAGGGGGAGGGGTTAGGGGTTGGAGGAGGCAGTGTGAGGGGGGATGATGGGCTGAGGGGGTGGGGTAGCGATGCAGTGTAGTCTCACTTGCTACTGCGCCTCCGACCTGGCATTGCGCTACCGCCCGGGTGGCGGATCCCCCAGCGAGGTCCAGGACCCTCTGCTCATGTACGGTTAGGGGGTGCAGCACACGTGATCCCCCTCTGGTTTTCGTATGCCCACGATGGTTGTGAGCAGTCTTATCCTGCAGGGGGGGTTGGATAAAGCATCACAATTAGGCGGTAATGATCAGGACGTGCAGATATAGGCTACATTATTATTGGATGAGGGGACAGTTGGAGCTACGCCATGGCACCTCTCAAGGGGGCGTGTTGCTCATGTGGGTCGGGTACAACGTTGTGCCCCCAGGGGTCCCGCCCCCCCCCGCATGTCCGTGGGGGGGGGTTGCTGCGAGAAGTGATTGGGGTGGGGGGGTGTTGGGCGTGACCCGAGAGCACTCACAGGGCACTTACCCTGGCACCCTCGTGAGGTCGTGTTGCTTCTTACACTGGTTGCCAGAGCAGGGGGTATGCCCTACAGCACTGACCGCGGTGCCAACCTCATACTAGCCGCGTCTCACACTGTTTGACGGTTGGCGATGCCCACGTCTTGGGCAGAGGATGGCCCTGCGTTCTTCCAACTCATCCAGCAGGGTGTCCAGGTCTGTGTCGCGGAACCTGGGAGCGGCTCGTCAGGGCATCGTGTTGTCTTGGGTCCTGTGCGCGGATCGCGCACTTTAAATGACAGTGCACGGCATCAGTCGGGCGTCGCATGATGACGATGCTGCTTTTGCGCCATGCCCCCTGAGTTTCGCGCAGCCCCGCTGCTAGCCCATTTTCGGGCCCTGAATCGCTCGTGACCGCGGCTGTTTCGCGCAGTCGTGAAACGCAACGGCGTTCACAATGGCGAGGGCACTCTGCCGCATTATCGTTGAATCCGCCCTAAGTGTCTGGGCAAAACCGTAATAAATGGATTTCCATATCGCCGAGGTTATCCTCCCCCGCCCAAACCGCCGACGGTTCCCACAAATCCAGCCTCTCAAACACGGTTGCCACGCACCCCCACTCACCAAACCTTGCTGTGACCTGTCAGCCTGGCCTGCACTATACCCCACACCTACCTTAAATCGAGGTTTCTCTTCATTGGGACTGCCTGCAATCCAGCAGTGGTCACTGCTCCCAGCTGACACAACTGGGATTGCAGAGCTGCCAGCCATCCAAGTGGTCAAGAATTTGGAATGGGAGAAGTTTAAAACTCCTTCCATAAAGAGTAATTGATGTTGGATAATTTATTGATCCAACATCCGATATTGAGAGATTTCTGGTAACCAAATTGTTAAGCATTATGGGGCAAATGTGGGTAAAGAGAGATAGGTCACAGATCAGCCATGGTCTCATTGAATAGTGGAACAGAAGGGGATAAATGGCTTACTTCCCTTCCTCCTTCAGGTACTGTACCCCAGAGAAGATCTTGGCAATCATGGACTTCCATTGGATTTCTCCGTGATTATGCTGGGGAAAGCACTGCAGCGGTATTTCATTGCCAACTGCAGTATGGCTGACCAGGAAACTCTCCCACTCTCACCGTCTGCCATCAGGCGTATTGGAGGAATAATCAACCTGTTTGGGCCACATTGTGAACACACTTTCTACAGCCACCAGGTCCTGAGGTGGGGCGTGAACTCCGAATTTGTAGTACAGAGGTAGGGAAGCTACCACAGTGCCACAAGACCGACATCCCCTCCTCTACCTTCCTGGCTGTGGAAAAGGTTAAAAAGTGAAAGCTGTCTTTGCTCTACCTATTATCCAGCTATTATGGATATACAAACAAACATACAAATTAGAAGTGGGAGTAAACCACTCGACCCCTCGAGCCGGTTCCACCATTCAATAAGATCATGGCTGATCAGAATGTAACCTCAACCCCACAAGGCTGCCTATCCACCCAATAACCTTTCACCTTCTCAGTCATCAAGAATCTATCTAGTTCTGCCTTAAAGATATTCAAAGACTCTGCTTCCACTGCCTTTTTAGGAAGAGAGTTCCAGAGACTCGATCCTCTGAGAGAAAAAAAATCTCCTCATCCCTGTCTTAACTCGTTATTTGTAAACAGTAACCTCTAGTTCTAAATTCTCCAGCAAGTGGAAACATCCACACATGGTCCTCTTTCCAAGATTTAAATAACATGGAGTACATAAAAGAAGTTCCTGCGCCGGATCACCCAGTATGGTTCCTCCACTCAGAGAGTCGTGAGAATCTGGAACTCCCTTCCTCAAAAGACAGTGCTCATAAAATCAGGCTCATTCTGCACATGAATCCCTTGGGTGGACAACATAAATGACGACCATTTCCCTAGTTTCCTACTGAGCTGTTTTAGTTTGTGCCAGATTTGCTGATTGACTCCTTCAGCTGGTGATCATATAATAAACTCTTGCCCTCCATGTTGTGCATGAGAATCATCAGCTGACAACCTGTGACAGGTTAGGAAATCTTCATCTGTGCAAAACCAACTAGATGATTGTCATGTTAAGCACACTGAGCAGCTTTAACTGAAAGATGCTCCAGACCTTGAAGTTAGTTCAATCTGATTTATTGAACCTGTCACACAGTTAGCACAGTTCTCTGTGAGTTCGACTCTCTGCTAACCTAAGTGTGGTTACTCTGTCTGACTGAACCAGACTACCTCTTAGCCGCGTGTTGTAGGTGTTATGTGATATATACACCCTGACTCACTCTGTAGATGTCCCCAGTGGAAAGAAACGGAGTGTGAGTGCCTTGTGCCTTTTACAGTGAGAAACCAGCCTCAAGTGTTTTGCCTGCTGATTGGTTATGTCCTATTCTCTGTGTTCATTAGCTGCCTGTCTGTATCTCATTATGTGCATGTCTGCATATCATGACAATGATAATCCTGGATAGTAAGAAGGATGGGAAGGGTGGGAGAGGTAACTGGGGAAATGATCAAGCTGTGTCAAGCATCCAATTTCAATCCAATAGATTATGGGAGGAACAGACGACGGAGGGTGGGAAGGAATTATACAGTTTGAGATTTTGGGAAAAACTAACTGGAACAGAATGTAGTGTCTTACTTTTAATACAGCAAGGAGACAAAAAGAAGCAAGGCAGTGTGCATGGAGGGCACCGTTTTGGACTTTAGGAGGACCAAACAAGTACTTTGAGATGTGTGAGAAAAAAGATGGAGAGAAGGAGACAAATAAAAGCAGACAGATCTTAACATGCTGGAAGACACAGCTAAAGGCTGAGGCAGAGTAAGACAGAGTGGGTAGGAGATGGAAATTAGAACAAAATAGCAGAGACATAGCATGAAGTAGGGGGATTGAGGCAGAGGGAGGGAGCAAGGAAAGAAAGGTGCAGGAAGGATGGGAAAGGAAAATAGGGACGGAGAAAGGGAGAGGTAGGGAAGAGAGAGAGGTAGGGAAGGGAAAGGGAGGGAGAGAGGGAGGGAGGGAGAGAGGTCGGGCAGGGAAAGGGAGGGAAGAGAGAGGGAAGGGGAGAGTTAGGGAAAGGGATGAAGAGAGCGATGGAAGGGAGAGAGGTAGGAAAGACACAGAGAGGACAGTTTTCAAACTTGCAGCACAATAGCACAGTGGTTAGCATTGCTGCCTCACAGCGCCCGGGACACATCTTCAATTCTGACCTTGGGTGACTGTCCGTGGAGTTTGCATGTTCTCCCTGTGTCAGCATGGGTTTCCTCCAGTTTCCTCCCACGGCACAAACATGTGCAGGTTAGGTGGATTGGCCGTGCTAAATTACCCTAAATGCCCACAGGTTAGGTGGGGTTACAAGAATAGGGCGGGTGAATGTGTCGAGGTTAGGGTGCCCTTTCGGATGGTTAGTGCAGGCTCAATTTACCTAATGGCCTCCTTCTGCACTGTAGGGATTCTATGATTCAGATTAAAGCTGCAACAAAGCTGCCAACATCACTAACACACCCTTCAAACCATGAAGGTATTACAAGTTTGTAACTTAATGACCATTTGGATGAATCTTGAGTGACATTAGCTATTCATCTTCATAACTTTATTGAATCATTGAGAGCTCACAGTCTGCACATGACTGTACTGATTGAAAGGAATGTGTGAAAAGGCATTTAATCCCATGCTGATCACACAAGTTCAAAAGTAGCAGCTACTTATTTTTCCCTCTGTAGAAATATTGGATGAATTTTCCATTCTGGAGGCGAAGTGTGGCGACGGGCAGAATAAGGGTGCATCAGGGTGCATCCATTTTGTGATAATAGCGATACCCAGCTATTGAGCTTGGCTATAGTAGAACTCTTCTTGTTAACAGGCACTTTGTATTGCTACAGTTAGGCTAACTAATAAAAACTTCAAATAATCACCCAACTCTTTAACACAGACTGCAATCCATTAGAAATCATGCAACTTCGGCAGCATGGTGGCACAGTGGGTTAGCCCTGTTGCCTCACGACACTGAGGTCCCAGGTTCAATCCCGGCTCTGGATCACTGTCCGTGTGGAGTTTGCACATTCCCCCCGTGTTTGCGTGGGTTTCGCCCCCACAACCCAAAGATGTGCAGGGTAGGTGGATTGAACATGCTAAATTGCCCCTTAATTGGAAAAAAATGAATTGGGTACACTAAATTTATTTTAAAAAAGAAATCATGCAACTGACAAGTGCTTTTTTTTAAACATTTAGTCTCCCTATAAATATCTTTAAAATATCTCTGTTAAATGAACTGTAACTAGGATTTTAACATGGTACCAAGTTCCTAATTATTGCTCAATACCCTGACCGGGCCAGAAAGAGTAATTTTTCAATTGTGGAATATCAAATGTCACCTTTATGATAAGGAATGACATTTTTTTTAAAATAACATATATTTTAAAGTTTATTATTTGTATTTTAACATCTACCTGAATTCCATATGTATGTCTCTATTATAGTCAATGATGACTCCCAAAAAATTGAGTCAAAGTAGTTGCAGAATCCCTTACAGGATTTGACACTATGCTAGTCAGTAGACTGAAAGAGTGGCCCTCCTTTATCTCTGTGGGCTGCAAGATTGAAATCGGGTTTGTTCACTCACCATGATACCATGAATAAGGTTTGAAATATTTAATACATGCCAAATCTTTCATAACAAGCTTAGGGAATGCTTAATCATTTATATATTAGTATAATTATCATCAACTTCAAATAGTAAAACCAAAATAAATATTTACACTTCGCACACTGAGACCGCACAGTTCTCACAGTCAATGTCGCACAGTTAGCTTGCATCTCACTTGACTTGCTCTAGCTTTATGTGTGTATCACTTTACTCATACCGGGAGGGAAAAAAATGGTGCAGATGAAAATCAGCAGAATGTGACAACCTTGCACATGGGCAATGGTCAACAAAAGTGTCTCAATGGCCACACTCAGAACCCAAATGGGCTACATGTGGCCCCCGAGCTGTGGGTCTCCCACCACTGAGTCACAGCCTGCCAACTTGAAAATGTCCCATTTACCCTTATTCTCTCCTACTGCCCGTTAACCAATTCTCTATCCACTCCAATATATCATCCCCAACTCCATGAGCCCTTATCTTGTGTATAACCTCCTGCAGCACATCGTATTGAATATCTTATAGAAATTCAAGTGCATCTACTAGTTTTCCTTTATCTGCCCTACATCCTCAAAAAACTTGAGTTAAAAACCATGTTCACTCTGTCTGATCATACTATGATTTTTTTAAGTGCAATAGAATAGCAACCACAGTACCGCACCTGGCCTAGCACCGCAAACTCCAACACACAGGAATCAATACTCCTTGGCCCTCCAGCACGCCCTAAAACCTACACTGCAGCTGAACCTGCACTTTTCCAACTGCATCCAGGGCAATGCACCAAGAAGAAAAATGGATAATTAGGCCTATACCAGCCAGGGACTCACAATCACCAAAGAGATTAATCAACAAGATACTCAACAATGGGAGGGAGGGCCGATTTCCTCCTCCCCGATACAACCAGGGATCCCTAAAACATTGGACTGGACTAGCAACAGGACCCTACTCACCCAGATGAAGAGAAAAAGAAAATATCCCCCAAGGAATGGATGACTGTACGCACCCATAAACATCCACTACCTCCGCCAATACAGAGAGGATACCAAAAACAATCCCTCTCCTCAGCAAAGCAACCACAGATTTACCAACCTCACCTCAGGCTGTGCCATTACTTCAATTTTCTCATTCTGATAGCTCTGAAGAGGAAAGAAAAGAGACCCAAAGGAGAAACGCAACGTCAAAGAAGAGTCAGAAGGAAGTCAGTCCTCTCCAGGGTATATCATCTGTCCAGTGTTGGTCGTTCTGGGTGAGTGTGCTTAACACTCAATTTGGCTCTGTTTCTTTACTTAGCTCTGGAGTCGCCAGGTGTCGTTAAGACACCGCCACAAGGTCAAGGTGAAGTTCAAAGCAATAAAACCATACACCAATTAGTAAGTCCAAACAACTGAGTTTATTATAATACAATTATAATAACTACCCATGCACACGCTAAAAGGATTAAACTTATTCCTACCGCTAAATAAACTAATACTTATCTCGAAGGAACTGCTGGGTCAGGGAACAAGGCCTCTTGCTCTGCTCTGGTCTGCAGACTTCAGGTTGGTATAAGTTAAAAGGGGTCAGGAGTGCCTATCTCTGGTAGCGATCGTTGCAAGGCACTTACTTGTTGGCGGCTGCTGTCCGAACCCTCTCCTCTCTCTCGTTCAAGATCTTCTTGGCAAAAGCTGGTCCACGGAGGAGTGTTGTCAAAGAGAGAGAAGGGCTGAAGGGCTGGATCAGAAGACTGAACCATGTGTGGGACTTGTCTTATATAGGTCCCAGGGGATCCGTGCCACTTTGGGCGGACTCCCTTACCTGCTTGGAATCGATTGGGTCTCTTCCCAATCGATATGTTTGAACCCCCCAATCATGGGGCAGTTCCTCGGTCACTGGGCGGTTCTTGGGACTTATTGTTTTGGGCTTCTCTGGCGCCGAAAGGTCTGGCCTTCCATTCAATGTATCGATCTGTGTTTAACTTGTTTCCATTGTATCTGGGGATCGCCCGGTATCACCTCATTAGCATGTTAACTGGTTTCTTTTCACAGTGCTGTCTGGTTTCTGCAGACGTCCCAATATACAAGCGCTTTGCAAGCTGCTTGCTTTACAACATGTCCATTTTCCCTGCATTCCTTGCAATCTTCCATTTTGTGTTGGGCAGTGGCCACCCCAGGTGGCTACACCAGGCCATCGAAGGATAAAACTGCAGATTCTTAAATTCAAAGTAACATAAAAATAAATCCAAATAAAGCTGACACAGATTATCTCTAACTAGGGAGCAACCTCAATCTCAGCGAGGACTAAACTAACCATCTACACCAATCCAACCTTCACCCCGCCCTGGCTTCACTCATCTTCATTATAAACGAGGTAGAGGGTGACAAAGAACGCTCCCCTCCTTTAGACATAAGGATGATGGCAAAAAGGAGTAAAATTGTGTACAGACCACATTTCACATAATGAACTCAATTTCATTTTGCTAGAACAGGATAATCAACAACACTCACCCTCGTGCTCACATCTCGCACACTCTTGCAGGAAAAAGGACAGCAATAAAACATCAACAACATAATCACAAGGGAATAACGTCCAGGAGAATTGCAGGATAATGACACCACCTATGTTTCCCAAGAAGGCAGAGGCTAAGAAGGATCAGCAGACACTCTCCAAGATCTCTCAATATTCCAATGATCGAAGCACAAAATCGGCAATCCCCTGTTCTTCTTCAAAATTGAGTCATGGGATCTGTTATGTCTGCCTGAGACTGAATGGGGCCTCGGTTTATCGTTTCATTTGAAAGTAGGCACTTCTCAAGGTGAAGCACTCCCTCAGTAATACGCTAAATTGTCAGCCTAAATTTCTGTCCTGAAGCCTCCAGAGTGGGACCTGTGTTGTTCCTCGTGTCTTAATAAAACTCGTAGTCTCAAATGTGGAGAAGATGCTTTATTGTGAATTTGTTCTCTCTTCAGACCTTAACCTACGGCTACCTCAAGTGCTACTAGCTGGTGTGTCTGTGCCCTGCTACGAGTTCTGCCTTCTGTGAAGTGTGTCCTCACTTCCTGTCCCAGTCTATTTATATGGCTCTCCCTAGCTCCCTCTAGTGTTTGCTCAGTTGTATTGCATCTAGTTAACTTGTGATCACCACAGGACCCATAACCTTTTGACCCAATGTCAAGATCAGTCCCATTGTGCATGTGTCAGGGCACTTAAATGGCTGGAAGTAACTTCATGTGGAAAACAGGCAATATGCCAGCTGGAAACAAATGTGTAAATTATGCTGAAACTTCAGTGTAGGACGAGGGGAACTGAAGTGTCTCACCTTATAGATGAGACGTTAAAATGGGGCCACATTCTGTCTCATTATGTGAAAGAGGAACTATTCAGAGTAAGGAAGGGTGTTCTCTCAAATTCCAGGCAACGTTCCTACCTCGACCGAAAACCACTTACCCTGTCAGCCCTCTCTTTGCTGTTTGCGAGGGCTGACTCACGCAGAATGGTGTTGTGTTTGCCAATATAACAACAGGTACTGGCACTGAGATGATAGCTCACCATGTGAAACCCTTTAAGACTTTCTACATGAGAAGGAATTAAATAAATGGAAGTGTTCAATTATTTAAAGAACTAAGAGTGGGCCATTCGTGAACACAGAGATTGTTTTTTAATGTGTAGATTTCAAGCTCTGTTAATGAAGTGGCGTTTTGCAGAAGATATTAGGATAAATTACTCTGGTTGTTACAAATAAAACAACAGATTGCAGGAAGTTGACAACCAGGACCCACTCACCCTTCCTCATTAATGACAGCAGTCGGATAAAACCATTTTTGGAATGACATTTCCTAGTCTTTATAGTTTTTAATTATGAGATATGTTGGATAATCGGAGGATATTGTCTTATAAAGACTCTGGAATATAGGCTAGTCACTGCCAAAGTCTATAATCATTTGATTCACTGGTACATAAGATCATAAGAAACAGGAGCAACAGTCGGCCATCGAGGTCATCGAGCCTATTCTGGCATTCAACATGACCCTGGCTGATCTACAGCTTCAACTCCACTTTACACCCATTCCGTCTATCGCTTAATTTCCTGAGAGATCCAAAAAACCTACTTTTCCCAGCCTTAAATATATTCAATGATGGAGCATCCACAGCCCTCTGTGGTAGAGAATTCCAAAGATTCACTACCCTTTTGAGGCCCCATTCAGTCCTTATCTTGAGGCTGTTGGCCTGTGCTGACCTCCAGCATACACACCAGGATGTCAACAAGCCAAATCAACTCCTTCCAAAGGATTGACATCTCTTCTTGGAAGTTAGCTGGAGATTTTGTCACATGGCCTCCTGCCTCCAATTCTCCTGCTATTGACCGCACAACATATCCATCCTTACTTTACCCCCTTGCCCAACCAATTAGAAAATGAGCAGAGTGATAATCACCCAATTGACTGATTTTAGACGGTCAATCAAATAGTCTTTTTTCCCTTCTCCAATATTTATATAGCTTATGGACAAAATTGTTCAAATAAGATACAAGCAGCACAATCATTTCCCTGTTTTGTTTTTACTTGCAGCAGGGTCCAACAAAAGTGTTTTTAAACAAACACAATGTTTATTCAATGCATCCAGTTAACATTTTATAAACACACAATAAACAGTTTATCAGCTACCAACCCTGACAACCCCCCAAAAAGATACAATACTCTATAGATAACCCTTAATAACTTCCCAAACAAATCCATAAGTTAAACCCTTTTTAAATAAAGACAGCAGATTTAAATTCTCTACAGAAACCAGTATTAGTTTGAAATCATCAATGAGTTGAAGACATTATTTAGCTTGTAGAGAGAGAGATCTTTACATAGCTGCTTGCTTTGAATGCAGCTCTCTGACTCTGAAAACAAAACTAAAAACACACTGCAGTTCCCAGCTCAAACCGAAAGTGAAAGACAGACAGCCCAGCTCCACCCATACACTGACATCACTGCAGCTATTTGATAAACACCCATTTCTTAAAGATATATCCACCTCACTTTAGTGAATGGAGAACTTGGATTGCATTAACCAATGTCACACATGGGTGGGATCTTCATGGACAATCTTTTCAGAAAGGGACTCAGCTGCCTCCCACCCTTTCTCTTCTCGCCCTATGCTTTTCTCTGCTCCTCCTAACGCCCCTATTCCTGATCTGCTTGGTGTGCAGCTTCTGTCAACAGCTGGCTCTGGGTTAGGATAGCAAGGTCATGCAGAATAACTATTCTTGACACGTGCTCTGGCAATATAACAGGGTTCCTCCAGAGTGGTACAGGCAGCAGAAGCATTGTTTCAGCAGCGCAGTGGTTTGCTCCACATTTCATGCAGCATCACAGCTTTCATTGCAGGCATGTTGTGTATGGTGTGCCAGGGCTGCACACTGAAGGTATCGGCTATGTGGTCAGCAGGTAGCCTTTGTCACACTTTGCTTTAGTTTTGAAAATCTTATATAGCCGGCACAACTAACTCCCACAGAGCGGAGGCATCATGACTGATGCCAAGACACTGGGCACCAACCTGCACGGTTCAATGCCTACGGTCATACACTAACTAGATAGTGAGGGAATCAAATCCCTTTCACTGACAGTTGAGGGACAAGTTCAGAGGTAGCATTCATAAACCAATATGTGTGCAGCCAGTGACACCCTGAACTATGGGGATACCTGCAATCCTACCAGACCTAATTAATCACTTCATTTGTTTATCTCAGGCAATAAATAATTAAGTGTAGTTAGCTCTCTAAAGCAGAGAGAGTCCCAGCCACTGCTTCTATGCCGCAATGGATGGTGAACTGTTGCAGGTAACTCCAGATTTAGCCTGAAAAAATACAGAGAATCATAGAATCATAGAATTTACAGTGCAGAAGGAGGCCATTCGGCCCATCGAGTCTGCACCGGCCCCCGGAAAGAGCACCTCGCTCAAGCCCACACCTCCACCCAATCCCCGTAATCCAGTAACCCAACCTAACCTTTTCGGACACTAAGGGAAATTTGGCATGGCCAATCCACCTAATCTATACATCTTTGGACTGCGGGAGGAAACCGGAGCACCTGGAGTAAATCCATGCAGACACAGGAGAATGCGCAGACTCCGCACAGACAGTGACCCAAGCCGGGAATCGAACCTGGGACCCTGGAGCTGTGAAGAAACTCTGCTAACCACTGTGCTACCATGCCACCCACTGTGCTATTGTGCCGCCCACAGTTCTACCATGCCACTACATATGGCACAGTCACCTCCAGGAACACTGACAATGCAATCCTGCACTATTCTGAGGTTGCAGTTGTGACTGAAGCAGGTGATAGATTTCAGTGTGTTCATCATAAATCCTTGCAGTGCAGAAGGAAGCTATTCGGCCCATCGAGTCTACACTGACCATCTGACAGAGCACCCCCCCCCGAGGCCCACTCCTCCGCCCTATCCCCATTAACCGGCCTAACCTTTCGGACATTAAGGGACAATTTAGAATGGCCAAACCACCTAACCTGCTCATCTTTAAACTGTGGTGGAATGTGAAAACTCGACACAGACAGTCACCCAAGGCTGAAATTGAATCCAGATCCCTGACGCTGTGAGGCAGCAGTGCTAACCACTGTGCCACCCACTGAAGCACAGACATCTCACTCATTATTCCGCCTTGAGGTTCAGGTAACCGATTTTCTCCCTAAACATCCTGAATGGATCCTGCTCAACCTCCTCCCTGTTCCAGTAGTTTGTGATTCTCTGCATGACCTCCGTTCATTCTCTATGTAATGCTATATTTCAAAGAGAATACATTTACTGGTAGCAACTGGTTTGTGCAGAAGCTTTGACGTCAGCAAAAGGTTCTTCAGCACTTACCATGCAACACCCCATGGACGTTTACAATTTAAAAGATTAACAAAATGTAGTTCAGCTGTGTGATGTTAAGAAAGGTTAAGAGCGGAGTTCCTCAGGGTAGGGCCCTAGGCCCAACCATCTTCAGCTGCTTCATCAATGACCTCCCTTCAATCATAAGTTCAGAAGTGGGGGTGTTTGCGGATGACTGCACAATGTTCAGCACCCTCCGTGACTCCTCAGATAATGAAGCAGTCAATGTCCAAATACAGCAAGATCTGGGCAATATCCAGGTCTGAGCTGACAAGTGGCAAGTTACATTTGCGCCACACAAGTGCCAGGCAATGAGCATTTTTACACCAGACGATCTAACCATTGCCCCTTGATATTCAATGACATTACCATCGCTGAATTCTCCACAATCAATATCCTGGGAGTTACCATTGATCAGAAGTTGAACTGCCACATTAATACTATAGCTACCAGGGCAGGTCAAAGGGTAGGAATCCTATGACAAGTATCTCACCTCCTGACCCCCCCCCCCCCCCCCCCCCAAAGCCTGCCCACCATTTTCAAGGCACGAGTCAGGCATGTAATGGAATGCTCTTCACTTGCCTGGGTGAGTGCAGCTCCAACACTCAAGAAGCCTGAGACCATCTAGGACAAAGAAACCTGCTTGATTGCTCCCTTTCCATAAACATTCAAACCCTCCACCACTGACGAACAGTGGCAGCCGTGTGTACCATCTACAAGATGCACTTCAGTAACTCACCATGTTCCTTAGACAACACATTCCAAACCCATGACCACCAGCTTCGAGAGGGACAAGAGCAGCAGATACTTGGGAATCCCACCACCTGGAGGTTCCCCTCCAACTCACCCACTACCCTGACTTTGAAATGTACCGCTCGTCCTCCATTGTCTTTGGAGCAACATCTTGGAACTCCCTCCCTAGCAGCACAGTGGGGATGCAGTCACCTGAAGGACTACAACGGTTCAAGAAGGCAACTCACCACCACATTCTGAAGGGCAACTAGGGATGAGCAATAGATGCTAGCCTAACCAGCGACACCCACATCCCGTAAATGAATTAAAAAATTTGCTCGAGCATTGAGCTCCAAAATAGCACTGCTGACATCAAATCAGAGTAACACATTGATTGCCATCATGACCTGTTTGCTGTGGGTGCTTTCAGCAGACACTCATCGGCCACCCATTAACAGACCAGCAAAGTTATGTACGTGTGACTAGTGCCACAAAGCACACCTGCTGGGAATACTTCTCTGGACCTGGGGCACTCCCAGTGGTGTAAGCAACAAGCACAAGAAAGCCCGGACCCATGCCCCATTCCTTTACCATCACTCAGCTCTCCCTCTGGTGGCTTCCCTTTATCTAATAAACATAAGAACTAACAAATTGTGTTAACAATGTCCCAAAGTGCTTTCCAACCAACTAATCACTTGATTTGCAGTCATCATCTTTCAGGCCAACTGATCAGAACTATCTGATGCCAAATACTACATTCCAGAGTTGGGAATATTCCTTCTTCTGCTGAATCTATGGTTTATGCTAGCATCGCTACTGCTGTTACCAGCTTGGCTATAAATATGCTCGTTCGTCAAGTTTATGAATAGGAGAAGCGAGATTTGCATTTGGGAGTTACACTATCTGTAATTATAACAGCCTTTCCCGGAAGAGAATCCATGAAGCAGAAGTGATGAGACCGCTGGAAGCTGAATCTCCTCACAGTGTATAATCAATGGTTCAGAGTAACAGAGATATTTAGCAGTTCGCATTTGTTTCAAATTCCTAATGGTTTAAAGAGACACGATTTTATTTTAAAATGACAGCAGCTAAAATACCCCATCATCATCACCCTTCACCTTCTTCCATAGAGCTGCAGCATTGGACTCGAACACTTTATTCATATTAGTGTTGAACTTTGGGGGTGGGATTCTCCAATCCCGCGGCAGAGTGTCCACGCTGTCGAAAACGGGCTGACCCGACGACTAATTCTGGCCCGCAAAAGAGGCCAGCATGGCACTGGAGCGGTTCATGCTGCTCCAGCTGTTGGTCCCGGCGCGAACTGGGCGCCGCGGGATCTGCGCATGCGCAGTGGCGCCGGCGTCAACTCGCGCATGCGCATTGGCTTCCTTCAACGTGCCGGCCCCGATGCTACATGGCGCAGGGCTACAGGGGCCAGTGCAGAAGAAACGAGGCCCCCAGCCAGAGAGGCCGGCCCACCGATTTGTGGGCCCCAATCGTGGGCCAGGCCACCAGAGGCACCCCCCCCCCCCCACCCTGGGGATCTGAACCCCCTTCCCCCCACCCCTGCAGGCTGGCCCCCGACCCTTCAACGCCGAGGTTCTGCCGGCTGAGAGCAGGTGTGGATGGCACTGGCGGGACTCGCCGTTTTTAGGACGGATGCTTGGCCCATCCCGGTTCGAGAATCGGTGGGCCGGCCCTGTAGAGCGGCCCCCCGACCGGCGCCATGCCAACCACACTGGCGCCAATGGAGCCGATTCTCCGTCCTGCAGAGAATCGTGTGCCGGCGCCAGGGCGGCATGGCACGATTCGCGATGGCCACGGGGATTCTCCGGCCCGGCCCCATTCTAAGAGAATCCCACCGTGGATTTGTAGGAGGTCGCCCGTAAATCCACAGGGGACAACAAAATCTTGTGGGCAGGATTCTCCGCCTTGCCAGCCCCGTTTTCCGGCGCTACGTGGCCCTGGCAGCAGCAGGGACTTCCGTTCCGGCGCCAGCCAATGGGGTTTCCTATTGTGGCCAGTCCACGCTATCAGGAAAGCTGCGGGGGTGGATCCCGCCGACGGAGAATCCCGCAGTGTGTTCTTCTCTTCCTGACCGGATTGGGATTTATCATTGTCCAAAGCAGCTGAAAGGAAAAGACGGAAGTACAGCGGTAGTGATTTTATTTTCATCTCCATGGTATGTTGAATCAGAGTCTGAAATGGACACCAGCTTCCAGATTTTGCCAGACTGTCAACCTGAGCCTAATTGGATGAGGCCCGTTCACAAATTAAGAGGATTTGGCTGCTCAGTATGAAAACAAAATCAGATTAATCTAATTTTACCCCTGATATCATTTGGTGTTGTAAGTTATCATAGAATTACAGACTCTGGGGAACCCCATTGAGGGGGTGGTTTGGGTGGGCGCCCGTTATGCATGTGGCAGGGCTGACCCCGATGCTTGTGTGAAATCAGAATGAGAAGTAGACTGTAAAATGGCCCCAATATTGAATTGAATTTGGCCATTGCAACAAGGAGAGGCAGCATTTCATGCAAAAGCTTGGAGCTGTTGCTGCAGTGGTATAGGCCCCTTGTTAAATAACATTTGAAGTACTGCATACAGTTTGTTCCTTTTACTTTATCTAGAATCATAGAATCCCTAAATTGCAGAAGGAGGCCACTCAACCCACCGGGTCTGCACCGACTCTCTGAAAGAGCACACCACCTAACCTGCATATTCCGACACTAAAAGACAATTTAGCATGGCCAATCCACCTAACCGGCACATCTTTGGAGTGTGGGAGGGAACTGGAGCACCCGGAGGAAACCCACGCAGACACGGGGAGAACGTGAAAACTCCACACAGGCATTCACCTGAGGATGGAATTGAACCCAGGTCCCTGGAGGTGTGAGGCAGCAGTGCTAACCACTGTGCCACTGTGCCACCTCTTTTTTGCAGCCCTTTTTTAAAGAAGCAGCTTAGAGAAGGTTCACTCAACTGATTCCTGGGATGAAGAGGTTATCTTGGAGGATACAGGTTGGGACTGTACACAATTGAGTTTAGAAGAATCAGAGTTGATTTTATTCAAACGTATGCGAACCTGAGGGGACTTGATATGGGGGAATGTTGAGAGGATGTTTCCCCTTGTGCAGGAGTCAAGAAATCAGGGAGACGGTTTAAAAATTAGGGGACTCACATGTTATGGGTGCGGCGTTTTCAGAACCCCAAAATGTATCATGGAGTTCAAACAACCTCTCCCTTTAATGGATTGTTGCTTTTGAAGCACACGGCTTGTTCCTAGGTGTGGTATTATAATTATGGACACGTGGATTTTTAAACACAAAACAATGTTTATTCCATGAATTCAACTTAACCTTTCAAATAAACATTGGATCACATAACACCCCTTCCAAGATAACCCCGAAAATAATACAGCACTAAATAATCCCTCAAAATGTTCCTTCAAACCTCCAAAAGACTTAACACCTTTAAACAGAAACACATCAGGCTAAAGACATTACTATTATGAGTTTAAATCACCCAAATGATTCAGAGATATTCTTTCATGGCAGAGATCGCGGCAGATCCAGCTCACTGCAAACACAGACACACCCAAGCTCTTTTCCTCCAAACTGGCTTTCTCCTTTCAAACAGCTCACAGCTAACCAGCCAGGCACTTTTCAGCTGCTCTCTCAAACTGAAACTAAAAGCAGAAGTGAGCTCAGTTCCCCCTCCCTCTGACATCACTTCAGTAATATGAGCTGCTCCATTTCTTAAAGGTACATTGCTTAAACATCCATTTCTTAAAGGTACTCTCACATGACACACATTTAAAATTGAGTTGTGAATTCTTTTCTCTCGGAGGATCGTGACAGCGTAGAAGGAGGTTATTTGGTCCATCGTGTCTGCACTGGCTCTCCAGACAAGCATCATCACTCAGTGCCATTCCCGTGTCCTTTTCTCATATCCCTGCACATTGTTTCTATTCATGTAATCATCTAGCACATTCCAGACCCGAACCACTCGCTGTGTGGAAAAAATGTTCTCGCATTACAGGTGAAATTCTCTGTTTGGGAGACTAAGGGCGGGATTCTCTGTCCCGGGACGCCTGGACCGCATTCCCCGATCGCATGGAGAATTGGCCGTTAGAGCAAAATCAGGATTGATGCCGGGCACCGATCCAACCGCAATGTTCCGACGCTCCTCTGGCAGAGGGAACGGGGTCCACGATGTATGCCTGTTTGCATCCATTTCTCAGGTTGGCACCCTCTTCTCTGGCCCTCTGTGATTCTCTGGCCCCTGGGGGGGGGGGGGCTCCCTATATATTTGGGTCTCTGTGGGGATGTCTCCCTATTACAGGGGTCCCTGGGGGAGGTGGGTCGGATCACCGCCATACTTAGGAGTAGGGAGGGCACCTAGGCAATTGGGGGGATCGTAAAACGGTTGCAGCTTAGCTTTAGCAGGAGAACATAAGATTGGATTCTACGATTTTGAGGCTATGACCACAGCATGTGTCTAGTCTTACGACCAAAAGGTTGGCGCCAGCCCCGCACCCAGGCTCCTTCCGGTGAGGGGCTTGCAGCCGCGCCATGTAAAACCCCGGCTTCACCTGCAGATATCGATGGAGAATTGCCAAGTCCGTGGCTGCACATGCGCACGGTGGCGATCTGCGGCAGCCACGCCGTACAACATGGCGCCGGCCGCGCGTGGACCCGGCCTGCCAGATATTGCCCCCCTCCCCTCCCCCAACACCTATCGCCATGCCCGGACCTCCCCCACCAGTCCCCCCAGCTCCTGCCGAAGACCACTCGGCCAGCTCCTCCCACTTCGAATGTGGCAGCGCTGGACACAGTCCGCAGCCGCCATGCTGGGTCCCCGGAAACTGAGAGCACTCGCGACCAACTTGGTCGAGAAGTTGGCCCATTGGGGTTGGAGCATCAGAGGAGTGCCTCAGGTACCTTCCTGAGGCCGTCCCAACAGCATGAGGTGACTCAGCGAATTCGCTGTTTTTGAGTGGCTGGAGCATCCGATAAACGGCGGCGCCCCCGTTTCCACCATAAAAACGGATTCACCGGCCAATTGCTGAATGCGATTTCAGTGTCGGCAATTGGAGAATCCACCCCATAATCTCCCAAATGGCGAATTCCACCCTAAGTGTTGATGCCGGGACTGGATTGCGTGCGGTTCGGGGTCCCGGTGGGGCCACTATTCGGGGAGCCATTCAGAACATGATAATGGGCCAGCACTCTGCCCATGTGAATCTAAAAGATTTTCATTCCTGCCGGTGTCGGATTCACTGGGACTGCAATTGGTGCTGGAGAGCTTGACAAGTTGGAGCTGCTTATAAGCTCTCCACTCCCCACACACTCTCATTGCAGCCCAGAAGATGATAGCAACCCCCCCCCCCGGTGTCTTGGCGGTCGGTGCTGCCATCCTTTTTTTTTTTTCTTTTTTTTAATATAAATTTAGATTACCCAATTATTTTTTCCAATTAAGGGGCAATTTAGCATGGCCAATCCACCTACTCTGCACATTTTTGGGTTGTGGGGGCGAAACCCACGCAGACACGGGGAGAATGTGCAAACTCCACACGGACAGTGACCCAGAGCCGGGATCGAACCTGGGACCTCAGCGCGTGAGGCGGTTGTGCTAACCACTAGGCCACCGTGCTGCCCTTGGTGCTGCCATCCTCACCGGTGAACTAGCACACAGTGCAGAATGAAGATGAATGACCTCATGAGGGCAGCTCGGGTGAATTACCACCTCTGTTCCCCTGGCAACACTCCTATCCCTCACTCCTCACATCACACCTCCCAATCCCATAGAGGCCAATCAAAACCCACCTGTCTGCATCTCCCACACACATCCCACCCTGCACCAAACCCTAACACCTGTATTATCCTCTTTGGCCAGGTTCCTTGCACACACATGCCACCAGCTACAGACACCGTGTGCAACTCGCCTCCATGCGTCTAACTATGTTCTTTATCTGTCCCCAAGGGAAAGGCATCCCACATAATAGATGAGAGCGGGAGAAGACTGGACCAGGTGCCCGAAACCTCAGGCTCCAATCACCGCAGAGTGGAGGGCAATAGGGTTAGTCGGGGAGGTGCAGGAGAGGTGCAGACCCGGAGGTCGGCATCCAACAACCAAGTGAGCTCCCAATGCAGAGTGATGTCCCAATAGCAAATGTGTCACCCCTCTCCCCCAGACCACACCTTCCCAAGACTCACCATGTCCCTTGTCTTTTGTCTTGCATGATCACCAATGAGACAATGCCAGGCCATCTGGAGTACATTTCCTCCAGCCACATCTCCAGTGTACCCCGGGCACAAGACACCAACTTCTTGTTACTGCTGTCACCTGCACCCTCCATCTTCGCAGAGACCATCACCTCTGTGGGCCATTTTAATACAAAGCCTCCTGGATCAGGTTGTGGTGTGCACGTCACACATGCTGCAGCACATCAAATGGAGTTAGGGACTCCCGAGGGAGAGGACAGTCTATACATCACTGTAAATACACAAGGGGTAATGTAAATACACTACAACTAAGTAAACAATAGAGGGAGCACCAGAGACATCAATACATGCAGACATACAGCTAATGAACACTAAGAATAGGACAAGAGCAATGGGCAGTCAAGACACCCAGAGGTGACACTACTACAAGGGGGCATTTACACAACCCATATAAAAGGACATGGCACACATGCTCTTTCTCTTTCCACAGGTGACACTTAGAGAGAAGGAAAGGGGCAGATCAGAAGCATCACACCCACCGCATGGCTTAGAGCAGACTGGTTAGTTAGACTGAGTTTCTATACCAAGATTAGCAGGAGAGTCAAACTCAAGTAGGAGAATTGGTTTTTTTTGTTTTTTCAAATAATTTTTATTCAAATTTTCACATTTTCACAAAAAAGAAAACAATAACAGAAATTTCTAAGAACAAAAAAAAACAGACCCCCCCCCCCCCCACCCCCCCCCCCCCCCCCCCCCCGCCGTAAATACAAAAGAGAAACAATAAATTAACGCCCGTCATTGGCAAAAAACAGATATTCAACCCAAAACAAAAACAAAACAAAAACAAAAAGACAACCCCCCCCCCCCCCCCCCCCCCCCCTCCCCCCACCCCCTCCCCCGGGTTGCTGCTGCTGCTGACCTTTTGTCTTTACCGTTCTGCCAGGAGATCTAGGAATAGTTGCCACATCCTGAAAAACCCCTGCACTAACCCCCTTAGGGCAAATTTCACCCTCTCCAATTTAATAAACCCCGCCATATCGTTGACCCAGGCCTCCACGCTTGGGGGCCTCGCATCCTTCCACTGAAGAAGAATCCTCCGCCGGGCTACTAGGGACGCAAAGGCCAGAACACCGGCCTCTTTCGCCTCCTGCACTCCCGGCTCCACTGCAACCCCAAATATTGCGAGTCCCCAGCCTGGATTGACCCTGGATCCTACCACCCTCGATACCGTCCTTGTTACACCCTTCCAAAATTCCCCCAGCGCTGGGCATGCCCAGAACACGTGGACATGGTTTGCTGGGCTCCCTGAGCACCGAATACACCTGTCCTCGGTCCCAAAAACCCGGCTCATCCTTGTCCCGGTCATATGAGCCCTATGCAGCACCTTAAACTGTGTGAGGCTAAGCCTCGCACACGAAGAGGAGGAGTTCACCCTTTCTAGGGCATCCGCCCACGTCCCCTCCTCAATCTCCTCATCCAGCTCCTCCTCCCATTTATCTTTCAGCTCCTCCACCGAGGCCTCGTCTACCTCCTGAATCATCTGGTACACTTCCGAGATCCTCCCCTCTCCAACCCTGTCCTGGACCCCACGTGGCGGCAGCAGGGGGAACCCCGCCACCTGCCGCCTGACAAACGCCCTTACTTGCATGTACCTAAAGATGTTCCCCGGGGGGAGCCTGAACTTCCCTTCCAGCTCACCCAGGCTCACAAACTTCCCGTCTATGAACAGGTCCCCCAGCCTCCTGACACCTGCCCTGTGCCAACTCAGGAACCCGCCATCAATTCTCCCCGGAACAAACCGGTGGTTCCCCCGTATCGGGGACCCCATTGAGGGACCCACCTCCCCCCTGTGCTGCCTCCATTGCCCCCAAATCTTGAGGGTAGCTGCCACCACCGGGCTCGTGGTATACGTTATCGGAGGGAGCGGCAGCGGCGCCGTTGCAAGCGTTTCCAGGCTTGTACCCACACAGGATGCCATCTCCAGCCTCTTCCATGCCACCCCCTCCCCGTCCATTACCCACTTACGCACCATCGCTGCGTTGGCAGCCCAATAATACCCACAGAGGTTGGGCAACGCCAGCCCCCCCCCATCCCTGCCCCGCTCCAAGAACACCCGTCTCACCCTTGGAGTCCCATGTGCCCACACAAACCCCGTAATTCTCCTGTTAACCCGCCTGAAAAAGGCCTTTGGGATAAGGATGGGGAGGCACTGGAACAGGAACAGAAACCTCGGGAGCACCATCATCTTGACTGACTGCACCCTACCCGCCAAAGACAGCGGCAGCATGTCCCACTTCTTAAACTCCTCCTCCATTTGCTCCACCAGCCTTGTGAGGTTTAGCTTATGCAAGGCTCCCCAGCTCCTGGCCACCTGAACCCCCAAGCACCTGAAGCTCCTCTCCACCCTTTCCAGTGGGAGCCTCCCAATCCCCCCCTCCTGGTCCCCCGGGTGTACCACAAACAGCTCGCTTTTCCCAAAGTTAAGCTTATACCCTGAGAAATCCCCAAATTCCCGGAGAATCCCCATCACCACCGGTATTCCCCCCACCGGGTCTGCCACATACAACAATAGGTCATCCGTATAGAGCAACACTCGGTGCTCCTCCCCACCCCGGACCAGCACCCTCCAATCTCCCGACTCCCTCAGTGCCATAGCCAGGGGTTCAATTGCCAGAGCAAAAAGTAGGGGGGACAGGGTACACCCCTGCCTCGTCCCTCGGTATAGTCGAAAATACTCTGACCTCCTCTTATTCGTGGCTACACTCGCCATCGGGGCCTCATACAACAGCCTCACCCAACTGACAAACCCCACCCCAAACCTGAACCTTTCCAGCACCTCCCACAAGTACCCCCACTCGACCCTATCAAAGGCCTTCTCCGCATCTAGCGCCACCACTATCTCAGCCTCCCCTTCCACTGCCGGCATCATAATAATGTTCAAGAGCCTCTGTATATTAGTGTTCAGCTGCCTCCCCTTCACAAACCCCGTTTGATCCTCGTGGATAACCTGCGGTACACAATCTTCTATCCTCGTGGCTAAGATCTTTGCCAACAACTTGGCGTCCACATTCAGGAGTGAGATCGGCCTGTATGGCCCACGCTGCAGGGGATCCTTGTCTCGCTTAAGGATCAAGGAGATCAGCGCCCGAGACATCGTCAGGGGCAAAGCCCACCCCCCCATCCCTCACCTCGTTGAAGGTCCTAACCAACAGGGGGCCCAGCAGGTCTGCATACGCCTTGTAAAATTCAACCGGGAACACATCCGGCCCCCGCGCCTTCCCTGACTGCATGTTCCCTATCCCTTTCACCAGCTCCTCAAGCTCAACTGGCGCCCCCAGACCCTCCACCCGTCCCTCCTCCACCCTCGGGAATCTCAGCCGGTCCAGAAAGCGCCCCATTCTCCCCTCCTCCACCGGGGGTTCGGACCGATATAGTCTCTCATAAAAGTCCATGAAGACCCCATTAATGTCTACCCCCCTCCGCACCACATTTCCTCCCCGGTCCTTAACTCCACCAATCTCCCTAGCCGCATCCCGCTTACGGAGCTGGTGTGCCAGCACCCTACTCGCCTTCTCCTCATACTCGTACACCGCACCCTGAGCCTTTCTCCATTGCGCTTCCGCCTTTCTGGTGGTCAACAATTCAAACTCAGCACGGAGGCTGCGCCGCTCCCTCAGCAATCCCTCCTCCAGGGCCTTCGCGTACCTCCTGTCCACCCTCACCATCTCCCCCACCAATCTTTCCCTTTCTCTCTACTCCCCTCTCTCCCTGTGGGCCCGAATGGAGATCAACTCCCCCCGAACCACCGCCTTCAGCGCCTCCCAGACCATCCCCACTTGGACCTCCCCATTATCGTTGGCCTCCAGGTACCTCTCGATGCATCCTCAAACCTGCCCCCTCACATCCTCATCCGCCAGCAGCCCCACCTCCAAGCGCCACAATGGCCGCTGGTCCATCTCCTCCCCCAGCTCGAGGTCCACCCAATGCGGGGCATGGTCAGAAATGGCTATCACCGTGTACTCAGCGTCTACTACCCCCCCCCCCCCCCCCCCCCCCCAATCAGCGCCCTACTCAAAACAAAGAAGACGATCCGGGAGTAGCCCTTATGCACATGGGAGAAGTATGAAAATTCCCTGGCCCTCGGCCTCGCGAACCTCCAAGGATCCACCCCTCCCATCTGGTCCATAAACCCCCTCAGCACCTTAGCCGCCGCAGGCCTCCTACCCGTCCTAGAACTGGATCGATCCAGTGGCGGATCCAGCACCGTGTTGAAATCCCCCCCATTATCAGGCCCCCCACCTCCAAATCTGGAATCCGGCCCAACATGCGCCGCATGAAACCCGCATCATCCCAATTCGGGGCGTATACATTGACCAGCACCACCCTCTCCCCTTGCAGCTTGCCGCTCACCATCACGTACCTCCCACCACTGTCTGCCACCACACTCGACGCCTCAAACGACACCCTCTTCCCCACCAGGATCGCTACCCCCCCGGTTTTTTGCATCCAGCCCCGAATGAAACACTTGGCCCACCCACCCCTTCCTCAACCTGACCTGATTCGCCACCTTCAGGTGCGTCTCCTGAAGCATAGCCACGTCCGCCTTCAGCCCCCTCAGGTGCGCGAACACGCGGGACCATTTGACCGGCCCATTCAGTCCCCTAACATTCCAGGTGATCAGCAGGATCGGAGGGCCACCTGCCCCCCTCCCCCGTTGACTAGCCATCACCCTTCCGTAGTCTGCCACGTGCCCGCGCCCCCCGCTCAGCCCGTTCCCCACAGCGACAGACCGCCACCCTGATCCCCTCTGCACGCTCCAGCTCCTTCTTGGTCATTCCAGCAGCAACCCGGTATCATCCCCTCTTCCCCCCCAACCCCGCCCCCTGCTTCTCCAGCGCGTGAGAGAGGCCCTCGCCCCCATTCCAAGCCCCGCCCCCTGACCCTAAACGCGGGAAGATAGGCACATGACCCAACAGGGCCGCGAAACCCACCCAAACCCGTAACCAGTGAAATACTAAAAATCCCTACATGATATGATAAAACACCCAAGTAAACAGATAACAGTCCCGAAAATCAGAAAAGAAAATGCAAGACAGCAAAAAAAAAACATCGTCCAATAGAACCAAAAAGAGCGAAAGGATATCAAGGAGGACAAAGCCTCCGGGCTGCATACAACGTTCCCCAGTCCCCAGTCCTCAGTTCAAGTCCAGCTTCTCTGCCTGGACAAAAGTCCAGGCCTCCTCCGGGGAGTCAAAATAAAGTTGGCGGTCTTTAGAAGTGACCCACAGGCGTGCCGGCTGTAACAGGCCAAACTTGACCCCCTTCTTGTGGAGCACTGCCTTCGCCCGGTTAAACCCAGCCCTTCTCTTCGCCACCTCCGCTCTCCAGTCCTGGTAAATCCTGATCTCCGTATTCTCCCACTTACTACTCCTCTCCCTCCTCGCCCAAGTAGGAGAATTGTTAACTGTTCAATAAATATGTTAAACCTATCTCCAAGTCTGAACCTTCCTTTATCAGAGCATACATCAAGGAAGCAGCTCATGCTACATGAAGAAGCATAACACAACAGGAGGGTTGCCTGTTCCCAGGAATGAGCTGCAGCCCAGACAGGTATTGTGCTGCAAGAAAGTATCATTCCATCACTGTAGAGATGCAGACACATAGCCAGCATTTACAGGTGGGGTGTCAGCAGCTTTTCAGTGCCTGCAGGTGCAGCTGGAGGAGTCCAAACACCTTCACATGAAGGACTCATGGCAGCAATACGTGGTTCCATGGCCAACACTGAACTGGTGGTGTCCGTGATGGAAACCTTGGGTCAAAATGTAACAGCCATGGGTCAAGATGTCCAAGGCTTGGGACAATCTGGGTGGTCGATGGCTGAGGCTCAGGACAGGGCAACCCAGTCACAGACAGTCATGTCCAGGACCCACATGGATATTACTGTGGCGCTCCAGAACTTGGCCCATTGACAAAGGGTCATGGCTGAGAACATTGGCCAGTCACAGACGGACATGGCACAGTTCCAGAGGGACAGGACAAAGGCAGTAAGGGACCTGATTCACTCGATGAGGGACATGGCCCAGTCTCAGTGCTCCATGGCTGAGAGCATCGATACCATGACTCCGTTGAGGGCTTTCCTCCAGGACTTGCAGCATCAGGTGAGGGTGGAGCCTACAGAGCTCACTCCGGCCTGAACTCCATCATATGGAGCAGCCCGGGGTCCATCACACACCCCTAAGGAGGAGAAGGTTATGGGGCCCATGCCAGTGCCTCCCACAGAGGAGTTGCTGGAACATCTCAGCGCTTCTGAATTCCCCCCACCTGGCACTGGCAGACCTCATGGCAGCAAGCAGAAGAACAGGGTGGCACCTCGTGACCTGTGACACCTGAACATAGGCCGGCTCCAGCCAGGTCCAGGCCCTCCAGAGGACGGCCGCCAAAGGCACCTCAGGTCAGAGGGCGAGATACGCAGCTGGCATCCCTCCACATCTGATGTGCTTTCTGGGGTCACACTTAAAAGGAGCATTAGAGCATGTAAGAAATGAAAATCAGACACCAGCCACGTTGTCGTGAGTGTGGCACTGTTATGAGAGAGGTGTTTTCAGAACTCCAAAATGTATCATGGAGCTTTTGAAGCACACGGCTTGGTCTCCAGGTGTGGTATTACAATTATGGACCTGTGGGTTTTTAAACACAAAACAATGTTTATTCCATGAATTCAACTTAACCTTTATAAATAAACATTGGATCATTTACCACCCCTTACTTCAAAGATAAGCCGAACATAACACAACACTGGTTTTGCACTGGAGTGCTGAGCTTGTTGCATTTGAGTGCTACACTGAGCGTTTGGTGACTGAGGGAGTATAAGGGTTCATTTTTTATTTAAAGTCTAGTATTTCTTTTATTTAGTTAATTAACTTAAAAGTTGCTTTTTGGTCTATAAGGAGGTGAATTTTGAATCAGCTTTAAACAAGGTTCTATTTGTAGGTACTTGCAGCTGGAGCTTGTTAATTAGTTAATTGGATCAGGACAGTTTTCAGAGGCTAGAGTCACAGTACAAAGCTGAGCTAGTTATAGTGCAGACTTTGTCTGCACTGGAGTGCTGAGCTTGTTGTATTTGAGTGCTACACTGAGAGTTTGGTGACTGAGGGAGTTAGGTGAGGAGGGAGTAAGGTGCTCCTTACATTTCATTTCCTATATTTATCAAAGAGCGTGAAGGGAGCCAGGAGTTTAGAGTACAGCTGACTGGAAGCAGAGTCGAAGTGCGGAGGTCCAGTTGGTCTACGGGGCAGCGAAATCTGTAAAGTAAGAGGGGATGGAGGCTAGGGCAGTTCCATGCTCCTCCTGTAGGATGTGGATGGTGAGGGATACCACTGATGTCCCCGCTGACTATACCTGCGGGAAGTGCACCCAACTCCAGCTCCTCAGAGACCGTGTTAAGGTACTGGAGCTGGATGAACTTCGGATCATCCGGGAGGCAGAGGGGCTTATCGAGAAGAGTTACAGGGAGGTAGCCACACCCAAGGTACTGGACAAGAGTAGCTGGGTTACAGTCAGGGGAAATAAAACTAACAGGCAGACAGTGCAGGGATCCCTCGTGGTCGTTCCCCTTCAAAACAAGTATACCGTTTTGGATGCTGTTGGGGGGTATGACCTACCGGGGGAAGGCCCTAGCGGCCAGATCTCTGGCACTGAGTCTGGCTCTGGGGCTCAGAAGGGAAGGGGGAGCATAGAAAAGCAATAGTAATAGGAGATTCAATGGTTAGGGGAATAGATAGGAGATTCTGTGGTCGCGAGCGAGACTCCCAAGAGGTATGTTGCCTCCCGGGTGCCAGGGCCAGGGTTGTCTCGGATTGTGTCTTCAGGATTCTGAAGGGGGAGGATGAGCAGCCATAAGTCGTGGTGCACATTGGTACCAACAACGTAGGTAGGACAAGGGGTGTGGAGGTAATAAACAAGTTTAGGGAGTTAGGCTGGAAGTTAAAGGCCAGGACAGACAGAGTTGTCATCTCTGGTTTGTTGCCTGTGCCACGTGATAGCGAGGCTAGGAATAGGGAGAGAGTGCAGTTGAACACGTGGCTGCAGGAATGGTGTAGGAGGGAGGGCTTCAGGTATCTGGATAATTGGAGTGCATTCTGGGGAAGGTGGGACCTGTACAAGCAGGATGGGTTGCATCTGAACCGGAAGGGCACCAATATCCTGGGGGGGGAGGTTTACTAGTAGTCTTCGGGAGGGTTTAAACTAATTTGGCAGGGGAATGGGAACCGGATTTGTAGTCCAGCAGCTAAGGAAGCCGATATTCAGGACGCCAAAGCACGTAGTGATGCAGTGGGGAAGGTAACACTGACAAAGGAGAGTACTTGCAGGCAAGGAGATGGGTTGAAGTGTGTATACTTCAATGCAAGAAGCATCAGGAATAAGATGGGTGAATTTAAGGCATTGATCGGTACTTGGGACTACGATGTGGTGGCCATCACGGAAACTTGGATAGAAGAGGGGCAGAAATGGTTGTTGGAGGTCCTTGGCTATAGATGTTTCAAAAAGATTAGGGAGGATGGTAAAAGAGGTGGTGGGGTGGCAATGTTTATTAGAGATAGTATAACAGCTGCAGAAAGGCATTTCGAGGGGGATCTGCCTACTGAGGTAATATGGGTTGAAGTCAGAAATAGGAAAGGAGCAGTCACCTTGTTGGGAGTTTTCTATAGACCCCCCAATAGCAGCAGAGATGTGGAGGAACAGATTGGGAAACAGATTTTGGAAAGGTGCAGAAGTCACAGGGTAGTAGTCATGGGTGACTTCAACTTCCCAAACATTGAGTGGAAACTCTTTAGATCAAATAGATTGGATGGGGTAGTGTTTGTGCAGTGTGTCCAGAAAGCTTTTCTAACACAGTATGTAGATTGTCCGACCAGAGGGGAGGCCATATTGGATTTGGTACTTGGTAATGAACCAGGGCAGGTGATAGATTTGTTAGTGGGGGAGCATTTTGGAGGTAGTGACCACAATTCTGTGACTTTCACTTTAGTAATGGAGAGGGATAGGTGTGTGCAACAGGGCAAGGTTTACAATTGGGGGAAGGGTAAATACAATGCTGTCAGACAAGAACTGAAGTGCATAAGTTGGGAACATCGGCTGTCAGGGAAGGACACAAGTGAAATGTGGAACTTGTTCAAGGAACAGGTACTGCCTGTTTTTGATATGTATGTCCCTGTCAGGCAGGGAAGAGATGGTCGAGTGAGGGAACCATGGTTGACAAGAGAGGTTGAATGTCTTGTTAAGAGGAAGAAGGAGACTTATGTAAGGCTGAGGAAACAAGGTTCAGACACGGCACTGGAGGGATACAAGATAGCCAGGAGGGAACTGAAGAAAGGGATTAGAAGAGCTAAGAGAGGTCATGAAAAATCTTTGGCGGGTAGGATCAAGGAAAACCCCAAGGCTTTTTACACATATGTAAGAAATATGAGAATGACTAGAGCGAGGTTAGGTCCGATCAAGGACAGTAGCGGGAGATTGTGTATTGAGTCTGAAGAGATAGGAGAGGTCTTGAACAAGTATTTTTCTTCAGTATTTACAAACTAGAGGGGTCATATTGTTGGAGAGGACAGTGTGAAACAGATTGGTAAGCTCGAGGAGATACTTGTTAGGAAGAAAGATGTGTTGGGCATTTTGAAAAACTTGAGGATAGACAAGTCCCCCGGGCCTGTTGGGATATATCTAAGGATTCTATGGGAAGCAAGAACTGAAATTGCAGAGCCGTTGGCAATTATATTTTCGTCCTCGCTGTCAACAGGGGTGGTACCAGAGGATTGGAGAGTGGCAAATGTCGTGCCCCTGTTCAAAAAAGGGAATAGGGATAACCCTGGGAATTACAGGCCAGTTAGTCTTACTTCGGTGGTAGGCAAAGTAATGGAAAGGGTATTGAGGGATAGGATTTCTGAGCATCTGGAAAGGCACTGCTTGATTAGGGATAGTCAGCACGGATTTGTGAGGGGTAGGTTTTGCCTTACAAGTCTTATTGACTTCTTTGAGGAGGTGACCAAGCATGTGGATGAAGGTAAAGCAGTGGATACATGGATTTTAGTAAGGCATTTGATAAGGTTCCCCATTGTAGGCTTGTGCAGAAAGTAAGGAGGCATGGGATAGTGGGAAATTTGGCCAGTTGGATAACAAACTGGCTAACCGATAGAAGACAGAGAGTGGTGGTGGATGCCAAATATTCAGCCTGGAGCCCAGTTACCAGTGGCATACCGCAGGGATCAGTTCTGGGTCCTCTGCTGTTTGTGATTTTCATTAACGACTTGGATGAGGGAGTTGAAGGGTGGGTCAGTAAATTTGCAGATGATACGAAGATTGGTGGAGTTGTGGATAGTGAGGAGGGCTGTTGTCGGCTTCAAAGAGACATAGATAGGATGCAGAGCTGGGCTGAGAAGTGGCAGATGGAGTTTAACCCTGACAAGTGTGAGGTTGTCCATTTTGGAAGGACAAATATGAATGCGGAATACAGGGTTAACGGTAGGGTTCTTGGCAATGTAGAGGAGCAGAGAGATCTTGGTGTCTCTGTTCATAGATCTTTGAAAGTTGCCATACAAGTGGATAGAGCTGTGAAGAAAGCCTATGGTGTGCTAGCGTTCATTAGCAGAGGGATTGAATTTAAGAGTCGTGAGGTGATGATGCAGCTGTACAAAACCTTGGTCAGGCCATATTTGGAGTACTGTGTGCAGTTCTGGTCATCTCATTTTAGGAAGGATGTGGAAGCTTTGGAAAAGGTGCAAAGGAGATTTACCAGGATGTTGCCTTGAGAGTTGAATGGAGAGTAGGTCTCACGATGAAAGGTTGAGGGTGCTAGGCCTTTTCTCATTAGAACGGAGAAGGATGAGGGGCGACTTGATAGAGGTTTATAAGATGATCAGGGGAATAGGTAGAGTAGACAGTCAGAGACTTTTCCCCCGGGTGGAACACACCATTACAAGGGGACATAAATTTAAGATAAATGGTGGAAGATATAGGGGGGATGTCAGAGGTAGGTTCTTTACCCAGAGAGTAGTGGGGGCATGGAATGCACTGCCTGTGGAAGTAGTTGAGTCGGAAACGTTAGGGACCTTCAAGCGGCTATTGGATAGGTACACGGATTAGGGTAGAATAATGGAGTGTAGATTAATTTCTTCTTAAGGGCAGCACGGTAGCATTGTGGATAGCACAATTGCTTCACAGCTCTAGGGTCCCAAGTTCGATTTCGACTTGGGTCACTGTCTGTGTGGAGTCTGCACATCCTCCCCGTGTGTGCGTGGGTTTCCTCCGGGTGCTCCGGTTTCCTCCCACAGTCCAAAGATGTGCAGGTTGGGTGGATTAGCCATGATAAATTGCCTTTAGTGTCCAAAATTCTATGATTAACCTAGGATAAAAGTTTGGCACAACATCGTGGGCCGAAGGGCCTGTTCTGTGCTGTATTTCTCTCTCTCTCGCCCTCTAACACTAAATAATCCCTCAAAATGTTCCTTCAAACCTCCAAAAGACCTTTAAAGAGAAAAACATCAGGTTAAAGACATTACTATTATGAGTTTAAATCACCCAAATGATTCAGAGATAGTCTTTCATGGCAGAGATCACAGCAACTCCAGCTCACTGCAAAACACAGACACACTCAAGCTTTTTTCCTCAAAACTGAAACTAAACACTGCCAAAAATGGCTGAGCTAAAAACCCAGCTCCATCCACACTCTGACATCACTTCAGTAATATGAGCTGCCTTATTTCTTAAATATACATTGCTTAAACATCCATTTCTTAAAGGTGCTCTCACATGACAGGCACATTAGAGGTAGGGATCAGGGCATAGTAAATTATATAGTCATGATTGAACACCTTTTTACCAACATTCTGATCTGCCTCAATCCTCTGTGTGAAGGGTAGGAGGGATGGGCTGGTCTGGGAGTAGAGTTTGGTGTTGTGAGGTGTGGGTGTTGGAGGATGATACAGGTTCGGGTCCCCCCGAACAGTTGAATGTTCCACTTGAAGTCACCCTCAGAGGTAGCAGGGCGTCAGCCAGAAGTGTGAAGCCGTCTTGAACGACCTTCCCCACACATGGCCCATCCCCCTGCCACAGACATACCGATCCCAAATCCCAACCACAGGCAGGGACACAGCATAATTAATTTGCCACATCAGTAATCAATTAAACACAGTGGATAAAGCAGCAATAGCAGACACTCAACCCGGCATAATCGCAACCACATCCCTCACAAGTATTTCCCAAATCCAATGTTCTTACAAGTCCCCCAGTACATGCTCTCTCATAAACTTACTCCTCCGACATATCTGATTTTGGAACGTGACCCACAAGCGAGCAGAATGCAGCACACCAAACTTCACATCTTTGTTGAATAGCGCCGCTTTGATCCGATTAAACCCGCCCAATTGCTTGGCCCACTCTGCTCCAAAGTCCTGATAAATACGCACAACATGGCCTTCCCAAGTATGCTCTCTTGTCTCGTTCGCCCACCACAAAATCTTCTTTTTGTCCAAATAATGCAACCGCACCATGATTGCACTTGGCGGCTCACCTGCTTCGGCTTCCTCCTTAGTGACCTGTGCACTCGACCACCTCAGGAGGTCAGTCAAAGACCGCCTTCTCCACAATATCTCAAACATTTTCACCACATGTTGTGTGGCCTGCGTCCATTTTGAATGGGTCGCCCGATAGTGAGGTCTGGTGGCTGGACCCCCTCCCCCCACCCCTCCGCAATGCAATTCTTCCCCCTTCAAAGTACAAGGGGTGACCCAAAACCCCCCCTCCCCCCACTGACCTCCCCCAACAGAGACCCCCATTACAGAGCTGCCATAAGAGATCTCCATAAGAGGCAACCCCCACCAGAAATCTCCCATAAGACTGATTTCTGCCTCAAAGTCCCCCATGACAGAGAACTCCACCAGGAGGACCACTATTTTAGAGGCCTCTACCTTGGAGCCCCCATTACAGACCCTCCTCCCTGGAAGCCAGGGAAAAGTCCAGACAGAGACAGTGAAAACAGTCATTCAGCTGTGCAATACACCTGCTGGCTCAGGCAGAATAAGCAGCACCTGTAAATACCTAGAAAGGGAAAACCACATCAGCTGGGTTTAAACCTGGTCAGATCATTGATCTTCAAGCCTTTCATTAATATCAATGTGAAATTTATTTTATTCGGCTGTGATCGACAGTTTCCACAAGCTGCCAGCTGTCTGGATTGTTTGATCTCATTTCCCTTCACACTTGAGTGGATTTCAAGTAGTCAGCTGTGAAACTAACCGTAACGTTGCTAAACATCTAGCTATGATTGACTGCTCATATTGAACATTGAAAACAGCGCGAGAGGTAAGACAGCTGGGACATTGAAAAGAGCGCGAGAGGAGAGACAGCCAGGACATTGAAAAGAGCGCGAGAGGAGAGACAGCCAGGACATTGAAAACAGCGCGAGAGGAGAGACAGCCAGGACATTGAAAAGAGCGCGAAAGGAGAGACAGCCAGGACATTGAAAACAGCGCGAGAGGTAAGACAGCCGGGACATTGAAAAGAGCGCGAGAGGAGAGACAGCCAGGACATTGAAAAGAGCGCGAGAGGAGAGACAGTCGGGACATTGAAAACAGCGCGAGAGGTAAGACAGCCGGGACATTGAAAACAGCGCGAGAGGAGAAACAGCCAGGACATTGAAAAGAGCGCGAGAGGAGAGACAGTCGGGACATTGAAAACAGCGCGAGAGGAGAGACAGCCGGGACATTGAAAACAGCGCGAGAGGAGAGACAGCTGGGACATTGAAAACAGCGCGAGAGGTAAGACAGCCGGGACATTGAAAAGAGCGCGAGAGGAGAGACAGCCGGGACATTGAAAACAGCGCGAGAGGAGAGACAGCCGGGACATTGAAAACAGCGCGAGAGGAGAGACAGCCAGGACATTGAAAAGAGAGCGAGAGGTAAGACAGTCGGGACATTGAAAACAGCGCGAGAGGTAAGACAGTCGGGACATTGAAAACAGCGCGAGAGGTAAGACAGCCAGGACATTGAAAAGAGCGCGAGAGGTAAGACAGCCGGGACATTGAAAAGAGCGCGAGAGGAGAGACAGCCAGGACATTGAAAAGAGCGCGAGAGGAGAGACAGTCGGGACATTGAAAACAGCGCGAGAGGAGAGACAGCCGGGACATTGAAAACAGCGCGAGAGGTAAGACAGCTGGGACATTGAAAAGAGCGCGAGAGGAGAGACAGCCAGGACATTGAAAAGAGCGCGAGAGGAGAGACAGCCAGGACATTGAAAACAGCGCGAGAGGTAAGACAGCCGGGACATTGAAAACAGCGCGAGAGGTAAGACAGCCAGGACATTGAAAAGAGCGCGAGAGGAGAGACAGCCAGGACATTGAAAAGAGCGCGAGAGGAGAGACAGCCGGGACATTGATAACAGCGCGAGAGGAGAGACAGCTGGGACATTGAAAACAGCGCGAGAGGTAAGACAGCCGGGACATTGAAAAGAGCGCGAGAGGAGAGACAGCCGGGACATTGAAAACAGCGCGAGAGGAGAGACAGCCGGGACATTGAAAACAGCGCGAGAGGAGAGACAGCCAGGACATTGAAAAGAGAGCGAGAGGTAAGACAGTCGGGACATTGAAAACAGCGCGAGAGGTAAGACAGCTGGGACATTGAAAAGAGCGAGAGAGGTAAGACAGTCGGGGCATTGAAAACAGCGCGAGAGGTAAGACAGCCAGGACATTGAAAAGAGCGCGAGAGGAGAGACAGCCAGGACATTGAAAACAGCATGAGAGGTAAGACAGCCGGGACATTGAAAACAGCGCGAGAGGTAAGACAGCCGGGACATTGAAAACAGCGCGAGAGGAGAGACAGTCGGGACATTGAAAACAGCGCGAGAGGAGAGACAGCCGGGACATTGAAAACAGCGCGAGAGGAGAGACAGCTGGGACATTGAAAACAGCGCGAGAGGTAAGACAGCCGGGACATTGAAAACAGCGCGAGAGGAGAGACAGCCGGGACATTGAAAACAGCGCGAGAGGAGAGACAGCCAGGACATTGAAAAGAGAGCGAGAGGTAAGACAGTCGGGACATTGAAAACAGCGCGAGAGGTAAGACAGTCGGGACATTGAAAAGAGCGCGAGAGGAGAGACAGCCGGGACATTGAAAACAGCGCGAGAGGAGAGACAGCCGGGACATTGAAAACAGCGCGAGAGGAGAGACAGCCAGGACATTGAAAAGAGAGCGAGAGGTAAGACAGTCGGGACATTGAAAACAGCGCGAGAGGTAAGACAGCTGGGACATTGAAAAGAGCGAGAGAGGTAAGACAGTCGGGGCATTGAAAACAGCGCGAGAGGTAAGACAGCCAGGACATTGAAAAGAGCGCGAGAGGAGAGACAGCCAGGACATTGAAAACAGCGCGAGAGGTAAGACAGCCGGGACATTGAAAACAGCGCGAGAGGAGAGACAGCCGGGACATTGAAAACAGCGCGAGAGGAGAGACAGCCGGGACATTGAAAACAGCGCGAGAGGAGAGACAGCCAGGACATTGAAAAGAGAGCGAGAGGTAAGACAGTCGGGACATTGAAAACAGCGCGAGAGGTAAGACAGTCGGGACATTGAAAACAGCGCGAGAGGTAAGACAGCTGGGACGTTGAAAACAGCGCGAGAGGGAAGACAGCCAGGACATTGAAAAGAGCGCGAGAGGTAAGACAGTCGGGACATTGAAAACAGCGCGAGAGGTAAGACAGTCGGGACATTGAAAACAGCGCGAGAGGTAAGACAGCCAGGACATTGAAAAGAGCGCAAGAGGAGAGACAGCCAGGACATTGAAAACAGCGCGAGAGGTAAGACAGTCGGGACATTGAAAACAGCGCGAGAGGAGAGACAGCCAGGACATTGAAAAGAGCGCAAGAGGAGAGACAGCCGGGACATTGAAAACAGCGCGAGAGGTAAGACAGCCGGGACATTGAAAACAGCGTGAGAGGAGAGACAGCCAGGACATTGAAAACAGCGCGAGAGGTAAGACAGCCGGGACATTGAAAACAGCGCGAGAGGAGAGACAGCCAGGACATTGAAAAGAGCGCGAGAGGAGAGACAGCTGGGACATTGAAAACAGCGCGAGAGGAGAGACAGCCGGGACATTGAAAAGAGCGTGAGAGGAGAGACAGCCAGGACATTGAAAAGAGAGCGAGAGATAAGACAGCCGGGACATTGAAAACAGCGCGAGAGGAGAGACAGCCAGGACATTGAAAAGAGAGCGAGAGGTAAGACAGTCGGGACATTGAAAACAGCGCGAGAGGTAAGACAGCCGGGACATTGAAAACAGCGCGAGAGGAGAGACAGCCGGGACATTGAAAAGAGCACGAGAGGAGAGACAGCCGGGACATTGAAAACAGCACGAGAGGAGAGACAGCCAGGACATTGAAAACAGTGCGAGAGGAGAGACAGCCGGGACATTGAAAACAGTGCGAGAGGAGAGACAGCCGGGACATTGAAAAGAGCGCGAGAGGTAAGACAGCCGGGACATTGAAAACAGTGCGAGAGGAGAGACAGCCGGGACATTGAAAAGAGCGCGAGAGGAGAGACAGCCAGGACATTGGAAAGAGCGCGAGAGGTAAGACAGCCGGGACATTGAAAACAGCGCGAGAGGTAAGACAGCCGGGACATTGAAAAGAGCGCGAGAGGAGAGACAGCCAGGATATTGAAAAGAGCGCGAGAGGTAAGACAGCCGGGACATTGAAAACAGCGCGAGAGGAGAGACAGCCGGGACATTGAAAAGAGGGCGAGAGGAGAGACAGCCGGGACATTGAAAACAGCGCGAGAGGAGAGACAGCCGGGACATTGAAAACAGCGCGAGAGGAGAGACAGCCGGGACATTGAAAACAGCGCGAGAGGAGAGACAGCCGGGACATTGAAAAGAGCGCGAGAGGAGAGACAGCCAGGACATTGAAAAGAGCGCGAGAGGAGAGACAGCCGGGACATTGAAAACAGCGCGAGAGGAGAGACAGCCAGGACATTGAAAAGAGCGCGAGAGGTAAGACAGTCGGGACATTGAAAAGAGCGGGAGGGGACACATTGAGAGCGGCGGGGTGCCAGTGGGAGCAAAGATAATATAAGGCGGGAACCGGAAGTACGACCCGCGGACTTCTGGGAAGGATTTTCTCCTAGCCAATAAATTTTGGTGGAGAGGATACCCGAGACACTACACGTGTAGTGTCTCCCACCCGCCCTCCTCCTCTAACCTAATAATAAGACCCATTGGGGTGAGCAGGTAAGTGCTATATTATATTATTATTTTTTTATTTGTTTTATATTTGTTTACCAGAACTTGGTTGAAATTAAGTGGGATGGCAGGGAAGGTAGTGCAATGTTCCTCCTGCAGGATGTTTGAGGTGAGGGATGCCGTTAGTGTCCCTGCTGATTTTACCTGCAGGAAGCGCAGCCAGCTCCAGCTCCTACAAGACCGAGTTATGGTACTGGAGCTGGAGTTGGATGAACTTCGGATCATTCGGGAGGCAGAGGTGGTCATAGATAGGAGCTTCAGGGAAGTAGTTACACCAAAGACTGGAGATAGAAGGGTAACTGTAAGAGGGATTGGGAAGAAGCAGTCAGTGCAGGGACCCCCTGCGGTCGTTCCCCTGAGTAACAAGTATACCGTTTTGGATACTTGTGGGGGGGGGGGGGACTTACCAGGGGTAAGCCATGGGGTGCGGGACTCTAGCACGGAGTCTGTCCCTGCTCAGAAGGGAAGGGGGGAGAGGAGCAGAGCATTAGTAATTGGGGACTCAATAGTCAGGGGCACAGATAGGAGATTTTGTGGGAGCGAGAGAGACTCACGTTTGGTATGTTGCCTCCCAGGTGCAAGGGTAAGTGATGTCTCGGGTCGTGTTTTTCGGGTCCTTAAGGGGGAGGGGGAGCAGCCCCAAGTCGTAGTCCACATTGGCACTAACAACATAGGTAGGAAAGGGGACAAGGATGTCAGGCAGGCCTTTAGGGAGCTAGGATGGAAGCTCAGAGCGAGAACAAACAGAGTTGTTATCTCTGGGTTGTTGCCCGTGCCACGTGATAGTGAGACGAGGAATAGGGAGAGAGAGCAATTAAACACGTGGCTACAGGGATGGTGCAGGCGGGAGGGATTCAGATTTCTGGATAACTGGGGCTCTTTCTGGGGAAGGTGGGACCTCTATAGACAGGATGGTCTACATCTGAACCTAAGGGGCACCAATATCCTGGGGGGGAGATTTGTTAGTACTCTTTGGGGGGGTTTAAACTAATTCAGCAGGGGCATGGGAACCTGGATTGTAGTTTTGGGGAGCGAGAGATTGAGAGTAGAGAGGTCAGGAGCACAGATTTGACTTCGCAGGAGGGCGGCAGTGTTCAGGTCGGTGGTTTGAAGTGTGTCTATTTCAATGCCAGGAGTATACGAAATAAGGTAGGGGAACTGGCAGCATGGGTTGGTACCTGGGACTTCGATGTTGTGGCCATTTCAGAGACATGGATAGAGCAGGGACAGGAATGGTTGTTGCAGGTTCCGGGGTTTAGGTGCTTTAGTAAAGTCAGAGAAGGGGGCAAAAGAGGGGGAGGTGTGGCGCTGCTAGTCAAGGACAGTATTACGGTGGCAGAAAGGGTGCAAGATGGGGACTCTTCTTCCGAGGTAGTATGGGCTGAGGTTAGAAACAGGAAAGGAGAGGTCACCCTGCTGGGAGTTTTCTATAGGCCACTTAATAGTTCTAGAGATGTAGAGGAAAGGATGGCGAAGATGATTCTGGAAAAGAGCGAAAGTAACAGGGTAGTTGTTATGGGAGACTTTAACTTTCCTAATATTGACTGGAAAAGATATAGTTCGAGTACATTGGATGGGTCGTTCTTTGTACAATGTGTGCAGGAGGGTTTTCTGACACAATATGTTGACAGGCCAACAAGAGGTGAGGCCACTTTGGATTTGGTTTTGGGTAATGAACCAGGCCAGGTGTTAGATCTGGAGGTAAGTGAACACTTTGGAGACAGTGACCACAATTCGGTGACCTTTACATTAGTGATGGAAAGGGATAAGTATACCCCGCAGGGCAAGAGTTATAGCTGGGGGAAGGGCAATTATGATGCCATTAGACATGACTTAGGATGTGTAGGTTGGAGAAGTAGGCTGCAAGGGTTGGGCACACTGGATATGTGGAGCTTGTTCAAGGAACAGCTATTGCGTGTTCTTGATCAGTACGTACCAGTCAGACAGGGAGGAAAGGGTAGAGCGAGGGAACCGTGGTTTACCAAAGAAGTGAAATCTCTTGTTAAGAGGAAAAAGGAGGCCTATGTGAAGATGAGGCGTGAAGTTTCAGTTGGGGCGCTTGATAGTTACAGGGAAGCGAGGAAGGATCTAAAGAGAGAGCTAAGACGAGCAAGGAGGGGACATGAGAAGTCTTTGGCAGGTAGGATCAAGGAAAACCCAAAGCTTTCTATAGGTATGTCAGGAATAAAAGAATGACTAGGGTAAGAGTAGGGCCAGTCAAGGACAGTGGTGGGAAGTTGTGTGTGGAGGCTGAGGAGATAAGCGAGATACTAAATGAATACTTTTTGTCAGTATTCACTCAGGAAAAAGATAATATTGTGGAGGAGAATGCTGAGACCCAGGCTATTAGAATAGATGGCATTGAGGTGAGTAGGGAAGAAGTGTTGGCAATTCTGGACAAGGTGAAAATAGATAAGTCCCCGGTGCCTGATGGGATTTATCCTAGGATTCTCTGGGAAGCCAGGGAAGAGATTGCTGAGCCTTTGGCTTTGATTTTTAGGTCATCATTGGCTACAGGAATAGTGCCAGAGGACTGGAGGATAGCAAATGTGGTCCCTTTGTTCAAGAAGGGGAGTAGAGATAACCCCGGTAACTATAGGCCGGTGAGCCTAACATCTGTGGTGGGTAAAGTCTTGGAGAGGATTATAAAAGATACGATTTATAATCATCTAGATAGGAATAATATGATTAGGGATAGTCAGCATGGTTTTGTGAAGGGTAGGTCATGCCTCACAAACCTTATCGAGTTCTTTGAGAAGGTGACTGAACAGGTGGACGAGGGTAAAGCAGTTGATGTGGTGTATATGGATTTCAGTAAAGCGTTTGATAAGGTTCCCCACGGTCGGCTATTGCAGAAAATACGGAGGCTGGGGATTGAGGGTGATTTAGAGATGTGGATCAGAAATTGGCTAGTTGAAAGAAGACAGAGAGTGGTGGTTGATGGGAAATGTTCAGAATGGAGTTCAGTTACGAGTTGCGTACCACAAGGATCTGTTCTGGGGCCGTTGCTGTTTGTCATTTTTATAAATGACCTAGAGGAGGGAGCAGAAGGATGGGTAAGTAAATTTGCAGACGACACTAAAGTCGGTGGAGTTGTAGACAGTGCGGAAGGATGTTGCAGGTTACAGAGGGACATAGATAAGCTGCAGAGCTGGGCTGAGAGGTGGCAAATGGAGTTTAATGTGGAGAAGTGTGAGGTGATTCACTTTGGAAAGAATAACAGGAATGCGGAATATTTGGCTAATGGTAAAATTCTTGGTAGTGTGGATGAGCAGAGGGATCTCGGTGTCCATGTACATAGATCCCTGAAAGTTGCCACCCAGGTTGATAGGGTTGTGAAGAAGGCCTATGATGTGATGGCCTTTATTGGTAGAGGGATTGAGTTCCGGAGCCATGAGGTCATGTTGCAGTTGTACAAAACTCTAGTACGGCCGCATTTGGAGTATTGCGTACAGTTCTGGTCGCCTCATTATAGGAAGGACGTGGAAGCTTTGGAACGGGTGCAGAGGAGATTTACCAGGATGTTGCCTGGTATGGAGGGAAAATCTTATGAGGAAAGGCTGATGGACTTGAGGTTGTTTTCGTTAGAGAGAAGAAGGTTAAGAGGTGACCTAATAGAGGCATACAAAATGATCAGAGGGTTAGATAGGGTGGACAGCGAGAGCCTTCTCCCACGGATGGAGGTGGCTATCACGAGGGGACATAGCCTTAAATTGAGGGGTAATATATATAGGACAGAGGTCAGAGGTGGGTTTTTTACGCAAAGAGTGGTGAGGCCGTGGAATGCCCTACTTGCAACAGTAGTGAACTCGCCAACATTGAGGGCATTTAAAAGTTTATTGGATAAGCATATGGATGATAAGGGCATAGTGTAGGTTAGATGGCCTTTAGTTTTTTTTTCCATGTCGGTGCAACATTGAGGGCCGAAGGGCCTGTACTGCGCTGTATCGTTCTATGTTCTCTGTTCTATATACCACATCAAAGACAGATAAGTGCTTTCTGCAGAGAAAAAGAGAAATTGAGAGCACTTAAAACACTTAATTGGTTAGTTTCACAGTTGACGACTTGAAAGCCATTTGCATGTAAAGCGAGATGAATTAAATAATGCAGACAGCTGGGTGTGTGTATGGGAGCTGTCAATCACAGACTAGTGAAATCAATTTCACATTGATACGATCTGACTCGCTACGCCCAGTACAATCTGGATCATGCCCTCCCATGAAAGGTGGTGAGGTAAAGGGGGAGAAGAAGGGTGGGAGGGTGAGGAGGGGCCTGAAAGCGGGAGCCTTAAAGGTAGGGGACCCTCAGCAACCCCATCGCAAGATATGCTCACTTGGGCATGGGGCGCGATCCATATGCCTACAAGGATAGATTGTAGTGGGCAGGGTCGCCCTCATTCCTGGGTGTTGGGCAGCTCAAGTTAACTTTTAGAAATGGGGTGGAGGTGGTTCCTTGAGGATTGGGGGGTTGGAGGTGTTGCCTATGTCTGTAGGGGTCACATTGTCCATGGGTGGGGGCTGTGATGGACCCTCACTTTGTCAATTTAAGATCAATATGAGAAGGAATTTCTTCTCTGAGGGTTGTGAGTCTTTGGAACCCTTTGCCACAGAGAGCTGTGGTGGCACAATGCATATTTAAGGCTGACATAGATACATTCTTGATCAGTAAGGGAACTAAGGGTTAGGGGAAAGGGCAAGAAAGTGGATATGAGGAATGTTGGATCAGTCATGATCCTGTGGAATGGCGAAGCAGGCTTGAATGGCCTATTCCTGTTCTTATTTCTTACGGTCTCCAGGAATACATTTAATCACAGTTGCCAATCCTATTTCACAACAGGATGTCCAAATCAGCCCTTGCAAATGATGTGTCCTTTGAAGACTTCTGTGATGTTGTTCTGGAGCACAACCTTGAAGACATTTACATGGAAGTGCTGCATGAAGGATTTAGCCAGGTGGAAACCCCTGTATACTCTCCTGAGATGAAGCATTGTCAGATCGGTGAGGAGAATGTAATGATGTAGGGAATTTTTATATGAATTGTATTACATATATCTATTGTAATAATGTTAATAAAAGCCTGGGTTATGGTATATACATATGTCTGTTGCAATATTTTTCTTAATCCTGGTTTAATATGCAGGCAGGCAGTGTATTTGAAAAAGTTGCAATTAAGGTGTCTTAAAAGTGAGATAATCAGTCATTCCAACCATTTACTTGATTACTAAGGGATGCCGAATGGAACTTTGTTATGATTGCTGAAGATTTCCTGGCGAGTAGATAATTTGAGATATTATGTTTAGACTTGGGTAAGCAAGTCATGCGTTCTGAGTGGGGTAAAGATGATGGGCGGGATTCTCCATTTCCTGACGCCGATTTTGTAATTGCAAATCGGGTGGAGAATCTATATTTACGACCGAGTCAGAGTCCTGTTTTACGCAGGTTGCAGATGCTCCGCCCCCTCCAAAATGGCATCATCACGGCACTCACCGCATGCCATTGAGAAGGCCTCAGGACGTCACCTGAAGGCCCTCCCCCGATGCTCCTCCCCCGATGGGCTGGGTTCCTGACCACGCAGTTGACGTGTGGTCTCAGCAGTCGGGAACCCGGTGTGGCAGCTACGGACTGTGTCCAGCACCGCCACAGTCGGGCGGAAGCCGTGCTGGTGACTGGAGTTGTTTCAACTAGGGCTGGCGGGCTGGTAGGGGGTGGCCATGAGGTGGCCAGGGGGTGTCCAGGGGAGCAGTATCTGGCATATTGGGTCCACGCACGGCCAGCACCATGTTGTACGGCATGGCTGCTGCAGGTCGTCGCTGTGCGAATGCGCGGTCATGGACCCAGCAATTCTCTGACCATTTCTTTCGTGGAAGCCGGACATTTTACATGGTGCGGCTGCTGGCCCGTCACTAGTCTGAGGATCGGTGTTGGGGCGGCGCCGATTTTTCCCACATAAAACGCCACGGATCCTGCAGACATAGCCTCAAATTTGGAGAATCCAGCCCGATGTAATGAATGGGAGGAGCCAGATATGTCTGTAGTTTTGTAGTTTACTATATGTTTGACAGTCTGCTTGGAGTTTTAGAACTTGCACAGCAGTTTAGCCAAATGCTGTCAGGTTGAGCAGGATTCTAACAAGGACAGAGTGATTTGCAGGTTCATGCCTGAAAAGGTCACCCTCCTTTTCTGAAAGGAAAGCCTGACAGAATAGTACAGCAAGTATCCCTGTGTTAGCTAACTTTATTTACCAATGGTTTTTGATCTGTAATGGGCTTTGCTTAATTGGAGATAGAGTAGATAAAAGTTAACCGTGTTTCCTTTGATTTTGAGAATTTTTTAGCTGTTAATTGGAAAGCTATTTTCAGTGATGTTAATGTGCTTACTCCTGTGTAAAGAATAAAGTTTGCTTTAATGTAAAACATCCCTATCTGTCAGTGGAATCACTCCTGGAGCAAAATATTCTTTCCTCACAATTTTACAAATTAAAATCTTGGGATAGCATCCGGTTTCCTAAAGAAGATTGGTTTCTGGTCCGTTACAATAAGAAGATCTGCCTGAAATTTTTCAGCAGGTCCATGGGGGTGGAAGGAAAGAGAAAATCATGAATATGAAGAAAATCAGCTCCTGTACATTCTTCATACCATGCAATAGTGCTCAAATAGTGCGTGTTTTCTCCATAATGACTCTTGCCTGGAGAATTGAGAGAAATGGGCGAAAGTAGATAGGGTGAAAGAAGAACTCCAGATTTGCATTAATTTTTCAGAAGAGCGCAAACACATACTCTGAGCACTTCGAAATGGCATCAGGAATAAGGAAAAAAATAAACACCAGCAATCTCACGTTGGGTGCATTGGCATTAAATTGTTGATATTAATTATTATAATACATATTAGTTGTGCTCTGTGCTCATTTCAATGATGTGGAGATGCCGGCGTTGGACTGGGGTGAGCACAGTAAGAAGTCTTACGACACCAGCCTCAGGTGAATCCTGAGGAAGGAGCTATGCTCAGAAAGCTAGTGATTCGAAACAAACCTTTGCACTTTAAACTGGTGTTGTCAGACTTCTTACTGTGCTCATTTTAATGAATTAGATCAGAAGACCAGCCAGGTCTTACATAATCATTTGTAGCTATTTTGCATGCTTGGGCATGGTCCATGTCAGTGTTTCCGCCCTCCTCCAGTGCTAACCTACACCAGCCTTGAGCAGTGCATGAGCAAACTAGGCTAGTGAGTGGGTCACATGATTTGCCCTAATTCATCTCAGTGGGCCGAAAGATTTAAATCAGGCTTGTTCACTAACCATGACCCTATAAATAAAATTGAATACATAAAATCCTGGAATTCCTACAGTGCAGAAGCTTTGGCCCATCAAGTCTGCACTGACCCTCTGAAAGAGCACTGTACCTAGGTCCACATCCTGCCCTATTCCCAGTAACCCTCCCTAAACATAATGTTTGGACATTATGGGGTAATTTAACATGGACAATCCACCTAACCTGCACATCGTTGGACTGTGGGAGGAAACCTGAGCACCCAGCGGAAACCCACACAGACATGGGGAGAATGTGCAAATTCCAAACAGACAGTCACCCAAGGCCAGGATTGAATCCAGGTCCCTAGCACGGTGATGCAACAGTGCTAACCACTGTGCCGCCGTACAGCCCAAACATGTGGAATGTTTCATGATCAGTTATAGAAAATGCTTAATCATTTAACCATAACTAGAACTACCATCAACTTCCAATGGGAAAAAAGGAAAAATTTACACTTTGGATGCATAGGGAGTGGACGGCTCTCACAGTCAATGTTGTGCGCAATCAGCATCCACCTCACTTCAATTACCCTTACCTTATGCATGGATCAGTCATACCTGTCGGAAAAAGACAACATGGACAGAAAACATTGCAATGTAGCAAATCCTGCACATGGACAATGGCCAACAAAATGTTCGGTGGGCTGCACTCTGAGCCCAGATATGTCGGGCGAGATTCTGTGATCCTGAGGTTAAGTGTTGACGCCGTCGGAAACGCCATTGCGTTTCGCAATGCCATCAACACGGGGCAGCACGGTAGCATGGTGGTTAGCATAAATGCTTCACAGCTCCAGGGTCCCAGGTTCGATTCCCGGCTGGGTCACTGTCTGTGCGGAGTCTGCACATCCTCCCCGTGTGTGCGTGGGTTTCCTCCGGGTGCTCCGGTTTCCTCCCACAGTCCAAAGATGTGCGGGTTAGGTGGATTGGCCATGCTAAATTGCCCGTAGTGTCCTAAAAAGTAAGGTTAAGGGGGGGGGGGGGTTGTTGGGTTACGGGTATAGGGTGGATACGTAGGTTTGAGTAGGGTGATCATGGCTCGGCACAACATCGAGGGCCGAAGGGCCTGTTCTGTGCTGTACTGTTCTATGTTCTATGTTCTAACACGGCCTCAGGATCAGCAATTCTGGCCCCTGCAGGGGGCCAGCACGACACTGGAGCGGTTCACGCTCTCCAGCTGCTGATCCCGGCGTGAACTGGGCGCCGCGGGATCCACGCATGCGCAGTGGCACCAGTGCCAACGTGCACATGTGCAGTGGCTCCCTTCAACCCGCCGGCCCCAATGCAACATGGCGCAGGGTGACACGGGCCGGGGCGGATGAAAGGAGGCCTCCAGCCAGAGAGGCCAGTCCACCGATTGGTGGGCCCCGATCGAGGGAATTGCCAGCTACAGAAATTTTATTTTGTTCACCTTATCTCAACAAATAGCGATAGCTATGTGCACCAGAGATTATTCTCTGGCTGATATGCTACTAAATGTTTTCTGTAGTGCAGGGGCAGAACTTATACTTTCAGGGGACCCACGGTCTCCCTCTTTGAGGGGTCTCCACGTCACAACCCACCCTATGGTGATATGGCATTCCACCCTAAATGATGTCAAGGCCACCCCAAATTAGATCAAACCCTGCCCCAATGATGTCAATTCCCTCCTGACCTCGCCTACCCCCAGCTCACACAATGCAAGCCACAAAAACACAAGAAAGTACAAATCACTGCTTAACTGCTTTAGTTCTTTTAATTTATGAAAATGAGCCTGCAATTGATTAATTGTAATCCATCTCTACCTGTTATCAGCATGGCGGTAGAGATGATCAATATTGTGGTCTGTCTTGAGGCAAGCAAACATAGACCTGGCTGATGAGCAAAGGGATGGAGAAATCAGTCGACGATATGACTGTAGCACTGCACAGGCCAGTACAGGACAAAATGAGCCAGAAAAAGTCTAGTGCAGGAGCAAATACCCCAATGAAGTTGAGCGCCCAGTCCAAGCCTAACATCAGTGTTTTTTCTGACAGGATTCTGTCTTTGCCCAGAAGAGGCTTTCAGAAGGCCAGCAAAGAGCGATAGAGGATAACAGCTACTCACAGGTTATAACTGTCTGCTTGTGACCAGCAGCCATTATATCAGATCAGGACATGTTCTCTCTTGAAGAACAGACTTTAGACTGGAGAACATGGTAGAGGGACAGATTATTTTAGATGTTCTTGTTTCATGAATTCAATCCACAGCAATTTAAATCGCTTTTCTTCTGCATTTTCTCTTCACACAATCATCAATCACATCATCATAGATAAAATCTTGTCAGGATGCAGTTTCAATTGTCAGCACTGCTGAACTTGTCAAGTGTTCCTGACTGATTTTACTTTGCATTCAACTTTTCACTCCTTTCGATACAAAAGCATTTTGGTCACCAGAAGCATTTGTGACAGGTATTGTTAAAAATATTTCTAGAATGGTTTCCACCTTTATAAAGGTTGCCTGTAAATGATCACATACAAGTCTGTACAAAGCAGCTGGTGATTACGAAACGCAGAGCTCATCATTATCGAATGAATGAATTAATGGTTTCACTTCATCTTCAAAACGATTTGCGTCTATGACCATCAGGAACAGTAAAAAGACTCAGGAAGGTGGTGTAGGAGTTCCCTGTAGTAATCTCCCTCTCAAACAGATATACCGCTTTGGATACTGTTGGAGAGGATTGCCTCTCAGAGGAAAGCAGCAGCAACAAAATCCAGGGCACCATGGGTGGCACTGCTGCTCAGATGGGTATGAGAAAAACAAGTGGCAGGGCTATAGTGACAGGGGATTCAATAGTTAGGGGCACAGACAGAAACCTCTGTGGCCGCAAATATGATATTAAGGATGGCATGTTGCCTGCCTGATGCCAGAGTCTGGGAGTTCCCAATTCATTTTTTCCAATTAAAGGACAATTTAGTGTGTCCAATCCACCTAGCCTGCACATCTTTTGGGTTGTGGGGGCGAAACCCACGCAAACACGGGGAGAATGTGCAAACTCCACACAGACAGTGACCCAGAGCCGGGATCAAACCTGGGACCTCAGCGTCATGAGGCAGCAGGGCTAACCCACTGTACCACCATGCTGCCTATGCAGGGCATTCTAGGGAGGGAAGGATAAAAAATTGGCTTAGTAACAGGAAACAAAGAGTCGATGGCTGCCTTTGCAATTGGAAAGTTGCTTCAAGTGGTGTTCCACAGGGCTCGGTATTGGGGCCCTTACTGTTGATGTTATATATTAACGATTTGGTCGTGAACGTGAGGAGCATGATTGGGAACTTTGTAGATGACACAATGATTGGCCGAGTGGTGGACATGTAGAGGATAGCTATAATCTTCAAAACAATATAGATGGATTGGTAGAGTGGTCCAGAAAGTGCTAGATGGAATTTAACACAGAGAACTGTGAGGTCATGCATTTAGGGGGGGGGGGGGTCAAACAGTTATAAGGAGTACACAATAAATGGGAATATACTAAGAGAGGTAGATGAAGTGAGAGATCTTGGCATACAGGTACACAGATCCTTTAAGGCAGCAGTTCAAGTGGACAAGGTGTTAAGAAAGCATATTAAATGCTCTCCTTCATTGTCAGAGGTATAGAATATAAAATTAAGAAGGTAATGTTAGAATTGTATAAAACACTGGTGAGGCCATAGCTGGAACATTGTGTGCAGTTCTGTTTTATTTGTTTGTGGGATATGGGACTCATTAGCTGGGCCAACATTTATTGCCCACCCCTCAAAGCAATTATAAGCCAACCACATTGCTGGGGATCTGAAGTCACATGTAGGCCAGACAGAGTAAGGACAATAGATTTCCTTCCATAAGGGGCATGAGTGACCCAGATGACTGTGTACGACAATCAGCAATGGTTTCATGGTCATCATTAGACTTTTAATTCCAGATTTTTATTGAATTCAAATTTTGCTATCTGCCGTGGTGGGATTTGAACCCAGATCACCAGAGCATTGCGCTGGGTCTCTGGATTACTAGTCCAGTGACCTTAAACTCTTTTAAAAGGTCCTGAATCTGCACCTTAAGTGCTGTAAGCTACAGGGCTAAGGAGCGGGTGCAGGAAGGTGGGATTAGAAAGGGGACCTGTGTGTCATTCGGCTATTATGGTCAAGATGGGCCGAATGGCCTCCTTCTGTGTTGTAACTTTTCTATGATTCTATTCTATGTCCTCGCAATAGAATTCAGTTAATGTCTTAAAGCAGCGGCTTTTAGCATTCTCACCCAAACTTTTGTTGAAAAGCACACAAAGTAATTCAACAGTTTTCTCCAGAGATTCATTTCTTCTCTGCAATTACACCATTATTTTGTCACAAATAACACTGACATTGTCAATGATGATCTTCTCTTTCTCTTTGAAAGTGATTTCATTGTCTCCAGTTTCATCAAAAAATTTCATCCTGTGTCTTGTACGCTTTTCATCAGACAGACCGATATGCTTTGTCAATGTTAGTGCCTCTGATTCCACTGAAGCATAGTCATTTTGAAATTCCATGACAAAACTTCGAACTGAGGCTAACAATTGCAAAGCATTCAATAAAGTTATTTTAACATTTTGCAGCAATTTGCTGATGGCATTAGTTCTTTGAAGTAAATGGTTCCACAGTAGGCAGAATGGTAGCACAGTGGTTGCTTCACAGCTCCAGGGTCACAGGTTCAATTCCTGGACTGGGTCACTGTCTGCGCGGAGTCTGCACGTTCTCCCCGTGTCTGCGTAGGTTTTCTCTGGGTGCTCCCGTTTCCTCCCACAGTCCAAAGATGTGCAGGTTAGGTGGATTGGCCATGTTAAATTGCCCTTAGTGTCCAAATTACTGGGATTACTGGGTTAAGGGGCTAGGATGGAGCTGTGGGCTTAAGTAGGGTGCTCTTTCCAAGGGCCGGTGCAGACTCGATGGGCTGAATGGCCTCCTTCTGCACTGTAAATTCTATGATTCTATGAAAACAATTAAAAAACACAATATTGTATGTTTGAAGCTTCTCTGCTCAGGATTTTGCTTTAGCTTTTACATGTGGTTCCTCTGAATTTGATGTGGCAATACCTGATAGGCATTCCTTTAGATCGATGAAGTTCAGGCTCAAAGCCAAAACAGCACCTGTATGAGCAGACAACCTCCTGTCACAAATTCTTTTGAACATCGTATTTTCCACTGCCTGCTCCAAGCGTGATTGCAGCATATTCCACTGGCATGTGGAAACTGAAAAAAGGCATACTGGTTTTGAACAGTCAAAAAAATGTACAGGTGCCTCACATGATTCCGCTGCTGCGTTGCCGATTAAATTCAAGGAGTGACTGGAACACAGGATGAATAATGCTTGCAGACATGATGATTTGCCTGACATATTTGCAGCAATATCGAAACTGTGCCCCCCAAAATGTTTGTTGTCCAAACATAAATTTGCAATGATTTCCGAAACAGTCCTCTCCTGGCACTCAGAAGTGTGGGATTGTAGCTGGGCAAAACAGAGAAATCGCTCCACAACTTTACCATCGCTGGTCCCATATCTTAAAGTTAATGTTAATTGGTCCATATGACTCACATCTGGGGCGGCATTCTCCCCTACCCGGCGTGACGGAGGGTCCCGGAGTAGGGGAGTGGCGCCAACCACTCAGGGGTCGCGCCTCCCCAAAGGTGGGGAATTCTTCCCACCTTTGGGGGCCAGCCCCACGCCGGAGCGGTTGCCACCAGAAGACCGGCGCAAAAAACCGGCGACCCCGGCAGCGGGGCTGGCCGAAAGGCTTTCGCCGGTTGGCGCATGCGCCGGCAGTGACGTCAGCAGCACCTGGCCGCTGACGTCACTGCCGGCGCATGCGCGATGTGGGGTTCTCTTCCGCCTCCGCCATGGCGGAGGCCGTGGCGGACGCGGAAGAAACTAGTGCAGCCAGGGCACTGGCCCGGACTCTGAGGGGGGCCCCGATCGCAGGCCAGGCCACCGCGGGGGCACCCCCCGGGGTTCGATCGCCCCCTCCCCCCCCAGGACCCCGGGGGCCGGCTCGCGCCTCTGAGCCCGCCGTTCCAGAGGTGGTTCAAACCTCGGCGGCGGGATAGGCCTCCCAGCGGCGGGACTTCGGCCCATCCGGGCCGGAGAATCGCCGCAGGGGCCTCTCCGATCGGAGTGGCGAGATTCCTGCCCCCGCCACTTCCCGGGTGGCAGAGAATCTCTGCCATGGCTGGGGCGGGATTTCCGCCCCTGGTATTGAATCAACTATTATGGAATAGTATTTGGCATCTTTGACTTCAATAGTCATAGACTCAGAGATGTTTACTGCATGGAAACAGGCCCTTTGGCCCAGCTTGTCCACGTTGCCCAGTTTCTATCAATAAGCTAGACCCACTTTAAAAAAAAAAAATTTAGAGTACCTAATTATTTATTTTTCCAATTAAGGGGCAATTTAGCGTGGCCAATGCACCTAACCTGCACATCTGTGGCTTGTTAGGGGTGAACCCACTCAGACACGGAGAGAATGTGCAACTCCACACGCATAGTGATCCAGGGCCGGGATTTGAACCCAGGTCCTCAGCAGCAATGCTAAACACTATGCCATGTGCCGCCCCTAAGCTAGTCCCACTTGCCCGCATTTTGCCCATATCCCTCTATACCCATCCTGCCCATGCAACTGTCTAACAGTTTTTTAAAGGACGAAAACTGTACTCACCTGTAACACTGCCTCTGGCAGCTCGTTCCAATTGCTCACCACCTTCTGCATGAAGAAATCTCCCCTCTGGTCTCTTTTGTATCTCTCCCCTCTCACCTTAAACCTATGCCCTCTAGTTCTAGACTCTTCTACCTTTATGAAAACATGTTGTCTATCTAATTGACAATCCAATTAGTGAATTGGTTCATGAGCCACTCTGCTATCATAGTGATGAAGTCATCTTAGGTTCTGTGTGTCAAAAAGTTAAAATTTGGTCTTCCCTGAGTCACAGGAGCAGCAAAGAGGTGGTACAGTGGCACAGTGTTAGCACTGCTGTCTCACAGCGCCAGGGACCGGGTTACATTCTGGCCTTGAATGACTGTGTGGAGTTTGTACTTTCTCCCCATGAGTCTGCTCGGGTTTCCTCCGGGTACTCCAGTTTCCTCCCACAATCCAAAGATGTGCAGGTTAGGTGGATTGGCCATGCTACATTGTTCCTTATTGTCCAAAAGGTTAGATGGGGTTACGGGGATAGGGTGGGGCAGTGGGCCTGAGTAGGGTGCTCTTTCAGTAGGCCGGTACAGACTTAATGGGCTGAATGGCCTCCTTCTGGACTGTCAGGATTCTATGATGACTCTGTGAATATTGGTAACTTTTAACTGCTCTATGAGAAACTTGTAAAATTCACTGTGATATTCCTGGCAGGTTAAAAAATGACCTCTTCGACTTGACATTGATGACTCATCATTTCTTCTTTGAGGAAGTCCCAAGGAATACATCAGTTTGACTGCAGCGACACATCTCAACGCTTTCCTCCATTAGGTACACTCTTTTTCAAACTGAGCCGATAATGTTTTCAGCCAGGAACCACAAATGCTTTTCTCAATTTTTCCACATTACCTATGCTCTCTGGTCTATTTATTATGAAATATTCAATCATACCCAGTGGGACAGATTTTGGCCATAATGCAATGTGTTCAGGGTAGGTTTCTTCCCTCACTTCAGCACTAGAACAATGAGCTTGAGCAATATCTTGTAGTTCCTATCCCATTTCAGAATCCATTTCTTTTTCAGGCAATGTGTTGTCTCCGGAAATCAGCAGGGTGAAGCCATCAGACAAGTCACCAAAACCTTTTGTAGATGTTGTTGTTTGAGAATGAGGATGGGCACTGCTCAATGCTTCAAACCTTTTAAAGTAAATTGTCTTTTTGCCTAGCTTCCTCCTCTTGCCTTACCGTCAACTTTCGACGTTTGTGACTGCCAGATTCATCGTGTCTCTTCATATTGATTGATCTGTCCTGATTTCAATGAACATGAATCTTCAGAAAGAGCAGCCCTGGCTGCAGCTGCTCCCCTTGATGACTTGAGTTTGAGCTGGTGGCTCACTAGTTGCCTGGCTGCTACTGCTGTCTCTCTGTCCTGACCTCTGCACTCAGCCTCCCTCCTCATTCCGAACTCTGACCTTTGGTCGAGTCACCCAGCTGCTCCCTGAAAACCTCGTTGGCACCTGCCAGTGCCTCGCACGTCCGGACTGCTCATGCCTCTTGCTCGGGTAGCCTCGGGCCTCGACGACAACTTGTTCTCCAGGCTGCTGCTGGAATTATTTGTCCTTCCCAGGCCTTTGGTCTCACCTTCGGTTGGCGTCTTCGCCCTCGCCATTCCAGTCGCTGCCCAAGCTCCCTCAGTCTCAGTCCTGTCATCTGATTGGGTCACCCCGCTGCTCCCCAAAAACCATGCTGGCGCCTGCCTGAACCTTGCACTTCCCAGTTGCTCACCTGTCGCACGAGTGACCAGGCCTTGAGCCTCGATGACTGCTCGTTCTCCAGGCTACCTGCTTGGCTGCTGTTGGCTTTCTCTGGCCTCCCCTAGTCCAGCCTCTGTTCTTTCTTTAGTTGGTTGCATGCCAGCCCTCCTCAGTCCTGGCCTGGAGCTTGAGAGTCACCCCATTGCTCCCCTCAGTGGCCGTTGGCCAGTGCATCCTCCTTAGTCCTCTCTGAAGGCTTTGCAGGTCTGTACCCTGATGTATGGTCAGAGACCTCACTCTTGCCTCAGGCTGCTTAGTTTAAGTGTTGTAAACCTGGCTGCTGAATCACTAAAGGAAAGTTCAGAGAGTTCACACCAATCAGGAGATCTACCTGAACTGCTCTCAAGTCTCCACCTTGACCTATAATAATAATCTTTATTAGTGTCACAAGTAGGCTTACATTAACACTGCAATGAGGTTACTGTGAAAATCCCGAGTCACCACATCCCGGCACTGGTTTGGGTACACAGAGAATTCAGAACGTCCAATTCACCCAACAGCACGTCTTTCAGGACTTGTGGAAGGAAACCAAAGCACCCGGAGGAAACCCACGCAGACACAGGGAGAACGTGCAGACTCCACACAGACAGAGACCCAAGCCGAGAATCAAACCTGGGTCCCTGGTGCTGTGAAGCAACAGTGCTACCCACTGTGTTACCATGCTACCACCTCGTTCGTATAAAACAGTTTTTTCCTGCTCTAAAGCAGAGTCCACCAATCAGAGCCCGATGTTGTTGTGTATTGCCCGCTGATCAAATTTCTTGAGTCCATCAGCAAATTCAGAGCTACCAGACTCTGATCGGTGCTCGTGCAGCCACCTCTCAATATGGTGCCCCCTATTGGCCAGGGAGCTGTGCTGCACTGCTGCGTATTTCATTGTATATCCACCTCCCCTATAGTGAGTGAAATTGTGGAAGAAATCAGAGTTGCAACAAGAACGAGGGAATTGCATGAAGCCAGCCCTTCTGTTGTCTTTTGGCAACCCTAACAAAAGAAAAGGAACAATATGAAGTAAATTAACCAGAGACCATTTAAAAATGTCACGACTTTCCAACCGATTGAATTTGGGAATGTTTGTTTGTAGCAATTAAATTGAATTCTGTGTTGCCCATTGTGGTGCACTTCTGCCAACACAGAGCTATGGGGATATGCTTGAAGTTTGCTATTGTATGCACAGTGGCTCATTTAAAATTGGAAACAAAGAAAGTTAAAGAAGCTTCTTAATTGGATTTTATTCATGAGTGCTGTTTATGTGAATTACAGTGCGGAAGGACAATGGAAATCTTTGCATAGGAATTGATAGGGTCTCGCTCGTTTCTATTCAAAGTGTTGTATGTCTCCTGAACAACACAGCTCAAAGTTTGCTGCAATCCTTAGCGACGTTGCTTACATAAATATCTGAAGGAGTTTTTCCAAAACAAAATTTTATTGATGGAGGCATCACGGAAGTTCTTTTAGAACACTCACATAAGGATCGGAGCAACTTTCAACATCACAACACCTTGATGCCTTATCACTAATGCAGAACAGGAGAGAAGAGAATCCCTACAGTAAAGAAGGAGACCATTCGCCCCATTGAGTCAGCATTGACCCTCCAAAAGAGCACCCCATCGAGGCCCAGCCCCCTGTCCTATCCACATAACCCCACCTAACCTTTGGACACTAGGAGACAATTTAGCATGGCCAATCCACTTAACCTACATATCTTTGGACTGGAGGAGGAAACCGGAGCAACAGGAGGAAACCCGCACAGACAAGGGGAGAAAGTGAAAACTCCAAATAGACAGTCACCAAGGCCAGAATAGAAGCCGGCTCCCTGGCACTGTGAGGCATCAGTGCTTACCACTGTCCCACCCAATATTGTCAGTTTACTGCTGAGGAAGACCATTCGGCTAATCTGGAATTTACATGGAACACAGCGATTCAAGGATGCGGCTCACCACCACCTTCTCAAGGGAGGATGGGTGACCTTGCCAGCAACGGCCACATCCCATGAAAGAATGAAACAAATGTTGAAGTCCGCTTCTGCTCACTCTCTTCAATTTCACATCCGATTCATTCTTAGAGATTTCCAAAGACTCTTTGTCACCACTAATTTATTGAGGTGTCCCGTCACTGTGTTGATCGTTCATTGTGTGTAGGATTTGCTGACATCAGTCCAATTATTTTTCTTCAGTGGTCTGAACTTGTCCCCTTGTCTTGCTTGCAGTTTAAAGTCATTTTTCGACTTAGTTCTTATATACCCATGCCGATGAATGCAAAGGCTTTAGCTTCCCAGTCTTTTATTATAACTCTGACCTCCAATATGAGGGTTTGGCCTTATGGCACTTGTCTGCAATTTAATGTTTCCCTTGTGAGCGGTAACCAGAACTGGATGCAATGTTCTGCTTTCTGACCAGAGCACTATGCAGCTTGATCAAGATGTAACAAAAGAGAAAATACTGGAAAATCTCAGCAGGTCTGGCAGCATCTGTAGGTTCTCCCCGTGGCTGGGTGGGTTTCCTCTGGTTGCTCCGGTTTCCTCCCACAGTCCAAAGATGTGCAGGTTAGATGGATTGGCCATGCTAAATTGCCCTTAGTGTCCAAAAAGTTTGGGTTGGGTTACTGGGTTATGGGGACAGAATGGAGGGTGCTCTTTCCAAGGGCCGGTATGACTCGATGGGCCGAATGGCCTCCTTCTGCACTGTAGATTCTATGATATTCCCCTGTAATTGGTTGATGATATCAAGATCCAATCTTGCATGCATGCACTGCCCAGTTTGGCACGGCCATTTTATGTGCACTCCCCCCCCCCCCCCCGCACGGTCCCCCCGCCCCCGCCCCCACCACCTCCCATAACCCCATTCCATCCACCATCTTCCTCATCACTGTAGCATGGTGGTTAGCATAAATGCTTCACAGCTCCAGGGTCCCAGGTTCGATTCCCGGCTGGGCCACTGTCTGTGCGGAGTCTGCACGTCCTCCCCGTGTGTGCGTGGGTTTCCTCCGGGTGCTCCGGTTTCCTCCCACAGTCCAAAGATGTGCGGGTTAGGTGGATTGGCCATGCTAAATTGCCCGTAGTGTCCTAATAAAAGTAAGGTTAAGGGGGGGAGTTGTTGGATTGCGGGTATAGGGTGGATACGTGGGTTTGAGTAGGGTGATCATTGCTCGGCACAACATCGAGGGCCGAAGGGCCTGTTCTGTGCTGTACTGTTCTATGTTCTATGTTCTATCACTGGTTCCCAGCAAGATTGGAACAACAATTTGAAAGTAAAGTTACAGGAGGAGCACCCTGCAGTCACTCACTCCAAATCTAGCCATTAATACAAACCAGCAAGCTTGACCTCTTAAGAATTGGACTTGTCAAATTAGTTCTTATGTTCAACTTTCCCCCTCCCGCAGAGGACAGCTAGTTTCGTTTTACAATTTTAAAATGCCGTTCCTGGCGGACGCCCTTCGCTCAAGCAGCACAGAACTGCTTCCAGGCAACGGCACAAGTAAAGGAATAGAGCGCACAGTCATCTGAATGAGAAACTAGATGAAGGATACACTAGTGCTGTATGCATTCACAGTCAAATCCCTGTGTGGAAATGCTGCAACGGTAGGTCATGAGAAATAATTCAGCTCAGAGATAGAAACATATTTGCTTCCACGCCAGTAAGCATCAAAACATTTTAAATTCCAAAGTACGATTGTGCAATTTTACGTTTCTGGCTAAGTGTCACATTGGGTGGGAAAATCGGGGTTTAGCCCATCCCTGGCAGGGGGGTTGGGTGGTCTTCCTATCGTATTTTGAAAAGAAAAATTTCGAACAGGTTTCACGCCTCCTCTGTGGTGGGTGTAATGTGATTTGCCCGTTCCACCATCAGCTGGTCAGCTGAGTACTTCAGATACTGGGGAGTTCCATTTAAACACCTCCTCAGCATCTGCTCCAAGTCCACTGAGCAGAATGTCCAACCCAAGATTCTCAGAGGGAGCCCTGACCTGGATGCTGGATGCGGTGGAGAGGAAGCAGCATATTCCTGTACCCTCAGGCGGGGAGAAGACCCTCCAACAAGGTCACCAATCCCGCCTGGGAGGCAGTGGCAGCATTGATAAGTGCCAGTTCGCCGCACAAGAAGACAGGCATCCGGTGCAGCAAATATAGAACATAGAACAGTACAGCACAGAACAGGCCCTTCGGCCCTCAATGTTGTGCCGAGCCATGATCACCCTACTCAACCCACGTATCCACCCTATACCCGTAACCCCCCACACCATTAACCTTACTTTTATTAGGACACTACGGGCAATTTAGCATGGCCAATCCACCTAACCCGCACATCTTTGGACTGTGGGAGGAAACCGGAGCACCCGGAGGAAACCCACGCACACACGGGGAGGACGTGCAGACTCCACACAGACAGTGACCCAGCCGGGAATCGAACCTGGGACCCTGGAGCTGTGAAGCATTTATGCTAACCACCATGCTACCCTGCTGCCCCACCATGCTACCCTGCTGCCCCACCATGCTACCCTGCTGCCCCACCAAGAGGATGCAAAATCAGCAAGAGGATGATTAACCTCCTCTGTCCAGCCGGGACACTCTTCTCACCTTTATTTCAGTTTGTGGTTTCCCTATTACCCAACAAGTCTGACAGATTTGACAGAATTTACTTACATCTTTATGTGGTCTGGGCCAGCAAAATTGTTTTGGGAACTTTGATTATATTTTCTTTATTCTCCTTCATGGAATTTTTCATGAGCTACCCGAACATTCTCTTTCCTGTACTCAGCAGGTAACACAATTTGACTTTCTTCCCATATGTCCTCTGCACGAACATGCGGTGGGCACAACTTTCTCATTAGTATTTTGTCTTTGACATAATAACACTCAGGAATACACTGAGCTTCCAATGCTGAGTAAGCTGTCTGATAGATTTGTTTTCATTTCAAATCGTAATTCTATCAATGTCTTTGAATTCAACACATCTGTCTCTTTCCCTTTCTCTGTTTCATCTTCATTCATCTTTCTAAAGGTCATATCAGCTAGCCTGATCTTACTTGGCTCATTATGTGATCACAACTCCTCCCTCATTTGTTTTATTTTATGAGCCTGTGATCTTGTAACTACACAATCCAGAACAACCAGCAGATGGTCTGTTTGTAATTTCTCTGTGGCTGGGTTTTCTAAACCCCATTCAACCACAGTAGGCACCACTCCAATATTTGATCCTGCTATACCATTGCCTAGGCTGAAATGAGCCCCTACAATGTACAATGTTTCTACCATTCCTACAAACACTTCTTCCATCTTCAAGCGACTCCTGTAGTTTATTTTTAGCAATGGACTTTTTCTTGTTTCATCATGAATACTGCTGACCAGAACCTCTTCCTTCAATATCTCATCTGGACAACAAATATCTTTATCCCAAAACATTGGCGATTGACTCACACATATATCCCTCAAATGTTTTGTACATTTCTACATTCTAGTCTGGCTACATGATAGCATAGTAGTTAGCACTGTTGCTTCACAGGGGCCAGGGACCCAGCTTGGGTCACTGTCTGTACGGAGTCTACACGTTCTCCACGTGTCTGCGTGGGTTTCCTCCAGGTGCTCCAGTTTCCTCTCACAAGTCCTGAAAGATGTGCTTGTTAGGTGATTTAGACATTCTGGGCGGACTTCTCCCGCAATTGGTGGGATGGCTCAATGGCGGAGCCAAGGACGGCACGAACCACTCCGGCACGGGCCAACCGGAAGTTGTGGAATCCTCTGCACTTCCGGGCGCTAAACCGGCACTGGAGGGGTTGGCGCCACGCCAACCGATGCCGAAGGGCCGGCGCGAGTTGGCGCATGCGCAGAACCTCCGGCGTGTTCCAGCGCATGCGCAGGTGGGTTCCTCTCCGCACCACCATGGCGGAGCCCTACAGAGGCCGGCGCGGAAGGAAGGAGTACCCTCACGGTACAGGCCCGCCCGCAGATTGGTGGGCCCCGATGGCGGGCCAGGTCACCATGGGGCCCCCCCTGGGGCCGGCTCCCCCCGTGTCCCCCCCCCCCCCCCCAGGGGCTCCACTAGATGGCCTACCAGCCAGGTCCTGCCATGTGGGACCATGTCCATTTCACGCCGGCGGGACTGGCCAGGAACTGATGGCCGCTCGGCCCATCGGAGCCCGGAGAATTGTCGGTCGGGGGCCGCTGCCAACGGCCCCCAACTGCCGTAAATCCCTCCACCGTCCTAAAACCGGCGCCGGAGAATACAGCAGCTGGCGTCGGAGCAGCGGGGCGGGAATCCTGCCCTCTGAATTCTCCCTCAATTTGCACGAACAGGTGCCGGAGTATAGCGACTAGGGTATTTTCACTGTAACTTCATTGCAGTGTTTATGTAAGCCTACATGTGACACTAATAAAGATTATTATATACTTAACCTTCACACATAAAATCCTTAAACGCATCAGCCACCCACTGGTCACTTTGCTCCTGTACTATTTGTGCTCACATTTTCTTTCCTATTGTTTGCTCTTTTCCTCTGTGTATGAATCCTACCTACTTCTCCTGTTCTCCAGCTCTGATATCATATTTCCCTTTCTAAGATTTATAACTCCAGCCAGCTTTTCATTTAATCCTCAACATGCCGAGTTGGTGTGGCCCAGTTTAATGTTCCTAATTTCTCTTAACCCTTCAGCACCAAGTTCCTCTCTTGTTTGACTGTCCTTTCATGCACCTTCCCACTTTCTATCTTTCTCAGATTTAAAAGAGTGTCAATAGAAAGGCTTTGACCTATGAACTAACTCATGATCATCAGCAGGCTCTATTGCCTGTCTTGCAGTTTCAACTCTTTGTTCCTCCACATGAGCCCTTATTATTGCAGGTGATGAGTCTTTGCATTCTTCGAACAGAATTATTCCTTTAAGGGCATCATAGGTTTCTTCTATTTTTAATGTATTTGCAGCACACAAGTGCCAGGCAATGACCGTCTCCTACACGTGAGGATCCAACCACTGCCCCTTGACATTCAATGGCATTACCATCTCTGAATCCCCCACAATCAACATACTGGGGGTTACCATTGATCAGAAACTGAACTGGACTAGACACATTAATACTGTGCCTACCAGGACAGGTCAACGACTAGGAATCCTACAGCAAGTAACTTACCCCTTGACCCCCAGTGCCTATCCATCATCTAGAAGGCACAAGTCAGGAGAGTAATAGAATACTCTCCACTTGCCCTGGCGGGATGTGTGCAGCTCCAACAACACTTAGAAGCTCGACACCGTCCAGGACAAAGCAGCCCACTTGATTGCTCCTCCTTCCACAAACATTCAAACCCTCCACCACCGATGAACAGTGCAGCCGTGTGTACCATCTACAAGATGCACTACAGTAACTCACCAAGGTTCCTTAGACAGCACCTTCCAAACCCATGACTTCCACCATCTAGAAGGGCAAGAGCAGCACACCTGGGAACCCCAACCTGGAGGTTCCCCTCCAAGTCACTCACCATCCTGACATGGAAATATATTGCCGTTCCTTCACTGTCTCGACAGCAACATCCCGGAACTTCCTCCCTAACAGCACAGTGGGTGTACCTACACCTTAAGGATTGCAGTGGTTCAAGAAGGCAACTAACCACCACCTTCAGACGGGCAACTAGAGATGGGCAATAAATGCTGACTACAGCCCATAAAGACATTTTTTAAAAACCCACCTATCAAAATTACTTTGTTTAGCCTTCAATTTCAATATAAGTCAGCCCAGACTGTTTCCTAATATTTCCAAACTTTTGTCTATAAGCCTCGGATACTCTATCATCCCCCACGCCCCAGACCTTTCCTCTGAAAAGGATGCATAGACTTCGCTCACCCTACCTACGATCAGCAACCAAATCTCTTGTGACTATTTAATCTGCTTAGTTAATTTCTCAAAGGTACTAAAAATGCCTCTGCCTCCCTTTCATCAAAGTTTGGAAGTGCCTGTACAAATCTAAACATTTCCCCACAAGGTTCACGTCCAGAACTTCTTTCTTCCTCATCCAACTCTGTTGTCCCAGCTTCCATTCACTGCATTTTAATTTGATGTTCTCTATCTTTCTTTTTTTTTCTTTCTGCCACTGCTAACCTCTGCATTTCCAATTCCCTTTGGCAAGGTCTCTCTTTTTGTTGCATTTTTTATTTCTTCATTTCTATTTCACTTTATAACTGCATTTCAGCTAATTAAATTTCCCCACCTCTCAAAGTACTTGATCTGTCTGACACTGCCTGCATCTTTAAATGGGTTGCTATGCTTTCAATTACTTCAGCTTTCTTATCCCCTGTAGATAATTCCAATTTATCTGCCAATTCCTTCAATTTAACTTTACGTACACTTTTCATATTTGCTCAGGTTATATTGTCTACTTCCAAATAAGCCTGGGTTTGAGCACGAGCCATCTTTGAAGCCACCTTATTTTAAATTGCACGTTCTCATTTGGTTCCACATGTTCCTCACTCTCGTTTACAAAATCACTAATCCGCTCAATCCCAAAGGAATTATGCTTTTTATCCCGGCCAAGAGCCCCAAATTTTGTTGAGGTGCCGCTGATGTGACCTGCGAGAGTGTCTCAAAACTCTGCAGGATAACGTGAAGCACTTAGCAGCGGATATTTATTTGGAATAATGTGAGGAACAATGTACAACCCAGTGAGGAACAAGACCAGTCACTATGCAAACAATTAATAATACACCCAAGTCTAGGAAACGTCTTTTCCTGGGTCAGCAAAGACATGAAATTGTGTCTTTTAGCGGAGAATATCTGCAATCTGCCTCAGCTCTAAATTTTAGATGGAACAGGCCTCAATAGCTCGGATCACAGATGCAACTGGCCTGTCAGACTGTTGGATGGAGCACTAGCCTGCTTCCCCAATGAGGATGCTAGAAATTATACTGTTCAGTCTCTTTGATATTCCACTCTGTGGATTTGGCTGTCTACATCTCTTAAATTCCATGCCTTGAGAAGTTATCATTTGTGTAGCCCCCCGATCTCTGGTAAACAATATGGTCATTTGCACCTCAAAATCCCCAGATGTCTGCTAATCTTGTTACTGGGAAAATTGCATCTTATTATTTCTCTAGATGCCTATTAGTCTTGCAACTTGTCAGCTCTTTTGTTTTTATCTCAAATTCACTTTCAACCTCATTAATTTCCCATATTCCTAACCTTGGCACCTGTCCACAATTCCTCCAAATGTACTTTAAAGCACAACTTAATGTGAAGAAAATGCACCATATATCGCAACCCTGTAAGAAACAGCTTCCTCTCCCCCCCCCACCCCCCACCCCCCACCTCTTATTCAAGCTTCAAAACATCTTGTGCTGAGGTTATGAACATCCTGAACTCGATCCCCACTTTCTGATCCGAATACGTCACAATCTCTACCTGGTCCATGTTAGTAGCCTCTGGCTTATCAGTGGCTGCTTGTTGAGGAAGGGAAAGAAATATGATAAGAATTCAAATCCATAGAAACCTTGCAGTTCAGAAGGCCGTGCTTCCCATTGAGTCTGCACCAACCCTCCAAAAGAGCACCCTACCTAGGCCCACTCTCCTCCATCCTATCCCAGTAACCTCACCTAACCTGCAAATCTCTGGACTGTGGGAGGAAACCAGAGCACCCGGAGGAAACCCATGCAGACACGGGGAGAAGAAGCAAACTCCACACAGGCCGGAATCGAATCGGGTCCCTGGTACTGTGATGCAGCAATGCTAATCACTGTGCCACCAAGTGGAGAAGGAAGAGTCAAAAGTGAGGAGGTGCAAAGGGGAAATAAGCTGTACAGCAGAGAACAAACCAGTAGTAAAGAGATGGGAAAGAAAGTGAAGCAAAAGGGAGCAGACAGGAGAGAAACAGAGGAGCAGAAGAGAGAGAACCAATTAAGAAGAATGAGAGAAATTGATGTCATGAGGAGTGAGACAGAGAGTCCAACAAAAATGAAGAAGAGAGGCTAGGAGACATTGTTTGCTGGTGAACCAGTGCCTTTATGCTTTGATAGAAGTGTGTGAGAGACTATAAGAATCTTTTCTGGAGAAGTCCTGACTAACTTAAATGGTAATGATGCAACCTTGGCCAATCAAGTTCTAGAGCCACTGTGAGAAGCAATGAATGATAGAAGTACCAGTGGTGCAGCATTTCAGTGATCGTGACCATAACTCAGTAAGATTTAAGACAATTATGGAAAAGGACAGAGATGGACTGGAAATAAAAGTTCTGAATTGGAGGAAATCCGATTTTAATAGGATAAGACAGGATCTGGCCAAACTGAACAGGGAGCAGCTACTTTTAGGAAAATATACATCAGAGTAGTGGGAGTCATACAAAAGGGAAATAGAGAGAGTACAAAGCCATCATATTCCTATGAAGGTAAAGGGTGGGACCAAAGGGTCCAGAGAATCCTGGTGTCAAGGGAAATAAAGGATTGGATCAGGAAAAAACAGAGGTAAATGGCAGATACAATCGACTGAAAACAGTGGATGCCTTAGTGGAGTATAGAAAGTGCAGTGGGGCACTTTAAAAAAAAAATCAGGAAAAAAAAGAGGAGAAAATAAACAAGAATCCGAAGGAGTTTTATAGGCAAATTAAGGGCAAGAGGTTAAACAGGGAAAGAGAAGGCCCATTAGAGACCAAAGTGGCAACCTGTGTCTGGAGCCAAAAGATGTAGGTGAGGTATTAAAGTAATTTGCATCTGTGTTCACTATGGGGAAGGGTGACGTAGGAATAGAAAGCAAGGCAACACTTCATGTGAACCTCCTTCAATCTGGCCTATTACATTTGCTTCTCCCAGTGAGGTCTAATCTGCACTGGAGAGACTAAACGCAGATTAATTGACCGCTTTGCAGAACATCTTCCGTCCGTCAGCAAGCAGAACCCAGACCTTCCTGTTGCTTGCCATTTTAACTCACCGTCCTGCTATCATTTCCGCATGTCTGTTCTTGGCCTGCTGCAATGTTCCTGTGAAGCCCAGCACAAACTGGAGGAACAACATCTCGTCTTTCGATGATGCACGTCACAGCCTTCCGGACTTAACATTGAGTTCAACAACTTCAGACTGTGAACCCTTCCCTCCACCTTCACCCATTTTTATTGGCTGACGCCCGCCAGCAGGAAAGTCTGCTCACAGATACGGACTACATTTTGTCCCACAGCCCCGATCTCTCCCCCCCGCCCTTTCAGGACTTCCCACCCCACTTTTGTGGCCCTGCTTTCCCACCAATCTTGGGGAGGTCCAAGGGGAACCACCTGCCTACCTCCCCCTCTACTTGGCAATGTCCTGCCTGGGTCTGACCCCTGATAGTGCCAACCTGGCACATGGGCACGCTCACAACCTGGCAGAGCCAGGGATCCCAGGTGCCAGGTGGGGTGCTGTGGTGCCACCCTGTCCTGTCCCCGACCACCCGGGGGTCTCCAATGGCCTGGGAGACCCCCCCCCCGGTGCCGTTACACCTGGTCCACGTTTGTGTGGAGCAGTACTAAATGGCACCCTGGCCTGGTCTCCCAGGCATGGCTGGTGAGTCCCGGGTGCCAGGTGAATCCGGCTTCCAGGTATTTAAATGAGTCGTTTATTCAGATTAAGATCTTGCCCAGTGAGAGCAGGATCCAGATCGTGCAAAGCGGAACGAGTCAGGTGACTCGTGATTGGGTGGTGCGGAGCTTGATTTGGGGCTCACATGCGATTCGCTCGTTGCGCCCGGATCCGAGGTTATACCCTCATCCATTGTTACCTAGGCCTCTCCCAAGGGTGGAGGTTGGATGTAGGGGGCAGTGTCTATTGGCCTGGCAAAGGTTACACCATGCTCTCAACATCCTTGTCTTTGCCAGGCCACCAGATATAGCTCCAAACAAACATTTACATTTTTGTCTGGCCCTGAAGCACAGTGTGTAATTCTTGCAACAAGAGCTCTCTGGCTGGGGTTGGAACTACTCCTTCCTCACAACTCAGCTCATCATGAGTGAGGTACACTCGTAATTGGTCAGATTTGCTGCGCTGCCACCTGGGCAAAATCATGGGCGTGATTCTCCATTTCTGAGACTAAATGTTGACATCAATGCAGAATTCATGGACTTTCACAACAGAAAAACTGGCGCCATACCTGGGCCGATTCTGTTACCGTTGAGGGGCTAGCACCAGTGACGCGTGGAACACAATCGATTCTAGTGATAAATGGTGCGGGATTCGCCCAGTCCGCGATTGACACTCGGGAGGCTGACAAGCTGCAGCTGCACTTGCACATTACACTCGAAACACACACTCATTCCAGCCAACAAGATGGCACAGGTTGTGCTGGAGTGAGCCCATATCGCTGATGGGTCGGTTGGGGCCAGAGGGCACCCAGGGCAATAGTGTTCCATGCCTGAACACCTCCGGGACTTCTCTTATGGCTTCACTTTGTCTTCAAGTGGCTATAGGCCCTTTCAGTCCACTTTGAACCATGGGTAAGTGACTTCACCAGCATGGAAAGTGCTCTTCTCATGCTCAAGGCGCATTCCCGCATCTCAAAATCTTCTCAGTACCTCTATTGACCTTGCCAGGTGCTTCCCATGTGATGTTCCTGTTATTAGGAAATCATCCTGATGGACTACAGCTTTTGGGATGCCCTGAAGGAGATTCGCCATTGTGCATTAGAATATTGCGTAGGCCAAGGGGTTGTGGCTGAGCTTCCTCTGTGTCTGTTCAGCAAGAAGTCTTACAACACCAAGTTAAAGTCCAACAGGTTTGTTTCAAACACTAGCTTTCGGAGCACTGCTCCTTCCTCAGGTGAATCTGTGTCTGTTGGCCTGGCTACATGCCTTGCAAACATATCACCCCACACCTCGCCTCTTGCACGCTTTGAAGGTCAGACATGCCCCTTTCAGCACATTCCGTCGACTGGGTGAACTCAATCGCTCTGTCTGGGGTCATCTTTATTTCAGCCAGAAACTTCTTTTGCATACTTACGTTATTAATACTGCATTCAAAATGATCGAAGAACATGTCTCCCAGTGCTATACGAAATGCGCAGTGCTTGGCCATTTTCCTGAGTTTGCAACGGAGATGAAGATAGCATCGTCTGCGTCCCTGACAGCCGAGTTGAACTTGTATAGCTGTGGTACGATTGAGGTTTGGGGTTGAAATGCTCCCTGGCCAGATTCACCAACTGGTCAAATAACAATCATCTTTATTGTCACAAGTAGGCTGGCATTAACACTGCAATGAAGTTACTGTGAAAAATTACTTTGCTTCAGGAGCCTCCGGAGATGTCACATTTCTTATAAGGCTGTCGGTTGTTGGCCCACAGATTGTTGATAGGATAACTTTGTTTATCCACTCCGTTATTTCCATTTGAAGAAGTAACAAAGCTGCTCAATATACTGGCTCCAGTCTCTGGCTTCTGGTCAAATAGGCCTAACTTCCCAAACATGGGTATTTTTCACTCACTGTTCTCTGGTATTGTCGATGCTTTCATCTTGGAAATTTGCCTTCTCCCCTCCGAATTCGATGGGCTGTGGCTTGCGATCAATCCGATTTATACTTCTCGCCATTATGGTGGCTCAAGACAATACCAAGTAGCTAGTAGTAATGAATAATAGAATCCCTTCAGTGTAGAAGGAGGCCATTTGGCCCATTGGGTCTGCACCGACCCTCTGAAGGAGTACTGCATCCAAGCTCCTTCCCCTGCCCTATCTCAATAACCCCTGAACCTTACCTACACATTGTTTTTGGACACTAAGGGGACATTTATCATGGTCAATCCATCTCACCTGCACATCTTTGGACTGTGGGAGGACTCTGGAGCACCCAGAGGAAACCCACGTAGACACGGGGAGAATGTGCAAACACCACACAGCCAGTGACCCAATTCCAGAATTGAACCCGGGTCCTTGGCGCTGTGAGGCAACAGTGATAACCACTGTATCATCGTGCCACCCCTAATGAAGACAAAGTATATATTGGCAACTAATAAGGGTAGCTTATACTCAGGCAGAGTTTCCACTCTGACCCTGGGGTTCACTCTAACCAGAACCCCAGTCTCCAGGACCTGCACTGATCTCTCATGGTCGGGGTTCACGTGCTCCTACATGCTGGGCCTCGGGCCAGTCATGTGGAACGCAAGGACATGCCTGTTAAAGGGGCTGTGCTACTACACTAGTCAGCACTGCGAGGGTGGTGGCTGCAGTACAGACCTTGGTGCAGGATGATCGCTCTATGGCGCTGGATATACACTCCATGGTTCAGGGTGTGAACTCCATGGTGCAGGCACTTGTGGGCATCCATGAATACCAGCAGCAGAGAATGTCAGATCTTCTTAACATCACTCCAGTTGCCCCTCTATCCCAAGGACAAAGGCAGGGGCCCTCGCACACCAAAGGGAAGAGGTGAAGCTAGTACATAGCCCAGAGCCTTCCACCCAGGAGATGGTGGAAGTGTCCAGCCCATCTGATGCCCCTCTTGCTGTGACCGAGGATGTTTCAGCCCCACACAGCGAGGACAATGGCACCACCACACCACAGCACCCTGAAAGCAAGCTTGGGCAATCCAGGTCTCAGACCTCCAGAACAAAGTATGGCAGACAGCAGGCTTCCTTCGTGTCTGCTGTGGATCTTAGCTATACAACAAGGCTGAGAGGCAAGTTTAGAAAGGTGAAGAAAGTATAGTTGCACACTGTGGGCATGGATGTTTTTAGGCATTTATAGCTGGCAAGCACTTCTGTGTCTTCAAACACCTCTGTCAATGTATTAAAATTCACTTTTTGCACCCTCTTTTTCTGCACTCTATTTGTGCCTCCCTGCTGCCATGAGATTACTCCATAAAGTGCTGCCGAGACAACTATGCCCATCTGACACTGAAACACTGGATGCTCACTCCAGAGCCTCCTCCATCTCCTCTCTGCAAGACTGCCAGCTTATTGGTTGACAGTCCCACAGACTGCCCTGGTGAAGACCTCTGAGAAATCACAAACCCCCATTCCCATGAACCCCTCCCAAACTGCTACCCCCCCCCCCCCCAAATCAGCGAGCTCACTGAACCTGTGAGCTCCCCCAAGTCATGATTCCCCCAAAACTGACAAGCAACCTCCCCCCCCCCCACAGAGCCTTGACCACCCCTGTGCCCGTGAGCCCCCCCCCCCCCCCCCCATCGTTTCTCACTCATCTGGTGTCTCTTGTTCCACCTTCAGTTTGTTCACAATGTTACTACTCACAACATTTAAGTACAATTTGATCAGATGATGAATTTGAGTTGATGCAAAAGAAATCATGTGGCACTGTTCAGAGGAGATAGACAAACCCATGCAATGTATTGGCTGCTTTTTCTCCCTCAACGGAAAGCAAACCAACTAGTCATTCATCTCATTTGCTGATCAGGGGGCTTACTATCAGGTCCTGTTCTTCACCTGCCAAAACTGCTCAATACTTAAAGATTGCAATGATAACCTCTTGATTTCTTTGGCCACTACCGTATCCTCAAACTCTACTACCTTGCCCCCATTCACCCTCAGCTTCAACACAAGTGGACCTATTTGTCAGTAAAAGGTGAATAACTCACCTCCTGTCCACAATCTACAAGGCACTAGAAAGCAGTGTGATGGAATAATCTCCCCTTGCCTGGATGAGTGCAGCTCCTACAAAACATGAAGCTTAGCTTCATTCAAGATAAAGCTTCCCACAAATATTCATGCTCTTCACCACCGTTTCACCACCAAGCCATTTGTACCGTCTACAAAATATCACTCACCTGATGAAGGAGCTGCGCTCCGAAAGCTAGTGATTCCAAATAAACCAGTTGGACTTTAACCTGGTGTTGTAAGACTTCTTACTGATCGACAAAGTACACTGTAGGAACTCACCAAGGGTCCTGAGGCAGAACCTTCCAAACCCAGAACCATGACCATCTCGAAGGATGAAGGTAGCAGCCACATGGGAACACACCACCTGGAAGTTCCCCTTCAAGCCAAACACCATTCTGACTTGGAACTATATTATCATCCCTTCACTATCGCTGGGTCAAAATCCTGGAACTCCCTTCATAACAGCATTGTGGGTGTATTATTTCAAAAATTTAGAGTACCCAATTCTTTTTTTTTAATTAAGGTGCAATTTAGGGTGGCCAATCCACCTACCCTGCACATCTTTGGGTTGTGGGGGCGTAACGCACACAAACACAGGGAGAATGTTCAAACGCCACACGGACAGTGACCCAGGGCAGGGATTCGAACCCGAGTCCTCAGCGCCGTAGTCTCAGTGCTAACCACTGCACCACCATGCTGCCCTGTTGATGGGTATTTTTGATGTATTAGACTCACTGGTGCTGCAGACCAGGGCGAAGGCACATGTCCTTGCCTCTGCTCGTTGATAGCCCGGAGGAGAGTCCTGCTTGGGTGGAGGTCCCCAGTACCTCGGCCTGGCTGAGTGATCTACTGGAAAATTTTGTATGTGCAGGAGGTTAAGTACACCATGAGGGGGTTGGCGGAAGGGTTCTACTCGAGGTGGGAGACTTGCATCTCCTTCTTCAGGGAGTTGGTTACCATGTATTTTTATCACCGCTTTTCTTAGAAATCTCCCCCCCAAAACCAAAAAGGATCAAAGGATTCTTTAAATGGTGCACAAGGATTTTCTCTCCTTGACTCCTTTGCAGACTTAAGTAGGTGCTATTCAGGTCAAACTAATATTTAAAGTTATTCCCGGTGTAACCTATATCTGCAAAGAAGATTCTATCTACTTACCACTCAGTAGCTTCGATCCTGGGTCCTGCTTTGCTGAGGTATAGCAAAGTAGACTTTGACTATTTTGTAATAGCAACTATTTCAGGTTAGAGTAAATTTTTAACTTTATTTTGTTTCAAAAGATAAAATCACTGTTTTTACAACAAGTAAAAGATCTTGCTTCTAGAGTCCCGTTCGAGTTTATCAGACCTTCTTGGCCCCCTTGACAATCTCTCTTCCTCAGCATTCGTGGTTCGCTGTTCGGCTCCTCAGGATGTCTGTCTCCATACACCGAAGTCACTGCAAAAGCTAATGCTGGCAACTAGCGATTCAGGATATTTATTACCCTTTGCATCTTTGGGTTGTGCGGCTGAAACCCACACAGGCATGGGGAGAATGTGCAAACTCCATGCAGACAGTAACCCAGGGCAGGGATCGAACCCAGCTCTTCAGCGCTCTGAGGCAACAGTGCTAACCACTACACCACCATGCCTCCCACTGTGGGTGTATTTAAATGATGCCGACTGCTGCAGTTCAAGAAGGCAGCTCGCCACCACGTTCTGCCAGACAATTAGGAATGGGTAATGAATGCTTCCCTAGCCAACAATGCCCACATTCCTTCAATGAATAAAATAAATTGAGACCATCCATTCAGCTGCCACTTTGGCATCTGCTCTCTTCCACTTGACCTCCAAACCCCAAATTCACCTTTGCCCTAACCTTAAGCTACATTTCTCTCCTATCTCTATTTATGGCATCTCCAAGTTCATCTTGTTCCCCTCTCTCTTTTCTTGATCCTATTCCCTCTAAATGGCTGACCACCCGAATTATGGGTCTGTCGTGGCTCAGCAAGTAGCACTCTCATCTTTGAGTCTGCGGGCTGTGGGTCCAAGTTGCACTCCAGAGATTTGAGAACAAAGCCCAGGCTGTCAAACCTGAAGGCGTCATGCACTGCTGGAGATTCTACCTTTGGGATGCGATGCTAAATCAAAATCCCCCCTGCTATCTCAGGAGATTATAAAAGATCGGATGGCACTATTTCAAAAGAGAATAGGGGAATTATCTCTGGTGCGCTGGTCAATATTTATCTCACAGCTTAACATCACTATAAAAATACACATATCTGATCATTAACTCATTGTTATTTGTGGGTGGTTTGATGCACGCAAATTAACTGCTACTGTTCTCCGCATCAGGACAGAGGCTATATTTCAAAAATGTAATTGGCCATAAGGCACTTTCGAGCACCCTGAGGTGGCAGAGGGTGCTCTATAAATACGCAACTTTCTTTTTTCTGACCCCCATCCTTGCTGACATGGAAAGTGGTTCCCTCATAGCACCAGGGACCCAGGTTCGATTCTGACCTTGGGTGACTACGGAGTTTGCGCGTTCTCTCCGTATCTGCGTGGGTTTCCTCTGGGTGCTCCAGTTTCCTCCCGCAGTCCAAAGATGTGCAAGTTAGGTGGATTGGCCATGCTAAATTGCCCCTTTAGTGTCCAAAGGTTAGGTGGGGTTACGGGGATAGGGCAGGGAGGGGGGGGAGGTTTTGGGCCAAGGTAGCATACTCTTTCGGAGAGCCGGTCCAGACCAGATGGGCTGAATGGCCTCCTTCTGCACTGTCGAGATTCTGTCTGCTTTACTTTTTGTCATACAACTGAGTTTATGCATTCCTCCTGATTCTGCCTTATCAACATGTCACCAGCATTCAACTAAAAAAAGATCTCAGGTATAATTAAAATTGTGTCAATTCTCTGGACGAAAGGCTGATAGTGAAGTTGGTTGTGAGTTGATTTCTCAAACCTGTTAGGTATGACAATTGCCTCCCAAATATAATACTGCCTAATAGTCCTCTGCCCAAAACTCTCCTCCTTCCTGACAGGGTGACTGACTTTATAGCAATTACCGAATTCAGGGCAGTTCTGACTCATGAACTGTTGCCCACAGGGAGATCTGGCATAAGTACTGGAACTCATTCCCGCTGTGACCCATATCTGACAGGAAGACAGAGAACAAGCACATTCATTTCCTCAGCCGAGGCTGAGCTATAACAGAAATGAAAGGACACTAAAACACACTGCATTGCACACAGCCACCGCCTGACTATTTAGTATATTAAGGGCAGATCTTCCCACCTCAAAGCCTGCTGAGGTTTTAGGCAAGTAAATGTTTTCTGCACATTACATTCTTCAGAAACGTCGCTCTCCATCAATCTGAGACTGCAAAGAGAAAAGCACGGCTTTGTCAAAGGGACACACTTTGTAAATGCTGATCATTTCCTCCAGTCTCATTCTGCACATCTCTCGCAGGGAAAGAAAATGCCAAAGATACAAATTTGAGGAAAGATCTCTTTAAAGGTTCTCTTGATGAATCTCTCTGCGCCCCAGAGTCATTTCAATAAAATACAGAGTCCTTCGATTTTCTTGGAATAAGAATTCCTGAGTATTTATTACATTGGTTGGAAGAACACATATTCAAGGTTGCGCATTACACTGGAGTCCAAGTAATCCAGTAATTTATAATCATGTTGCACACTTCGATCTTCTTTATTATTTATTGGACATGGGACGAAACAATCATTCTATCTCCTAGGAATTATTAACTCTTCAATATGGCCCAACATTCGAAGGAAGGCAAGTGTCTTTTACAAACTCAAGACATACCAGAACTTGTAAAGCCAATTAATACTATTGAAGTGTAGCGACCATTGTAATGTAGGAAATATGGCAGTCAAATTGCGCACAGTACGATCTCACAAAAAGCAATGTGATCATCTGGCTTTAGTGATGTTGGCAGAGAGATAAATGTTGGCCAGAATCAGCAGTCAATGACATTGGCAACTGATCCATAGTTACCAAAGGCAACTGTCTATACTGAGCAAAAGATGCTGACTGTTTAACAACAAAAAGAGCAATTTACATTGAAATAACACTTTTAACATAATGAAATATCCCACAACACTTCATTGGAGCATTGTAAAATAAAAGTATGAGATCGCACCACATAAGATAATGGTAAGCCAGATTGTTATGACACCCTGGGTCAGTGCATGATCAATTCCAGCCCCACGTGAGCCGCAGTCGTAACATGGTTGAAATTAACTTTTATTTTTAACAACACAATGCCTTTGGCTGCCCAGTAACTGCGGGCTAAACACAATTAACTTTTTATTATTAACAGTAACTATAATGAAATAGGCAACAATTGCAACTGGTTAACTACTATCTAATCTCTAACCCCCACCCCTTTTAATTTACTCCACCCACTACACACACACAAAAAAGACAAACACAGAGAGGAAAGAGGGGGATAAACTAATGATGAGAGTAAAAAGGTGAGAGTTTGCTGTACGTCTTCCAGTTCATTTATTTTTTTCAGTCTAGGCTTTCAGATGGCTGTTATCTAACTTTTCAGCTTGTAATGGTTTTCACTGCACACTCACAGAAATAGCAGGCAGCCAGCATTCAAGCGAGCAAGAGAGATTCTTCTTTCAAGGTCGAGAAGCTTCTGCCTGAAGACAGTAGGCAGCAGAGCAGAGATAGAGGGAGCTGTTTCCACCTTGAGGGTATAATGGCTTCTCCAGGATTCTTTCCAAAAAACCCCACCTTACATAGAACAGTACAGCACAGAACAGGCCCTTCAGCCCTCGATGTTGTGCCGAGCAACGATCACCCTACTCAAACCCACATATCCACCCTATACCCGTAACCCAACAACCCCCCCCCACCTTACTTTTTTTTAGGACACTACGGGCAATTTAGCATGGCCAATCCACCTAACCCGCACATCTTTGGACTGTGGGAGGAAACCGGAGCACCCAGAGGAAACCCACGCACACACGGGGAGGACGTGCAGACTCCGCACAGACAGTGACCCAGCCGGGAATCGAACCTGGGACCCTGGAGCTGTGAAGCATTTATGCTAACCACCATGCTACCGTGCTGCCCGGGAACCGATCGCTGTCAGTTGCCAGGCAGAATAATGTTGCTGTGACACCCTGGGCGAGTGCGTGGTCAATTTCAGTTCCACAAGCTCCGGAGTCCCAAAACAAGTGAGTTAACCAATAATGAATATCAAGTCTCTGAGATCTTTTGCCTTGACTGCTTCAATGACTTACAGGCACCAGATTTGTAAGTGAAACACAACAACTGTTTATTTATAACAAAACAGAGACAAGGCATGCTGTACCTATCGTAGAATAATGTCCAGCTAATCTACTACACCCCCTTCCACCATCCCACTTCTACCCCAGCATACACAAGACAGACATATGCAGAGGAAGGAAAAGGCATAAAATAATAGGGATTAAATGGAAAAAAGAAAGATGAATATCCTTATTGCTGATACTGAAATGGTTACCGCTGGCTATCTTCCAAGGATGTGGAGTGTTGGAACGAATAGTTGGATTTCTAATGAGGTTCTTCTGGCAGGTGCATTCAGTCAGAACTCCTGGGCTACAGGCTTTCCACCACAGCCTCAGATTGTGTAATTTTTATTTGTTTCTATCGCCACCAGAATGACCAACAGCTTGTCTGAGATGAGCAGAGTATCAGAGAAGCAGCTTCCACAACATCTGAGAGAGGTCTGGTAACCATTAAGGGAGTGAAACCCAAAAGATTCCCTCCAGTTCTGTCTTCAGGCATTAAACAGGATAGAGAGGAAAAGCTGGCTGTGCCGTTTACCTGGAGTGAACTCCAGCTGAGGTGTTTGAGAGAACTCTACCCTTATTTGGGAGAGAGAAAGCAACAAAGATGTTCAGCTCTGAATTAAATCAGAAACTAAAATCAGATGTAGCCTTCCTGCCCTTTGCAAAACATTCCGGAAAGGTCAGCACCAATCAGCTTAGGTTATCAGCTGACAGCCCGGCAAAGTAATAATAATAATCTTTATTAATGTCATGAGCAGGCTTACATTAACACTGCAATGAAATTACTGTGAAAATCCTCCAGTCGCCACACTCCGGCGCCTGCTCAGGTATACTGAGGGAGATTCAGAATGCCCAATTCAACAAACAAGCCCGTCTTTGGGCTGTGGGAGGAAACCGGAGCGCCCGCAGGAAATCCACGCAGACATGGGGAGAAGATGCAGACTCTGCATCTGCACGTACCCACGTGGCCTGCTGTGACTGGGCCATGTTCAGCAACACCACTGCGATTTCCAGGTGGCTCTGGGGCATGGCCGTCTGTGAGACAGCAACCCTGTCCTGGGTCTCAGCCTTGCATTGGCCTGGGGTATTCTGTGTAGGCTGAGGCCTGCAGTTAATGCCCCAGGTCTTGGACATGCTAATCCACAGCCAAAACCGTTGCCCCCAATGCCTCCACTGCGGAATCAACCTGTGCAGTGTTGGCCTGAATGGCACGCAAGGCCGGCACCACCTCTTGCCCCTGCACACGGTTGGACTCCTATAACTACACCTGTAGGTACTGGATACTCGTTGGCAACCCCTCATGTAATCCCTGACTCTGTGACTGCCTCTCCTCTATGGATCAGACTACCTGTTCCAGAAGCTTGTGACCCATCTGGACAGCAGCTTGTTCCTTGGGTCTGCCTGCCCTCTGACCTTCTGCCCCCCCCCCCCCCCCTCGACAGTTCCTACCTCCACCTGCTGCACCAGAGTTGGTGTGTGGTGAGCACGAGAGAGTATTCCAGGAGCCTCTTCACTAAAGTACCCAACCTAGGTGAGTGTCTCTGGGATAGAACAAATAAAAATACAGCACAGGAACAGGAGGGTGTCGGAGACAGCTGTGAGAGAACATCACTGTCATCCTCCGAGCTGAGCTCCAGGGTCTCCCTCGTCTTGGCAGAGGGCTGGTGTCCGAGCTGCTCTCACCACCACTTTCTCGGCTCGGGGGTTCTCCGGCTATGGCACTGTCTGGGTGCAGGGGGCGCCCCACCTCCAGCAGGTCCAACAAAACTCTAGGCAAGATACATGATTAGATCGTGGGCCAGGTGGTACAGGGTACACCTCCTTTCTTCCACGGCGTCCAGGAGTATCTCCAGTTCAGTGTCGGTGAAGCGTTGAGCTGCTCCCCTTGGTGGCTGGGATGGTGTGTGCAGAGCGTGCAGTGTATATATGCAGATGCAGCTTGTCAGTCTCCTGAGTATCAATCATGAATCCGGCGAATCCAGCCCCATTTCTCATTGGAATCGATTGTGTTACCCGTGGCATCGGTGCTAGCCCCTTAACGGTAACAGAATTGGTCCAGGTGTGGTGCCAGTTTTTCTGTCGTGAAAGTCCATGGGCGAAATTCTCCGCACCCGCGGAAAGTCGGCAAACCGTCGTAAAAATCGGGACCGTTTTACGACGGTCGCGAAGGCTTCATTTCCCGACGGATTCACTTCCTGGAAATGGGCTAGTAGCGCGGCCGCGTCAATTACGTGCGTGATGACGACGGAACGCGACGACGACACGAACCCGCCCATGTGACGCCGCCCGACGCCGTAAAAAGGCGCGGGCGACCACAGAATCTGTCGGGCAGGATGTCGGAGCCGAGGAGAGCTGCTCCTCGCTTTGTAGATGCAGACGTCGAGGCGCTGCTCGATGCCGTGGAGCAGAGGAGGGGCATCATCCGCCCGCGGAGAGGGCATCGCCAACCTGCCAGCATGGTACGCCAGGCCTGGCGTGACGTGGCTGCTGCCGTCAGTGCTGTGGGGCAGACCCCTCGCTCAGCAGAGCAATGTCGGAAGAAGCTACACGACCTCACCAGGTCTGCCAGGGTAAGTGCGATGAGGGTGCCCCCTAGTCACAACCATCCCTCCCCCTTAACTGCCCGGGGGGGGGGGGGGGGGGGGGGGGAGAGAGAGAGAGGGATTGGGGCAGAGTTATTTGAGGGTGGTTCACAAAGTTGTCACAGACCCAGCGCTCTGGCCCCGAGGAGAGATGCAATCGTCTGATGACAACTTGCCCCCCCCAAACTGTGCCAGTATCTGAACGGACTGCTGATACCTACCGTTTTGTAATGATCTACCTATGTTCCCTCCCCCAACAGGCCAAGGCCGGTCATAACCACCGTGAGCGGCACAAGACTGGAGGGGGTTCGCCCAACATGCACCCCCTCAGCACCTTTGAACAGAGGACACTGGACCTTGTTGGGGGGTCTGCCACCCGCGATATCGCGCAATGCGAGGTTGGCGGAACTGCAGCAAGTGAGACAACCCTCCCTGACAAACACCCCCCCCCTCCCCCATCCTCTGTCCCTTCACAAACCCTGCCCACTGGGACACCTCCCCCATCCTCTGTCCCTTCACAAACCCTGCCCACTGGGACACCTCCCCCATCCTCTGTCCCTTCACAAACCCTGCCCACTGGGACACCTCCCCCATCCTCTGCCCCTTCACAAACCCTGCCCACTGGGACACCTCCCCCATCCTCTGTCCCTTCACAAACCCTGCCCACTGGGATACCTCCCCCATCCTCTGTCCCTTCACACACCCTGCCCACTGGGACCGTCCAGCGGCCTGCCGAGCAAATCGAAATAACCCGTCTCATTCTCTTCCCTAGGACGTGATGCCCAACGACCAGGGCCGTCTGCCTCCAGACGGAGACAGGAATCTGCCGCCACCTCACCCGGGGCCTCACAACAGAGGGTGCCCGATCAGCGGGCAGCCCTATCCGCCCCAACCCAATCTGCGGACCAGGACGCACAGAGGTTTCGAAGTCCACCACCACCACCAGAAATGGCCAGGGACAACCCTCCTGTCGCTGAGCAGCCCCACACCATGGACGAGGCCCTAAGCATTGAGAGCGTCGGGCTTGCGGCACTGCTTTCTCCCACCACATCCATCATCCCAGAGATACACACCCCAGCGGGCCTATTTAGTGATGAGTCTCCTGGGGCACAGTCTGGTTGGCACATCACAGCTGAGCAGGTACAGCAGGTGGAGGTCGGAGCAACAGAGGGCCCGGACTCGCGGAGGCCAGACCAGGCCCAGGATGCAGCTGGCTCCCAGACGTTTTCTGAGTTCCTGGAGTTTATCAACCCACCCGCACAGCCGATGCCTCAGGAAACCCAGGGAAACAATGACGGGATGAGGGCTTCCTTCCAGACTCTGCAGACGCTGTTAGAGGAGTCGAACCGCGTCCAAGAGCAGGGAGTGGTGCCGCTCATGGCAGAGACCCAGTCCGACACCGCACGGGTGGCATCCGCGGTGGAGGCAATGGGTCAGGTTATGCAAGACGTTGGGGTTAATGTGCACGCGTCATCCTCGGCCCTGGACAGGGTTGCCCTCTCACAGGCAGCAATGTGCCAGAGCCAAAACGACATTGCCGGCGCCCTGCGGGCCATGGCCGAGTCTCAGCAGGTCATTGGCCAGTCGCAGCACGCCATGGCACAGTCCCAGCAGTCGATAGCACAGTCCCAGCAGTCGATAGCACAGTCCCAGCAGTCGGTCGCGGAGACCATCAACCGCCTGACACATGTGCTGGATGGCGTCGTGCACACACAGGTTGAGATCGCACAGTCCCTGGCGGGAATGTCTAACTCCCCGGACTCCGTCTCTGCAAACCTTCGGATCCTGGTGGATACCGTTGCAGGCCTCCAGGACTGGCAGCGCCAGGTGTCGGTGGTGCGACGGGGAACCTCCCCGCTCGCACCTCTGTCCCAAAGTGAGGCCCGGGGGCCACCGGGCTCCCCGAGGGAGGAGGAGGTTTCGGGGCCCGTCCCATTAACTCCATCACAGGACGTCCCGGAATTCTCGGCCTCCCCCCGTCCCATCCCTGGTGCATCGGGTGGGCAGCAGGCAGAGCAGGGTGGCACAATGTCACCCGAGACGCCCGCAGAGCAGCCTGGCCCATCAAGGCCGGGTCGCCCCAGGAAACGCATAGCCAAGGAGAAACGAGTCGAGGGGGGCGATTCGCAGCAATCCTCCTCCACTCCTGCTGTATCATCTGGGGATTCACTTAGACGTAGTGGTAGGACCCGTAAGGCAACTAAGATAGACACTGAGTAAGTTGGCACGGGTGAAGGGCACAGTTTAGTTGTAGGGGCTAGGGCACCTGTAAATAATTGTTAATATTAAACGCACTGTTCCACCTTACTTGTAATACCGTGTGATTGTTCCACAGCCACAGGAATTGTGATGGTGACCGAGTGTCGCTGGGGGTGACGGGTGGTGAAACCTCGGTGCCGGGTGTGCAGTCCCTGCCCCTAACCCCCTCCCACAGCTAGCCCACGCGGGCACGTGATGGAGTGTCAGTGACGAACTCAGCGGCCACCAAGGTGGATGGTTCAGCTATTGCCATGGGTCAGACTCTCTCTAACGATTCTGAGCTCACAGCTCTTCACAGAGCGGGCTGTCATCATTCCACATGGCACTGATCACACCCGCTGACACAGCCATCAATGTTGTGCCATTCCGTCTGTACCCAGTGATAAGCGTCATGTCGAAGTGGAGCAGTGTACACTGAGGGTGGGGGGGGGTTGTGGTGGTGGCAGTTGTGTGGTGACCCTCTGCATGACTAGCGATGCAGGTGGTGGTTTGGTGTTCATCGGGGACGTCACATGCGATGCGTGAACCGTGCTGCCACCAGGGCGTCGCGTGCCCGCCGTCCTTGCCGGGTCCGTCGTGCCGCCTCCTGGACATCACCAGCACCTGGGTCGTGTCTGCGTGCTGCGCCCGCCACTCCGCCAGCGTCCTCCTCCTCCTCCTCCTCCTCCTCCTCCTCCTCCTCCTCCTCCTCCTCCTCTGTGCTGGCACCACTGCCACTAGCTTCTCCCTTCGCCTCCTGCAACAGGTCATCTCCCCTCTGCATCGCGATGTTGTGCAGCGCACAGCAGACCACTACAATGCGAGCGACCCTGTCGGCCTGGTACTGCAGGGCCCCTCCGGAGCGGTCCAGGCACCTGAATCTCATCTTCAGGAGGCCAAGGCAGCGCTCCACCACACCCCTGGTTGCTGCATGGGCCTCGTTGTATCGTGTTTCCGCATTGGTCTGAGGCCTCCGTATAGGCGTCATCAGCCAAGACCTCAGCGGATAACCCCTGTCACCTAGCAACCAGCCCCTCAGCCGGGGTGGACGTCCCTCAAACATCGCAGGGATGAACGACTGCGCTAGTATGTAGGAGTCATGCACACTCCCTGGGAACCTTGCACAGACGTTCATGAACCTCATGTGGGGGTCGCATACCACCTGGACATTAATGGAGTCTGTCCCCCTCCTGTTTGTGAACACTTCCTTGTCCATAGCAGGCGGGCGTATGGGGACGTGAACACAGTCGATTGACCCCTGAACCCTCGGTATCCCGGCCACACTGGCAAATCCACGGGCTCGTGAGTCTTGACTTGCTTGGTCCTCGGGAAAGGTGATGTAGCGATCGGCGATGGCATAGAGGGCGTCGGTCACATCCCGGATGCACCTGTGCACCGATGACTGGGAGATCCCAGAGACGTCCCCGCTCGGAGACTGGAAGGAGCCGGTAGCATAGAAGTTCAGAGCGACCGTCACCTTGATGGCAACCGGGATCGCGTGTCCTCCCCCCGTTCCACGTGGGGCGAGGTGCGACAGGAGTTCGCAGATATGTATCACCGTCTGCCTACTCAGCCGGAGTCTTCTCCTGCAGGTGATGTCCGGCATTGTTAGGAAAGAGACCCGGACACGGTACACCCTCGGCTTTGGTCGTCGCCTCTGACGCCGTGGCTGCACCCTCACTCTCTCCTCTTCCTCTTCCTCCTCCTCCTCCTCCTCCTCCTCCTCCCCCCCCCCCCCCCCCCCCCATGCTGCTCGACGACTGGCAACTCCTCGGCCCTTCCCTCTGCTGCTGCAGCTGGCCCTGCAGCCACTGCGGGTTGTGGGTGTGGATGCTGCTGCATCTCCAAATCCAGTAGAGCGGCCCCAACCACTGCGCAGAACATAGCCGTTCTGTTCCCATGCATCGTGCTAACCTACAGAAGGGTGGTGGGAGGCAGAGAAACGGGACATGTTAGACGGACGTTAGTCGACACCTCGGCAGCCGCCAGCCACGGGATACCAGTGTGTCCCGGTGGCCTGGTCGCGCTGCTGACACGCGGTGAGCCTAACCCCTGGTCACTTTCTGCATCCAACGGCCAGTAAACTATGGCCTCCTCACGGGTGCGTCAGTGGCCTGTGGCCGGAAGCCACAGGGGAACCAGCGGCCGTGTCCTCGTCACCTGCACACCATGGCATGCTGGCAGACATTTTGTTACGGGGTTGGACGGCTCACTCTCTACCTAACCCCCCCCCCCTCCGTCGCCCCCCACTGCCTCCCCCGTCTCCCCCACTGCCTCCCCCGTCTCCCCCACTGCCCCCTCCGTCGCCCCCACTGCCCCCTCCGTCTCCCCCACTGCCCCCTCCGTCTCCCCCACTGCCCCCTCCGTCCCCCCCACTGCCCCCGTTCTGGACCCCCTCCCGTTCCCAGGGATGCCTTCCCCGTTTGTGGCCAGACTCGAGCGGTGCGCTGAGCGGTGCGCTGAGCGGTGCGCAGAGTGGTGCCCTGACCTCCTCCAAGCAGTCGTCAGCCAGGCCGACTGGTTGACGAATTTAAAAAGCAGGTGTGTTTCACGACGTCCAAACAGGGCGCCATGACGTCGGGACTTCGGCCCATCCGGGCCGGTGAATAGCGGGGGGGCTCTCAGTGGCGATTCTGGTCGTGTCAGGGGCGGGAAGGAGGCGTTTGTCGGGAAACGCAACTCCGACAATTTGCGGGGTTCGGAGAATAGCGGGAGGGCGTAGGAACAGCGTCGCCGTAAAAATTTCCGACGCCCGCTATTCTCCGAACCGTCGTGAGTCCGGAGAATCGAAACCCATGAATTCTGCATTGGTGTCAGCACTTAGTCTCAGAAGCGGAGAATCCCAGCCAAGATGTTTTCCACTGCAGTGGTTTTAAATTTTTTCCGTGCAGTGAATTCCTTCTGGAAATACTGCTGGACACCGGACAGCCCTAGTGAATACTTACAGACCTCCCAGAGACACATTCCAAAATGTTAGAAAACCAATGTTCACCATTTAAATGGTAATTTATATTAGATTCCAGAAAGCCCAGTGGTGGAGGACAGAACTAGAGTCAATCTTTACCTATTGTAAGCATTTATTTACAAACGAGATGCACATCGCTAAAACCTCTGATGCACCTCTGAACTCAACAGCCAGTTTTACTCTGTTCTTATTTACACAGGAATCCCCTCATTAATACTTACCCATTTCAATATAATTAACATAGAAACACAGAAAATAGGAGCAGGAGGAGGCCATTCAGCCCTTTGATCCTGCTCCACCATTCATTCTGATCACGGCTGATCATCCAACTCAATAGCTGATCCCACCTTCTCCCATAACCTTTGATTAAGATACAATTAACGATGCAGTTGTTCAACACTAGGGGCTAGATTCTCCGATTCTCCCGCTGCATGTTTTCCGACGGCGCGCCGTTCGCTGGTGGCAGGCTTCTCTCTTCCCGCCACTTGTCAATGGGATTTCCCATTGAAACCAACCCATGCTGCTGGGAAACCCACGGGCGGGGTTGCACTGCCAGCGGGATCAGGGACTCCCAATGGCTGGAGAATTCCGGCCTAGATTTTTTTGAAAGTTGTTCAAAGCCCTATGTGTCTTGCAGGAGACGGGGAAAGCACAAACCTCACGATGGTGCATAATTTTGGAAAAGTCGCACACTGCTCTCCCTCAGCCAACTCTCCAGTGAAACACTTGAACTGTAATCCTCCTTAAATATAATATGCTACCATTTGGCCAAGTGCTGATCTTTGAAGAGGCAGGAGAGGACAAATCGCTCTATAAAGAATAAAGCGTGTCTTTATGTAAGTGACTTATCTCATCCTCCAAATGTTCCATGTTCAACTCATCACTCTGAAATGAAGGGAACACAACAGAACACAACAGGCAAAATCCTACAAATCGTCAGCCGATCTATTTTTGATGGTAACAGAAGAAAGTTTGTTCAGGAAGGGCAGGAAGCGAGAGAAACTGATTATCCTTATCTGTTCAGACAAGCAGCTGGAACCTTGGGCGGGATTCTCCCCTACCCGGCGGGGCGGGGGGTCCCGGCGTAGCGGTGTGGTGCCAAACACTCCGGCGTCGGGCCTCCCCAAAGGTGCGGAATTCTCCGCACCTTTGGGGGCCAAGTCCTCACATTGAGGGGCTAGGCCCGCGCCAGAGCGGTTGGCATCACGCCGACTGGCGCCAAAACCGGCACCAGCGGCCTTTGATGCCCGGCGCCGGGGCTGGCCTAAAGGCCTTCGCCGGTTCGCGCATGCGCCTGTGGTGACATCAGCGGCAGCTGCCGCTGACGTCACCACCGGCGCATGCACGCTGGGGGATTCTCTTCCACGTCCGCCATGGTGGAGGCTGTGGCAGTGGCGGAAGGGAAAGAGTGCCCCCATGGCACTGCCCGCCCGCCGATCGGTGGGCCCCGATCGCGGGTCTGGCCACCGTGGGGGCACCCCCCGGGGTCCGATCGCCCCCCGCCCCCTCCAGGACCCTGGAGGCCCGCTCGCGCCGCTGATCCCGCCACCACCAGAGGTGGTTCAAACCTTGGTGGCAGGAGAGGCCTCCCAGCAGCGGGACTTCGGCCCTTCGCGGGCCGGAGAATCGCCGCAGGGGGCCCGCCGCTCGGTGCGGTGCGTTTCCTGCCCCCGCCAATTCCCGGGTGGCGGAGAATTTCTGCCACGGCGGCGGCAGGATTTTAGGCGGCCCCAGCGATTCCCCCCTGCTGGGGGTCGGAGAATTTCGCCCCTTATCTGTAAGAACTGCACCTTCAGCAACACAACACAATTAAAACTGCTTAAAATTTCAACCTACAGTCAATGAGCCTGGGCGGGTGGGGCGTCGGGGTGAGGAGGGGGGTGCGCTGGCAGGGGACTTGAACTCACAAGCGTTTTCTCTCGAGGAGAAAATATTACCAACTAGCCAAGTATGGTCCACCAAAGAGAGATGGAAACATAAATGCCAGAAGCACTTGGTGTCACCACAATGCAAGAGTAATAACTGCAGAGTTCAATTCGAGCCGCAGGAACAGAGAGTGAACTTTGCTGCTGGGTCACAGCAGATATCCCGTCTCCTTTAATATTTGCCAGGGTGCAAGTTTCAAGTCAGGTTATTGGTTGAAGCAACACAAATTGAAGCAGAAACTCTAAACGACAAGCCTCAATATAGCCCAGAGAACCTGCTGAAAGAATAGATCTTCCTGGCACCCAGTCTCCAGGAGTTGTGGCGGTTTGTGTTTGACTTTCTTCTTAGCAATCCAGAGGCATGCGCTGGGTCTCAAATCATATGAAAAGCACCTTTGTTGAGCAGAAGGAGCAACTCAGTCCAACAAACCCAAACAGGATTACAATTCAGACTCAGAGGAATCCATCTCATCAGATGTGTTGTGTGCAGGTTAACAATTACCTTTCAGAGAGGAAAATAATTATTCAGAGTGATGGCCTGACAGGTCAAAACATTTTATTGTCTTTAATATTTTGGGGTACTGTCGTGTTATTCTGTGGGGAAGGTTTGTAAGGGCAGCACGGTGGCACAGTGATTAGCTCTGCAGTCTCACGGTGCCGAGGTCCCAGGTTCGATCCCGGCTCTGGGTCACTGCCCGTGTGGAGTTTACACATTTTCCTCGTGTTTGCGTGGGTTGCGTCCCACAACCCAAAGATGTGCAGGGTTGGTGGATTGAACATGCTAAATTGCCACTTTAACTGGAAAGTATGAATTGGGGACTCCAAATTTATTGAAAAAAAGGTTTAAGACTTTGTGTGAAAATATTTAATTAAGCTGGGGACTGATTGTGTGGTAGGGTTTGAGACATGAAAGGAGTGTAGGTGTTAAAGGCATGCATTCGCAGTCAGCGTGGCCAAGTGAATTTTCAATAAGTGAAGAAGTAGTGGTTTAAAATTTGCATTGGTGGATAAGTAAGGGTTTGGAGTTTCAGCTGTTAAATTTCAATGGAGAGTAAAAGGTTTTACAACTTGGCAAACACCATAAATAAATAAGAAAAGGTTTTAAATTTTAGTTGGCCCAAAAGGGATGGAAATGGAGAAAACATGAAAGCTTTTTCTGTTTTGGGAGTTATTTCAAAGAAGTGTTGAGGACAATGGAATCGAAGATAAAAGAGAAAAAGGATAATTAAGGAGAGATGTTGGGCGTGTGGCTATGTGAGACCTCCTGTGGTACAGCTCAGTGTTGGGGAAAGGGCCGTGAAGGTGCCAGGTTTGAAGCAGACATTCCAGCCACATCAGCAAAGTGTCTGTTTTTCAGAAAGCAGAGCTTTGCTTTTGACGTTTTTAGAATTTCCACAGCAGAGCGAAAAGAAAGTTGAGAAGTCCTGTGACATGCCTTTCCTGCAGCAAAAGTAGGTTTGCCTTCTGGTAATATTACTCAAAATGTGCAGTTAAACATCTCTAAGGTGGTGTTGCAAAAAGGGTGTTTACCTGTGTATCTAACCAAGTGAGGTTCTTTTGAGGAATGTTCTGTGTAACTGTTGGGCCAGCAGTGCTGGAAAAAACTGCAAAGCCTCTTCAGGGAGGCCAGAGTGAGCAGGCTGACATACCCAAACCCGCACACACCGCACCCGGAGGGCGGGCAAATCCCTACCCTGCACCACATGCCGGTACCCATTCCGGCTGGGTGCCCTGGCCACTGAGGCCACCAGCTACCCACCCCTGGGCTGCATGCGTTGGACTTTGCTGGGGGAGGGAGAAGATAGGAGGGGGACCACTGGACCTGCGGCCCCTCACTGTTGCCGAGCAGATGGCCCTGGACGTGATCGGTGGCCAAGAGGAACGAGAGATGGCCAAGGTGGAGCTCGGCTGCGGACGAGGAAGTGAGTTGTGGTTCCCTGTGACACATGTAAAATCCCCACAATACCCTCACCCCCACACCACCACCTCCCGCGCCCACCCCCAATCCCCCCGGCCCGCAGTCTGATCATGCATTTTGTCTTGTGTCTTGCAGGACCTGCTGGAGATGGGGCGGGTCCATCAGACATCCCCCTCCTCCTGCCAGTGGCACTGCCGGAGCACCTCCATGAGCCAAGCAGTGACGCTGAGAGCAGCTTGTACACCAGCCCTCCGGCCGAGACTCAGGACACCCCAGAGCTCAGGTCGGTGAATGACACAGATTTCCCGTGACAGCTGTTTCTAACACCCTCCACCATCCCAGAGATACTCACCTTGGTTGGGCACTTTAGTGAAGAGGCTCCTGGGACACTCTGCTGCTCACCATACAGTTGACCCGGTACAGCAGGTAGAGGTAGGAGCACCCGAGTGGGCGGACGGTCGGAGGGCTGTCCAATCCCAGGGACTAGCTGCCGTCCGTGATCTCAGCCACCTAGAAGGACAAAGGAACCAGGAGCTTGGTAACACCAAACACCATCCTGGCTTGGAAATATATGTTCGTTTTTAGTGATGGGTCAATACGTGAAGACTCCCTAACTAACAGCACTTTGGAGGTTCCTGAATGTTGCTCACTATCTTCTCAAGAACAATTAGGACTGGGCAATAAATGTTGGCTTTCCTAGCAGTGCCCACATCCCATGAATGAATTTTGAATAAAATGTTGACTGAATGTAAATGCTCACCAGTGTGCCTCAATCCGAACTTCCACATGATCAGCAGAGTACCCTATTCATGGTGGTGGTGATAAACAGGCCCCAAAGCCTGTCCACCATTTACAAGACACAAGTCAGGAGTGTAATGCAATACTCTCCACTTGACGGGATGAGTGCAGCTCCAACAACACTCAAGAAGCTCGATATCATCCAGGACAAAGCAGCCTGCTTGATGGCTCCCCCATACACAAACATTCAACCCCCAAAGTGCTGGAAAAACGCAGCCTTTTTTTTACTCTTTAATGACTTATGGATGTCACTGGCCAGGCCAACATGTGCCTTTGATCTGAGTGACTTTCTAGACCATTTCAAGGGGCAGCTAAGAGTCAAGTGCATTGCTGTAGGTTTGGAGTCGCACGTAGGCCAGACCGGGTAAAGAAGGCAAATTTCCTTAGAATCATAGAATTCTCGGATCTGTACAGTGCAGAAGTAAGCCATTTGGCCCCTCGAGTCTGCACCGACCCTACCCAGGCCCACTCCCCCACCCTATCCCCGTAACCCCACCTAACCTCTTGGGCAAGGGGAAATTTAGCTTGGCCAATTCACCTAATCTGCGCACCTTTGGAATTTGTGATGAAACCGGAGCACCAGGAGGAAACCCACGCAGACACAGGGAGAATGAGCAAACTGCACACAGTCACCCGAAGTCTGAATTGAACCCGGGTCCCTGGAGCTGTGAGGCAGCAGTGCTAACTATTGCCACCCTGCCATCCCTCTCGAAAGGATGTTAGTTTCATGGACACAATGACTGAGACGAGCTTTCAATTCCAGATTTTTATCAATTGAATTTAAATACCACCAGCTTCCTTGGTGGGATTTGAACATATGTCTCCAGAGCAATTGCCTGGATCACTGGATTACCGATCCTGTGGCATGACCAACATAGTTAATATTTTGAGTCTGATGGGATGCTTCTTCAGAACCGATTCAGTTTGAAAGAAGAGTCACAATGCACTCAGAATGTTACCGCTGTTTCTCTCTCCACAGATGATGCCAAGCTTTTTCCAGCACTTTCTGTTTCTGATACTTAATGTATTTTTAAAAAAATTCTCCTATCTGCTCACAGTTCAGGAGGTAACATATTTAGTTCAAAGAAACAAAATATTTTAAAATTTATAGCCTTTGTCTCCATATCCGACAGCAGTTGTTTTCATTCATTCATGCATTTATTGCCCATCCCTAATTGCCCTTGAGGAAGTGCTGGCGAGCCATCTTCTTGAATACAACTTGCAAGGTGAATTCAGAGTGCAACTAAGAGTCAATCACATTGCTGAGGATCTGGAATCACATTTACTTCAAACTGCGTAAAGATGGCGGGTTTTCTTCACTGAAGGGCATTGGTGAACCAAATGGATTTTACTGAAATTCCAATAGATTTGTGGTCACCATTTGCTTTTTTTCCCCATTTATTTATTTAATTGAATTTAAATTCCACAGTTTCTGTGATGGACTTTGAATTTATGTTTTCAGATATGAGTCCAGGCTTTTGGCCTCCTTCTATCACATGTTTTTTAGTATTGCTTTCACTCAGCACTGACCTTTATTCTTCGGTTAACGCATTCTGATACCTTAGCTTTATGCAACTATTCGCACCTCCTCCTGCTATAAACACTTATTCTATTTTGTAATCTACATATCTTTATTAAGATCTCTCCTCGCTTCCACAAATCACTGATCTTCTACTCTGTTCCAGCTGCTCTACCCCCTCCAATACAGTATAGAGAGAGGCAAGGTGGCACAATAGTTAGCACTGCTGCCTCACAGCACCAGTGACCCAGAATCGATTCTGACCTCGGGTGCCTGTATGGAGTTTGCACATTCTCTCCTTGTCTGCGTGGGTTTCCTCCGGGTGCTCCGGTTTCCTCCTACAGTCCAAAGATGTGCGGGTTAGTTGGATTGGCCATGCTAAATTGCCCCTAAGTGTCCAAAGGTTAAGTGGTGTTACAGTGTTAGGGCGGGGATTGGGCTTGTGTAGGGTGGCCTTTCGAATAGTTGGTGCAGGCTCAATGGACCGAATGGCCTCCTTCACAACCATCTGTCACTGGCAACGGTGCTACTACTGAGCTACGGCTGACACCTGTGATGCTACACTGTAATTCCAGGGATGTATGGATGGGGATTTAGTTTAACCAGCTATTGATCATTCATTGTGGCTCCCACCAAGAATGTTGCCTCACTGGGATCTATAATTCTGTTCATGACTGGGTTGTAGGCAGCATTGAGCTAAAATGACGAGAATAAGAAGATTGGTAGTAACTATTTTAGTGAGATGGTTTTTAATAAATGTAACACCTCATTTTCTATCATGGAGACACATCGTCTTGGTTGTGCAGTCAACTCCATTGAGCGCTTCTAAAGCTATTAGAGTGAAAACAGTGGATTAGTGTAGTGTACATGTTGCTGTAGCAGGAAATCCGCCGCCCTGTCTTTCATCAGATTTACCCCTGTAAATATTCAGCTGAATATATTCTGACCACAAAGTCACTGGGCATGCGTGTTGTTAGCGGCACAGTGGGGCACAAAAGGAAGAGGGTGGACTGGGTATCTCCTTAACTGGTGAGAATGAAGGATTGAAAAATAAACACAGTAAGGATTGAGAGACGGGCTGGATTCTCCGATTTGCAGACTAAGTGATGATGCTGGCGTGTGAACAGTGGTGTTTTACGCCAGAAAAAATGGCACAAAAGCTGTACCGATCCTCTGTCCAGTGGGGGGCTAGCATGGCTCCTGGCTTTACCTGCGGATACGGCTGGCCAATTGTTGGTCCATGGCCGCCCATGATTTCGGCGCAAATGGGGATCCTCCGGCCGATCGCCGAACCCAATTGCAGCATCAGCGACTGGAGAAACCCGCCCAGGGTGAATAAACAAGGTAAGTTCAATGTCAAATCAGATATGGGGGCGGGGGGGAGAAAGGTTTGATTGAGAGAGGAAAAAAGGGACAGAAAGGAAAAGTAAAACCAAATTAAAGTTTCTGATTTTGGCATTTCTAAAATCTCCCAGAAAATTTAAAACCTGAAGAAATGAATTTGGCAATTGTAATAATTGATCTCGATGCCAGAGAAGCTAATTGGAAGTCATTAGCATGTGTCAGGTCTTTAAATCAGATACTCAGGCTTTTAATGACTAGGTCTAACTTTCTGTGGCGAGTTCGATGGTGAGAATGTTATGTTTCATGAAGCGAACAGCTGAACGGTGAAACTTGGACAACCACGTTTGCACGTTCCCGTCACATCCCACTTCTGCTCCTCGCCTGAAGCTGCTGAACCATTATTAGGCCCTAAATAATACTGAACGCTATCGGCCTTGTAGTTACTCAGAATAATAAGAGTACAAGCAGTGAGACCTCAGCTTGAAACCTGTAGCAACCATAGAATCAAATCCAAGCTGATCAGGAAACAAGCAAATGCATCCTCAGCTTAACAGCTTCTTTCAAATGGAGCACAAATAAAGAAACACATTTTGAACCACAAAAGCATCCCAAGACAAATCGGAAAGTGAAATTCTACAAATCTTTATGGAGTGCCAGATGCTCTGTGGTATCACTAGAGTCCCATTCAGAATGTACCATTGGAAACAGGAATCGATGTAAGGGCAGCAGTGGGAATATTTCAGGAACAAAAGCAGCAGCGAATGTGGATACCTTGGATACCGATCAATCAGCTTAGCTGAACGGAGAGCGATGCTGAAGGACTGAATGGGTCCCTGACGAGACGGTGATGATGTGTTTAGTTGTCAGGAAAGTTTTAAGACCGCAATTCCACCTCAGTGAATGATATAAAGCTATCAACTGAACATGCTCAATAATGTTTTGCAAACCATTTCTTACTCAGGTATCTTAACTGCTTTCAGCCCTCTGCTTCTGCCTCAGCAACATCCATCTCAACCTTTCATGCCCTCTCTCCTCTCAGTTCACTCCCCTGTGACTCTCTCTCAATCTCCCCTCCAAGTAAGCTCCCCACCCTCCCAGGGTTACCCCCTAGGCTTGCCTTACTCCCTTTGGATCAACTATAAATAGAATCCCTACAGTGCAGAAAGAGGTCATTCAGACCATCGAGTCTGCACCAACCCTCTGAAAGAGCACCCAAACTAGGCTTCCGCCCTCTCCCTGTAGCCCCATAACCCCACCTAACCAACACTTCCCTGGACACGAAGGGGCAATTTAGCATGGCCAATCCACTGAACCAGCACATCTTTGGACATTAAGGGGCCAGATTACATTGGCACTGCCTGGGTGGTAGGTTGGCTCTGAAAAGGTGCGGCGTGCGATCGGACCAGATTTACATGTCGTGGGTGTTGGGGGAGTGTGGAGGGGGGGGGTGGTGTGGGGGACCAGGCCAGGAACTCGCCCATAGTGCGTTCAGGCTGGCGGAGAAGGTCGGGAATCATGTTGGGGGCCTCAGAGATCGAGATGCGATTTAAAACTGGCGTCCTGATCTCTCGCTGCAGTGAGGAGTTCCAGCGAGCGGAGCATCCCACTGTTCAAAATGGGGCATTCCCCATTCGGGCCCCTTATTCAATGTGAGTCGCGTTGAGTAGCCATGTGTTTCTCGGCACTGCGAGCACCGGGAAACATGCGGTTAAACGACTCGGAGACTTTGTTCCCTTTTGGGAGAATTATGCACTTGGGAATGTTAGCATTTAATTAAACCTCAATTCTTTCACAGTTTCGTAAAGACTGTGTTGACATCTTCAGACGTACTTTAACATTTTCACCGGAACTAGACTATTCATCGTCTGGGACATTGAAACATTTCTTCAAAATCAAACGCATTCACAGCAGAGAACAAGTTGATTGAGAGCAATAACAGGGAAGAGCCAAATACATCAAGGCTTTGATTTGATTTGCTTTGATTTGGGCAGCATGATAGCATAGTGGTTGGCACAGTTGCTTCGCAGCTCCAGGGTCCCGGGTTCGGTTCCCGGCTTGGGTCGCTGTCTGCGCGGGGTCTGTGCGTTCTCCCTGTGTGTGCGTGGGTTTCCTCCGGGTGCTCCGGTTTCCTCCCACAGTACAAAGATGTGCGGGTTAGGTGGATTGGCCATGCTAAATTGCCCTTGGTGTCCACAATTGCCCTTTGTGTTGGGTGGGGTTACTGAGTTATGGGGATATTGTGGAGGTATGGGGTTGGGTAGGGTGCACTTTCCAAGAGCCGATGCAGACTCGATGGACCGAATGGCCTCCTTCTGCACTGTAAATTCTATGAAATCCACCTAACCTGCAAATCTTTGGACTTTAGGAGGAAACTGGAGCCTTCGGAGGAAACCCGCGCAGACATGGGAAGAACGTACAAACTCCACACAGACAGTCTCCCAAGGCTGGAATTTAACCTGGGTCTCTGATGCTGTGAGGCATTAGTGCTAACCATTGTGCCACTGTGCCGCCCATTTCTGATCGCTTCATGTATCAGTCGCCAATTACATAATTTTTCCCATCCAACCCTACTTCCTTTTGTGTGGCCTCTGGAAAGAAACCATCTTCCAATTAACTTGCAACTTCACTTAGAAAATCCCAACAGGTATAACACTTGTCCCTCTATTCTCAAGGACATTATTACAGCCACTGATTTACTTGGCCGCTCCACCACTTCCACCTTTGACTCCCTAGCCTGCACTAAACCATTAGTCTCCCTTTGATCATGGCCGTTTCTACCTCTTAAGACCCTCATCCCCACTCCATAAAGTTCACGGAATGCAGACTTGATTGATAAGACGGACAACTGTTTTAGACATTTACCAGATCAAGCTGGAACGCTTTAAGCACTGTCAGGCCTTTCACTCATCTGCCAGAACTGTTCACTATTCCAGGATCATCCTGGAATACAAAGGTGACCTCTGACTTATTTTCTCTAGTGCAAACTGTCATGCTAAACCCCTTTCCTCTGCGTTTTCCACCCTCACGTCCAACAATAAGTGTGAGCTGAAAGATTCATTAAGATAGAGGACATCCAATCAACTGTCACTGCCACCTCTCTCAGACCAAGCTTCCTTTAATGATCCCCACCCTTACCTGGAATGTTCATATTTCTCTAGTTTCTCTTCATCTCCCTTTATGCCTTCTCTGCGCCCATCTTGTCCATGAGGCCAGTTCCTGCTCTCTCAACACTATTACTGAACTACTGATCAACCAGCTTTCCTTCCTGGTTCCAATGTTAGCTGATATTGTTAACTGTTCTCGCACTCTTCAGATGCTAATCCTCTCTCCTTTAAATCTGTCATCAATACTCAAAATAATCTTTGAACCCCACTGTGCCTGCCAATAAACACCCCATCTCCAACCTCCCTTTTAACTCCAACGTCCTTGAGCAATCTCTTAAATCAACACTCATCATTATCTGACCTCCATATTTGAAACCTTCCAATCAAGTTCCACCCTGCTACAAATGTTTCTTATCAAAGTCACAAATAACTTATATGCAATTGTGTCAAAGATAATCTCTCCCTCCTTGTCTTTCTTGACATATCTACATATATTATATGGTTGAGCACTCCATGCTTACCCAACACCACTCCACTGTTGTCCAGCCAGGTAGGACTGCATTCTTATCCTCACAGGATCATCTAACCACCACAGACAATCACCTCAAAGGACTATCTTCCTGTGCCTGCATCATTCCTCTGGGATCTATCCATTTAATCTCTTATTTCTGATTTACATTCTGCCCCTTGGCAACATCATCTAAAAATAGTTTCAAAATATACACTGATGATATCATGGATAATTGCATTCACGTGACAGATTTTAGAGAAATTTGACGTGTGCATAACGATGCTACCCTACATGGAATAACCTGACCAATCCTACTGGAATAACTCAACTAAACCCTACCTGGAATAACCCAAATAAACCCTATTGAAATAACTCAACTAAACCCAATTGAAATACCTCAACTAAACCCAATTGGAATAACTCAACTAAACCCAACTGGAGTAACTCAACAAAACACTTCCTGGAAAAACCCGACTAAACCCTTCTTGGAATAACCCGACTAAACCCTTCCTGGAATAACCCGAATAAACCTTCCTGGAATAACCCGACTAAACCCTTCCTGGAATAACCCGACTAAACACTTCCTGGAATAACCCGACTAAACCCTTCCTGGAATAACCCGACTAAACACTTCCTGGAATAACCCGACTAAACCCTTCCTGGAATAACCCGACTAAACCTTCCTGGAAGAACCCGACTAAACCCTTCCTAGAATAACCCGAGTAAACCCTTCCTGGAATAACCCGACTAAACCCTTCCTGGAATAACCCGACTAAACCCTTCCTGGAATAACCCGACTAAACCCTTCCTGGAATAACCCCACTAAACACTTCCTGGAATAACCCGACTATACCCTTCCTGGAATAACCCGTCTAAACCCTTCTTGGAATAACCCGACTAAACCCTTACTGGAATAACCCGACTAAACCCTTCCTGGAATAACCCGACTAAACCCTTCCTGGAATAACCCGACTAAACCCTTCCTGGAATAACCCGACTAAACCCTTCCTGGAATAACCCGACTAAACCCTTCCTGGAATAAACCGACTAAACCCTTCCTGGAATAACCCGACTAAACCCTTCCTGGAATAACCCGACTAAACCCTTCCTGGAATAACCCAACTAAACACTTCCTGGAATAACCCGACTAAACCCTTCCTGGAATAACCCGACTAAACCCTTCTTGGAATAACCCGACTAAACCCTTCCTGGAATAACCCGACTAAACCCTTCCTGGAATAACCCGACTAAACCTTCCTGAAATAACCCGACTAAACCCTTCCTGGAATAACCCGACTAAACCCTTCCAGGAATAACCCGACTAAACCCTTCCTGGAATAACCCGACTAAACCCTTCCTGGAATAACCCGACTAAACATTTCCTGGAATAACCCGACTATACCCTTCCTGGAATAACCCGACTAAACCCTTCCTGGAATAACCCAACTAAACCCTTCCTGGAATAACCCGACTAAACCCTTCCTGGAATAACCCGACTAAACCCTTCCTGGAATACCCCGACTAAACCCTTCCTGGATTAATTCAACTAAACCTTCCTGGAATAACCCGACTAAACCCTTCCTGGAATAACCCGACTAAACCATAACTGGAATAACCCAACTAAACCCTTCCTGGAATAACCCAACTAAACCCTTCCTGGAATAACCCGACTAAACCCTTCCTGGAATAACCCAACTAAACCCTTCCTGGAATAACCCAACTAAACCCTTCCTGGAATAACCCGATTAAACCCTTCCTGGAATAACCCGACTAAACACTTCCTGGAATAACCCGACTAAACCCTTCCTGGAATAACCCGACTAGACCCTTCCTGGAATAACCCAACTAAACCCTTCCTGGAATAACCCGACTAAACCCTTCCTGGAATAACCCGACTAAACCCTTCCTGGAATAATCCCTCTAAACCCTTCCTGGAATAACCCAACTAAACCCTTCCTGGAATAACCCGACTAAACCCTTCTTGGAATAACCCGACTAAACCCTTCCTGGAATAACCCGACTAAACCCTTCCTGGAATAACCCGACTAAACCCTTCCTGGAATAACCCGACTAGACCCTTCCTGTAATAACCCAACTAAACCCTTCCTGGAATAACCCGACTAAACCCTTCCTGGAATAACCCAACTAAACCCTTCCTGGAATAACCCGACTAAACCCTTCCTGGAATAACCCGACTAAACCCTTCCTGGAATAACCCGACTAAACCCTTCCTGGAATAACCCAACTAAACCTTCCTGGAATAACCCGACTAAACCCTTCCTGGAATAACCCGACTAAACCCTTCCTGGAATAACCCGACTAAACCCTTCCTGGAATAACCCGACTAAATCTTCCTGGAATAACCCGACTAAACCTTCCTGGAATAACCCTACTCAACCCTTCCTGGAATAACCCGACTAAACACTTCCTGGAATAACCCGACTAAACCCTTCCTGGATTAACCCGACTAAACATTCCTGGAATAACCCGACTAAACCTTCCTGGAATAACCCGACTAAACCCTTCCTGGAATAACCCGACTAAACACTTCCTGGAATAACCCGACTAAACACTTCCTGGAATAACCCGACTAAACCCTTCCTGGAATAACCCGACTAAACACTTCCTGGAATAACCCGACTAAACCCTTCCTGGAATAACCCAACTAAACCCTTCCTGGAATAACCCGACTAAACCCTTCCTGGAATAACCCGACTAAACCCTTCTTGGAATAACCCAACTAAACTCTTCCTGGAATAACCCGACTAAACACTTCCTGGAATAACCCGATTAAACCCTTCCTGGAATAACCCCACTAAACCCTTCCTGGAATAACCCGACTAAACCCTTCCTGGAATAACCTGACTAAACCCCTCCTGGAATAACCCGACAATACCCTTCCTGGAATAACCCCACTAAACCCTTCCTGGAATAACCTGACTAAACCCTTCCTGGAATAACCCGACTAAACCCTTCCTGGAATAACCCGATTAAACCTTTCCTGGAATAACCCGACTAAACCCTTCCTGGAATAACCCGACTAAACCCTTCCTGGAATAGCCCGACTAAACCCTTCCTGGAATAACCCGACTAAACCCTTCCTGGAATAACGCGACTAAACCCTTCCTGGAATAGCCCGACTAAACCCTTCCTGGAATAACCCGACTAAACACTTCCTGGAATAACCCGACTAAACCCTTCCTGGAATAACCCGACTAAACCCTTCCTGGAATAACCCGACTAAACCCTTCCTGGAATAACCCGACTAAACCCTTCCTGGAATAATCCCACTAAACCCTTCCTGGAATAACCCGACTAAACCCTTCCTGGAATAACCCGACTAAACCCTTCCTGGAATGACCCGACTAAACCCTTCCTGGAATAACCCGACTAAACCCTTCCTGGAATAACCCGACTAAACCCTTCCTGGAATAACTCTGCCAAACGCTTCCTAAAATAACCTGACTAAACACTTCCTATAATAACCCTATCAAACCCAACCTGAAATAACTCTACCAAAGCCACCCTACCTGGAATATCTTTCATCCACTATCGTGCCCAAACTGCCATGATGTTCTTTTTTTTATAAATGTTTTTTATTGGATTTTTGAACAAAGTATATTTGGCGTTATGTACACAGGTTTTGATATATATATCTATATAGAAGGGAAGGGCACACACCCACAAATCACAAAGGCAGAGGAGAAATGAAAAAAAAACAGTAACAACACGAGAGAAGTACAAAATCAAATAATGTAACTGGTGGGGTATAATGCACCTGCCCAGCCGCAGCAACGCTGTACACTTGGCAAAATTATTTACACACATAAGTAGGCATCTGTTTGTGGTGGGGGCTGGGGTGCGGAGACTTGGCTGGGGGGGGGGGGGGGGGGGGGGGTTAGATATGTATTTGGGTGCCGGAGAGACAATTCCGGAGGGCAGTCCTCAAATGGATCTGGTGCTGGTGTTGCCCCTCGCTTCTCCGGGACGGATTTCGCTGCCGTTGTCGTCTCGTGTTCACTACCACTTCAGCCGGCCCTCCCATATTTCACCTGTATTCTCCTTTTTCTCTCTTCCTGTGGATGTCAAGGTACTTAACGTTTCCCTGTCTCTTTCCTCCTCTCCCCCCCCCTCCTCCCCCCCACCTCCTCCTCCCCCCCCCCCCCCCCACCACCTCCTCCTCCCCCCTCCCCCCCCTGTGGTTCGCCTTTCCTTTCTCTTAGATTTAGCTGCTCCCCCACCCCGGTCTATCTCACCCTCTCATCTTTGGCTGCTTTCCGCTGATTGTTGGACTACCTGGCTATTCTTCTGTTTATTTATTGGCCACAAACAGGCCCCGGAACAATTGAGTGAATGGCTCCCACATTTTGTGGAAGCCGTCGTCTGGCCCTCGGATGGCGAATTTGATTTTCTCCATTTGGAGAGAATCCGAGAGGTTGGACAGCCAGTCTGCAGCTTTGGGTGGTGCTGCTGACCGCCAGCCGAACAGGATTCTACGGTGGGTGATCTGGGAGGCAAAGGCAAGGGTGTCTGCCCTCCTCCTCAGGAATAGATCTGGTTGGTCTGAAACCCCAAAAATCGCCACTTTCGGGCATGGATCCACCCTCACCCCCACCACTTTGGACATTGCCTCGAAGAAGGCTGTCCAGTACTCCACAAGTCTGGGGCAAGACCAGAACATGTGGGCGTGGTTGGCCGGGCCTCCTTGGCACCGTTCACATCTATCCTCTACCTCCGGGAAGAACCTACTCATACGGGTTCTTGTTAAGTGGGCTCCATGTACCACTTTTAGTTTCGCAGGCTGAGCCTTGCGCGAGTGGAGGTGGAGTTGACCCTATGCAGTGCTTCGCTCCAGAGTCCCCACCCTATATCAATACCCAGGTCCTCCTCCCATTTCATTGTTGTTGCGTCCAGTACGGTGTCGGCCCCTTCTACCAGTCGGTCATACATGTCGCTACAGTTTCCTTTCTCTAGTATGCTTGCGTCCAGTAACTCCTCCAGTAATGTCTGTCGTGGTGGTTGTGGGTAAGTCCTTGTCTCCTTTCATAGGAAGTTTTTGAGTTGCAGGTACCTTAGCTCGTTCCCCCTGGCTAGCTGGAATTTCTCTGTCAGTTCAGTGTTGCGACCCTGACTGTCAGTGTCCCCCCGTCCTGTCTCCACCTTTTGAAGGATCAAAGTTCCTTTGTAACTCTTTCCTCTCCTCCAGGAGCTCTACGGTCGGGGCCTCGGAGTATTTACGGTCTACCTCCATATGGAGTCGACCAGCTGCTGCCTGGCCACCCTTTCCTCCCTATCTCTTCGCGCTTTGAAAGCGATGATTTCCCCTCTTCGCGCGGCCTTTAGCGCTTCACAGAATTTGGAGGGTGAGACGTCCACATTCTGGTTGTTCTCCATGTATTCAGCTATGGCCGGCGATGCCATGATGTTCTTATCATCAAATCCTCAATCACTCCCCACTGACATGTTTCCCTATTTTGTGAACATTACCTCATTTTGAATCTCCTGTTAAATCTTTTTTCTCTAACATTCCTCCAGATTTCTGCATTCCTTTTCTCCTACAATCGCTGCACAAAGCAAGTTCTCATTTTCAGTGGTTCAATCTGAGGTCCTCTTTGCCACCATACTTCTTTACCCTCTCCCTCCACATGAACCCTCCTGCCCATGTTCAGCGGCGATTCTTGAAGGAGAGTCTTACAGACTCAGAGCATGAACTCTGTTTCTCTCTCCACAGATTCTGCCAGGCCTGCTGAGCTTTTCCAGAATTTTCTCTTTTAATTTCAGCCATGCTCTTGCCTTCGCTATCTTCTCACCTCTCAACTTCAATTGCTTTAATCACTATATGCAGGCCGTCTTCAGTCACTCTCTTATCTTCACTTGTTGTAGCCCATCCCCCAGCTAAACCTTTAGTCACCTCCTCAATTTAAAAAGAGAGCGGATGTTAGTCTTGGAGGCCAGACCCAATTCTCTTCTGCTCAAGCCACCCACTACTCAGCATTTTCCGAGGAAATGAAGAAAGCGCCCGATGTATGCCTCCATTCCCATCCATCCCTCTCCATTAACATCTCCCCATGTTACCCCCATCCTCCTTTCATCAAGAGACTATGGAGGAATTTTAATCTGTCTGGGTGGGCGGGTTTCTGTGTGGGCAGTAGGTTAAAAGTCAGCCAGCGACGATATGTTGAGGAACTTTCAGGAGCCCACCGATTCCTTGTAATTAACCTGATTGCATTCGGTAGCCCCATCAGGAAGCCTGGTGCAACAGGCCAGTCTGAGGTTTAAGTGTATTTAATCCACACTAACTGGAGTTTTAACCCAGGATTCTGTCTTTAAAACCGAGTGCGTGAGTTTCCAATGCTTTCTGTAATTCATCCGGTAAAACATAGCTGGAGATCAGCAGGATTCGACAGGTCTGAGCAATGTTTTGAATACTGAGATTTGATGCCTCACACTTTGTCAAAGTGAAAAGTTTTTGGTCACAGGATGTGTTCTGAGAGTGTGTGCTCATTGCATTGGAGGTGATTTCTAATATTTTGGAGGTCATTCCTGCAGTTTTTTTCTCCCTGAGATGTGCACTTTCCAGCTGTCGGCCTTCTCAGCAGCATGGAAGCCACTTGTGCAACTGCACTTTGGATCTTTGATTAGGAGCTAGGGCAGCAACAGGATGACCACCTTCCCCTCAACCAGCTGCCACTCCACAGGACAGAAAGAATGAATACAGAGCTCCATCTCATAGAAGGTGAGAACACCAACATGGGGTTTACATACAAAGCTTTCTGGACATGACTGTACATCTGGACATCAGACTTCCCTGTTTGGCAGTTTCCAATATTTGCAATCTCATCGAAGAAGGCCCTCTGCCTGGATGGATATTGCAAGTGGCCGTGAAGGTCACCACACACCCTGAATTTCTTTGCCTCTGGCTCCTTCCTTAGACCTTCAGGTGACACTTTTAGAATCAGAAAATCTGCTGCACGCACATCCAACTTCCAGGTAACCAATGTTACGTTTGCCAGGGCAGGCATTTCATTACTGACGCGACCAGTCAGAAGATCAGCATGTATGTTTGTGCAACATACACAGCAAGCTACTTTGATGCATTCATTCTGCAACAATCAACTCCCCACAGCTGTTTGCATTTACAAGTAAGGTCAGCTGAAGACTGCACAATGTTCAGCACCATTCGCGACTCCTCAGATACTGAAGGAGTTCATGTCCAAATGCAGCAAGACCCGGGCAATATCCAGGTTTGGGCTGACAAGTGGCAAATAACATTCAGGCCACACAAGTACTAGGCAATGACTATCTCCAACAAGAGAGGATCTAACCATTGCCTCTTGCCATTCAATGGCATTGCCATCACTGAATGACCAATATCAACATCCTGAGGGTTACCGTTGACCAGAAACTGAATTAGACTAGCCATACAAAACCTGTGGCTACAAGAGTAGGTCAAATGCTAGGAATCCTGCAGCGAGTAACCCACTTCCTGACTCCCCAAAGCCTCCACTACCGACAAGTGTTACGACACCCTGAGTTAGTGTGCGATCAATTCCAGCCCCTCTTGGCCCGGAGAGACAACACAATTGAAATTAACAATTCATTCTTAGAAAACACTCAAAGTCTTTGGTCTCTGGCTGCCCAATCATTACAGTCACCAGGTTTGTAAATTTAAACACAATTTTTATTAATGACCATAATTATAATTAAATACTCAGCTGGTTAAGAGGGAAAATAATAGGAAAAGTAAAAAGGACAGAAGTCTCTGTTTTAGATGGACATCTTCCAGTACATCCTTTAGTCTAAGCCTTCAGTTGAAGTTCTTGTTTTCCGTCTGTAATGGGTGTCACTGTACATTTATCAGGATCTCAAGACCTCTCTGCAGATTCAGAAACCATCAGGCAGGAAACTGTTTTGGAAAAAAGAGAGAGGGAGCAACTCACAGTTTCTTCTCTTGGTGTCGAGGCGTGTTCTGGGTCCTCTAAATACCCCTCACTGGGCTGGGCCCAATTGGATTGGATTGGATTGGATTTGTTTATTGTCACGTGTGCCGAGGTACAGGGAAAAGTATTTTTCTGCGAGCAGCTCAACAGATCATTAAGTACATGGGAAGAAAAGGGAAGAAAAGAAAATACATAATAGGGCAACACAACATATACAATGTAACTACATAAGCACTGGCACCGGATGAAGCATACAGGGTGTAGTGTTAATGAGGTCAGTCCATAAGAGAGTCATTTAGGAGTCTGGTGACAGTGGGGAAGAAGCTGTTTCTGAGTCTGTTCGTGCGTGTTCTCAGACTTCTGTATCTCCTGCCCGATGGAAGAAGTTGGAAGAGTGAGTAAGCCGGGTGGGAGGGATCTTTGATTATGCTGCCCGCTTTCCCCAGGCAGTGGGAGGTGTAGATGGAGTCAGTGGATGGGAGGCAGGTTTGTGTGATGGACTGGGCGGTGTTCAGGACTCTCTGAAGTTTCTTGCGGTCCTGGGCCGAGCAGTTGCCATACCAGGCTGTGATGCAGCCCGATAGGATGCTTTCTATAGTGCATCTGTAAAAGTTGGTAAGGGTTAATGTGGACATGCCGAATTTCCTTAGTTTCCTGACGAAGTATAGGCACTGTTGTGCTTTCTTGGTGATAGCGTCGAAGTGGGTGGACCAGGACAGATTTTTGGGGATGTGCACCCCTAGGAATTTGAAACTGTTTACCATCTCCACCTCGGCCCCGTTGATGCTGACAGGGGTGTGTACAGTACTTTGCTTCCTGAAGTCGATGACCAGCTCCTTAGTTTTGCTGGCATTGAGGGAGAGATTGTTGTCATTACACCACCCCACTAGGTTCTCTATCTCCCTCTTATATTCGGACTCGTCGTTATTCGAGATCCGGCCCACTATGGTCGTATCGTCAACAAACTTGTAGATGGAGTTGGAACCAAGTTTTGCCACGCAGTCGTGTGTGTACAGGGAGTAGGGTAGGGGGCTAAGTACGCAGCCTTGTGGGGCACCGGTATTGAGGACTATTGTGGAGGAAGTGTTGTTCATTCTTACTGATTGTGGTCTGTTGGTCAGAAAATCGAGGATCCAGTTGCAGAGTGGGGAGCCAAGTCCTAGGTTTTTGAGCTTTGATATGAGCTTGCCTTGGATTATGGTGTTGAAGGCAGAGCTGTAGTCAATAAATAGGAGTCTGATGTAGGAGTCCTTGTTTTCAAGATGCTCTAGGGATGAGTGTAGGGCCAGGGAAATGGCGTCTGATGTGGACCGGTTGCTGCGGTATGCGAATTGCAGTGGATCAAGGCGTTCCGGGAGTATGGAGGTGATGCGCATCATGATCAACCTCTCGAAGCACTTCATTACGACTAAAGTCAGGGCCGCCGGACGGTAGTCATTGAGGCACGTTGCCTGGTTCTTCTTTGGTACCGGTATGATGGTGGTCTTCTTGAAGCAGGTGGGGACCTCGGAGTGGAGTAGGGACAGGTTAAAGATGTCCGCGAATACCTCTGCCAGCTGGTCCGCACAGGCTCTGAGTGCATGACCAGGGACCCCGTCCTGGCCCGTCGCCTTCCGAGGGTTCACTTTCAGGAAAAGCCGATCTGACTTCGGAAACTGTGATGGTGGGTATGGGTGAATTATGGGCCGCTGGGGCACTCAACAGCGGATTGTTGGTTACCTGCTCAAACCGAGCATCGAATGCACTGAGTTCATCGGGGAGGGGTGCGCTGCTGCCAGAGATACTGTTCAGCTTCGCTTTGTAGCCCGTTATGTTGTTTCGATTACTGTCTGTCGCCGGGCAGAAAACAATCTTCGGCCAATCCATTGGCCACTGTTATGGGCCAGGGTTTAGAGAACCCCAAAGTGTATCATGGAGTTCACTTGACCCTCAACTTTGAATAGATTGTGGTATGGGGAGCACACGGCCCATACTACAGGCGTGGTAGAGCAGAAATGGAAAAGTATTTTTTAAAGCAAAACAATGTTTATTCTATGAACTCAAGTAACCTTTTTAAAACATACAGTAAAATCTTAGCAACCATTTATTCAAATACAACCCCCAAAGAATATAATATAAAGTAATCCTTTAAGCTTTCCTTTTAACATCGATAAGACTTAAAACACCTTTAACGAGAAGCACATAAGGTTAAAGTCACTACTGTTATTAGTTTTAAATCACCAGGATCGATTTACAGTCTTTGGATTAGAGAGAGAGGCTCTAATACACCTTCTGACTGTGACTGCAGCTATCCAGCTTTGAAAACAAAACTAAAACACACCCTGCAGCAAACAGCCTAAAACAAAAGTAAAAATCTGACAGACAGCACAGCTCAACCCACTCTCTGACATCACTGCAGTAATAAACACCCATATTGTAAAGATACTCTCACTACAGATACTTATATACACACCCATTTATAAACACGCATTTCTTAAAGGTACTCTCACATGACATCTCCCCCCAAGACAAAAAAATAAACCATCAATTTCAAGATGGTTTAATTTTTCAACTTTTCACTATCCTTTAAGAAATGCACACAGCAAAATATACGTTTTTGTTTTTTAAAAAAACACACGCAAGCATGTATAATAATATAGTCCGTTTTTTTCTTCGTTTTTCTTCTTCCAACTGAAATCCTTCTCGATTGACAGTCTCTTTGAACAAGAAGATCTCTGCACGATCCGTCTACTTCTCTATGCCTCGGCATTTCTTTCTAAAGTCAGATACTTTAGTTCAATCTGATCACAGAGTCCCTTGTAATTCTCTCCAACATAGGAGCATTGGTTATCACAGCTTTCAGGCAGTCAAATGCCAGTTGACACTCCGCTGTCCACTGGAATTTGTTACGCTTCTTCAGCAAGTCCATCAGTGGAGCAATCACGCTACAAAGCCTTTGCACAAATGTTCCATCAAATCCAACCATGCTAAGAAATCGCATTATTTCCCTTCGTCTTGAGGGTATTGGAAACTCCACAGTAACTTAATAATTATTTGTTCTTAATCTAGGACAAAAAGTCAGCACAACATCGTGGGCCGAAGGGCCTGAACTGTGCTGTATTTTTCTATGTTCTATGTAACTGTTGGTTTCATATCCCGTGTGACCATTCAACCCTGTCCGATTATATAGCCGAGGAATGTGACTTGGGATTTTCCAAATTCACTTTTGGTGAGGTTTACCACCAAACCCGCCTCCTGAAGTCGATGGAATAACTCCATCAGATGTTTTAAATGTTCTTTCAATGTCTGGCTGAAAATTACCAGATCGTCGATGTATACCGCACAATTGGGTAATCCTGAAACAACTTTGTTAGTTAACCATTGAAATGTGGCTGGATATAAAAGTTTGGATATAAAAGCTGATTGTCCCCCTTTCACAATGCAAACGAGGGATAGGATAAGAGTCCGTTCTTGTGACTGCATTAACCTTTCTATAGTCCACACACAACCGTTGGGTACCGTCTGGTTTAGGTACCATTACTATGGGTGAACTCTATTGGCTGCAACCAACTTCAATTATGCCATTTTTAAGCATACTCTCAATCTCTTTGTTAACCTATGCCAATTTTAAAGGTTAAGTCTGTATGGATGTTGTTTGATTGGAACAGCATTTCCCACATCCACATCATGTATAGCCATTTTAGTACTTCCCAATTTATCTCCACAAACGTGCCCATGTGATATCAATAACTCTTTCAGGTCAGTTCAATTTTCCTCTGGAAGGTATCTCAACAATTTATCCCAATTTTTAAGAACATCCTCATTTTCCAATTTAATTTGAGGTATGTCAAATTCACAGTCATATGGATTTGGTTCATCACTTTGAGTTAGAATTATTAAAACCTCCTCTTGTTTCTCTCCTTCCCTTTCAAAGTACCTTTTAAGCATATTCACATGACACACTCGGTGAGTTTTCCTTCTATCTGGTGCTTTTACCACATAATTCACCTCACTTAATTTCCTTCCAATCTGATAAGGTCCACAAAAACTTGCTTTTAAAGATTCACCTACCACTGGTAACAACACTAAAACTTTATCTCCACTGGCAAAACTACGAACTTTGGATTTCTTGTCCGCGACCCGTTTCATCACATTTTGTGCAACTTTTAAATATTGTCTAGCTAATTCACCTGCTCTATTTAATTGTTCCCTAAAATTTGACACGTAATCCAATAATGTAATTTCTGATTTCTCACTCACCAATTTTTCGTTAATCAATTTAAGTGGTCCTTTTACCTCATTACCAAAAATTAGTTCAAAAGGACTAAATTCGGTTGACTCATGAGGTGCATCCCTAATTGCAAACAATACGAATGGAATTCCTTCATCCCAATCCTCTGGATAATCTTGACAATAAGCCCTCAACATTGTCTTTAATGACTGATGCCACCTTTCTAACGCTCCCTGCAATTCTGGATGGTACGCAGTTGATTTAAATTGTTTTATTCCTAAGCTATCCATAATTTCTTTGAATAACCTTGAGGTAAAATTTTATCCTTGATCCGATTGTATTTCTGTGGGTAGTCCCTATCTCGTAAAGAATTTAAGTAACTCCTCCATAATCTTTTTAGCTGTAATATTACATACTGGAATGGCCTCTGGAAACCTAATAGACACATCCATTATAGTCAAAAGATATTGATTCCCACTTTTTGTTTTAGCAAGCGGTCCAACACAATCAATTAGGACGCTTGTAAAAGGTTCGTCAAATGCTGGAATGGGTATTAAGGGCATTGGTTTTATCACTGCTTGAGGTTTTCCTATCACTTGACACGTGTGACATGATTGACAAACTAACTACATCTTTATGTACTCCAGGCCAATAAAAATGTTTCTGGATTTTAGCTTGAGTTTTCCTTATTCCCAAATGACCTCCCACAGGTACCTCATGTGCAACTCGCAACACCTCCTTTCTATACCCTACCGGTTATACTACTTGATGAACATCTGCCCACTTTGCATCCGCCTGCATATGTAAAGGTCTCCATTTTCTCATCAAGGCATCACTTTTACGGTAATTTATTTTTTTTTTAAAATTTAGATTACCCAATTATTTTTTCCAATTAAGGGGCAATTTAGCGTGGCCAATCCACCTACTCTGCACATTTTTGGGTTGTGGGGGCGAAACCCACGCAGACACGGGGAGAATGTGCAAACTCCACACGGACAGTGACCCAGAGCCGGGATCGAACCTGGGACCTCAGCGCCGTGAGGCGGTTGTGCTAACCACTAGGCCACCATGCTGCCCTACTTTTACGGTAATAACAGTCTGGTATATACTCAGATTCCTCTTCCGTGTATGCTTTCTGATACATCCGTTTTATTTCTGTATCTTTTTGTTGCAACTCCGCCAATTTTCCTGAACTAAAAATATCCGCCTCATCCTCCACCTGTTCTTGTTCTTTCTCAACCATCTGATCAAAAATTGTTTCTGATAATTGCACTTCAATGTCATCTTCACTCTTTGATTTCTCCTCTTGTCTTAACCTGTGATTTTGCGACCTTGTTACCACACAATCCGGAAAAATCCCAGGATATTCATCCTTCAGTTGTCTGATTTTCCACTGGCTTATCAACCCACAGTAGGCATCACTCCCACCTGCAATCCAGCTATATCAGTACCCAACATACACTGTATTCCTGGACAAGATAGTTTCTCTATTACTCCTACTACCACTTCACCACTCCTCAATGGACTTTCCAATCTTACCTTATATAATGGAACACAACTCCTCTCACCCTGAATTCCACATATTACCACCTTTTCTGGCAACATTCTTCCTAAACTACATAACTCCTCCTCTCTTACCGTTAAAGATTGACTAGCTCCCGTATCTCTTAAAATTGTGACTTCTTTACCTACTCCTCCTGATACACATGAGTAAACTTTTCCCACACAAGTAAATTCTTTAAAGAGATCTGGCACCTTCTTATCAATCATCTCTTGATCAGTCTGTACAATCGTTTGCACCTCCTTCGCTTCTGTTGGGCTTTCCTTTCCCACTTTAACAAACCCCACTGTCTTATCCTGTTTTACTACATTAGCCTTCTTGGTGCTTTTCTTCAACCACCGACACTGTGACTTTGCATGGCCTAGTTTATTACAGTGAAAACATCTGAAACTTTTCATTTCTTTTCCACCCTCCTGGAAATTTTTTTTAGTCTGAGATACATTCTCCTTATTATCTCCCATCAGATCACCTTTACCTTTACCACTTGGGTATTTCTCATGTCCCTAGTTTCTGTCCCTAACAGGCTGAAACTGATGTCGGAAGCCAAGCTTTGATTTCTGAACTAATTCATAATCATCTGCCATTTCTGCTGCTAATCTCGCAGTTTTAACCCTCTGCTCTTCCACATGAGTTCTCACTACATCAGGAATTGAATTTTTAAACTCCTCCAAAAGTATAATTTCTCTGAGAGCTTCATACATTTTTGTCTATTTTCAAAGCTCTTATCCACCTATCAAAACACTTCACGGGCCCAACCTACCAGCTTTGTTTGAATCAGTAATACCCACATGTCCTGTGGCCATTTCATTTGTTTAGCTACCTTCTCAAATGAAATGAAAAAGGCTTCTACCTCCTTCTCATCAAACCTTGGCAATGCTTGGACATATTTAAACAGATTCCAACCAAGCCTTTGACATTGACGCTATCTCGCTATCCTCATCACTGTCCACCAACTGTACGTTTCCCTTTACGACTGCGAATTTTAACTGATTGTCATGTTTCATGGCCATTTTCTGAAGTTCAAACTCTTTCTCTTTATCTTTTTACCTGATCTGTATCTCCCTTTCTCTTTCTTTTTGTTCTGCATGGGCTATTCTTTCTGTTTTCCTTTCTTCTCTCTCTTTTTCCTCTCTCTCTCTTTCTCGTTCTCTTTCTTTTTCCTCTTTCTCTCTTTCGCATTCAAGCTGCTTTAATTCGTTCTCATGTTCCATTTGTTTAATTTGTGACTGAATTTTTGCTATGTTCAATGAGTCAAACTGTATCTCAGGCAACTTCAAAGGCTTTGCCACCACCATAATGACCTCATCTTTTTGCATTTTGTCAGGTAATGTTAACTACAATGTTTTTGCAAAATCTAACAGTCTGCTTTTAGTCTCTGTCCGTAAGGTACTGCGTGTTACCGTCTCCACCCCCAAAAACTTCTGAGCCTCTGAAAGAGCCATTGTCCACAACACACTCCCCACTTAAATTAGAATATCACCTCTGACAAGCAACCACAATATGCTCACCCCTCACTGTCTTTAAGTTCACTAAGCCAATCCAACAGATAGACTTTTAACCCCCTTGAGCCCCCAATTTGTTACAAGCCAGGGTTAGAGAACCCCAAAGTGTATCTTGGCGTTCACCTGACTGACAACATTTACTAGATTGTGATCTGGGGAGCACACGGCCCACTCTACAGGTGTGGTAGAGCTGAAATGGAAAAGTATGTTTTAAAGCAAAACAATGTTTATTCTATGAACTCTCAAGTAACCTTTTTAAAACATACAGTGAACATCTTAGCAACCATTAATTCAAATACAACCCCCAATGAATGCAACACTAAGTAATACTTTAAGCTTTCCTTTAAACATGCCGAAGACTTAAAACACCTTTTACCAGAAGCACATCAGGTTAAAGTCACGACTGTTATTAGTTTTAAATCACCAGGATCGATTTACAGTCTTTAGATTACAGAGCGAGACTCAAATGCACCTTCTGGTTGTGACTGCAGTTATCCAGCTCTGGAAACAAAACTAAAACACACCCTGCAGCAAACAGCCTAAAACAAAAGTAAAAAGCTGACAGACAGCCCGGCTCCACCCACTCTCTGACATCAGTGCAGTAATAAACACCCATTTTGTAAAGGTACTCTCACTACAGATACTTATATACACACCCATTTATAAACACTCATTTCTTAAAGGTACTCTCACATGACAGCCACCAACCAATCAAACTGAATCCCTCCGATCTTTCAGGTGCCAGAAAGGCTGAATTCTTCTGTTCAAAATATAAATCTTCACAGCACAGTGAACTATCCTGTAACTTTTCACTTCCTCCGCTCGACTTAAAGGTATATGTCCATAAATATCCATGGATCAAAAAATGAAAACGATGAAATAAAAGGAATGGGAAATAAGGGAATCAACAGGAAGGGTCCTTACACAAGGCACAAGGCAAGAGTTTGACTGAATACTGTCCATTTGCCTGAATGAATGCAGCTACAGAAACACTCAAAAAGCTTGACGCCATCCAAGACAAGGCAGCCGTGGGTACCATCTATAGGATGCACTGCAGGAACTCACCAACATTTCTTTGGAAGCACTTTCTACACCCACTTCGCTACCATCTAGAAAGACAAGGGCAGCAGACACATGGGAACACCATCACCTGCAAGTTCCCTCCAAGTCACTCACCACCCTGACTTGGAAATATATCGCCGTTCCTTCACTCTCTCTGTATCCAAATTCCCTCCCTAACAGCACAGTGTGTGTACATTCACCTCAGGGACTACAAAAGTTCAGAAAGGCAGCTCAACACCTCCTCCTCAAGGGGAACAAGGGTAGCGCAATAAATGCTGGCCGAGCCAGTGTTGCCTAAATCCTGAATTCTTTTTATTAGTGGGGCTTGGACAGAGTGGAGAATAAGGGCTAAGGAGTGGGAGTGCTTTGTGCAAGTGTCTCACATCTGCTTTTCCTTTCTCTGTCTCCCCGCACCTGGCACACACACACACACTCCTGGAACGAAGCATCACACTGCTGCTGCTGGAATCTGCATAGCCATACCTGCAGGTATTCTGAAGCGGTTGCCTTCCTCACATCTTCAGAGAATAGAATCTCCTTCTGATGGACCCACAGCATGATGTTGAGGGGCACATCTGAGAGCGATGCTTCAATTCTGACCCTCATCCCTGAAGTGTTGGCTAGTGTAGATTTGAGAGATGAACAGACACTTCCAACACTGATGAAGGTTCAACTCAATTTTATTAACTACTTCTAACTAACTAACACACGATGGCTGTGGGTCTAAATGATGCTAACTTAAACTAGAGACCTAAGCCTTGTCCGAACCAGTTGATTCTCTCAGCACATGTTGCAAGTCTGTGCTGGGCTGAATGAGTTCCTGTTACACTCAGAGGCAGCACCCAGAATGAGCGGGAACCGTGGTGCCCTCTGGCTTTATAGTGTGTGTATTCTAACTGGTGATTGGCTGCGGTGTTTGTACATGTTGATTGGTCCCTGTGTGTGTCCATCAGTGTGCGTCTGCACCATGATATACTGGTGTATATTATGACAATCCCTTTAAATCGTGGAGCTGAAACAAACTGATACAAAATGGCGGCACCGTGGCACAATGGTTAGCACTGTTACCTCACAGATCCAGGGCCTTGGGATTGATTCTTGGGTGACTGTCAGTGTGGATTTTGCACATTATCCCCGTGTCTGTGTGGGTTTCTCCAGGTGCTCCGGTTTTCTCTTACAGTCCAAAGATGTGCAGTTTGGTGGATGGTCCATGATCAATGCATCAGGTTACGGGGATAGAGCGGGGAATTGGGCCAAGGTAGGCTGTTTTTTCAGAGGCTTCGAGTGGGCCTGATGGGCCGAATGGCCTCCTTCACTGTAAGGATTCTATGAAAATGTCATAGTTCCCAGCTGTTTTAACTGGTTGGGGAAACCTGGAAGTCAGATGCAAATACTGTGCCTGAAGTCAAAGCCTCTGACAAATTGGAACGTAGGACCTAGCAGCAGATGTTGGCCATTCAGCCATTGTGTGATTTTGTTCATTTTTTTAAATCAGCTTCTTTTATTGAGGGTAAAAGTATAGGAGTCAGCATAAAAGATTGTTTAACAGGGTAGTTGGAGAGGATAGGCAATGTGATAAAATCTCCAGGAATACCTCCAACCAGAGTTGGCAACCCTACAGGGGATTGATAATTCATGGAGTAGAAATATTTAAAGACAGCACTAATTGTTTTCCATTTCTCATTAGAAAACCCTCCCTGGCAGAGTGGTTTTCCATTGAACACTTTCTTTTGTAACACTCATATCACTCAATGGCCATGGGGGTGAGCTATCTTCACTTGCGACAAAATAATCTCAATGTTTACAGAAGCAAACAAAAAAATCACTGCTAAATTCCTGAGAAACATTCCTGTTCTTCTGCCAAGGAATAAATAATGAAGGATCATCGAACTGGGTATAGGACACATTATCAAGCTGCTGCTGCAACAAAATACTGCACTGGAACATTACTTCTGCCTTCCAAAAGGAAGAAAATGAACCACTCCATCACTTTCCCTGAGGAAGAAAGAATATTCCTTTCCACCGGATTTGATTAAATCAGAATAAGTAGGATTTGCTGACACTATTATTTTGGTTAGGCAGAACTGCTGAATCCAAACTTAACTCTGTGAACTGAGACTATCTCCGCCTGCAGCTACAGTCTTCTGGTCTACTTTATGGGCTTCTTCTCCATGTTCTGTATCTGAGGTTTGTAAATGATCATTAAACTTGGAATCATACGGGGTTAATAACTTAGCGCAGGGTAGCAAGTGTTATGATGAACACGAAGGTCATGGAGGATCGCCGTGAGGTTCGTGGGATATCAGTTCCCCTAGTGAGCGGGTAGAGGCCCGCCCTCTAGGAACTATTCAGTGGGAGTTTAAAACCTGCAGCCCACATAATTGAAATCTTTCCTCGGCCTAGTCAATTACAATGGGGTGTTCATCCTGAACTTACCAGCCTTGCTGTTGTCATTACATCTGTTATTGAAGAAAGACCCAAAATCGTCTTGGGAGATCCTACAAGAAGAGGCCTTTGAAAAGGTAAAACAGCCGCTACTATTGTCTAATTTACTGGTTCATTATGATCCAAAGAAGGAGCTGGTAATGACATGTGACACCTCTCCTTATGGAGTCAGGGCAGTATTCTCGCATTGAAGGAAGTACAGCACAGAAAGACCTATTGCTTACGCGACCCAGACTCATAAGGGTGCAGAGCGGCGCTAATCACAGATTGAGAAGGAAGGCTTGGTGGTCAAATTTGGCATAACAAACTTTAATTTGTACATCTGTGGCAGAAATGTTGTGATAGTGACAGTAGTGACAGACTTTATCGGGCCTTTTTAAAGAATATAGGGAAATCCCTCCTATCACCACTACATACAGCGAAGGGCCTTGTTACTGGAAGCCTACGAGCATTCCTTAGACATCAGCCTAGATTGCGAATAGTCAATGCTGATACCTTGAGTCATCTCCCACTGCTCACAAGCCTGGCTACTTTTGTTGAGTTAGAAAAGGTTACGATGACCTTGAATTTCTTAGAAACCCTACCATTATTGGCGAAACAAATGAAGGCTTGGACGTAAAAGGACCAGGCATTATCAAAACTAAAATACAGGATTGTGAGTAGTGGAATCCGTGGACAACTCTGATGACATGAAATCAAATCTCACAAAGTGAGAAGAACTTAGTGTCAAAGACGACATAATCCTGTGGGGATCCTGAGTGCTTGTTCTCACCCAAGGGAGCGCCCAATTTAAATGGAGTGACATAGCAGCTAACTTGGGGTTTCTAAAATGGGAATGCTCACCAGGTGCTATGTTTGGTAGCCCAGGCTCGACACAGGTATCGTGAACTTGGTAAAACAAAGTAACTTATGCCAAGGAAACCAGAAATCTCCCCCTTCGGCCTCCCTACATGCATGGGCGGGTACATGTAGACTTCACCGGGCCTTTCTTGACTTCTATGTTCTTGATCTTGGTGAATAATGGAGGGGGGGGGGGGGGGGGCGCTCTTCCCAACAGGGAACAAAGTCCCCTAGCGAGCAGGTTTAGTCGCGTGTTTCTTGGCACTGGCAGTGGCCGAGAAACACATGGCTATTCAACGCTACTCGCTTTCAATAAGGGGCCTAACCGGGGAACGCGCAGCTGAGGCCCCACTTAACCCCATTTCTTACAATGGAGAGCTGGCACCCCGTTCTCTGAGGCCCTCCAAAAAATCCCCGACCTTCCCCCAGCCTGAACGCAACATGGGAGGGTCCCCCAAAAAACCCACGGTGGACAACCCTGGCCCAATCGCATGAGCGCAAAAAATGCCTGCTTGGCATCACCAAGCTGGCACCCTGGCAGTGCCAGGATGGCACCCAGGTTGCACCAGCAGTGCCAGGGCAACACCCTTCCCAAGGGCATGCAGCTGGGGACCTCTGATCCCCTTCAAGACCCAAACAAGTGACGTTCCATCTGGTCCCCATTTGTGGGGACCAGTACCAAACGGCGTCCACCCGAGGTCTCCGAGACAAAGGGTTTGAATCTCAAAGACTCAGGTACCTCAGGAATCTGCACAATAGAGTAAGGCTTACTGCCTCGCTCTAATATGCAGATTTGCCAAACAGTGATCCCGCCCATTGTGGGTGGGATTCTCCTTGCAACGTCTCGCGAGGCGTTGTGCGCCTGATGGATTCCGGAGTGTGGTCTCCCAGCTTTCACCAGCCATGCTGCATCACGGCGAGCTGCTTTTCCGGCACAGTGTTGCCGGAACATCGCGCCCCTAGAGTTTGTATGAAACCTGGCCTTGAAGGAGTTATTACAGAAGGATAGACTTGTACAACTGTAAGCACCTGAGTAACACACAGTAGACCCTTGGGGGTGGAAACTGTGTGGGCAGCAATGTAATCCTGCTATCATGAGGTAGTGTCCAAATAAATCCTGGGTTATAGGTGAAGACTTCAGTGTTGAAAAACCCAATAGTTGTGTCATTTTTGAAGCAGTAAGCCGAAAGTGTTAACATCTTAGATTATGAGGCTGAAGAACTTTTAGGAGGTTAATGGGAATCTTAGGCAATGAGCTGGTACATTTAACGTGGTGACCGAATTCTCCTGCTAACTGAGTCACCAGTTGTCATGTACATTGAGCACCTGATGGGTGAGCTCCAGGAAGTAGGGAAGACCTTTTCCCAATAAAATAAAGTGGTATCTGGTGCAGGTGACACCATGGGCAGAATTCTCCGACCCGCCGGGGGGGTCAGAGAATCTCCCGGGTCCAGCGTCAATCCGGCCCCCGCTGTGTCCCGAATTCTCTGCCCCCCGAGAATCGGCGGGGCGAGAATCGTGCCGTGCCGGTCGGCGGGCCCCCCGCGGCGATTTTCCCGGCCCGTGATGGCCGAAGTCCCGCCACTGACAGGCCTTTCCCGCCGGCGTGGTTTAAACCACCTCTGGTACCAGGGGGATTGGTGGCGCAGGCGAGCTCCGGGGTCCGTGGGGGGAGGGGGGGGGCGTGGAGCGATCTGACCCCCGGGGGGGTGCCCCCACAATGCTCTGGCCCGTGATCGGTGCCCATTGATCGGCGGGCGGCCCTGTGCCGTGGGGGCACTCCTTTTCTTCCGCCCCCGCCATGGCCTTCACCATGGCGGGGGCGAAAGAGACCCCCTGCCCTGCGCATGCGCCAGCATGACATCAGCAGCAATGGACACCTTGGCGAAATGTTGAAGGAAGACCTGAAGTCGATCTGTAACTGCCGCACTACCTTAACAGTGGAAATGAAACTCAAAAAAAACACTGAAGTTATTTGAGTCTGGGTCCTTTCAAAATGGCATTAGTGACATATGTAATATTTCACAGAATGCTGCCAGGACCTGCGTTCACCAAGTAATGAATGCAATTCATCATGAGGCTTCAGAGCTTATTATCTTTGACACATCCCCTGTGAAGATGAAGGAGAGGTCCATCGCATTCTCTGGGATTGCTGGTTTCCCAAAAGTAATCAGGGCTGTCAATGGAACACATATTGCATTGGAGGCACCAAGGAATTACACTGTTTCATTCACCAACAGGAAGGGGTTCCCATTCTTTAAATCAGATGATACTTTGTGATGCACAAATGAGGATCTTCCCTGTAAATGCAAACAATGGGGAAGTACCCATGACTCATTTTCCGAAAGCTCAATATTACACCGGTCCATGACAAACCAACAGGAATAAAGGATGGTTACTGGGTGATAAGGGATACCCATTGAGCGTATGACTTATGACACCTTCCCCACTCCTTCTACCCCCTTGCTCCCTCTTCCCTCCTTGCTTCCCCTTCCACCTTCCCTCCCTCCTTCCCCTTTCCCCACTCCCTCCCCTTGTCTCCTCTTCTCTCCCCTCCCCTTTACAAATGGGCAAAATCGTTGGGTTCATGTGGAAATATATATTTCATTGACCATTGTATTTAAGTGAGAAAATACCTTTTATTGCAAGAAATTTGTAAAAGCTGAGGTAGTTTTATGACATTGTTCAGCTGATAAAGTTAAACATTAAGTTAAATGTTAACTGGTTTCAAAGTTTGGTACTTCTAAAATGATTTTTGTTAATAAATGTTTTCCATTCAACTTTACAAGCTCTGCAAATGTTTCACTGAAACATCAAAACGCAACATTTAATTATGAGTGATGCGACTGTCAATTCACGTGAAACAGAGAGTAGATGTTAATCGTCTAGAACAGTGCCTGCCTACTACTGCTCCCTAGTGAGAGCCGCCTACAGGGCTACTGCTCTTTATACCTCCCTTCAAGGGGTGGAGCCAGGGGCACCAATCTAATACATTCCAGGTAATATCTTACAATGGGTCCATAGGTGGAGCCCACATGGGCAACAGCGTGATACAGTGACATACATGGTGAATGGTTAATGCAATACGTTCATCACATGCACCCCCTGTTAAAAAAATTGAAATCCGGCGGGGTCAAGGGTTCACAAGTTCAGCCTGCCCGGCGCCCGAATCGTGCGCTGTAATCACCAAAGCTCTGGTATCACAGCTGGCCCGGGTGTCAAACTCATTTGTGTGGGCATGGGTAGTGAAGTCGCCGGTGAGGGCACAGATGCGGACTCTGGGAGCGTGTCTTCTGGAGCTTCGTTCCTGTAGGTCGGTGAAGGGGTAATGGAGGGTGGGAGGGGGTGCGGGTGCCATGTAGAACATAGAGCATAGAACATTACAGCGCTGTACGGGCCCTTCGGCCCTCGATGTTGCGCCGACCTGTGAAACCATCTGAAGCCTATCTGACCTACACTATTCCATTTTCATTCATATGTCTATCCAGTGACGACTTAAATGCCCTTAAAGTTGGTGAGTCTACTACTGTTGCAGGCAGGGCGTTCCACACCCCTACTACTCTCTGAGTAAAGAAACTGCCTCTGACATCTGTCCTATATCTATCACCCCTCAATTTAAAGCCATGTCCCCTTGTGTTGGTCATCACCATCCGAGGAAAAAGACTCTCACTGTCCACCCTATCTAACCCTCTGACTATCTTATATGTCTATATTAAGTCACCTCTCAGCCTTCTCCTCTCTAATGAAAACAACCTCAATTCCCTGAGCCTTTCCTCGTAAGACCTTCCCTCCATACCAGGCAACATCCTAGTAAGTCTCCTCTGAACCCTTTCCAAAGCATCCACATCCTTCCTATAATGTGGTGACCAGAACTGCACGCAGTACTCCAGGTGCGGCCGCACCAGAGTTATGTACAGCTGCAGCATGACCTTGTGGTTCCGAAACTCAATCCCCCTGCTTATAAAGGCTAGCGCACCATATGCCTTCTTAACAGCCCTATTAACCTGGGTGGCAACTTTCAGGGATTTATGTACCTGGATGCTGAGATCTCTCTGTTCATCTACACTACCAAGAATCTTGCCATTAGCCCAGTACTCTGCATTCCTGTTACTCCTTCCAAAGTGAACCACCTCACACTTTTCTGCATTAAACTCCATCTGCCACCTCTCAGCCCAGCTCTGCAGCTTATCTATGTCCCTCTGTATCCTATAACATCCTTCAGCACTATCCACAACTCCACCGACCTTCGTGTCATCTGCAAATTTACTAACCCATCCTTCTACACCCTCTTCCAGGTCATTTATAAAAATGACAAACAGCAGTGGCCCCAAAACAGATCCTTGCGGTACACCACTAGTAACTGAACTCCAGGATGAACATTTGCCATCAACCACCACCCTCTGTCTTCTTTCAGCTAGCCAATTACTGATCCAAACCGCTAAATCACCTTCAATTCCATACTTCCTTATTTTCTGCAATAGGCTACCGTGGGGAACCTTATCAAACGCCTTACTGAAATCCATATACACCACATCAACAGCTTTACCCTGATCCACCGTGTTGAGTATCGCTAATCAACTTGTTATTTTCAAGATGATTATAAACCCTATCTCTTATAACCTTTTCCAACACTTTACCCACAACCGAAGTAAGGCTCAGAGGTCTATAATTACCAGGGTTGTCTCTACTCCCCTTCTTGAACAAGGGGACAACATTTGCTATCCTCCAGTCTTCCGGCACTATTCCTGTTGACAAAGACGACATAAAGATCAAGGACAAAGGCTCTGCAATCTCCTCCCTGGCTTCCCAGAGAATCCTAGGATAAATCCCATCTGGCCCAGGGGACTTATCTATTTTGACATTTTCTAAAATTGCTAACACCTCCTCCTTTTGAACCTCAATTCCATCTAGCCTGGTCGACTGAACCTGAGTGTTCTCCTCGACAACATTGTCTTTCTCCAGTGTAAACACTGACGAAAAATATCCATTTAATGCTTCCCCTATCTCCTCTGATTCCACACACAACTTTCCACTACTATCCTTGATTGGCCCTAATCTTACTCTAGTCATTCTTTTGTTCCTGATATACCTATAGAAAGCCTTAGGGTTTTCCTTGATCCTATCCGCCAACGACTTTTCGTGTCCTCTCCTCGCTCTTCTTAACTCTCCCTTTAGGTCCTTCCTGGCTAACTTGTAACTCTCAAGTGCCCTAACTGAGCCTTTATGTCTCATCCTAACATAAGCCTTCTTCTTCCTCTTGACAAGTGCTTCAACTTCCTTAGTAAACCACGGTTTCCTTGCTCGACAACTTCCTCCCTGCCTGACAGGTACATACTTATCAAGGACACGCAGTAACTGTTCCTTGAAAAAGCTCCACATTTCGATTGTACCCATCCCCTGCAGTTTCCTTCCCCATCCTATACATCCTAAATCTTGCCGAATAGCATCATAATTGCCTTTCCCCCAGCTATAATTCTTGCCTTGCGGTATATACTTATCCCTGCCCATTGCTAAAGTAAACATAACCGAGTTGTGATCACTATCACCAAAGTGCTCACCTACATCTAAATCTAACACCTGGCCGGGTTCATTACCCAGTACCAAATCGAATGTGGCCTCGCCCCTTGTTGGCCTGTCTACATACTGTGTCAGAAAACCCTCCTGCACACACTGCACAAAAACTGACCCATCTATAGTACTCGAACTATAGTATTTCCAGTCAATATTTGGAAAGTTAAAGTCCCCCATAACAACTACCCTGTTACTCTCGCTCCTGTCAAGAATCATCTTTGCAATCCTTTCCTCTACATCTCTGGAACTATTCGGAGGTCTATAGACAACTCCCAACAGGGTGGCCTCTCCTCTACTGTTCCTAACCTCGGCCCATACTGCCTCAGTAGACGAGTCCTCAAGCGTCCTTTCTACCGCCGTAATACTTTCCTTGATTAACAATGCCACACCCTCTTTTACCATCTTCTCTGTTCTTACAGAAACATCTAAATCCTGGAACCTGCAACAACCATTCCTGTCCCTGCTCTACCCATGTCTCCGAAATCGCCACAACATCGAGATCCCAGGTACCAACCCATGCTGCAAGCTCACCCACCTTATTCCGGATGCTCCTGGCGTTGAAGTAGACACACTTCAAACCAGCGTCCTGCTTGCCGGTGCCCTCTTTCGAACTTTTAACCCTATCCCTGACCTCACTACTCTCAACATCCTGTACACTGGGACTACAATTTAGGTTCCCATCCCCCTGCTGAATTAGTTTAAACCCCCCCGAAGAGCACTAGCAAATGTCCCCCCCTGGATATTGGTACCCCTCTGGTTCAGGTGAAGACCATCCTGTTTGTAGAGGTCCCACCTACCCCAGAATGAGCCCCAATTATCCAGGAAACCAAAACCCTCCCTCCTGCACCATCCCTGTAGCCACGTGTTCAACTCCTCTCTCTCCTTATTTCTCACTTCGCTAGCACGTGGCACGGGTAACAACCCAGAGATAACAACTCTGTTTGTTCTAGCTCTCAGCATCCACCCTACCTCCCTGAATTTCTGTCTCAAATCCCCATCTCTCTTCCTACCTATGTCGTTGGTACCTATGTGGACCACGACTTGGGGCTGCTCCCCCTCCCCCTTAAGGATCCCAAAAACAAGATCAGAGACATCACGCACCTTGGCACCTGGGAGGCAACACTCCAACCGTGAGTCTCTTTCGTTCCCACAGAACCTCCTGTCTGTTCCTCTAACTATGGAGTCCCCAATGACAAGTGCTCTGTTCCTCTTCTCCCTTCCCTTCTGAGCAACAGGGACAGACTGTGCCAGAGACCTGTGCCCTATTGCTTACCCCTGGTAAGTCGTCCCCCGCAACAGTATCCAAAACGGTATACTTGTTATAGAGGGGAACGACCACAGGGGATCCCTGCACTGCCTGCCGGTTCCCTCTCCCTCCCCTGACGGTAACCCATCTACCTTCTTCTTTTACCTGAGGTGTGACTACCTCCCTATAACTCCTCTCAATAACCTCCTCCGCCTCCCGAATGATCTGAAGTTCATCCAGCTCCAGCTCCAGGTCCCTAACGCGGCTCTCGAGGAGCTGGAGTTGGGTGCACTTCCCACAGATGTAGTCAGAAGGGACACTAGAGGTGACCCTTTCCTCCCACATTCTGCAAGAGGAACATTCAACTGCCCTAGCCTCCATTCCCACTGAACTAACTTCCCAACTACTGAAAAATAAAAATAAAAAACTTGTTAGTTTAGCAATCCAATGGACAGAACTTTGTTTTTGGTTAGAGGAGGAGGATGGGTGGGAGACACTACGTAAGTAGTGTTTCGGGTAAAACTGTCACTCGAGAACAGCCCCTTCACAAACCACCTTCAACTTACGCTGACCGCACTGCACGTATGCAAATCTCCCCGGAAAATATGTACAGGCAGGGGCGCTGGTCAGCGTAGGTTGGGTAGGGTAAGTTGGGGTAGTGGTAGCCAAAACAGCGTCTCAAAGTAGGATTGCGAGTTTGCTCAATTTTGCTCTCTGAGCCCAGCCCAAATGGACAATAAAATCTGCCCAATCACAATAGCAAAACACCTATTGCCAGCCAGGTAGGAGATGATTGAGTAATTACTCCATCAATCACACCTGGTGATTGCAGTGTGAGAGATTGAGATTGATTTTAGGTATTTGCAATATGTAACTCTTCTCCACGCTCGGTATTTTGCTGGAGAAGTCATTGTGCCTTTTTCAGAAGTTGTGGTAATTTTGGTCATGAGTTCTGTTTCTCTAGTTCATAGAGACTCTTTAAATAGACTGGGTAAATGAGTTGCTGTCGTGTGCTATTTAAATAAACTTTGTTTGTTGAGCACTTAGATTTTGTTGACTATGAGACAGACTATTTGCTTGTTCTTAAGGTAAAATAACTGTGCTAATACCATCAATAATTCACAATCATAACAGTTCAGTGTGCATTAGATTTTATAACACTCCTGACCCTCCAAAACAGCTGATCAAATGTTTCACTGTAGGTTCTGCTGTAGGAAATCCACTGCAATGTTAATCACCATGTCAGTCAGCTGGAAACGTCACAGATTGAATGGTTACAGCAAACAATATGGATAAGTCAATAAAAGCAAATTACTGCGGATGCTGGAATCTGAAACAGAAGCAGAAAATACTGGACAATTTCAGCAGGTCTGACAGCATCTGTGGAGAGAGAAAGGAACTAGCGTTTCGAGTCTGAGCGACTCTTTGTCAAAATATGGATAGGTTGCAGCTTCTTTAATCAAATGAACAGGCACGTGCTAATGGGCCATAATCATAAGAGCTAAATTTGTTTTTTCTTACTTACATTGCATTTTTCAGGAAAATAGGGGACCGCCAACCATTCTGTGACAGCTGACGGCATTGCTCATTATGGACTCACTGAGAGATCCATGGCAGTGGCTCAAGCTGACTATTTTTCTCACTGAATAAATACCTGGAGTTGCCTCTCTTGATAGCTTGACTCCGATGATAAGTTGCAGCCCATGGATCCACTCCTGTTTGGCAGCATGCTGGGACACCAATGCACAGCTACCTGCCTCGCACAATTCCCTTTGTCATATTCTGCCTCATATTGATACCACATGGTCTGTTGTGCCAAGCAATTGCACTGAAAATTACAGATTCAGAAAAATCAATCAGGCAGGTAATAACAAGAGCTAGAATGCAGTCAAAGTTCACAAAATTAATTGTAATTTAAATCTGAAAATTGCCTTCTCAATAATCATTAAAATGTTTCTGGTAAATACATTTCTGTTAATTGTAGGGAGTCAAAGGCAGACTGCAACAGTCTAAAGGAAGCCTAGAATATGTTTATTCTTTATTTGAATTGATTAAAAGTGGAGTTAGGTCCGGTTATGAGTTAGACAATCCCATTTTAACAGGGATTTACTGTCTTCAAAACAAAATAAATTGATAAACCGGGGAGAGGTTTTCCTTAAAATGGAGCATGTCATCTCAAACCTGCATTTACCTGGAACGCAAATGCTTGTTCTGCTAAAGCGGTCCAGTTATTCTTTAAAATGGGTTGTATGAATTATGCCTTCTGTCAAAGTAGGAATGTAGCCCAGAAAAGCAAACTTTGTAAGGCCCCAGTGCCACTTAAAAATTGTTTCCTTGGCTCAATGGTTTCATGCTCGCCTCTGACACAAAAGGTCAAAGGTCACCCTCCAGAGACTTAAGCATGAACTCAAGGCACTTCAGTGCAACTGAAGAGTTGTTATGATTACGATGATTTGTACATATGAACCAATTTTACTTTATATGTCCATAACCCTTAGCTTATACATCCGGCCTGGTTTTTCTCGGTTTGTTTTGTTAGAAATGAAGTCATTGTAGCTGGTAAGCCTGAAATGTTTTCTATTTTTCTTTACTTACATACTGTCCCACTAGCTCCTTTGTCTGTGAGAATATGATAGGACGCATCTACAAGGAACATATGAAGGCCATGAGCTGGCAAAGCACTCTCATGCATGTATTGTGTATCAGTCAGTGTTATTGTGACTGCCCTTTGAGAGATTCTGCAGATTGAATCTTTCCCATTGGATGTTTATTTTCATGTGTACCATGGCACAGTGAAAAGTATTTTTCTGTGAGCAGCTCAAACAGATCATTTAGTACATGAAAATTAAATTAAATAAAAAGAAAATACATAATAGGGCAACACAAGGTACACAATGTAAATGCATAGACATTGGGTGAAGCGTACAGGAGTGTTGTATTAATCAGGTCAGTCCATAAGAGGGTCGTTTAGGAGTCTGGTAACAGCGGGGGAGAAGCTGTTTTTGAATCTCTTTGTGCGTGTGCTCAGATTTTTGTATCTCCTTCCCGATGGAAGAAGTTGGAAGAGTGAATAAGCCGGATGGGAGGGGTCTTTGATTATGCTGCCCACTTTCCCAAGGCAGCGGGAGGTGTAGATAGATTCAATGGATGGAAGGCAGGTTTGTGTGATGGACTGGGCTGTGTTCACGACACTCTGAAGTTCCCTGCAGTCTCAGATCGAGCATTTTCCATACCAGGCTGTGATGCAGCCAGATCGGATGCTTTCTATGGTGCATCTGTAAAAGTTGGCAAGAGTCAGTGTGGATATGCCGAATTTCCTGTTTCCTGAGGACGTATAGGCACTGTTGTGCTTTCTTGGTGGTAGTGTCGCCATGGGTGGACCAGGACAGATTTTTGGTGATGTACACATGTAGGAATTTGAAGCTGTCAACCATCTTCACCTTGGCCCCGTTGATGTGTACAGTACGTTGCTTCCTGAAGTCAATGACCAGCTCTTTAGTTTTGTTGGCATTGAGGGAGAGATTGTTGTCGCTGCACCACTCCACTAGGTTCTCTATCTCCCTCCTGTATTCTGAGTCACCATTGTTCGCTTGTAATAAAACTTCCGACTTTAACCACCACTGAATTCCGAATGGCAGTTGTCCCACAACACTGAGGGAGTGCTGCTCAGCCGGAGGTTCTGACTTTTGGATAAGAGGTTAATGTGAAGTCCTGACTATCTGTTCAAGAAGACATAAAAGATCCAGTTTCCAGTGTATGAAGTCTGCTAACAAACTGATCATCAGTTCTCCCTCAGTCAGTACTGTCAAAATACATTAACTGGGCATTCATCACATTGCTGCTTCTGGGGCCTTCATGTGAACAAATTGGCAACAGTACATACTTAACAAAACTTTCTGCACTTCAGACATAATTCATCGGCTCTGAAGGACTTGGGTACATCTCAAAATTATGAAAAGTGCCCTATTAATGCAAGGTCTCTTTTTACAATACAGAAGACTTGAATTTCAGCCCAAAAACTGGCAGAGGAATGAGCCAGCAGTATTAGCCTTACAGATTTTAGCCAGCAAAGTGCTCAAGTAATAATTTGAAATGGGACACAGACTCGCACAATATAGCTTACGCTTTGTATTTGATGAGATGTGCATTATCACTTTGACAATGAGCATAATTTGGTGACATATTTATAGAATATAATCATAGAACGGTTACAGCATAGGAGAGCTTTGGCCCTTCACAGTCATGTCAGTTCTCTACAAGAGCAACTCAGCAAGTCTCAATTGCTTAACCAATTTCCTTTCGAAAGAAACAATTGAATCTGTCCCCACCCACGCTCTCAGGCAGTACATTCCAGATACTAACCAGTCACTGTATGAAAAGGCTTTTCTTTGTGTCATCATTGCTCCCTTTGTCAATCACCTTAAATTGGTGTCCTCTGCTTCCACCAATGGGAACAGTTCCTTGTACCCACAAGATTCTCTGGCTTCCCCACGGCGTGTTGCTTGGCAGTCAGAGGCGACCTGCCATTGGTCGGCAGCGGGACCAGTTGGTCGGATAGTTGTGGTACAGCGATTCTACCTGAGAGCTGATGGTTGCCTGCGGCTGAGAGTTGATGGCTAGTGATACTGGCGGGTTGTACGCTATGGACGCAGCGCGGATGCTCATGTTGATGTATCCCATTGCCGTTGCATTGGCTGAGCGTTCGTACGGGAGTGTTGATCCTGTGGTGGCGTGCAAGGGACCCTACTGTTTTATATAATTATAGTAAGAAGTCTTACAATACCAGGTTAAAGTCCAACAGGTTTGTTTCAAACACGAGCTTTCGGAGCACGGCTCCTTCTTCAGGTGAATGGAAAGGCTTGTTCCAGAAATGTTTATATAGACACAGTCAGAGATGCCCCGGAATGCGAGCACCTGCAGGCAATCAAATCATCAAAGATGCAGAGAGAGAGGTAACTCCAGGTTAAAGAGGTGTGAATTGTCCCAAGCCAGTTCAGTCGGTAGGCCTCTGCAAGTCCAGGCTTGTTGGTGGGGGCCGAATGTAATGCGACATGAATCCCAGATCCCGGTTGAGTCCGCATTCATGCGTGCGGAACTTAGCTATAAGTTTTTGCTCAGCAATTTTGCGTTGTCGCGTCTCCTGAAGGCCTCCTTGTAGAATGCTGACCCGGAGATCAGAGGCTGAATGTCCTTGACTGCTGAAGTGTTCCCCAACTGGAAGGGAACAGTACTGCCTGTTGATAGTCGCACGATGCCCGTTTATTCGTTGTCGCAGTGTCTGCATGGTCTCGCCAATGTACCACGCTTCGGGACATCCTTTCCTGCAGCGTATGAGGTAGACTACATTGGTCGAGTCGCACGAGTATGCGCCGCGTACCTGGTGGGTGGTGTTTCCACGTGTAATGGTGGTGTCCATGTCGATGATCTGGCATGTCTTGCAGAGATTACCCTGGCAGGGTTTTGTGGTGTTGTGGTTGCTGTTCTGAAGGCTGGGTAATTTGCTGCAAACAATGGTTTGTTTGAGGTTGCGCGGTTGTTTGAAGGCCAGTAGTGGGGGTGTGGGGATGACCTTGGCAAGATGTCCATCCTCGCTGATGATGTGTTGGAGGCTGCGAAGAAGATGTCGTAGTTTCTCCGCCCCAGGAAAGTACTGGACGACGAAGGGTACTCTGTCAGTGGTGTCCCGTGTTTGTCTTCTGAGGAGGTCGGTGCGGTTTTTTGCTGTGGCACGGTGGAACTGTCGATCAATGAGTCGAGCGCCATATCCCGTTCGTACGAGGGCATCTTTCAGCATCTGTAGGTGTCTGTTGCGCTCCTCCTTGTCTGAGCAGATCCTGTGTATACGGAGGGCTTGTCCATAGGGGATGGCTTCTTTAATGTGTTTCGGGTGAAAGCTGGAGAAGTGGAGCATCGTGAGATTATCTGTGGGCTTGCGGTAAAGCGAGGTGCTGAGGTGACCGTCCTTGATGGAGACGAGTGTGTCCAAGAATGGAACTGAATTTGGAGAATAGTCCATGGTGAGTTTGATGGTGGGATGGAACTTATTGATGTCATCGTGTAGTCGTTTCAGTGATGTCTCGCCGTGGGTCCAAAGGAAAAAAATGTCATCGATGTATCTGGTGTATAGCATCGGTTGAAAGTCCTGTGTGGTGAGGAAGTCCTGTTCAAACTTGTGCATGAAGATGTTGGCATATTGAGGTGCAAATTTGGTCCCCATGGCTGTTCCGTGCGTCTGGATGAAGAATTTGTTGTCGAAGGTGAAGACGTTGTGGTCTAGAATGAAACGGATGAGTTGCAGAATTGCGTCTGGAGATTGGCAGTTGTCGGTGTTGAGGACTGAGGCTGTTGCAGCAATGCCGTCGTCATGGGGGATGCTGGTGTAGAGTGCCGAGACATCCATTGTGACGAGGAATGTTCCTGGTTCAACTGGTCCATGGGTGCTGAGTTTCTGTAGGAAGTCCGTCGTGTCGCGACAGAAGCTGGGTGTACCTTGTACGATGGGTTTCAAGATGCCCTCGATGTGGCCAGAGAGGTTCTCACACAGGGTCCCATTGCCTGAAACGATAGGACGGCCTGGTGTGTTGGCCTTGTGTATTTTCGGGAGGCAGTAGAGATCTCCAATGCGGGGATTACGTGGGATGAGAGCACGTAGGGTGTTCTGAAGGTCTGGATCTAAGGTCTTGATCAGTCTGCTGAGTTGGCGGATGTGTTCCTTGGTTGGATCTGCGGGTAACTGCCTGTAGTGTTCCTGGTTGTCGAGTTGTCGGTATACTTCTTTGCAGTAGTCTGTTCTGTTCAGTATGACGGTGGCCCCTCCTTTGTCTGCTGGTTTGATGACGATGTTGCGGTTGGTCTTGAGAGTGCGGATGGCGTTGCGTTGTGCTTGGGTGACGTTTGAGGCTGCCTTGTGATTGTGAGTGATGAATCTGGCATTGACACGACTTCTGACGGCTTGAGCATACATGTCGAGTCTAGGGCAGCGGCCTTCCGGAGGGGTCCAATTTGACTCTTTCCTTTTCGGTTGCTGCACTGCAGATCTCGCGGTCTGCTGTTCCGGTTCATTGGTCGTGTCCCTGGGTTCGCTGTCGGCCTCTTGGGGTCTGTGGAAGAATTCCCGGAGCCTCATTCGCCTGATGAATTCCTCCGTATCTGCCGCGAGACTGATGGGGTCCATTTTGGTGGTGGTGCAGAAATTGAGCCCTCTGCTGAGGACTTCGATTTCGTCTGGTTGAAGGGTGTAGTCTGACAAGTTGACAATGGATTTCCCTGTATTGTTTTCGACTGTTGTACCGGGAGAAGCTTGATTGCTGCTGGTGGTGATGCCAAGTTTCTCAAGCTTCCTGTTCTTGGTGTGCATGTAGGTGGCATAGTATTGCTGTCTCATCTGTTTGGCGGTGTTCCGCAGCTGGTCTGCTGTGTCCTGAGCGCAAGTTGAGAATATGGCCTCTCTCTTGGTTTCCAGGTTGCGTCGACTGCTGTAGAGTTGGTGTACGAGGTGTTTGAGGAGTGTGACAGAGGTGCGGTGGCAGAGTCTTTCAGCGTAGTCTGTGTTGTAAGTCGACTTGAGTGGGTTTTTGATCTGTAGTCCTTTCGGGATCTTGTCTGCTTTTTTGCATCTTTGTAGAAAGCATCCGATCTGGCTGCATCACAGCCTGGTATGGAAAATGCTCGATCTGAGACTGCAGGGAACTTCAGAGTGTCGTGAACACAGCCCAGTCCATCACACAAACCTGCCTTCCATCCATTGAATCTATCTACACCTCCCGCTGCCTTGGGAAAGTGGGCAGCATAATCAAAGACCCCTCCCATCCGGTCTATATAAACATTTCTGGAACAAGCCTTTCCATTCACCTGAAGAAGGAGCCGTGCTCCGAAAGCTCGTGTTTGAAACAAACCTGTTGGACTTTAACCTGGTGTTGTAAGACTTCTTACTGTGCTCACCCCAGTCCAACGCCGGCATCTCCACATCATTATATAATTATGTAACATATACACGAAGAACTTTGGGGCGACAGTTCCGCTGGCGTTTGGGAAAGTGCTGTAGGTTCTCTCTTTCTGCACTAGCGATGTGTCGGATGCTCAGGTGCTCCGGGTTGTAGAGCTGGACATTTTCTGTTTCCAATACCCAACCCCCCCTGCACCCCCACCTGGTCCATCTGTAGCGGGAAGGATTGTCGCGCTCATTGGGTTGATGGGTCAGATGCCGTGTTGCCTTCATCCCTGGGTTCGCCTGCTGGCACCTTCTCTTCCTTGTGTGACTAGTGAGGGTGTCGGCCCAGACATAATGATGTGGCAGCATATACGCTGGCCCATCCTGCTCCACGGATCAGTAGCGTCTTGTTGGAACTGAAATGCTGTTTGCTTTTTCCTTTTGTCGTCCAGCCGCTGCTGGTTTGCACCAGTTTTTGTCCTCTTCTGTTTCCTCAAACTTTTTCTCTTCATCGTCTCCTCCTCTTGCCTTCCTTTCGGATGGTCTTCGGACTTCAGGGGGGATGGATGTTATAACTTGCATGGGGCACATCCAGCTGGGATGATTGTTTTCCTGTGCTCATTGGTGCTGCGGGCTCCCCCACTATGGGTGGGTAACTTATTAGCCCTGATATAAAAGTTCAGCCAGTGTGGGGCTGACCAGCAAGGAGAGGGAACTCGGTGAGGTGCACCAGGCCTCGAGTAGGTAATGTTTTTTTTTATAAATTCAGAGTAGCCAATTATTTTTTTTTCACAATTAAGGGGCAATTTAGCGTGGCCAATCCACCAACCCTGCACATCTTTGGGTTGTGGGGGTGAAACCCACGCAGACACAGGGAGAACGTGCAAACTCCACACGGACAGTGATCCAGGGCCGGGATTCAAACTCGGGTCCTCAGTGCCGTAGGCAGCAATGCTAACCACTGTGCCACCGTGCTGCCCATTAAGGGGCAATTTAGCGTGGCCAATCCACCTACCCTGCATATCTTTGGGTTATGGGGGCGAAACCCACGCAGACATGGGGAGAATATGCAAACGCCACACGGACAGTGACCCAGGGCCGGGATTCGAACCCGGGTCCTCAGCGCCCCAGTCCCAGTGCTAACCACTGTGCAACATGCCGCCCTTGTGTAGGTAATGTTGTTTGATGAATAAAAAAACTTTTAAGAAACTCGTTGGATTCCCCACATTTTAAATATGTTTCAAATTATTGTATCCCTGATTTTGCCAACAGTACAGGGTTCAATCCCGGTTCTGGCTCACGTAGATTCAAGGCTGCCTGCTCACCGCACCCATTGTAATAATCAAGGCTCTGTGCATTGAGTTCATTTTGTGTAAATAGTGATCTAAAAAAGAAAGATGTTTTTGAAAAGAGAAAGGGCTGAATTCTTCCGTTCCGCCCTCCATAAGAAAGCCACGGGCGAGACGCCGACAATGGAAAATTCCATTGACCTCGAGCAGGATTCTCCAGTCGCCGGGCGAACACGGCCGGAGAATCAAGTCCAAAAGGTATGGAGGTGCCCACAGTTTGGATTCTTACAAACACGATGGGAGGCTTTATTAGGGATGTTGATCATACAATCTAAGATGGAAAACTGTAAACCCGTGCAAACATTCTCTCCTGATTTCATTACAGATCACGTGATGCTCCACCAGAAGGAGTGTATTCTCTGATACATAACACCCCTTTACTGCTTTAGTACAGCAACAATGACTTCACATTTATACAAAAGGCCCACTTATATATTCTCTCTATACATATATACAACTTAATAAGACATCTATGTACAGGGAGATCTGGGAGTTCAGGTCCATTGTATCCTGAAGGTGGCAACGCAGGTCGATAGAGTGGTCAAGAAGGCATACAGCATGCTTGCCTTCATCGGACGGGGTATTGAGTACAAGAGTCGGCAGGTCATGTTACAGTTGTATAGGACTTTGGTTAGGCCACAACTGGAATACTGCGTGCAGTTCTGGTCGCCACATTACCAGAAGGATGTGGATGCTTTGGAGAGGGTGCAGAGGAGGTTCACCAGGATGTTGCCTGGTATGGAGGGTGCTAGCTATGAAGAAAGGTTGAGTAGATTAGGATTGTTTTCGTTGGAAAGACAGAGGTTGAGGGGGGACCTGATTGAGGTCTACAAAATTATGAGAGAAATGGACAGGGTGGATAGCAACAAGCTCCAAGAGTGGGGGTGTCAATTACAAGGGGTCACAATTTCAAGGTGAGAGGGGGAAAGTTCAAAGGAGATGTGCGTGAAACTTTTTTACGCAGAGGGTGGTGGGTGCATGGAACGCTTTGCCAGCGGAGGTGGTAGAGGCTGGCACGATAGCATCATTTAAGATGCATCTAGACAGATATATGAACGGGCGGGGAACAGAGGGAAATAGATCCTTGAAAATAGGCGACAGGTTTAGATAAAGGATCTGGATCGGCACAGGCTGGGAGGGGAGAGGAGCCTGTTCCTGTGCTGCAATTTTCTTTGTTCTTTGTTCTTATTACTTTTGGGTTGTATTCATCGTTCGGAAGTCTGTCTACTTGAGGCCTTGGAAGTGTCCTCTGTCCCTTCAGTGGGTGGCACTTCCTGGGAAGTTACTCCAGTGTCCAGCTGTATAGGTACTGGGAAGTCCTCAGAAACAGAATCTGAACTTATCTTTGTGTTTGCTCTCTGTTGTAAAATATTGCTGTCTATATTTTCCAAGTGAACGACTTCTGGAGATGTTTCAGCAATTTCACTTTGTGGTTTCATTTCCGCAATTTCACTTTGTGGCACGATGGCAGAGTGGTTGGCACTGCTGTTTCACAGCTCCAGGGACCCGGGTTCAATTCCAGCCTCGAGTGACTGTCTGGAATTTGCACTGCGTGGTTTTCCTCCGGACGCCCTGGTTTCCTCACACAGTCCAAAGATGTGCAGGTTAGGTGGATCCGCCATGCTAAATTGCCCCTTAGTGTCCAAAAGGTTAGGTGGGGTTACGGAGATGGCGTGGAAGCATGGGCTTAAGTAGGGTGCTCTTTCCCAGGGTTGGTGCAGACTCAATGGGCCTAATGGCCTCATTCTGCGCTGTCAATTCTATGATCTATGATGCTAGGAGCTGATGAGTATGACATTGCCAAACTCTTTCATCATCTGTCTGTATGGTGTATGATATTGTACCTTCCTTTGCTAGAATCACAGCAGGTACCCATTTCTCAATGGTGGTGTAGTTTCTGGCTAGCATTCGCTCTCCTTGTGCAAATACTCGTTTTTTTTAGAGTTTTGCACATTCCTGGCAATCTGTGCTTGTTGCCCTTTGACAATCACTGAAGTATCAGGTGGAATCAACAAATCAAACTGTGTTCTCAGTTTCTGCTTTGAACAGCAGCATTGCTGGTGAACTCTGTGTTGCTGCGTGTGTGGTGGTCGAGTCAGACATCAAGAATTTGTTCACTCTTCTTGTCAATGTCCCCTGGTTCTTTGATGTCTTGATGGAATGCTTCAGTTATTGAACAAAAGGTTCTGCCAATCCCTTAGTTGCAGGATGGTGTGAAGCAGACTTCATGTGATGTATATTGTTTCCCTTCAAGTCGTCCTTAAACTCCTTTGAAGTGAACTGAGTGCCATTGTCACTTACAATCTGCTCCGATGTTCCGATGTTTAAAATCTTGAGAATATATTGTCCAGCTTCCCAATGATTTGTTCTATTGTTGTGGGTTTCATAATCACTACTTCTGACCATTTGGACCAGCCTGGTCTATGTGGGTTCTCTCCATGGCCATGTTGACCATTCCCACAGATGTAAGGGTTGCAGCAGTGAGTGTTTCTTAGTTTTGCACAGGACTGACGCTGAGCATCTTATCCTGGCCACCAAAAATAACTGCGAGCCAGTTCCTTCATCATCACCACACCAGGATGTCGCTCATGCAGTTCATCAAAGATTTTATTACATAAGCACGCAGGAATAGCGGGAGGGCCTTCCCGACATTTTTCCCGACCTCCCGCTATTCTCTCCCCCCCCCCCCCCCCCCCACGGCCGCCCCACGACACGAATCGCTGCTCGCCGTTTTTTACGGCGAGCAGCGATTCTCCCCTAGCCGATGGGCCGAGTCCCCAGGCCTTTCCGGCCGCTTTCACGAACTCCAACACACCTGCTCTCACCGTTCGTGAAAACGGCCGCAAAGTGCCGTCCCGGACAACCATGGCACCGATTGGCATGGGCCCGCGATCGGTGGGCACTGATCGCGGTAAGCGGGTCCGAACCCCGCGCACTCTTTGTTCCTCCGCCGTCCCGCTGGATCAGTCCGCGGGGCGGCTGAGGGGCATAACGGCCCACGCATGCGCGGGTTTCACGCATATGCGTGATGACGTCATCCACGCATGCGCGGATTGGAGCAGTCCAATCCGCGCATGCGCGGCTGACATCATCGTTTGCGTCAGCCGCCGTTACCCTTGGCGCGCGGGCTTAGCGAAGTGCGCTAAGCCTGCGATGCCGTAGTTCACGGGGCCCCGCTGCTAGCCCCGACTGGGGAGCAGAATCGGGTCCCGGGAGGGGGCGCGGAGGCTGCCGTGAAACACGGCCAGTTTCACGGCAGCCTTCACGACTCTCCGCATTTGCGGAGAATCGCACCTTAGATTCTCCATAATAAAACTCCGTTCTGTCCGGTCAAGTCTCCTGGTGATGTAGGGACCTGAGGTCTGGATTTTTACGGTGAATGTCTGTCATCGTTCCTTTTTGGACCACATCCATCACCTTCCACATCACTGGATTTGTTCTTACATATCACTGAACTTGAGGTCAAGGGCGGCATGGTAGCACAGTGGTTAGCACTACTATTTCACAGCGTCAGGGACCGAGGTTTAATTCTGGCCTTGGTGACTGTCAATGTAGAGTTTGCACTTTCTCCCCATGTCTGGTGGGTTTTCTCCAGGTGATCCAGTTTCCCAGAGCCCAAAGATGTGCCAGTTAGGTGGGGTTACGGGTATAGGGTGGGTGAGTAGGCCTAGTTAGACTGCTCTTTCACAATATCCATTAATGATCTGGAAGAATGAACTGAAGGCACTGTTGCTAAGTTTGCAGATGATATAAAGATCTGTAGAGGGACAGGTAGTATTCAGGAAGGAAGGGGGCTGCAGAAGGATTTGGACAAGCTAGGAGAGTGGGCAATGAAGTGGCAAATGAAATACAATGTGGAAAAGCCCTTGGTGCTGGTGGGGATTTCTGAATCCAATATGCTTTGACAATATGGTTCTTTTTGACAGTACTTGCACTTATTTTCCCTACTCCAGCATTCCCACACTGAGTATCCAATCTGTGTACATCAGTGACATGGTTGTCCCCTTGCAACCTTATGGTCTCCATTTTGGGGATCTTCACTACAGCCCATATCTGTGAAGTTTCTTTTGTTTCAAGCTCCATAGATATGGTAGCTTCCACAGCATCTTTGAGAGTTAAATCACAATAAGCAGCTTTCTCTGAGTACTTTCACAGCGGAGACCACAAACCAGCCTATCACGAAGTGTATCATCAAGTATTGCTCCAAACTCAACAGTATTTTGTTAACCTTCTTAAAGTCCCATTGAATTTTAAAATACTTTTACCTTCTACTTGACTACAGTGGTGGAACTGAAACGTTTCAGTGATTAACAACGGTTCAGGTGAGAAAGGCCCTTCTAAGATTTTCATTAATTCACTAGAATCTTAGCAGTCTACAGCATAGAAAACGTTCCTCAGCCCATTGTGTCTGTGACAGATTAAAACAACCACCTAACTATTCTAATCCCATTTTCCAGCACTTTGTCCATAGCCTTCAATGTCTTGGCATCGCAAACGCATATCTAAATACTTCTTAAATGTTATGAGGGTCTCTTTCAGGCAGTGAGTTCCAGAAAAAAAGGTTTCCCACACGTTCCCTCTAAATCTCCTACCCCTCTGGTTATTGAACCCTCCACCAATGAGAAAGATTTTTTCCTCTCTACCCTATCTATGCCTTTTATAATTTTATACATCTCAGTCATTTCCTCCCTCAGTCTCCTCTGCTCCAAGGAAAACAATCCCAGTCTATCCAATCACTCTCAATAACTAAAACTCTCAAGCCAAGGCAGTTATCTCCTGGTTTTCCGAGACAAACTAAGTTTGGTTGCAGCATAAACATTTTACGCCCTACTGAACTGAGAATTGTTGTAACCTTTAGGTCGTCTGGTGTTTGATTAGCTGTGAATTATAATTGGAATCTCTCCTCATATATGTAGGTGGTTGTTTTAGACTGACGCAGACATGATGGGCCGAATCTCTCCCAAGTCGCACAGTCTTCATCAAATGCATCTATGGCGTCCATTTTCCACCATCCCGGATGCTAGAGTCTATAATTCAACCAATTTCCTCCCTTCAAATTCTGTTGGATGTATGGCACAAACGATCCCCTTATACACAAAGTAACTTGTCATGTTTCCTTTTAGCCTGACTGTGGTTTGACTTTATCCCAAGGAATAACCTGTACAGAGTTGGAAGATTTCTAAATTCCCGTCTACGCAGCCCATTCAGCTTCACCAGATTATGGTACCTCTAAGACAGATTTTACCGGCTTCAACAGCAAGGAGGTTTTCGAACTGTCGTTCTTCTTCACTCACGGTTAGAGCCAGGTTTTATTTTTTTAACCTTCAGCATCGGCGGCTTGCTTCGCCTGAGTTGTGTGTGTGTGTCTGGTCCCAAGAATCTTCCTCCGCTCTCGGCGCCGTCTCCGCTATTTTCGCCCATGGTTTTATTCTTTCACAATTTATTTTATTGCCTCAATCCTTGTCGCCAGCTTTCTCCTTTTTTTTGCGGCAAAGAGAAATGGTATGGCGGTGCCCACACTATGAATTCTTATAAATACAATGAAAGATTTCATTAGGGATGTTGCTCATACAATCTAAGATGGAGAACTGAAGCCCGCACAAAACACCGCTGAGATCACGCGATGTTTCACCAGCAGGGATATATTGTCTGAAACATAACACAAACATGGTAGAAACCCCGTGAGCAGTTAATTTGTTCCCTACTAGCTGCAGTGTCTTGAAACTGTTCAATTTTTTACCACTTCCCACATAGATTTTTCAACTGGATTTATTCACTTTGACAATTCAATTTGGAAGACACAGCTGGTAAATTCACCAGCCACTATTGTTTACTGCATATGCAAAAATCAAAAGTGAATAATGGACATGTGAAACCTTACTGGTCAGCAGAAGGTTTACATTCAGGAGACACATGAAGTCGGCGAAGGTTTAACAAAATGATTCTGAAATGGATCAGTAGGGAAATGAAAAAAGACTTATGAAGAAAAATGATAGAAGAAAAAGCTGAGCTAAGCACTAGGGTATATAGAAGCAAGAAGAGCTGCCCACTGGGACATAGCAGAAGACAATACAAAATACCAAAAGATTGTTCAGTACTTCAGCACGATATTAGTGATGTGTAACCATATGGAATCCATTTGAACAAGCTAAATTAGTTCTCAGAAAGAATGCCAACAATATGCCATCAGATATTGAACACACGTACATGCCAGGGCTTCGATATTCCACATACAAAGATTCTAGATCGTCTCCTGAAGCTGTGAACAACAAGTCTCCTATGAGAGATGGAATATAATGTAGGATCCTTCAAAAGACAACAGAAGAGAACTGTGAAGTAATGACAGGTATTTTGAAGAAAGTGCAAACTTAGTGAAAACTCACATCGTCAGGCCTGTCATTAGCATAAGCCTAACTTCAGTAAGTGTTAACTTAACAAAATGAAAAATCAGAAACAAAATGGAAAAATACCTGTATGAAAATGAGTTAATAAACAATATTTTCTGATGGGATTCATCACTAATATCTTCCTCACAAATGTGCATAGATATTGTCAACTGTTCTCTTCCCTCGGACCAGTGCCTCCAAATCTCAATACTGTCATGCTGATGAAGGCTGCCTTCAACATGTTCTTCAATTGCTATCAATTTAGGGGAGTTAGTCACATAGTAGTACTGTCATTGGACCAGTAATCCAGAGACCCAGAGTAATGCTCTGGGGACCCAGGTTCAAATCCCGCACTGCATATGGTGAAATTTGAATTCAATGAATGCTGATCATGAAACGATTGTCAATTGTTGTAAAAACCCATCTGATTGACTAATATCCTTTAGGGAAGGAAATCTGCCGTCCTTACCTGGTCTGGCCAACCTGTGACTCCATATTCACAGAATTGGGGTTGACTCCCTCAAGGGCGAATTAGGAATGGGCAATAAATGCTGGCCCGCTCAGCGATGCCCATGTCCCATGAACAAATAGGTGGAAACAAGTTCACTTGTGTTCATCCTGCTGTGTACAGCCTTGGTAATCTGTCTGATATAGCAGGGGGCTGCGGTTGATACCTGCTGCATCCTGGAAGTTATCTCTGTCAGAAATGGGCATTGTGACCTTGGCAGCAACAGGCAGTCTGAGGTTCAAGTTGGGGCTCCAACAGTTGCAGAGCTCAGTGACGACGGGCCTGATTTACTGCCGTGTCCCGCCAGAATCGGGACGAGACGCAGCCGGAAGATCCCGCAAGAGGTTCCCCGAGCGAGATCTAATGAGATCTCGTGAGACATCGCAATCCGGATCCCACCCACTTAACTCTGCCAACGCCAGATCCAACCAACGGCCGGGATCTACCGGCTTCGCCAACAAACAAGGACCAGGCAGAGCGGCACTTGGTGGTGATGGGGTAGGGTTGGGGGGGGGGGGGGGGGGGGGGGGGGGGGGGCTTCTCCCAGGTGATCAAAGGCTCTTGTGTGTTTGGTATCTGGAAATGGTGGCACCTAGTACTGCTGATGCCACCCAGGCACTCTGGCACTCCCAGCTTGACACTGCCAGGGTGCTAGGCTGGCAGTACCAAGGTGCCCATGTGACATTTTATCCACAGTGAGTGTCAGGCCTGGGGGTGCCCTGCTCATATGAGGTGGTGTCAGATGGGCTCAATAACCCCCACCAGATGAATTGGGCATTGGGGGAGTCTGGCCGTCAGGTCAGGTGGTTGAGAGCAATTTAAAATTGGTGCCCTGATCTCTTCCTGCACTGGCGAGCGGAGCTCCTCAGCACAGGAAATGTGACTTGAGTGCAGCCCGGAAACCCCCCAGAGTGCAGTTAGATAGCGGGGTCGTTTGCGGCAGAATGGACTTGCATCGCCACCTTTTCGATCCCACATATATTGCTTCTCAGTGATATTGAGTTAGGAGTTCTGCTCCCTGAACACCTAGTGGCTATAGCCTCCTGTACAGTTCCAATCTAATGCTCCTCCCTCTTGTGGCACCTGGTCCTGTTGCCTCCTGCCTTCCTTGCTGCTCTCTCTCAAACTCCAGTCCCGGAAGCACCAAACCAATCGTGACTGTGATTAAACTGATTATAAAGTCGTCATCAATGCTGCAAAGCCAGGAAATAATTATTTTGTTGAAACAAAGTGAACATTCCAGAGTGGTCAGACAGACTGAAAAGTGTCCAGAATTTAATCAACAAACTTAAATGGCAAACAGGACGGACCGGTAAATATTGCATGCTCCCTTTAAATACAATGAATGAGATCTGTGCCCTGTCAATGTGCACATAAATGGGGGAGTTGAGCAAGTGGTGAGGCCAGAATTGGAAAATAGGGTTGTGGGAAGTCTGCATGTTCTCATCGTGTCTGCGTGGGTTTCCTCCGGGTGCTCCGGTTTCCTGCGACTGGTCCTGAAAGACGTGCTATGGTAATTTGGACATTCTGAATTCTCCCTCTGTGTACCTGAACAGGCGCGGAATGTGGCGACGAGGGGCTTTTCACAGTAACTTCATTGCACCGTTAATGTAAGCCTACTTGTGACAATAAAGATTATTATCTATGTGTGCCCTTCTACGTCTTCTCGGAGGGTCATGTGACCCATGGGCCAATCGGTTCGGAAGGTGGCAACCATGGGACTGAGCGTGGGTTTTACAGTTCGTGAGGAGCTTGGAGTCGTGGAGTATGGTCGCCTTTATCTCACATTCTCTCAATAGTTATTTGCCTTTAATAAACAGTTTATTTGTTATTCTACTTGGTGGTCGCCAGCCTTTGAAGATATCTCATTTGGTGACGAGGATCAAATGGAGTGCCTTCCCCACTGCTCCAGAAATGGGGAGAGCAAACCTCGTGTGGAAACCTTTCCTTTGAAGCAAACTGGTTCAGCAGTCTGTGAGTGTCAAAATGCCCCGTTCTGGGAAGCCTGAGCCATTTCATCCTACCATGGAGCAGTGGACGCGATATGTCAAACTATTTGTGGGGGGGGGGGGGGGAAGAGAGAAGCAGCGGGTAATCATTTCATCAGCCAGTGGGGCCCACCCTATAACTTGATTTGAAGTCTGGCTTCTCCAGACGCACCCGCCTGCAAAACCTTGGAGAAGCTTGTGGAATTAGACAAGTGACATAATCACCGGAAGCCCTCTGTGATAATCCAATGATACAAATTTAATTTGATGCCAAGAGCCCCCCGGGAGACCATAGCGGCATTCGTGGCATGCCTAGAACAAGTGGCTGAGCAGTGTGAGCTCAGGACCACACTCAACAACACGTTGAGAGAAATTATAGTCTGGTTTTAACGAGACGGCCATACAAAATAAATTGTTAACAGAAGCAGAGATTAACTTAAAGAAGATCGCCAGGCTATGGAGGGGGGGGGTGGGGGGGGGGGGGGGGGGGGGGGTGCTGGACCTGCAGAGCCTGCAAGCAGGTGAAGTCCACCAAGTTTGGCAGGAAGATTTCATAGAATTTACAGTGCAGAAGGAGGCCATTCGGCCCATCAAGTCTGCATCGGCTCTTGGAAAAAGCACCCTACTTAAGCACCTCCACCCTATCCCCATAACCCAGTAATCCCAGCTCATATTTTTTGGACAGTTAAGGACAATTTATCATGGCCAATTCACCTAACCTGCACATCTTTGGACTGTGGGATGAAACCGGAGTACCTGGAGGAAACCCATGCAGACACAGGGATAACGTGCAGACTCCTCACAGACAGTGACCCAAGCCAGGAATTGAACCTGGGACCCTAGAGCTGTGAAGCCACTGTGCTAACCACTGTGCTACTGTGCTGGCAGTTATGGCACAGGGATGAAGACGCAGGAAGCAATGAGTGAAGAAGCTCCAAGTAAAAGAGAGTGCAGAAATACAGGGAATTTGGATCACAGACCAGGAGTTAGAAAGAATGTTCCCAAAGTGGGGAAATCAGCCCCAGGAGCGATGTAAATTCAGGGAAGCGACATGTTATGCCTGCAGTGGGAGGGGGCACATTAGGTGGAAATGCAAGACCGGACAGGGCCAACTGGGGAACCACGGAAAATAAACAAGTGATATGGAAGGGTTTCGGGTGGGAACACTCTCCCAAATGGAGAATTCCAGCTCAAGGCTTGAGAAAACCTGAGAGGGTATTTGAGGTGGATGACTTGGCAGATGTAAAGAATTCCGGTGTGGGTCCAAATTGGATCCCTGGAACGGTCATGGTCATAACAGGTTGAGTGTCGTATGAGATAGATGTCCAAGGAAAAAGGGTGAAGAAACACGTGGACCATTTGAGAAGAGGAACCATTGGGGCAACCCACCCCTCGTATGCCTGTCAATGATATTGCTACGGATGGAAGCAATGCTGCAGTAATCTACCCCAAGGAAGAGCCCAGTGATGTTCCAGTGGAACTGGAGAAATTACCTGCACTGACGAACCTTCGCAAGTTAAGAGTCAACCCATTGAGGTTCAAAACAAAGTTACCTCTACCTTTTATAAGGGGCTGTGCTGAGATCCATTTTGTCGTATAATATTGTAAATAATTCCATTGTTATTGAAATGTGTGAAATGTGTAATCAGGAACTTAAAGGGGGAAGGGATGTGGGATTGTGCCCCTTCAAGGGGACGAGTTCTCAGAGGATCATGTGACCCATAGGGCCACTCGAGTTCGAGTGCGTGAATCTTGGGGCTGAGCGCGGGTTTTACAGTTAGTTAGGAGTCTGGGGTCATGGAGAACAATTGCCTTTCTCTCACTCACTATAAATAGTTATTTACCTTAATCCGTTTATTCATTAATCTACTTGGTGGTTACCATTCCTTCAAGGTACAACAAGGCTGTACTTCAAATAATTTATTCAGTGTTTTACTGGTTATGATGTGGCCTTTAAGAGGAGGAACATGTGTCCGTATACCTCACCAGGAGGGAAATGATGTATGTGTTATGTGCTCTGGTTTTAGTTTCGCTTTTGTTGCTAGCAGACAACAACTCCTAGTTCCCCAAGTTTCACAACAATGTAAGACTGCTCTCATGAGTCTAGTCTCAATAAATGAATACACAACGTATTGACCTAATCCCCTATGAGTGATTGATGTCTGGTATCTTATCCGGTCAGGAGTTGTAAAATTATAAGAACACAAAACACCTTTGAGCACTCTCGGAGGAACCTAACTATCTAATGGGCAACAGCTGACAAGGAACACAATGTTTGCAAACCAGGCTGGTAGATTAGTCTTGTGCCCATTTGGCAAGGCCACAGTGGGTACCCTGGGCAAAGCTCACCTGAAGAAATGAAATTCAGTGCAGAAGCTGTTTTCTAATACTTTAGAAATGAGAATGAGACTTAAGCTAGTCACCAACAGTCGGTAACTGCTCATGTTTAATTTACTGTGAAATGAAATGCAGCACCTTGTGAATTGGGTTTATGGGCTTGGACACTCTCTTGCATGATGCACAATTCTTTTTGGCCAGGCTCCTCAACGTCAGCAGAGCTTTACACCATCAGGGCTTCAGAAACTCAAATATTAAGTTTGTTCCTGAACTACATCTAATAGTCGCTGCCATGAATTAGTGTCCAATGGATGGCTCGGCTGACCAGTAGGCTTCACTCAATACCGTACTAACAAGCAATGGTCTTTGCAGACCTTGAACAGCAACATTTTTCTTTTGGCTTCTTATATGTTCAGTCAACCATTCAACTCCAGCAATCCTGAGCTAAATTTAAACTGGCTTTTTTCACCCTGGAGCTAAAGTTCTGTGTCTCTCCTTTCATTAAGTTGAGCAGTTGACAGAAATAGGCCACCATTTACATTTTTCTAACTAAAAGAGTAATCTTGCTTTTGAGAAATCAATTCCTAATTGCACAGAAATTATTATTTTTACATTGTTATCACGCATGAAGCAACTCTGAGAAAATGTTTTCATTATATGATATTGCCTAGAGCTAGTCATTCCTTCAACAGGCAGTGACTAAGGCTTCTAAGAATGCTTATCAATCATTAGGTCAATTCCTGATAAATTGGGAGCAGAGTTGATAACATGAGTCCTGGGATTTGAATTCGGGGAACCTAGATGGACTATAAAAGGAATATATAGCAGGAGGAACTGTGTGTTCTGGAGCCTGACAGCTAGATTTCATTGCAAGAAGATTGATTTTCCTGACAATTCCAGATTAAAACCATTTAAATGATAAAACCATGTGATAGACAAACATGGGCGTGGAGCTTAAAGTAATAGGGCATAAAAAGGATAATAAGAGGTTTTATATTTTTAGTTAAAAGAAGTTATCTTACCTTCGCAACTGGGATGAAGGATGTTCTCTTCCTCCACCTCTATCTGAGTTATTTCCAATTATGGATTCTTCAGGCAAGGCTGTCAAAGTTGGCTAGAAATCATGGTTGAGCTTCTGTGGCGACTGAGGTGATTGTCCCTTCAAGGATAACACATCAGAGGAGGGTCACCTGTCTTGAGGGACCAATTGGGACCGAGAGTGGGGATTCACCCCAGAGGGTGGATTCCTCTCAGACAGACAGGCATGTCGGGGATGGGGTAGCCATGAGGCTGCTGGCCTCTGTAGACATGTTCTTATTAATAAATATCTTTCCTGTTCCGAGTAAAGCCTGTGAATGTGCATCATTACATTTGGCGATGAGGATAAAATGGGATTATGATGGTATGGCCTCTGGCTCAACACCTGTGCGTATCCTGTTGTGGTCATAGTCTGAAGGAAGGAATAGTCACCCAGATACCTCTCTTTGGGCGAATATACCCTTTTCAGATTTTGAGATATAGCCAGACCTTGAGGGACAGACATAGAGCACATGTGGATTGGCCGGTGCAGTTGGAGGTTTAAAAATATATATAAGGAAATAATAACCCCACAGAAGCAAGAGCTGTGATTTTGTGTTTAAAGGAAACAAAACAAATAGCAGTTGTTGAAAGGTTTTTTGAAGAGAGAGGAGAGCACAGAGTGCAGTGAAGTGGAAAGGGAAAAATGCCCCAGGGAACTGCAAGACCTGTCACAAAAGCACGGGAAAATAAAGAGACTGAGATTGTTGGCTTCCGGTCAGAACTGAATCTTTTTTTAGAAGTAACTTGTGGGAGGTGTGCAGCGCTGGTTAGGCCATCTTTTATTGCCCGTCCCCAGTTGCCTTCTTGAACTGCTGCAGTCCCTGAGGTGCAGGTACACTCACAGTGCTGTTAGGGAGGCAGTGCTAGGATTTTGACCCAGCGTCAGTGAAAGAACAGCGATATATCTCCAGGTCAGCTGGTGAGTGACTTGGAGGGAAACCTCCAGGTGGTGGGGTTCCCAGATATCTGCTGCTTTTGACCTTCTGGATGGTAGTAGTCGTGGGTTTCAAAGGTGTTGCCTAAGGAACCTTGGTGAGTTCCTGCAGTGCATTTTGTTGATGGTAAACATGACTGACACTGTTCGCCTGTGGTGAATGTTTTTGGAAGGAGGAGCAATCAAGCAGGCTGCTTTGTCCTGTATGGTGTCGAGCTTCTTGAGTGTTATTGGAGCTGCACTCATCCAGTCAAGTGGAGAGTATTCCATTACACTCCTGACTTGTGTCTTGTAGATGGTGGACCGGCTTTGGGGGGTCGGGAGGTGGGATACTCGCCATAGGAATCCTAGCCTTTGACCTGCACTGGTAGCCACAGTATTAGTGTGGCTATTTCAGTTCAGTTTCTGATCAATGGTACATCCAGGATGTTGATAGTGGGGAAATTCAGTGATGGTAATGCCATTGAGTGTCATGGGGTGATGGCTAGATCCCCTTTGGTAGGAGATGGTCATTGCCTGGCACTTGTGTGACACGGATGTAACTTGCCACTCGTTAGCCCAAGACTGGACATTGTCCCAGGTCATTTGGACATAGACTGCTTCATTATCTGAGGAGTCGCAAATGGTGCTGAATATTGTGCAATCATCTGCCAACATCCCAACTTCTGCGTTATAATGGTAGGGAGGTCATTGATGAAGCAGCTGGAGATGTTTGGGCTCAGGACACTACCCTGAGGAACTCCTGCAGCAATATCCTGGAGCTGGGATGATTGACCTCCAATCACAACAACCAATTTTCTTTGTGCAGGTATGACTAACCAGTGGAGAATTTTCCCCCTGATTCCCATTATCTCCAGTTTAGTTAGGGATCCTTAATGCCATACTTGGTCAAATGCTGCCTTGGTGTCAAGGGAAGTCACTCTCACCTCACCTCTGACATTCAGCTCTTTTGCCCATGTTTGAACCAAGGCTGTAATGAGGTCAGGAACTGAGTGACCCTGGCAGAACCAAAACTGAGCGTCCGTGAGCAGGTTATTGCTGAGGAAGTGCTGCAAAATAGCACTGTTGAAGACTCCTTCCATCACTTCGCTGACGATGGAGAATAGACTGATAGGGCTGTAATTGGCTGGGTTGGATTTGCCCTGTTTCTTGTGTACGGGCCACACCTGGGCAATTGTCCACCTTGCCGGGTAGATGCCAGTGTTGTAGCTGTACTGGAACAGCTTGGTTAGGGGTGCAGCAAGTTCTGGAGCACAAGTCTTTGTACTGTTGCCGGAATATTATCTTGGCCCATAGACTTTACCATATCCAGTGCCTTCAGCCGTTTATTGATATCGCGTGGAGTGAATCGTATTGGCTGATGACTGACGTCTGTGATGCTGGAGACCTCCGGAGGAGGCCAAGATGGGTTAATCACTCGGCACTTCTGGCTGAAGATTGTCACAAATGCTTCAGCTTTGTCTTTTACACAGATGAGCTGAGCTCCTCCATCATTGAGGATGGGGACATTTGTGGAGCCTCCTCCTCCATTATGCTGTTTAATTGTCCATCACCATTCACGGCTGGATGTCACAGGACTGCAAAGCTTACATCTGATGCGTTCATTGCGAAATCGTTCAGCTCTGTCTATTACTTGCTACTTATGCAGTTTGACACACAAGTAGTCCTGTATTGTAGCTTCACCAGGTTGACACCTCATTTTTCGGTACGTCTGATGTTGCTCCTGACGTGCACGGACTCAAAACCAAAGTTTTGAGGGCCCGTATCCGCAGCTAAAACTACGTGAATCACTCTGGGTCTCTGCTAGCCCCCTGCAGGTCAGTGAATCGGCTCCACTTTTTCACAAGAATCTTCAGAGTGAAACACCAGGGTTTTTAGGCCGGCATGGGAACATCGTCCCATTTTGGTAGAATCCAGCCCCAGTTCTTTGGCTATCCACAGTACAGTCGAAGTGATTGAGTTGACTCTGTTGGAGTCCCCATCAGGGAGTGTACGAATATACATGGTTGCCGTTCGGAGTTTCCTCGGGTTGTGCGATGTTTCAGAGGGTTATGGAGAATAGTTTACAAGTGCTGCTGAGGGAGGCCGTCTACCTGGTCAATGCTCTCGTCACTGGAACCTCACATCAGGAACACATGGAGAACCTAACCGAAGTCCCCGAGCGGTTTGCTCTGGCTGGGGCCCACCTCCGGAGGAAGAAGTCTGTTTTTCACAAGCCAGAGGTTACATATCTAGGCGACCGAGTGGACAGGAGCGGCCTCCATCCATTGGAGGACAATGTGAGAGCATTCCTCATAACCAAATGGAGCTCTGCTCTTTTCTCGACTTGAACTATTATGGGACTATTAGGGCAGCACGGTAGCACAATGGTTAGCACAGTTGATTCACAGCTCCAGGGTCCCAAGTTCGATTCCCGGGTTGGGTCACTGTCTGTGCAGTCTGCACATTCTCCCTGTGTGTGTGTGTTTCCTCCGAGTGCTCCGGTTTCCTCCCACAGTCCAAAGATGTGCAGGTTAGGTGGATTGGTCATGCCAAATTGCCCTTAGTGTCCAAAAAGGGAAGATGGTATTACTGGGTTATGGGGATAGGATGGAGGCTTGGGGCTTAAATAGGGTGCTCTTTCCAAGGGCCGGTGCAGACTCGATGGGCTGAATATCCTCCTTCTGCACTGTAAATTCTATGACTCTATGACTATGACATTCATACCCTGGATGGCCATATTGCTCAGCCTACTCCACCAACTTCTGAAGAAGGGGCAGAAATGGGACTGGAGCCCTCCAAACCAGAAGGCGTTTCAAGAGGTAAAGCGGTACCTCTTGTCAGAAGAATTGCTGAGTCACTTCGATCCAGACAAACCCCTGCTCCTCACTTGCGACGCCTCACCATGTGGTGTCGGGGTGGTCCTGGCACACCAAATGCCTGACAGCTCGGAGCAACCTTTAGCTTTTGCGTCCCGCACACTCGCGGATGTCAAACAAACTATGCACAGGTAGAAAAGGAAGGATTGGCCGTTGTGTTCGTGTTGAGGAAATTTCACCAGTGAGGAAATTTCACCAGTATGTTTATGGATGTGCGTTCATAGTATATACTGTCCACAAGCCCCTGTTGAGGTTATTCAAGGAAGATCGGATGATCCCACCGATAGAATCTGCCGGGTTCAGCAGTGGGCCCTACTTCTGTCCGCCTATGAATATACTGTAAAGCATCGCCCAGACACAAGAATCCCGCACCCAAATGTGTTTCGACTCGAAACGTTAGCTCTTTTCTCTCCCTCCAGATGCTGCCAGACTTGCGGAGATTTTCCAGCATTTTCCCTTTCGTTTCAGACTCCAGCATCCGCAGTAATTTGCTTTTATCCACTTGTTTACTGTGTTGTTGCCATTGATGGATCTCTCACAGTCCCAGAGATGTTTTTGTTCTCAGGCTGGTATGGCATTAGTTTCAGACCATACTGTTCTGTCATTTTCTCCACCTTTCTCAACAGCATCATGCCATGGGTTGTCAGAGACTGTCACAATCCTGGCTGGAGAAAATTCACTGGCACGGAGCTGTTTGAGTTCCCTTTCCATATTCATTCTCTCTTGTCAAATTCCATGTTCTCGGTTGCATTTATCTAGCCTGATGCAATTAAAACATTAAACATGTTGCCATCAAATCCACACCCATCTTTTCCACACCTCCATCTGTGAATCTCTCCAATTTGGTTTCCATCTAGGTCACGGTATCAAAATGCCGCACCCAACATCACAAATGGCATTTTCTGTCACATTGCATTCTCTTCCCTTCTTCTCCGAGATCGATCTAACGACTTTCACATTACTTCCTCTAAATTTCTCTCCTCCACTGTCTGGTTTCGTGGGACAACCCACATTCAGTTGCACTCCTACCGATCTGCTAGTAGCCACAACATCTAGCTTCTCTTCCCATCCCCTTGCTGTTAACCTGGTGCTTGGGGGTTCATTGAGCCCTTCGAGGAAGTTGGCATTGGAGTGCCATCCTGACATGTGGGCAATGTGGGCGATTCCCCAGAGTTCTGTGGTCAAGCGACAGGAAGTTAGGGTTGGTTAGAAGTGTGCTTTGCTCCTACAGATTACTTGCTTCCCCTCTGCTCTCCCCAGGGCCTGATCCTTCCTCCTGCTCCAGCTCTCTCTGGGACCCTGCTCTTCTTTTGCCTGCCCACTTCCTCTGTGTTCCCAGACTACATGTCCATTCAAACCTGAATGGGGTGAAGCTTCCTCCAATAAAATACTAGAAAACCAATATTATCACCTATCCCCGTGCAAACATTTCACTGGTCACAGATTCTATCACCTTCCTGGCCATTCTTATAGGCTGAACCAGTTTGTTCACAACCTTGGAATTCCACTGACCTCTATATCCTTCCCCATTATAAAGACCACCAACTTCTATCTCTTCAACACTCTCCACCTCCATTCTCACCTCCAACTCTCTGGTGCTCCGAATTTCATCCTTCAAGCTTTTGTTAATTTCAGAATTGACTATTGAGAACTGCCTTATTGAGATCCCATACCCCACTGTCAAAAACGTCATCATATCCAAATTCTGTAGCATGTGATATATTCCCCAACCAAATCTCACTTGCTGGCTTCAATTAGCTTCATTATCCCCCAATGCCTTCTGTAATTAATTTTCATTCTTTTGTTTAATTCCTTCATCACCTCACCATCTTTATCGTTGGAACCTCTTCTACCTCTATAGGTTTGCACTCATTGCCAAATGCTCCACCTGATCTCTGCATATAGTCCTTTATTAGTCACACCATTGATGGCAATGCCTAGGAATTCTCGCCAAAGTTTGCCATTCTTTAAGAATCTCCTTTAAAATTCTTCCTAACCACTGGTGTACAAATGTATTCTTACGCATTGGTAACCCGAGCCTGAGGCACACCCATATCCACCAATGCATGGATGAACTGTAATCCAATACCCATGCATGGGAGATTCTTGCCCACTGGTGATGCATTGACACATCATTATCCATTACTAGCATAAAAACAGCACCATGCACCGCTGCATAGGCAGAGGATTAAGCCACTTCGCCCTTCACATCTGCTCCTCTGTTCAATTAGATCATGGCTGATCTGTGACCCAGATCCAGGGTTGGATTTTCATTCTTGAATTAAACAAAGTAAACGCTATAATTTACAATTATATATACTCTGAACTCAGTTTTACTTTATACTTTCACCTAAGAATTCCCTTATATATTACAACAATCTTGAAAATGCATTCACTTTTCTGGAGAGATGTTATGGTAAGCCACAGCACCCTAGAATTCACTTTAATTCTCTTCAGCATTCCAGATATCCTCTTGGGTCAGATTCTATGGGGATCCTCCCATTAGCTTTTAGGCTTTGTGACCCTCCACCTTTTCTTGCAGACTTCGTGACTGTGGATGCCTCAGCTCCTTTTTTGGATTACCTGCAGATACCCAGTTGCCTTCCCACAGCTTTCCAAGCTAACTCTGTTGACTGCTATCTTCTACAAGGGTCTCTGAGGACCACTGTAACTTAATTTCACTAGAAGAGAGCTACAATAAATCTTCAAACCACTTTTCCCTTATAAAATCCAAACTGAGATTGAGCCCCATCCTTTGTTTGAAGTGCAGGTTTAACATTATTATTATTTCCTGTGGGTTCTCGAAATATAATGACATACAGTCTGCACCACAGTAAAACTGCAACTGTCTCTCTGTTTTCCAAAATGAACTGCTTGCTACTGTCAGCAAACACGCACAGATACATTAAATAAAGCTTCCGTCTAACCCCCACAGCCCATCTCTATGGCAACTTGGCATGCTTTGAGATGTTCCAAAACAGTAATGCAAATCAATTATGTTTTATCTTCACTACAACTCTTTGATCCTGCAACCCATAAGAATAAAATGTCTAAGGAATATTATTGCCTTCTCCCCAGGCTCCCTGGTTACAGTCAGAGGTCCAGAGATGGATCATCCATTGTTTAAGTTTTTTTTCACTTTTAACTCTGTTTTGTGAGAAAAGTACAAGCTAATTTTCAGATGTAATAAATCCAGGCATGTTTGAGTTTCATTTACATCAGAGTTAGGTTCACCCGTTTCTCAACCAAATGGCCAATTTATCTACTGTTAAAGCTTTTGCCCCCTAAGACTAAATGTTATATTCTAAAACATATGAATTATAAACTAAATTCTTGGAAACAAGTCTTTGCTACCTTCATTCTTTAAATCTTTAGCTCATCTAGTCCTATATTTCCCAAACAGCAGAAATAGTCTCTCTCCACCTGTGCTATCAGTTCTCCTTACTGTAACAAAATAATTTGGTAAATCATCACTTCGCCTTCTAAATTCTCAGAAATTAAACCTTATATTGCGAATGGCTCCGGTCTTCCCAATATTGAATTGGAGGAAATTTCCATTTATTCAGTACCGGGTAAGCAGTCGGTCAATTTAGAGACTCTCTGCCAGATCTTCCCACACATCCCGCTGGACATACAGCATGTGTTGCCTCATGGATGATGCCAGAGGCTCATCATCGATCTTGGGTTCAGCATCATCCTTGTCTTCAGCAATCCTCTGACTACCAGCAGCTGGGAGATGCTCTACCTCCACCAACACCTCAGTGCCTTCACCACTGGGCACAACCACCTTCTCCGATGTGCATCTGCGCAGTGAAGTCCCTGTATCAGTGCTGGTGCATGGTGCAGGGAGAGGATGTGATATGGCTGCATCTGGCAGCTGGTCATCCTCAGGGGTCAAGGGAGGGCCCTCGGTCCTTTTGGGGTCGAAAAGAGCCATCTGAGGGAGGAAGCAAAAATATCAAACATTGTTACCAAGTCAGAGAGCACACAGCCTGGTTGCTACTCAGAATGGACATCTGGGTGAGCACAGACTTCTGATTGGATGAGCAATGGGAATAACTGGATTTCTCATGTCAGTCTCTCGACTGCTGCCCGATATTTCTTATACCCTCCACCAATCTCTTCCCTTTCAACTGGACTCTCACCCTCCTTCCAGACTCCTGCCCTTCCACAGCCTGTAGACCTGGGTCCATGTTCGCAGGACATTTCCAGGGTTTGCTCCTCTACCTAATTAAGGATAGGAAGGTTTGGTATCCGGCTACTCGTATGTCCTTGCTCCTGCACATTGTAACCCCCCTCCCCTTTAAGGACAAAAGCTCTTTCATTAGCCCCCTCAACATGCAAGGAAATTCCAATCTCTTGACCCACCAGAGGCACTGATTCACTTGCCCCTCACATTGTGGCACATCACCCTGACATACAAGCCAGCCATGGTCTATCATGGTACAGGATTATAGGACAGTTCACAACTGTGAGCGCCAACAAGTGCTGCCACCGACAAAGACATTTACCCAAGGTTCCAACTGGAGTCAGTACTCACCCTGGCAGAGTGCAGAAGCTCATTGAACCTTTTACTTCATTGAATCCAGGTTCTGTGAATGCCATCATGTCCACCTCAGCCTACGTCTTCTTCGTCACATGAGGTGGCCTCCATTTGCCATCCCTCCACGAGAGCAGGATGTCACGACAGTCAGTGACCATCTCTAGTGAAACCTAAAGGCACTCATCCAAAAAACTGCCTTCAGTTATTTCTATCATACCTGGCTTGTGCTCTAGGCACCAAGGCCACATTACGGACACAGTAGTGGCATTCTCAATCAAGTTAGGCGACAACAAATTTAGAGTTCCAAAGCAACCAGCTGAGGGTCTCATTGTTGACTTCCAACCTTGAGGGATTGCCACTTTAACCCCCCCCCCCCCCCCCCGCCATGCCCTTCCTGTTCCCAGTATCCACCCACTTCCCATTCCCACTGGCAGCACTGATCTTTTGTGTTAATCAACTTAATAGAATATCAGAAACAAATGAAGTCGGCCAAGGCGGGGCCCAACGGTGGGTGAAGGCAAAGAGGTGAAAGGTGTGCAGCAGAAGCCCGTACAGGAAACCCCTCTGCACAGTGCGAAAAGACACAGAGGGTATTTCCGCGAGGAGGCTAGGATTATGAGGCACCGGCTCCCGAGGGAGGGTTCGGGTCTTGGGGCCAATGTGGAATTCCGTCCGGGCAGGTGTCCGTCTAGACGGGAGGCCACCACACACCTGCGCCGCTTTGAGACAGTAAGTGCCCTCAGGTCCGAGCACAAGTATTTTGAGGCCTTTGGTGACATAGGCCAGTGCATCTCAAACTATCTGATGTGGCGTACCGGCAGTTTTTTTTTTCAATGTGCCAGGGACCGGGGAGCGAAACAAGCCAATCCAGGATTACTGTCTCTTTCTTTTCTGGAAACACTCCAAGTACCGGCAGACGATGGCTCGCGTACCGGCGCCGGTACGCGTACCACACTTTGAGAAGCACTGACACAGGCCACTAGCTGGACGGTTGCCGCTTTTTGTTCGGCTAACGCATATGATGTCATCCAGTCCACCCAACACACCCAGCTCCTCCCCGATTCTGGTCACCCTGGAAGCCACAACCTTCCACTCCGTCAGCCACTGGAATGGTGGCAGCGCCGAGCTTCTGTCAGCACATGTTTCACATTGGCCAGCAGTTAATTGGCCAGCTAGCGTGAAATTGACTTCGGGAGCTGATGACGGGTGGGAGTGGATTTCACATCCATTTCTATCCCGCCGATCGCGTTCTCTCACAAGGGTGGAAATTGAGGCCCATATTTTGACACAATGTGGTCGAGAGACAGAATGCAGATTGGAATGCACAAGGGAAAATGTTCAAGACTGTGGAGTTCAATGGCCTCTGAAAGGTTGCTGGATTAATGTGTTCAAGCTCCTCTGAGAAGTCCTTTAATGTGGTCATTACCCGAACAAATAATTAGGTTGCCGACCCGGTTAAAATAGAGCACAGAGGAATTTTACTCAGTGCCTGACCCGGAGAAATGTACCCCAGGTGTGTAATATTGCGCAAATTCAATTACCCCGGCTGAATATACAGAGAAACAAATGACCAAAATAAATCAGGAGTCTTCAGGATGTCAGCATCGCTGCTGAAATTTACAAATATACCCCCTGAAAGCGCGGTATTAGATTTGCAGTTCTTTCGACACTGCAGGAGACGTGACTGGCTTTCAGAACATGTCTCCAAGAAAGACTCCAAACAGAAGGAGAAACTACTGGATGTGAAGCTGCAAATAAGCAGAGGCTCCTGCCAGTATTGGATATATATGTTCCCAGTTGCAGAAAGGTCGGCAATAAATCAAAGCACCCGGAGATTCATAAAGTATTACAACCAGCTGAAAGCACGAAAATAAAATTAAAATAGAAATACACGGTGCGGTGGAAGACATTTCACAAAGCTTGTTAGACCAAAGGCAACGAGAAAGCTGTAAATTATTCCAGTGATTCACAAAGGGAGCAGAAGCAAAATGCTGGGGAAGGTAGACGTTAATGCTGGAATGATATTAGACTCAATTATTTAACTTTGGACAGTGTGTAAAAGTTGCAGTTTCAAAGCAGCTTCCAAAAAACAAATCTAAAACCAGAGGGCAAAATATATTTCAATGCTTAAAGAATCCATCATCGAAACCATTTGGGGCCAATTTCTAATGCTCGGCAGAATTCCCCCCAATCATTTCTAAGTGTGATCTCCGGCGGGAAAGGAGATGCAATTCTCGTCAGGTGGATGGGCATGCACCAGATCGCAATCAACCCACACTTCAGAAGTTTTTTGGAGTCAGGGGTGATTTGTACCGTGGGACGTTAAGAAGTTGGGAAAGCCAGAATCTCAGAGATCCAGACATGCAACCTCAGAATCTGGCAATCATTGGCAAGGACACCCCCACAGCGAGCAACACGCTGCTATGGGTTCGCCAAAGGTCCCCATCTTCAAGTTCCTCTCCCCTTCAAGCCACACCCCTTCAGACACCCCCCCCCCCCACTCCCCCACCACAGTTCTCCCTTCAGACCTCACCCCTTGCCAGGCACTGTGAGGGTGCCAGGGAGCAGTGCCAGATTGAGACACAGCAAAAATAAAGAAAAGAGAAATAAGGGAATCAGCAGGAAGGACCCTTACCTACCTCCATCCCTAAAAGGAATGAGGTATGCAAATCAGAAACACATATCCATCCATCCATCCCCATTATTTAAGTTCCCTTCCTGGCCTCTACATTGGTCACTAGCCAGCTCTTAATCCTGTAACAAAGCATCTGCTATCACATCCTTTCCAGGGATGTGTACAATTTTAACACTAAACTATTGTAAAATTAAACTCTAACAGAATAATCTTGCATTACAGGTTATAAACTAAGCTTTGTTCATTGTCATTCCGGACATACACTTCAAAATGCTGAAGGGCTAGTACCAACGCTGCGGCTTGCTTCTCAACTGTGAAATACTTCCTTTGGCAGGGACTTATTGAAATAAACATCCCGCTGACCTCTGTATTCCTACATCTCAGTCTTTGTAACCAAAACTTTTTTCTCCATGGTGTAATATGGACTCATACAAATTATGCATTCTAGATTTCAACTTTTCTTATCTAGTTTCAGATATATCAAGGTGAACCGTGTAGCTAGGACCATTCATGATGGATATGTTGAATTGAGGAGACGTTGGACGGGATTCTCCGGGCCTACGCACAGCAGTCGCGATCGGCGCGGGGCTAGAGAATGAGCGTCAACCCTGAGATTTGGTGCGACGCCGCTCCCGCAATGCCGCCAATCGGATGCGCACGGTTGTTGAGGCGCCGGTCGGGGGCCATTGAAAGAGGCCCCTGCAGCGGTTCACCGACTGCAGCTGGACTAGTTCCCGCCGATGTGTTTCTTTCATATTTCCACCCGGTGGGCACTCGTCGTGATGGTTGCAGACTCAGTCTGCGGCCACCTTGGTGGGGGGGCGGGTTGTTTGCTTCATTTTGAATAGCTGACGCCATGCTATTATGTATATTTATCTTCAAGACAGATATGGTCTGGGAAAGATTTGCACCTGAAGTGGATGGTGTAATATTCTTTGATTGAGCTAATGTGGAGTCTCAATATTGCCGTGTGAACAAATAACAATTAGACTTTATTTTATAAACTACACTACACTAATGGATAACTAAAATGTCTAAGATGAATACAGTTAGAGATAAATGTCTAACACTAACTTACACTAAGATACTACTGGGCTACTCCAATATACGACCCCTAACAAACATCTTCTGAAGGAACACATGGTGCATCCGGGACCCAAGACTCCGTACTCGCCCCACCTGCTGGTCAGATGCTAGAACTACAACAGTAAAATATAACTTATAATACACATGCAGATCATAGATCATAGAATTTACAGTGATGATGAACTACTCATATTATATAGTCTGCCTATCATCACAGATGGCAAGGGGTTTACTGCAAGAGGCTGTAATAAGTTACTTTTAGAAAAGTCCAATTCACTTTCTTCTTCTGATTTGCTGTTTGCTTGCTTAGCTTTGGAAGAATTACTTGCCATCTGTTCAAGATCAGTTAGTGACAGATCTATTCGGTAGCAGTTGTTTATCACTTCTACATTATCAGAATCCAAATCGGATTGAGAACTCTAATTCAAATCTTCATCAATGTTATTACTATTAGATTTGGACTCCTCTTTCATAGAATCATCTTCAGTCTTGGAGTTCACAGAATTCTGCCAGATTCTATTTTTGACAAACTTCTGTGAGGAATCATTCTCGTCAATGTAATTTTGTGCTGTCTTCATTGAATTCCCTGTTTTGAAAATATTGTAACTGTGGGGAAGTAAAATAAAGAATTAGTTGGGTTGTAGATGAAATACAAGCTTGCATTGTCCTGAGTCCTAAATTTTGCAGTAAGCTCAATCCCAAACTTCCATCGGACCCCATCTCTTATTAGAAAATAAGAGATCCTACACCAGGAAGTATATGCCCTAAGAATGTAATTGTGCAGCTTGCGTTTTCCCTGAGTCCATCCATGTGCCATTTAGGGGTCACGCCAGGCCGAAGACCATCACATCTGTTTTATTTTTTTTGTTACTCTTTATCTATGTTTCTCTTCACCCCTTCTCGGCCCTCTCTCCTGTTGTTATGCGTCCTTTTATTCCCTTCCTTGCATGTTCTCTGGCTTTCCATGTCCTTGTAGCAACCTTTTAGTATTTCCTGACCTTCCTGCCGCCATTCCAGAATTGACTCCCTCTTCGATGAGCCAACACCTTCCCACTCTGCCTCTCCTGAAATCTTTCAAAGAACCTATCAAGGCACTTGTTGCTATCTCCTTACTGTGGTTCCTTCTCTTTCCCTGCCAATAGTCCAAGGCTATCACATGCCATCATTATGTGTGCCATTACAAAGACCACCTATTTCCACACCCACTTCACCAGACTCTATCCATGCTTCAGTTCAATTGCCTCCGAAGCCCCTTCCATGTCCATGCTATCTCTAGACTTGACTATTCCAACATTCTCCTGGCCAGCCTCACACTTTCTATCCTCAATAAAATTGAGAACATCCAAAAGTCTGCTGCCTGTGTGCTTAAAAGTAACAAGAACCATCAGCCCTGTGCTTATTGACATATAGTAAACTCCATTAGAGCAGTCTTGATTTTACAATTCTCATCCTTGTTTTCCAATCCCGTTATGTCCTCACCTCTCCATCTCCCTCCACTAATTTGGTAGTCTGGAGCATCTTTGGTTTCAATCACTCAGCTATTGGTGACCTTATATTCAGCTCTCAAGCCCTAAGCTCTCCAATTCCCCCTCTTTGTCTGTTTCAGAGTTTCATCACAGTGTAACCCCAGTCTTTGTCTGTTTCAGTATTCCATCACAGTGTAACGCCAGTCTTGTCTGTTTCAGTGTTTCATCACAGTGTAACCCCAGTCTTTGTCTGTTTCAGTGTTCCATCACAGTGTAACCCAGTCTTTGTCTGTTTCAGAGTTTCACCACAGTGTATCCCAGTCTTTGTCTGTTTCAGAGTTTCAATACAGTGTAACCCCAGTCTTTGTCTGTTTCAGTGTTCCATCACAGTGTAACCCCAGTCTTTGTCTGTTTCATATTTTCAATACAGTGCAACCCCAGTCTTTGTCTGTCTCAGTGTTTCATCACAATGTAAGCCGTGTTTTTCTGTTTCAGAGTATCATCACAGTGTAACCCCAGTCTTTGCCTGGCTCAGTGTTTCATCACAGTGCAACCCCAGTCTTTGTCTGTTTCAAAGTTTCATCACAGTGTAACCTCAGTCTTTGTCTGTTTCAATATTTCATCACAGTGTAACCCCAATGTGTCTGTTTCAGTGCTCTATCACAGTGTAACCCCAGTCTTTGTCTGTTTCAGAGTTTCTCACAGTGCAACCCCAGTCTTTGTCTGTTTCAGAGTTTCAGTACAGTGCAACCCCAGTCTTTGTCTGTCTCAGTGTTTCATCTGTTATGGGCCAGGGTTTAGAGAACTGTATTACCAAAGTGTATTATGGAGTTCACCTGACCCACAACCTTTAATAGATTGTGGGATGGGGAGCACACTGCCCACCCTACAGGTGTGGTACAGCAGAAATCGAGAAGTATTATTTAAAGCAAAACAATGTTTATTCTATGAACTGAAGTTAACCTTTTTATAACATACAGTGAACATCTTAGCAACCATTAAGTCAAATACAACCCCCAAAGATCCTTAATAAATTCCCAAACAGCATCCAGAAGACAAAAGAAGCACATTTTAACAGAAGCACATCAGGTTTAAATTCACCACTGAGAACATTTACAATTCTGAATTTACCAAATGATCAAGAGATAGTATTTTCATGGCAGCGAGAACAGCAGTACACCTGCTTTGCCTGGCTTTAGATCCAACACTGAAATGAAACCAAAAAAATCACAGACACACTCAAGCTTTTCTCAAAGTGAAACTAAAAGGCAGAGCCAGAGCTCAGCTCCACCCACATTCTTACATCACTGCAGTAACATAAGCAGACAAACATTTCTTAAAGTGAAATTCTCATGACACCTCTCCCCCAAGAAAAAAAAATGAACCATCAACTTCAAGATGGTTTCATTTTTCACCTTTTCACTATCCTTTAAGAAATGCACGCAGTAAATACACTTTTGCGTTTCAAAAAACAGCACATGCAAACAGGTATAATAATATAATCCAATTTTTTTCTCTTCTTCCTCCAACTGAACTTGCTTCCGTACATCACATTCGTGACAAAGCATCGCTGTCACGTTTTCTCGTCCTGCCACATGTACTATTTTTTAATGAAATGGCTGTGACAATAAACTCCAGTGAAACAGTCGTACATTGTTATTCTGGAATCGCTCTCAAAACGTCAACTGAGTGTGATCAGTATATGTAATGGTATCAGACGGATTGCTGGTCACATAAATGTGAAAATGTTGCAAAGCCAGCACCAAATTCAAAGTCTCCTTCTCAATCGTTGAATACCTTTTCTGGTGAGAATTCAATTTCTTTGAAAAATAACCAATAGGCTGCTTTAGCCCTTCGTCGCCATCTTGTAGAAGCACCGCACCTACGCCCACATCACTCGCATCAACAACTACTTTGAATGGTTTGTTCGATTTGGGATGGCTAACACAGGAGCTCTGGTTAATACAGCCTTCAGGCTGTCAAATGCCTGTTGACACTCCGCTGTCCACTGGAATTTGTTACGCTTCTTGAGCAAGTCCGTCAGTGGAGCAACCACACTGCGAAAGTTCAGTGCAAATATCTGTTAAAATCCACTGATACCAAGAAATCGCATTATTTCCCGTCGTGTCGAGGGTATCGGAAACTCCCCAATAACTTTTGTTTTCACAACCCATGGGATCATTCAACCCAGTCCGATTGTATCGCCAAGGAAAGTGACTTGGGCCTTTCCAAATTCACTTCTGGCTCGGTTTGTCACCAAGCCCGCCTCCTGAAGTCGATTGAATAACTCCATCAGATGCTTCAAATGTTCTGTCCATGTCTGGCTAAAAATTACCAGATCGTCGATGTATACAGCACAATTGGGTAATTGCGAAATGACTTTGTTTAACCGTTGAAATGTGGCTGGGGCATATTTCATGCCAAATGGCATAACTTTGAATTGGTATATACCATCTGGAGTCACAAAAGCTGAAATCTCCTTCGCCCTTTCGGATAAAGGTACCTGCCAGTAACCTTTACGTAAATCCAGTTTAGAAATGAAATCTGACTGTCCCACTTTCTCAATGCAATCCTCCAAGCATGGGATAGGATAAGAGTCCATTCTTGTAACTGCATTAAACTTTCTGTAGTCCACACAAAACCGTTGGGTACCGTCTGGTTTTGGGACCATCACTATGGGTGAGCTCCATTGGCTGCAACCCACTTTAATTATGCCATTTTTAAGCATACTCTCAATCTACTTGTTAACCTGTGCCAATTTTCAAGGGTTAAGTTAATATGGATGTTGTTTGATTGGAACAGCATTTCCCACATCTACATCATGTATAGCCATTTTAGTGCTTCCCAATTTATCTCCACAAACTTGCCCAAGTTATATCAATAATTCTTTCAGGTGATTACATTTTTCCTCTGGAAGGAACTCAACAATTTATCCCAATTTTTAAGAACATCCTCATTTTCCAATTTAATTTGAGGTATGTCAAATTCACAGTCATATGGATTTGGTTTGTCACTTTGAGTTAGAATTGTTAAAACCGCCTCCTTTTTCTCCTCTTCTCTTTCAAAGTACTTTTTAAGCATATTCACATCACACACTCGGTGAGTTTTCCATCTATCTGGCATTCTTACCACATAATTCACCTCACTTAATCTCCTTTCAATCTGATATGGTCCACAAAACCTTGCTTTTAAAGGTTCACCTACCACTGGTAACAACACTAAAACTTTATCTCCACTGGCAAAACTACAAACTTTGGATTTCTTTTGCGCTCTCCATTTCATCATATTTTGTGAAACTTTTAAGTGTTGTCCAGCCAATTCACCTGCTGCATTTAATCGTTCCCTGGAATTTGACACGTAATCCAATAATGTAATTTCCGATTTCTCACTCACTAACTTTTCCTTAATCAATTTAAGTGGTCCTCTTATCTCATGACCAAAAATTAGTTCAAAAGGACTAAATTTGGTTGACTCATTAGGTGCATCCCTAATTGCAAACAGTACAAATGGAAGTCCTTTATCCCAATCCTCTGGATAATCTTGACAATAAGCCCTCAACATCGTCTTTAATGTCTGATGCCATCTTTCTAATGCTCTCTGCGATTCTGGATTGTACGCAGTTGATTTAAATTGTTTTATCCCTAAGCAATCCATTACTTCTTTGAATAACCTCGAGGTAAATTGCGATCCTTGATCCGATTGTATTTCTGTGGGTCGTCCATATCTAGTAAAGAATTTAAGTAAGTCCTCCACAATCCTTTTAGCTGTAATATTCCATACTTGAATGGCCTCTGGAAACCTAGCAGATACATCCATTATAGTCAAAAGATATTGATTCCTACTTTTCATTTTAGGAAGCGGTCCTACGCAATCAATTAGGACGCTTGTAAAAGGTTCCTCAAATGCTGGAATGGGTATTAAGGGTGTTGGTTATATCACTGTTTGAGGTGTCCCTATCACTTGACGTGTGTGACATGATTGACAAAATTTAACTACATCTTTTTTGTAGTCCAGGCCAATATGAACATTTTTGGATTTTAGCTTGCGTTTTCTTTCTCCCAGATGATCTCCCACTGGTACCACATGTGCATTCGCAACACCTCCTTTCTATACCCTCCTGGCAATACTACTTGATAAACTTCTGCCCACTTTTCATCCGCCTGCATATGTAAAGGTCTCCATTTTCTCATCAAGCCATCACTTTTATGGTGATAACACGCTTGTATACACTCAGATTCCTCTTCCGTATATGCTTTCTGATACATCCGTTTTATTTCTACATCTTTCTGTTGTATCTCCGCCAATTTTCCTGAACTAAAAATTTCCGCCTCATCCCCCACCTGTTCTGATTCTTTTTCAACCATCTGATCAAAACTCTTTTCCGATAATTGTACTTCAACTTCATTCTCACTCTTTGATTTCTCCTCTTGCCTTAACCTGTAACTTTGCGACCTTGTTACTACATAATCCGGAAAAATTCCAGGATTTTCTTCCTTCAACACTTTGGTTGTCTGATTCTCCACTGGTTTATCAACCACAGTAGGCATCACTCCCACCTGCGATCCAGCTACATCATTACCCAAGACAAACTGTATTACTGGACAAGTTAGTTTCTCTATTACTCCGAGTACGACTTCACCACTCTTATCTGGACTTTCCAACCTTACCTCATATAATGGAACACTACTCCTCTCACCCTGAATTCCATGTATTACCACCCTTTCTGGCAATATTCTTCCCAAACTACATAACTCCTCATCACTTACCATTAAAGATTGACTAGTTCCCGTATCTCTTAAAATTGTGACTTCTTTACCTGCTCCTCCTGATACACATGAGTAAACTTTACCCACACAAGTAAATTCTTTAAAGAGATCTGGCATCTTCTTATCAATCACCTCTTGATCAGGTTGTACAATCTTTTGCACCTCCTTCGCTTCACTTGAGCTTTCCTTTACTACTTCAACAAATCCTGTCTTATCCTGTTTTACCCCATCAGTCTTCTCAATGATTTTCTTCAACCACCAACACTGTGACTTTACATGGCCTAGTTTATTACAGTGAAAACATTTGAAACTTTTCATTTCTTTTCCACCCTCCTGGATTTCTTTTTTAACCTGAGGTACACTCTCCTTATTATCTCCCAACAGATCACCTTTGCCCCTACCACTTGAGTATTTCACATGTTCCCAGTTTCTACTCTTCACAGGCTGAAACTGGTGTCGGAAACCAAGCTTTGATTTATGAATGAATTCATAATCATCTGCCATTTCTGCTGCTAACCTCACAGTTTTAACCATCTGCTTTTCCACATGAGTTCTCATTACAGCACAATTTGAATTTTTAAACTCCTCCAAAAGCATAATTTCTCTGAGAGCTTCATACATTTGGTCTATTTTCAAAGCCCTTATCCACCTATCAAACTACTCTGTTTGATCCTTTCAAACTCCATGTATGTATGACCAAATTATTTCCTTAAATTTCTAAACCTTTGTCTGTAGGTTTCAGGCAGTAGTTCATATGCACCTCAGGTGGATTTTTTCACTCCTCATACATCCCAGATACCTGCTTAGGTAGTGATGCAAACACTTCACAAGCCCTATCTATCAGCTTTGTTTGAATAGGTAATACCCACATGTCCTGTGGCCATTTCATTTGTTTAGCCACCTTCTCAGATGAAAAGAAAAAAGCTTCTGCTTCCTTCTCATCAAACCTTGGCAACGCTTGGACATATTGAAATAGATCCCCACCAAGCCTTCGACTATGACGCTCATTCTCACTATCCTCATCAGTATCAACCAACTGTACGTTTCCCTTTATGTACCGAATTTTAACTGACTCAGGTTTCATAGCCATTTTCTGAAGTTCAAACTCTCTCTGTTTATCTTTTTCCCTGATCTGTATCTCCCTTTATCTTTCATTTTGTTCTGCTCGGGCTATTCTTTCTTTTCTTCTTTCTTCTCTCTCTCTTTCTTTTTCCTCTCTATCTCTTTCATATTTAAGCTGCTTTAATTCTTTCTCATGTTCCATTTGTTTAAGTTGTAACTGAATTTTTGCCATTTCCAATGAGTCAAACTGTATCTCAGGCAACTTTAAATGCTTATCCGCCATAATTACCTCATCTTTTCACATTTTGTCAGGTTATGTTCACTGCAATGTTTTTGCCAAATCTAACAGTCTGTTTTTAGTCTCTGTCCGTAAGGTACTGCGTGTGACCGTCTCCATCCACAAACGTCAGAGCCTCTCAGAGAGCCATTGTCCACAACACACTCCCGACTTAAACTGGAATGCCACACCTGAAAAGCAACCACAATATGCTCACCCCTCATTTTATTTAAGTTAACTAAGCCAATCCAATAGATAGACTTTTTTCCCCCTCGAGGCCCCAGTTTGATATAGGCCAGGGTTGAGAGAACTCCAAAGTGTATCGTGGAGTTTACCTGACCCACAACTTTTAATAGATTGTGGGATGGGGAGCACACGGCCCACTCTACAGGTGTGGTACAGCAGAAATCAACAAGTATTTTTTAAAGCAAAACAATGTTTATTCTATGAACTCAAGTTAACCGTTTTAAAACATACAGTGAACATCTTAGCAACCATTAAGTCAAATACAACCCCCAAAGAATACAACACCAAGTAATCATTAATAAATTCCCAAACAACATCCAGAAGTCAAAAGGATTACCTTTTAACAGAAGCACTATCAGGTTTAAATTCACTACTGACAACATTTATAATTCTGAATTCACCAAATGATCAAGAGATAGTCTTTTCATGGCAGACAGAACAACAGTACACCTGCTCTGTCTGGCTTCAGCTCCAACACTGAAACAAAACCAAAAAAAACACAGACACAACAAATCTTTTCTCAAAGTGAAACGAGAAAGCAGTCAGAGCTCAGCTCCACACACACTCTGACATCACTGCAGTAACATGAGCAGCCAAACATTTCTTAAAGTGACATTCTCATGACACATAAAAGTATAACCACAGTCTTTGTCTGTTTCAGAGTTTCATCACAGCGTAACCCCAGTCTTTATCTGTTTCAGAGTTTCATCACAGCGTAACCCCAGTCTTTGTCTGTTTCAGAGTTTCATCACAGTGTAACCCCAGTCTTTGTCTGTTTCAGTGTTCCATCACAGTGTAACCCCAGTCTTTGTCTGTTTCAGTGTTCCATCACAGTGCAACCCCAGTCTTTGTCTGTTTCAGTGTTCCATCACAGTGCAACCCCAGTCTTTGTCTGTTTCAGTGTTCCTTCACAGTGTAACCCCACTCTTTGTCTGCTTCAGAGTTTCATCACAATGTAACCCCGTTGACAATGGCTGGACCAGAAGACCTCGCCGCCGGCCACAAGCGTGTCGCACTCTGCTGCTGCAGAACATGCTGCGGAGCAGGAGGAAATCACTCCCAAGGATATCTGCTCGTGCCCTAGAAGGTCATGCTTGACATTGTTCACCATATTAATGGTAGGCCTCCCAAGTCACCTAGCATTTCATTGTGCGCATCCTGTGTACATTCATCAGTCTGCTGTCTGTCACTCCCTGAATGCCTCACCTTAGACTTCTTCAACTGAACCTCATGCGACTTCACCCGTTGGCGCATGTGCTACCCTCCCCTGTCTGACTGCAGCCCCTCATTGCCAATGTCTCACCCTACATGGATCACATTCCTCAGCTATGTCCGAAAGTCTGTGTCGTGTATATTTTGAAGAGGTGATTAAACTAGTGAACAGGGTTACTTTGAGGACTTCCAGAAGCCATTTTCAATGGCCCTCACAAGAGACTTTTAGCAAAAGTTGGCTGATGGAATTAATGGCAATTGACTTGGTTAGGAAAATGACTGAGCAGATGGAGACAAGGGACAGACCTCTCCCATGCCCCTGCCCGCAGGATCAATGGCGAGTAGAATGTTGGCCTTTCTGACTAGAGGACTAGAATACAAGGAGCTAGATTTCATGCTTCAGCTATACAAAGCCCTGATTAAACAACACCAGTGCCTGGTGAACAGTCGTGGCACCACACCTCAGGAAGCATATTGGTCATGGAGTGAGTGCAGGTTAGATTCATCAGAATGATACCTGATTCCAGGGGTAAAATTATGAGGATTGTATTCCCTGCAAATTAGAATGTTTAGGCCGAATGTTTAGATGTTTTCAAGATATGAAAGGGTTGTGGCAATAGAGAAAAACTATTTCCACTGAAGAGTCTTGGACCAGGAGGTCATGGAATCATAGAATTTACAGTGCAGAAGGAGGCTATTCAGCCCATTGAGTCTGCACCGGCCCTTGGAAAGAGCACCCTACTTAAGCCCATGCCTCCACCCTATCCCCATGACCCAGTAACCCCACCTAAACATTTTGGACACTAAGGGGCAATTTATCATGGCCAATCCACCTAACCTGCACACCTTTAGACTGTGGGAGGAAACCGGAGCACCCGGAGGAAACCCACGCACACACGGGGAGAACGTGCAGATTCCACACAGACAGGAACCCAAGCCGGGAATCACACCTGGGACCCTGGCACTGTGAAGCAACCGTGCTAACAACTGTGCTACCGTGCTGTCCTCAGATGTAGTCTAAAATGTAAAGCTAGACTTTTCAGGGAGGAGATTATGAAGCACTTCCACGCACAAAGTGTGGTGGAAATGTGGAGCTCTCGATAGAGAAATTGATGTTAGGCCAGCTTGTAAATCAGAAAGGATTGTGGAATAAAGAGAAAATGGGATGTAAAAAGGAGGAATATTTATGATCTTACCATCATTTTCAATCCTCTCAGCTCCAGTGCTGAGTTCAACCTCAGTAATGGTCAGTCCATCAACTGCAAAGAGTCTTTCCTCCACTGGGGTAAGGACAGGCAGCTGTGCGTGGTGATTCAGTGTCATTGATGCCAGGTATGCGTGACCGCATGGGTGCATGGGGCAGCACGGTAGCATTGTGGTTAGCACAATTGCTTCACAGTTCCAGGGTCCCAGGTTCGATTCCCGGCTTGGGTCACTGTCTGTGCGGAGTCTGCACATTCTCCCCGTGTCTGCGTGGGTTTCCTCCGGGTGCTCCAGTTTCCTCCCACAGTCCAAAGATATGCAGGTTAGGTGGATTGGCCATGATAAATTGTCCTTAGTGTCCAAAATTGCCCTTAGTGTTGGGTGGAGTTACTGGGTTATGGGGATAGGGTGGAAGTGTTGAACTTGGGTAGGGTGCTCTTTCCATGAGCCGGTGCAGTTTCGATGGGCCGAATGGCCTCCTTCTGCACTGTAATTTCTATGATAATCTATGTAAGAGCATGGGGAGCATGTCCGTGATGACATATGTTGAGGTGCCATGGCTGTCATGATTGACCAGCTGCCAGTGTATGTTAGGTATGAGATGAGGCTGTGAGATTTACAGACCTGTTAAGCGTGGGAGGGCAAGGTGATACTTACAATGCTATACCATATTCCACCAACTGCACCACAGGAATCACATATTGATGGAGATTCTCGTTAGGTGAATGATGGAATTCTATGATAATACAGTATTGACACAAATAATGGCTAATGATTTATAGGGTGGCATATTGACAAAGTGGTTAGCACTGCTGCGTCACAGCACCAGGGACCCGGGGTCAATTCCAGCCTTTGGTGACTGTCTGTATGGAGTCTGCACGTTCTCCCAATGTCTACGTGAGTTTCCTCTGGGTGCTCTGGTCTCCTCCCACAGTCCAAAGATGTGCAGGTTAGGTGGATTGGCCATGCTAAATTGCCCCTTAGCGTCCAAAGATGTACAGGTTAGGTGGGGTCACAGGGGTAGCGTGGGGGAATGGGCCTAGGCAACCTGCTCTTTCAGAGGGCCGGTGCGACTCGATGGGCCGATTGGCCTCCTTCTGCACAGTACTGATTCTATGTGGTATTTTTTTTTTAATAAACATTTTACTGAGGTATTTTTGGTATCAAAACAACAACAAAATAAACATTGTGCATGAAACTATAAACATAGTGCAAAAGCCGTCCCCCTCCTTTAAAGGTCCCACCTTTATTAACTCCCTACTCTAAGCTAAACTAAACACCCCTTCCCCTTTTGCTGACGATTAATTTTCTGCGAAAAAGTCGATGATTGGTTGCCACCTCCGGGCAAACCCTAACAGTGACCCTCTTAAGGTAAACTTGATTTTCTCCAAACAGAGAAAGCTAGCCCTGTCCGACAGCCAGGTCTCCGCCTTCGGGGGCTTTGAGTCCCTCCAAGCTAATAATATCCCCCTCCGGGCTACCAGGGAAGCAAAGGCCAGTACATCTGCCTCTTTCTCCTGCTGGATTCCCAGGTTTTCCAACACCCCGGAAATCGCACCACTGGACTCAGTGCCACCCCTGTTTTTAACACCGTGGACATGACATCTGCAAACCCCTGCCAAAATCCCCTAAGCTTCGGACATGCCCAGAACATGTGGACATGGTTCGCTGGCCCTCCCGCACATTTTGCACACCTGTCTTCCAGCCCAAAGAATCTGCTCATCCGGCCCCTGTCATATTAGCCCGGTGAATAACCTTGAATTGAATTAGGCTGAGCCTGGCACATGTTGCGGACGCGTTGACTCTACTTAACGCGTCAGTCCATAGACTCTCCTCTATCTCTCCTCCTGGCTCCTCCTCCCACTTGCGCTTCAGCTCCTCGGTCTGCGTCTCCTCTGACCCCATAAGTTCCTTGTAAATGTCACAGACGCTCCCTTCTCCTACCCACTCTCTGGAAACTACCCTGTCCTGAATCCCCCTTAGCGGTAGGAGCGGGAAGGTTGACACCTGTTTAAGTAGGAAGTCCCGCATCTGCAGATACCTGAATTACTTTCTCCTCACCAATCCAAATTTCTCCTCCAGGAAAGCTCCCCTCTATAAATATATCCCTCATCCTCTCAACCCCTGCTCCCCGCCATATCCGGAATCCCCCATCCATATTTCCCAGGGCAAACCGGTGATTATTACAGATTGGGGACCAGACTGATGCTCCCTCTGCTCCCACATGTCTCCTCCATTGCCCCCAGACTCTCAGGGCCGCCACCACCATGGGGCTAGTAGAGTACCGCGCCGGCGGGTGCGGCAGAGGAGCAGTTACCAACGCCCCCAAACTGGTGCCCTTGCATGAAGTCACCTCCATACGCTCCCATGTCAACCCCTCCTCCACCACCCACTTCCTGATCATGGCTGTATTCGCTGCCCAGTAATAGTTACTAAAATTTGGCAGCGTCAGCCCGCCCTCTCCCCGACTTTGCTTAAGCATTACCTTCCTTACTGAAAGGGTCTTGCCTACCCAAACAATGCCAGTGATCACTTTGTTGACCCGTTTAAAAAAAGGACCACGGAGTAAAGATGGGGAGACATTGAAACACGAACAAGAATCTCGGGAAGACCGTCGTCTTCGCTGTCTGCACCCTCCCAGCTAATGACAATGGGAGCGCGTCCCATCTCCGAAAATATTCTTTCATTTGGTCTACTAGCCGGGCGAGATTTAATTTATGCAGCCGGCTCCATTCCCGCGCCACTTGAATGCCTAGGTACCAAAAGCTTCCCCCCACTAATCTAAATGGGAGCTCCCTCAATTGGCACTCCTGTCCCCTCGCTTTCAATCCCCTAAGATGCGCGAACACACGTGCCCTCTTGACCAGCCCATTTAACCCTCGAACATTCCAGGTGATCAGCCTAGTTGAGGGGTTCATTGACCCCCCCCCCACTCCCTTAGCCGATCAACCATTCCCTTTTTTGGGCCCGCCTCCAGCCCATGCTCCATGCCTCCACCGGCCCGCCCCCAGGCGGCCTCCACTCCCAACCTCCTCTCTGTCCCTCAGCCCAAGTCCCTCCCTCATCAGCAGAACATTCCCCCCCCCCCCCCCCCCCCCCCCCCGTAACAACACTCTGTAACTCAAAACCTTTAATAAACCGAACATATGCACACCCCCCACTACGCGTCCGTGAGCTAGCCCGCCCACCTGGCTTGGTGGCCCCCATCCCTGGCACCTGATAGTCTCCCACCTATTGTTCCCTCCCCCCTCCCCCCGCTCATACAAACATACTCCAACATCAAACAATCCCCACACAATTGGCCAACAGAATAATACCAAAATCTAAACAAGCACATCTCCATCCCCCAACAGTGCAACTAAAAACCTTAACTCACTCAACTGTGCCACTGGTCCCAAATCAATACAGAAGGCATTACAAGCAGCTTGCACTAAACAAAAAATGGAAAACTTTTTTTTTCATAAACAGAAAAACAAAGAAACACAAAAGAAAAACTATGAGCGTTGCAGCAAAGTCCAATAGTTCTCAGTCCACCACCAGTCCTTTCCTTTCCACGAAGTCCAGCGCGTCCTCAGGAGACTCTAAATAAAAGTGCTGTTCCTGTTACGTGAACCAGAGACAGGCCAGATACAACAGTCCGAACTTCACCTTTTTTTCAAAAAGGATCGACCTAAACTGGTTGAAGCCTGCTCTTCTCCTGGCCACCTCCACACTCAGGTCTTGGTAGATCCGCAGGATACTGTTTTCCCACTTACAGCTCCGTGTCTGCTTGTCCCAGTGTAGAATGTGCTCCTTATCCAAGTACCTGTGGAATCTTACCTCGATTGCCCTCGGGGGGGGTCTCCCATTTGCGGCTTCCTCGCGAGTTCTCTGTGATCCCTGTCCACCTCCAAGGGTCGGGGGAATGCCCCATCCCCCAGCAGCTTCTTGAACAAGGTCGCTATGTATGGCCCAACGTTCACTCTTTCGGATCCCTCCGGGTGCCCAACGATTCTCAAGTTCTGCCAGCAGGACCTAGTCTCTAGATCCTCCTCCTTCCCCAGGAGCTTCTTCTGCTGGTCTCTCAGCATCCCCACCTCCAGCTCCACCGCAGTTTGATGTTCCTCCTGCTCAGCCAGCGCCTTCTCTACCGTCTGGATCGCCCGATCTGGGGCATCCAATCTGAGCTCGAGCCGCTCAATTAACTCTTTTATTGGGTACATGTAGTCCTGTTTCTGCTTAGCAAAGCCTTCCTGAATAACTTGCATCAGCTGCTCCGTTGACTGCTGGGTCGAGAAACCAGAGGTCCGGTCCTCTGCCATGTTGTCTCCTGCTGCAGCTTCAGCCTAAGCCTTCTCTGTCTTTCTGCTTCTGTCTTTACGAGCCCTTCTAGTCCTTCTCTCCATGCACCAATGTGAGCATTCAGTACACAATTGCCTCTGTCATCAGTTTTACAATTCAAGTCCGGAAGAAAATCGGGAGAGAAGGTCCAAAAGTCCGACCTGAGCGGGAGCCACCAAATGTGCGACTTACTCCTCCATAGCCACCACCGGAAGTCCCCCGATGTGGTATATTGATCAGTATGTGATTCCTGTGGTGCAGTAGGTGGAATATGGAATTTGAAGACAACTTTTCTGACCTTGGCCACATGTGTGAGCTGATAGGACTTCTAGCTCCTCGGGGCTAGACTCCTCGCAGCTATCAGCATAACTATCTGGGCATGCTCACATCTAAGAATATGTTTGAAGGGACTCCTGGCTCCCTGCAGACCGATGAAATGTCTCCCACACTGCATCTCCTCAACCAAAGCCTTCAGTGGAGTGTAATCTCGGCGCCCATTCCCTTCCATGTTGTGCATTCCTTTGTCAAACTTATTTTAGGCTTATTTTCAGCAGTTGTTCCAGACAGAGGCCCCTTTAAGAGGTGCAGGCTGGCTTTAAGACATGCAAGCTAACTTTAGCCTCTCCCAATTTTGTGACCCCACCCCCCCTGCTCATGCACATAGACACTCAATGGCAAGCTTGGTGTACACGACAATCATTTCAAATGAGCAGCCAGGGCAAAACTGTGTCGACAGTAACAACCATGAGTTAATCCCATCTCTCAATCCCCCCATCTGTTTTAGATCTTGAAGCAATGGAAAGAAGGGAAACAGTTTTTGAGAATTGGTTTTGCCAACAGAAGATGAAGAGCGAAGAAGATTGGAAAATGCTATGCCAGGAAAACTCAAGCTGTGATATTCCATAGGGATCTGTGTTGGTATGTGTAGTGATCTCTATATGTGCATGTACACAAGGGGTTAATGTGTAATCAGTAGCACCACATGATCACTAGAGGGCCGGACCAACAGGGGTATAAAAAGCAACCACATTGGGTCTCTCTCTCTCCCTTGGGTGCACTGTGACCAGGGCAATAGCAGACTAGTTCAGATGGCTAGTGGATTTACGTATAGTTCCCGTAGTTAGATCTTGTTAACCTTATCACTAGTATCAAAGTTAAAGTAAAGAGCTCATGCAATTATTGTTATAGTTACTCAATAAACCTTTTGTTACTACTGGACGAGTTTGAGTCTTCTTCATCGAGATTCTGAAGACCTCATCACTAACCAAGGTTTGAGTAGCATATGTTACCTACCACACAGGTAACAAAACAGTACGCAAATCTTTTTGCAAATCAAAAGGAACAGGAGAGTTTCAATATTATTAAATCTGTTGCTGACATCACGTCATGTAGACAACTAATAAGTAGAAAGAAGATTGATTGGCTTCTGAGGGATTTGAATCAACGATGAGATGGGCTGTGATATGGCAGATGAGTTTTAATATTGATAAATGCAAGGTAAGGTATTAAAGACAGGTAACAGTAAATCCACATGCAACAGAATAACCAATAGATAAGGAAAAGGATTTAGAAGTGATCATTGATCATACTAAAGAAATGTCTGGCTATGGCGAAGCAGCTATTAATCAAACAGATGGGCATCTAGAGGGCATTGGGTTGCAATTATACTGTTCAATGTTGAGGCAAATTCTAGAATAGGCTGTGAAATTCTGGTCAGCCCACCTCAAAAAGGGGTTGGATACATTTGAAAGGGTTCATAGAAGACTGAAAATTCTATGTTTGAAGGGACTAAGACTTAAGTGACTACGTTGATTTTCACTGTGAAAAAAATTGAAGAGATACAAAATATGAATCTTTACAAGAATGACAGTTCTATATAGATTCACTGGGAAGATACTATCGGTGGAATTTTCCAAAACAAAATGGTGAAGTGTAGGGTTCCGACTAAAAACCGATGTGTTTCTCTGCAGAAACACAGCCAGGTTTTCAGACCAGATCTTCTGACCACTGTCAAAAACAATCAGCTGGCACCATCTCTCCGGAGTTGACGAGCCGGGCTCCACAGAGATCAGGGAGCCAACTTTAAAGGGTTCCCCGATCTGTGAAAGAAATAAACTCCCTCCCACACCCCTACAGCATTGGAGGACCGTCACCCCCATTCCCCCCACCCCACACACACAACCCCCACGCCCACCCACAAGCTTCTGGCAGCAGCCTCCCATACCACAAACATATTGGGGGCACTTTGCCCCCTCTACACCCCACTACATGTTTGTTGGAGCACATTCCTCTCCTCCCCACTACGCATAAGGGGCAGCCCCAAACCCCCCGCCCCCCCCCCCCCACCCTCCCCAATGGAGGATGTTACTCCCTGGCAGTGTTCTTTGGTAGTGTGTGCCTCAGTGCCCTGTGGCACTTCCCTTGGCAGGAGCAATATCCAACCTCGCCCTCAGCCCTGAAGCCTCCAGGTACCTTTGTGCCCCCGGTGTGGTCATCGCGACCAGAATTACATTTTGAAAACCAGTAGTGAATCGTGCTGGCATGACATCATGCCACCTGTGGCGGGGCTGGGGGGGGGGGGAGGGGCATGGCTACCGTGTCCGGAAGCGGAAGACCAGGCCCTATATATTTTCCACACGTGGAGGAGTCCAGAAATGAAGACCATCAATAAATGATAGTCACCATTAAATACAGTCGGGAATTCAGGGGAACATTATTTGCCCAGAATGTAGAACTCACTAAAACAATGAGTAGTTTTGGCAAATAGCAAAGGTGAATCTCAGTGAATGCTAGAAAAATAAACGTGAAAGCAAAGAAGGGAACGTTTTACTCATGAAGAGTTGGGGGAGGCTGGTGTGGACTATAAATGCCAGAATGACACAATTGGGCTGAACGGCCAGATTCTATGGAGTACGTTCTGCGTGATTTGACATGTTGTAAATATCAATGGCATAAACCTGATTTGCCAAAGGCCTTGTGCCCCTCATTGGGTGTGAGCCTTACTGCCAGCTGCTTCCTGTGCGGCATCAGGGCAGACATTCCTTGTGTGCACCGAAGCAGTTTGAATCAACGCTGTGCTGACACCACCCAGCTGATACAATGTCAGGATTGAAAACTTCATTGGTAAAAGCTTTGTCCAAGAATTCGGACGCCACTCACCTCAGATCAGGTGCAGCTGCAGATTGGCACCCAAGCCCTTACAATGTGAAAGGCTATAACTGTAGCCAAAAAATAATAATCTGGAGTGCTTCTAACCTCCTCATAGCTACATCTATATGTTTATTGTTTCCTGCATCCAAAGTAATTTGCCTTGAGTTTTGTAATCAAGATGTTGACTATGTACTGGTATAAATAATCCTTAAGAAACCTTCAATGACTTTAAATCCATTGTTTAAAACTCATTAATAATACGTAGTTAAGACTCCTGTTTTGGCCTACAGACTACAACAAAAAAGACATTCCCAACACGTTTCTTCTGGTTTGATGAACGTGATTTATATTTGAAATACTTGAAAACCCCGATCCATCCAATTGATTCAACCATGCAGCCTGGCTAAATTGGATAGTAGTACATAGTGCTTTAAGTTTCCTTTACGCAACTCTTGCAAACTTGAAATATGCACTCTTATTTCAAATTCTATCCTAAACTGCTTGAGATTTCAGTCTCGTGCTCATGTGGCCCACACGGAAGGTATCACAACCTTGTAACACACTCAAATCCAATCATTATTCTGCATGAGTCACACAAAGCTCTTCACCCTATCAACAATGACACAATTTTAAAACAATTTCCTGGAACAAGTCTCAATTGCAATGTCTTTTTATCCCTGAAGTTTGATCTTGAAGAATTTGCATTGATGAGATTATTGCGTTCCCAGCAATCTCAATACTTCATGGCTTCATGCAGCTTTCACAAACTCATTAACATTTTTAAAATTCTGTTTCCTGAGGTGTTTAAATATCTGGTGACCTGTGGAGCAAAATTAAATTAAATCTCAACTTGTCATGGCAGTTTTACCCACGCACTAATCTTTTGTTGCAATAAGAAAAGACAACATTTCTTCTACACAGGATACCATATAAACATCGCCCCCCTCATATGTTTCCCCAAGCATATTGTTTATTGTTGGAGCTTTTAGTATTCTGGCTGGCACTTAAAATCCAACAAGCTTGAGCGGTTGCTAAAATATTAGGCAGCCTACTTATCAAAACAGGATAATTGGCAAAGACACGGTAGACTATTTATTAAAAACATTCATCATCTAATTCAATGAAAACATGTTTGTTGTATAGAACAAAAAGCTATCCATCTATAAAGACTGATTCCGATAGAGAGACACAGGACTGTATTTTACCAACCCTTCAGGAACAGATTTGTGGCATCTCTAACAGCACCGTGGGACTGCAGCGGCTCAAGAAGGCAACTCACCACCACCTTCTGAAGGGCATCAAGGGATAGGAAATAAATGCTGGCCTACCTAACCAGCGACGCCCACATCCCATTAAACAAATACCAGACACTGTTACAAGTGTTGTAATCACAGTGGGCTAAATCGCTGGCTTGAAATACAGAACAATGCCAGCAGCGCCGGTTCAATTCCCGTACCAGCCTCCCCGAACAGGCGCCGGAATGTGGCGACTAGGGGCTTTTCACAGTAACTTCATTGAAGCCTACTCGTGACAATAAGCGATTATTATTACATTATAAAATGAACAGGGAACATGTCATTATGTGCGGAGGTTCTAACATCTTTGAAGACAAAAAGTTGGAGATTCAATTGCAACAATTCATGGAAAACATCAAGTGTAGCCTAAATGTTTAGGCTGTAATTTTGCCCATACTGATATAACAACGGGTACCATACATCAAAGTAATTCATATATCTCAATACTTTAAAACAGGATGAAGGGCAAAGTAGCATGGGCAAATAATTATACCCTGCTATACCATAGAACATAGAACAGTACAGCACAGAACAGGCCCTTCGGCCCTCAATGTTGTGCCGAACAATGATCACCCTACTTTAAACCCATGTAACCCGTATACCCGTAACCCAACAATCCCCCCATTAACCTTACACTACGGGCAATTTAGCATGGCCAATCCACCTAACCTGCACATCTTTGGACTGTGGGAGGAAACCGGAGCACCCGGAGGAAACCCACGCACACACAGGGAGGACGTGCAGACTCCACACAGACAGTGACCCAGCCGGGAATCGAACCTGGGACCCTGGAGCTGCGAAGCATTGATGCTAACCACCATGCTACCGTGAGGCCCCTGACCAAGTCAGCAAAAAAATCATGCTCATTATTTCCAAAGAACTGGAACCTGACTATTATCAAGTTTATCAGAGGTTATCGGGGGCTGGCAGAATGTGGAGTTGAGGCCACAATCAGATTAGCCGTAAATTTATTGAATGGTGGAACTGGCTCGAGGGGCTGAATTCCTGCTCTTAATTCGTATGTGTTTATACATTATCCTTCCCATTCCTCAGCCATTTCTACCAGCTCTAGCAAATTGCCCCCACTGAGTATGCTTAAAACCTGTTACATCTGCACCTTTTTTAAATGTTCTGTTGAAACATTGTGCCGAATTTTCAATTGCTGACAGGGACAGTGCGCAAATGTAAAATTGCTCCTCTGGATCCTGATGCCTCTTGGATACATTCCGATCTTCAAAGGGAGAGGGGGGCATGAAAACCTGCTCACCTCCAATTAATAGTCCATAAACCTCCGCGAGGAGCTTTTTAACAGGCGGCGGAATAGGGGCAGAAGTAAAAGGTTTATTTTTCTGTGGTGAAAAGTCCATCAGATCATGCATATTACCCCTCATTTATCCGTTTGACCTCTGTCATGTGCATTTAGGCTGCTGGCTCACTGAGATGCTGTCTGCTCCCTCTGGCAAGGGAGCGGCAGACCCAATTATGGCTACCATCTGCCCCTGATGCTTGGGCTCTGCAGATACTCCCGCCTCCTTGTGATGTTCAATGCCACCAATTGGGTTCTGAGCTCACTCTAGCCTAATTAGAGCATTAACATCTCAAAACAGCATTGCCTGATCTACACAGTTCAGTTGGGACCTGAACATCATGTACAATCGGGCCCCCGAGCAGACTTAGAACATTTGGCTTATGAAGTCTATTTCCCTCTGAAGTACCATCAATCGGACTCAGGTTGTGAAGAAGTTCCAAATATCAGGCTTTAATGAACTAGTTGTGTGCCCGGCAGTCGACTTACAGAGAAAGGCCGACTGCCGGCTGCTACGGGATCTTATACCCTGCGTCGTAGGAGGGGCTACTGGTCTCTCGGCCAATCGGTGAGCAGTCACATGAATAGCCTCAGCCAATTGGCAGAGAGTCACATGACCTGCCTGAGCCAATGGGCAGCGAGTCCTCTGCACCAATGGCAGCACTGCTCTGAGGTACCGTAAACCTCCTAGTCATACCACCACATTCACCCCTTGTGGTGAAAGAAGCCGGGGGGGGGGAGGGAAGAGAGGAGGAGTAAGAAAAGGAGGGGGGGCATCGGACTGGTTGTATGACTAGAGAGAACGAGGTGTACTGAGATATCTGGTGGCTGCCCACTGGCCCGCGACGAATGTGTAAAAGAACAACAATACCGCATACAATTCACTTCGGAACAATGAGGAACAAGCAAAACAAAAGAGAAAACGAGAGAAAAAAACGTGCAACTTTGTACATGGGAACACTGAACAACACAAAGAGTCCGATAAAGTCCAGTGGAACATCAGATCGACTCGATCAGTCTGACGGGCGCCCTCGATGTCCTGCTGGACCGCCGCAACGGTGCCGGTGACGTGGGATCGGTGCTCGTCCTTGACTCCGGGAGCAGCGGTCGTGGTCCTGTGTCCGTAACCCTGGTCGGTGCTAATGAAGCTCTGGCCGGGGAAGGGAGTTCCTGTACGCTGGGTTGCGGGGGCGCTGGGGGCGCCTGGGACTGGAGGGGGGGTGTTGGTGCTGGGGGTTGTGGCCACACATCGGCGGGTGCCAGGTCCCGAGGGAGACCGTGTCCTGTCATCCATCGTGATACTCCACGTACGCGTACTGCGGGTTCGCGTGGAGTAACTGGACTTGTTCAACCAATGGGTCGGACTTGTGCACCCGCACATGCGTCCAGAGCAAGATGGGCCCGGGGGTGGCCAGCCAGGTCGGGAGCGGGGATCCTGAGGACGACTTCCTAGGGAAAACAAGAAGACGTTCATGAGGTGTTTGGTTCGAGGCGGTGCAGAGGAGAGACCGAATCGAGAGGGCGTCTGGGAGGACCTCTTGCCAGTGGGAGATAGGGAGATTTCTGGACCATAGGGCCAGTAGGACGGTCTTCCAGACCGTACCATTCTCCCGCTCGACCTGCCCGTTACCCCGGGGGTTATAACTGGTCGTCCTGCTAGAGGCGATGCCCCTGCTGAGCAGGAATTGACGCATTTTGTCATTCATAAAGGAGGACCCCTGGTCGCTGTGGATGTACGCGGGGTAACCGAACAGGGAGAAAATGGAGAGGAGGGCCTTGATGACGGTTGTCGTGGTCATGTCGGGGCAGGGGATGGGAAAAGGGAAGCGGGAGTACTCGTCAATCACACTTAGAAAGTTGATGTTGCGGTTGTTGGAGGGGAGGGGATCCTTGAAGTCTATGCTGAGACGTTCAAAAGGCGGGACGCCTTTACCAGATGTGCTTGCTCGGGGCGGTAAAGGTGCGGTTTGCATTCTGCGCAAATGTGGCAATCCCTGGTCACAGTCCTGACCTCCTCAATGGAGTAGGGCAGGTTGAGGGTCTTAATGAAATGGTAGAAGCGGGTTACCCCTGGATTGCAGAGGTCCGCGTGGAGGGTGCGGAGGCGGTCAATCTGCGCGCTGGCGCAGGTACCGCGGGACAGGGCATCAGGAGGCTCGTTGAGCTTCCCAGGATGATACACGATATCGTAGTTGTACGTGGACAACTCGATCCGTCACCGCAAGATCTTGTCATTCTTGATCTTGCCCCTCTGTGCATTATCAAACATAAAGGCCACTGACCGTTGGTCTGTGAGGAGGGTGAACCTCCTGCCGGCCAGATAGTGCCTCCAATGTCGCACAGCTTCGACTATGGCCTGTGCCTCCTTCTCTACTGAGGAATGGCGGAGTTCGGAGGCATGGAGGGTCCGGGAGAAGAAGGTCACGGGTCTGCCCGCTTGGTTCAGGGTGGGTGCCAGAGCTACATCGGATGCGTCGCTCTCGACCTGGAATGGGAGGGACTCATCGATAGCACGCATCATGGCCTTCGCGATATCCGCTTTGATGCGGCTAAAGAGCCTCCGTAGACAAGGGGAATGTGTTGGATTGGATGAGGGGGTAGGCTTTGTCTGCGTAGTTCAGGACCCACTAGGCATAATAAGAAAAGAAGCCCAGACAGCGTTTGAGGGCTTTGAAGGAGTTGGGAAGAGGGAGTTCCATTAGGGGTCGCATGCGTTCAGGATCGGGGCCTATCACTCCCTTACGCACTACGTAGCCGAGGATGGCTAGACGGTCGGTGCTAAACACGCATTTATCCTTATTGTATGTGAGGTTAAGGAGTTTTGCGGTACAGAGGAATTTATGGAGGTTGATGTCATGGTCCTGCTGGTCGTGGCCGCAGATGGTGACATTATCGAGATACGGGAAGGTTGCCTGTAAACCGTATTGGTCAACCATTCGGTCCATCACCCGTTGGAAGACCGAGAACCCATTTGTGACACCGAATGGAACCTTTAGAAAGTGATAGAGGCGCCCATCCACCTCGAACGCAGTGTACGTTAGGTCACTCGCGCGGATGGGCAGCTGGTGATAGGCGGCTTAAGGTCCACCGTGGAGAAGACTTTGTACTGCGCGATCCTGTAAACCAGGTTGGAGATACGGGGGAGAGGATACGCGTCCAGATGCGTAAACCTGTTGATGGTCTGACTGTATTCAATGACCATCCGGTTTTTCTCCCCAGTCCTAACCACCAGCACTTGGGCTCGCCAGGGACTGTTGCTGGCCTCAATGACTCCTTCCTTCAGCAGCCTTTGGACCTCGGACCTGATGAAGGTCCGGTCCTGGGCACTGTATCGTCTGCTCCTAGTGGCGACGGGTTTGCAATCCGGGGTGAGGTTTGCAAACAAGGAAGGGGGGTCCACTGTGAGGGATGCGAGGCTGCAGACAGTAAGGGGGGAATAGGGCTGCCGAATTTGAAGGTTAAGTTCTGAAGGTTGCACTGGAAATCCAGTCCTAAAAGTGCCGGTGCGCAGAGACGGGGAAGGACGAGGAGTTTGTAATTTTTAAAAACCCTTCCCTGGGCCGTGAGGTCCACTACGCAGCACCCAGTGATGTGGACAGAGTGCGAACCTGAAGCCAGAGCGATTTTGCGCTTAACCGGGTGAACAGGGAGCGCGCACCGTCTTACCGTATCGGGGTGGACAAAACTCTCTGTGCTCCCGGAGTCTAGTAGGCAGCTCGTTTCGTGTCCATTGAGGAAAATTTGCGTGGTCGCCGTGGAGAGCGTGCGGGGCCGCGATTGGACCAGCGTCACTGCAGCGAGTCGTGGCAGGAGTTCTGAGTTGTCTTCTCCCGTGGAGTATTCACCAGTGGGGTCCTCCATGCTGACCTAAGATGGCGGCGCCTGTCAGCCGCACGTGGAGTCGGTATCCCAACATGGCGGCGCCGGGGCTCGCACATAGAGTCGGAGCCCCAAAATGGCGGCGGCCAGGGCTCGCACATGGAGTCACGGTCAAAGATGGCGGCGCCTGGGGCCCGCACATGGCGTCAGGGCCCCAAAATGCCGGCGTCCGTGGGCACTCGTGGTGGCTGGGAGCGGGGGTAGGGAGGTCCGGACTTACAGAGAAAGGCCGACTGCTGGCTGCTACAGGTTCTTATACCCCGCCTCGTAGGAGGGGCTACTGGCCTCTCGGCCAATCGGCGAGCAGTCACATGACTAGCCTCAGCCAATTGGCAGAGAGACACATGACCTGTCTGAGCCAATGGGCAGTGAGTCCTCTGCACCAATGGCAGCACTGCTCTGAGGTACCGTAAACATCCTAGTCATACCACCACACCCTCTACAAAGATGCTGCCTGACTTGCTGAGCAATTCCAGCACTTACTGTTTTTATTCACATTGATCAATGCTTCCAAACTGAGGTAATTTTTAGTAATTTGAACCTCCCTCAGTAATTTGGCATCAAAGCTGTTGTGTATTGTTTTTGCAGGATAAAGGAATGGAAATGTTGAACACGTGGGGTTGAATGCAATAATAAACAGAGGTTCATTACAGGGTTGTGAACTGTACAAAGGCTCAATCTAGACTGAGGCAAAGCCCATGAAGTAACCGGTGACACCGTGGGCTGTCACGCTGACCTACTGTTGGCCTGCCTCAATATCAAACGTTGCAAGCTTTGCTTTTCTTTTTCTCTTCAGAAAATACCTTTTCTGATCCCACTCTTGTCTCCAGTTTTCTTTTTATCCTCTGTTTATTGTACCTGCAGAATAAAAGAAAGTAAATGGAGACGCATGGGGAGTTGAACTTGGGGTGGTTGTGAACTGTACAAAGGCTTGATCTGGACGAAGGCTAGATTCTTAAAGTGAGCATTCACACAATACAACCCACATTTATAACAAACCCGATTTCCTGTTCAACTCAAACTTGTCCTTTGACTGTCACAACTTTCATTTCATCTTCAGGACTTCTTTCAGGAAACATGTTGTAAGGAATAAATATTGTAAAATTGAAAATGGAATAATGATTGTATTACTTTTGTTCCCCCATCCCAATGCATCCTCAAAAGCTTTAGATAAATCTGGCAGAAATTCCCCTTGGTAAAGAAAAACTGACATCAATTTTGCATTCAGTCTCTGGAGATTATTCGAATTGGGTTCCTTTGCAATAAGTATTTATACATAATCCCTCCCTCCCTGACTACTGGTGAGAAACATTTTAACTTTCAAACCAGGATTGGTGGAATTTTCTTCCTAAGTCCCTCTGCCTTACTCTATTTCTATTCACCTTCACAAGTCTCCAAATCTTTGACCATGTTTTCAATCCGCCTAACTCTCTTAACCTTCGCCTAGCTCTTGAAGCACTTTGGAACATTATGCTATTTTGCGAAGTTAGCTTAGAATTCCTAGGGTGCGGTAACACTCTATTCAATAACGTTTTATTGGCTAGCAACAACTTGCATTCATCTGGTACTTTCAATGTAAAAATAAATTTCCAAGGCATTTCACAAATAGAACTCGATTGCATATTGTCTCCTTCCTTGATATGCCTGAGGCAAAGCAGCACTTACCAAGTGCCTGATACTTGTGTAAAACTAGGAGGATGCTGTGTTTTAAACCAAACATAATAAAACAGATGCTTCCAGAGACACAAGCATGATACTCAAATCGTTGCAAAAATGATTTTAAAAAGTAGTTATCTTATTTAATTGAGGTGAGGCCAGCTAATTGAAGGACAACTGGTGAAGGTCAATTCTGCACACGAGCAATTCTTCTGTCAGTCCTCCTCCAAGCAAACTGTGGGAATACATATTTCAAAAGGACGTATGCTCGACGGGTGAAATTTGTTCACAGCCTAATTCATTGCAGTTTCCATGTTTTCTGTGTGACCATCCTGAGCTTTTTTTGTTTCGATCATTTTTGCTTAAGCCCTCTGACAAATCTGTTAACTGTGCTTCGAATTATGAATAACAACTGTTCCGCGCACTCATAGTTTCAGTCAAAAGCTTTCCTCAACACAGGACTTGCATTTAAATCATGATGGTATCTTCAGAGCTTTGCTTTCTACCATGATGTGGACTACGACATCTTCTTCGCAGCCTCCAACACATCATCAGCGAGGATGGACATCTTGCCAAGGTCATCCCCACACCCCCACTACTGGCCTTCAAACAACCGCGCAACCTCAAACCGCGCAACCTCAACCTCAAACAAACCATTGTTTGCAGCAAATTACCCAGCCTTCAGAACAGCAACCACAACACCACAAAACCCTGCCAGGGTAATCTCTGCAAGACATGCCAGATCATCGACATGGACACCACCATTACACGTGGAAACACCACCCACCAGGTACGCGGCGCATACTCGTGCGACTCGACCAATGTAGTCTACCTCATACGCTGCAGGAAAGGATGTCCCGAAGCGTGGTACATTGGCGAGACCATGCAGACACTGCGACAACGAATAAACGGGCATCGTGCGACTATCAACAGGCAGGACTGTTCCCTTCCAGTTGGGGAACACTTCAGCAGTCAAGGACATTCAGCCTCTGATCTCCGGGTCAGCATTCTACAAGGAGGCCTTCAGGAGACGCGACAACGCAAAATTGCTGAGCAAAAACTTATAGCTAAGTTCCGCACGCATGAATGCGGACTCAACCGGGATCTGGGATTCATGTCGCATTACATTCGGCCCCCACCAACAAGCCTGGACTTGCAGAGGCCTACCGACTGAACTGGCTTGGGACAATTCACACCTCTTTAACCTGGAGTTACCTCTCTCTCTGCATCTTTGATGATTTGATTGCCTGCAGGTGCTCGCATTCCGGGGCATCTCTGACTGTGTCTATATAAATATTTCTGGAACAAGCCTTTCCATTCACCTGAAGAAGGAGCCGTGCTCCGAAAGCTCGTGTTTGAAACAAACCTGTTGGACTTTAACCTGGTGTTGTAAGACTTCTTATGTTGCTTTCTACCAGGCTTCAGAGCTGTGTTACCACACACAGTAAGCTTGAGCTCTGCTGCCCATATCCTAAGTCGTAAGTAAAATAAAGTCGCCGAAGCCCCAGATGACCATCGGCTGCTTTTCTCTTTGAGGGGAGACAGCTGACTGGTGGCGATTTAGCCTGAGGGTCACCACACCTCAGGTTAGGAGCAGGGTTGAGAAGGCGGAAGCATCATGATTAACCTCAGCCAGGACATGGATTGAACCCGCGCTGCTGGCCTCACTCTGCAACACTTACCAACTGTCCAGCCAACTGAGCAAAACCGGCCCTAAGTCATAACCAAGTACTGAACACCTATCACTCCTGTACTCGCTGACCTATTCCAATTCCACTAATGTCCCAAATTTAAAACTAATTCAAATCCCTCTCTGCCTTTCCCTATCGCTATGAAACCCTCCAGTCCATCAACGCTCCGAGATCAGGGTGTCAACTCTGACATCTGCAGCAATTTTTGAACAAAGTTTTGGGCAAAGTTGACAGCCTCTTGAGCACAGCCTGATACTCATCCGCTGGCAATGACCCCTATGGAGCACAAAGGACCAGCTGTTAATAGACAGGAGGATGTCAGGTTGCCGGCCACCGAGACGGAACTGGCAGAGAGTGAGCTGCGGAAATCCAGCTGAACACATTCACCCACTAAAGTCATTAAATTCAGGCTGCTTGCCTTGGAGGTAGATGTTCTCAAGTAGGTTCCGGGATGAAGAGTCAGAACAATAAGGCAGGGGAAGGTGGGGGAGAGTGTTGGGTCGGTTGCGGCCAGCAGGGGTTCCATGGAGCCAGGTGGAGCTCTCATGGCTGCAATTAAATTTTAAATTAAATACATGTATCTCTAGCTAAGCCGTGCCCACATCTGGAAACAGCAGCAGAGCAGGTCTGATGTCTGGATATCCCGTTTTCCCGAGGTATCCTAACTCAGGTGTAAGACGCCTCAGTAGTCTCTGTGAGGAACCAAATAGCCAACTTAGCCAACCACCTGGATGCCTGAAAAGTGGCCTATCTCAATCTTGGGTCAGATGTTCTTCAGTCAGCCTGGAATGGATAACGTTGGTCCCTAAACTCAGGCCTCCTTACATACCAGCTGACACTGCTAGATCTAACCTCCATTCACCTCATAGATCATTACAGCAGCAAGGAGCACTTCCAAGCATCTCATGACTGCTCTATTCAAATGAAATCAAAATACTGCAGGTGCTAGAAGCCAGAAGTAAAAACAGAAAATGCTGGATAAACTCAGCAGGTCTGTAGAAGGATCAGTAAGATTCAAAACATTACCTCTGTTCCTATCTAATGTGGCCAGGCCTGCTGAGCTAGTCCAGCATTTTCGGTTTTATCATGCTGTATTCAAAAGCAATTGGAATTTGAATTGTGAAGAAATTTAACCAGGATCGATTTGGAGTCACACAGCCCTGGGATTTATGCACCTTTAGATTTACTTTCTCTTTAAATATGACAGGAAAGATGGATGCAGAATTGTTGCTCTCACTCCTAAGATTTGTTGCTACAATAAGACAACCAATGTGTGATGATATTGATCCATTTAGAAATATAGTTTCTGAGATTTTTATATCAAATGATGACATTCTAATAACAAGTTGCACTATGTGTGGAAAGCATTGTCATGCTAGAAGATGTTATAAAATTTGACATTTTTCAAATATAAAATCAGCTTTTCCAAGCCAGAGAAGGTTTTCAGCAGTAATTACAAACTGGGTATACTATTAAAAACCCAGTTACACCTCCTTCAGTACAATGTATAGGAGGTGGCACAATAGGAAGGGGGCAGCATGGTGGCACAGTGGACCCGGGATCAATTCCGGCCTTGGGTCACTGTGTGGAGATTGCAGTTACTCCCCGTGTCTGCGTGGGTTTCCTCCGGGTCCTCCGATTTCCTCACACAGTCCAAAGATGTGCCGATTAGGTGGATTAGCCATGCTGAATTGCCCCTTAGTATCCAACAAGGTTAGTTGGGGTTACTGGGTTATAGGATGGGGCCTGAACCGTGGTAGAGTGCTCTATCAGAGGGTCCATGCACACTCAATGGGCTGAATGGTCTTCTTCTGCACTGTAAGGATTCCACGATTTTATATAACACTTTAAGGGTTTTCGCAGAAAGGCAAATAGTGTAAAAGTGGAAGCGCCCATCAGATAAATGATTTCTAATTGTCTGCGGTCTATAATTATTTCATCAACGCACCCCATGGAATCACAAACACCAACTTCTAGACTTCTAAGCTTAACTGCTCATATACTTGTTGTCAGTTTCAGAGGAGTAATGACTGCAAGCATTGGCAGTTTCACCGTCATTACCTAGTATTGCTCAAATACAAACAGCAAAACCTGAGCAATTGGAATATCAACAACACAAGAAACCCTGTAACCATAGAATTTCTACAGTGCAGGAGACCATTCAGCCCATGGAGTCTGCACACACTCTCTTGACAGAGCATACCACCCAAGTCCACTGCTCTGCCCTATCCCCATAACCCCACAACGCTACCTAACCTGTGCATATTTGGACACTAAGGGGCAATTTAGCATGGCCAATCCACCTAACCTGCACTTCTTTGGACTGTGGGAGGAAACCAGAGCATCCAGAAGAAACCCCTGCAGGCATGCTGAGGAAGTGCAAACTCCACACAGACTCCACAAGCAAGTCTCCTTTTTTTAAATTATCTTTATTGTAACAAGTAGGCTTACATTAACACTGCAATTATGTTACGGTGAAAAGCCCCTAGTCACCACATTCCGGCACCTGTTCGGGTACACAGAGGGAGAATTCAATTGCCTAACAGCACGTCTATTAGGACTTGTGGGAGGAAACCGGAGCACCCGAAGGAAACCCACAGGGACACAGGGAGAATGTGCAGACTCCACACAGACAGTGACCCAGGCCGGGAATCGAACCTGGGACCCTGGAGCCATGAAGCAACAATGCTACCCACTGTGCTACCGTGCCGCCAATGACCTCCTTTGGAATGTTGGTTGTTCACTACTTGAGTGTTAAATTCCATGCTATTTAATTTCTGCTGGATGTTGTGTCCACTGTGGTATGTTACTGTTTGTTAAGTTGTTTGCTCTTATCATCTGGCAAAAGTTTAAAATACCACACACTGGAATTTCAGCTGCTGTGAAAGCTCTTCTGTGATTCAGTTCAGTGGCACTGATCTTTGCTTCATCTTATTCCCCACTGTCAGTGACCCTGCATACATCAATACTTCAAGGATATGATGTAATTTCTGATTCAGTTACCCCATGAGTCTAAGCTAGATGCCTCCGTGGAGAGTTACCTCAGGACAGCTTAGTATATTGTTTCCTGAATAGCAAGCCACAAACAATCTGTCTACCTGCATCACAAGAACAATTTGTATTTATACATCATCTTTAATATAATAAACCATCCCAAAGTGCTTTATAGAGGCATCACATCTCATCAACAGCTAACACTGCAAGATGTTAATATTATTATTTGAGACAGGATGGAGATATGTTTGCATATTAGGATTTTATTCTTGGATTCAAGTATTCTTCCTGGAAACTGAGTGATTTAAAACCGACAAATACTTATTTCACATTTATCATTTGGCCATGTGATGCGAAATCTACACTGAGCCACATCATAGCTCCTCCATTCTGTCTAATTAACCAGTTCCTTCTCATTATAATCCCAGTGTAAACTATGTGTTATCCTGCTGGAGAGGCTCCCAGCCAGAAAAACCATTCTCATTCATCATAAACTGTTGCTGATTGTGGTGCAAGAAGTGTTTTATTTACATACCAACACTCCTGGGCCTGAGAGTCAGACCGAATTGGGAAAATGCCGCTGGAAGTCGGGAATGGGAACTCCTGCAGGGCTGACAGAAACAGAGCTGATGGTTTGGACTTTGTTGAGATCTTGGGACCCCAATATTGGGCTCAATTCCAGGTTGGGAACCCAGAAGGTTAGGTGGAAATACAGGGATCGGGTGGGGAAGTGGGCCTATGTTAGGGTGCTCTTTCAAGGGCCGGTGTAGGCTTGATGGGCCAAATGGCCTCCTTCTGCACCAAACGGATTCTATGTAGGCATTGCTGGTGAAGCTAACATTTATAGCCTATCCCTCATACCCTCTTGAGAAGGCGGTGGTATGCTGCTGCCTTGAACCGGCTGCAGTGCCTGAAGTGTAGATACACCCACAGTGGTGTTAGGGAGGGAAATCCAGGATTTATAACCAACCGCAGTGAAGGAACCGTGATAGATTTCCAAGTCGGAATAGTGTGTGGCTTGGAAGAGAACTAGCAGGACATGGTGTTTCCATGTATCTGCTGCCCTTGTGCTTCTAGGCTTCTAGGTGGTAAGTGACGTAGGTTTGCAAAGTGCTGTCAATAAAATCTCAGCAAGTTGCTGCAGTGCTTCTTCCAGATAATATACATGGCTGCGCACATGCCAATGGTGGAGAGAGTGGATGTTGGACGTGATGGATGGGTTGCCAATCAAGGAGCTACTTTGATCTGAATGGTGTCAAGGTTAATGAGTGTTGAGAAGCTCTTCTCATCCTGGCAAGTGGATACATTGCATTCCTGACTTGTGTCTTGAAGATGGTGCACAGGCTTTTAGGGGGTCAAGAGATGGGTTATTCATCACAGAATTTCCAACCTCTGAACTGTTCTTGTAGCCACAGTACTTATTTGACATGTACCTATGTAGTTGGACCAGCTAGGTTTTTGGTCAATAGAGATATGCAAGATGTTTAACAATGGTATTTCTGATGAATGTCAAGAGGAGATGCTTAAGTTCTCTGTTGTTTGAAATGGTCTTTGCTTTGCACTTATGTAGCACAAATCTGTTGCCATTTATCAAATCTACACTGAGCCACATCATAGCTCCTCCTTTCTGTTTAATTAACCAGTTCTTTCTCATCATCATCCCCCAGTGTAAACTATGTGTTATCCTGCTACAGAGGCTCTCAGACAGAAAAAACATTCTCATTCATCATAAACTGTTGCTGATTGTTGCGCAAGAATTTTTAAATTTACATACCAACCCTCGCGTTGAGTCTTGCTGCATGGCTGACATGGGCTGTTTCATTATCTGAGGATTTGTGAATGAACTGAGCTTTTGGATTCCCAACTAACATCCCCCCCCCCTCTCTGATCTCATGATGGAAGGAAGGTCATTGATGAAGGAGGTGAAGATGGCTGGGTCTAGGGAACTACCCTAAAGAACTCCTGTGGTTCTGTCCTGGGGCTGAGATGATTGCGCCCAATAGCCACAGCCATCTTCCTTCGTGCGACCAACCAGGGTAGAGATTTATCTCTAGATTCCATCACCATTTATCCAGTTCCATGACCCTTCATAATCATGAAGCCACGAGTGACACTTTACATGATTTTTCTGAATAAACATGTGATTTTTCTGTGTTTATACGCCAATTTCAATTCTCTTCCCACAGCCAGTGTGCAGTAAGGCAATATTTTGTTTGTTTCCGTAGCTAGTAAATCCCAGAAGAGGTCGCTAATCTGCCGCCAGGGGCTTAAGTTTAAACTTAAACTTGAGAAGGCGCCACTCCATATTTTGGGTGGCTGACCAGCGTTCTCTCCCATTCTTACTGCCAGTTATTAGCGTGGTTGGAAGGATTTAGGATAACACTCAACCTGTTCAGCCATGCGATGAATGCACCTTCCTTGGCCATCAAGTCATGAGATGGGTCTCAAACCCGGAGTTTCTGACTCAGAGGCAGAGATGCTACCCACAAGACCTCCTATGCATTTATAGTGATTTGCTGTTATCTGTAATGATGTGTTATTTTAATGTAAATTATTGCAGGGAAATAGGTGGAAGTACTTTTCACTTGGGCAGGTACAATACACACACTGTTTAAACAACATCCAGGCAGCTGCAGCAATCAGCAACTTACCAGCTTAATATTGCATTTCATTATTGTACATAAGACTTACATTGTCGAGCATTTTATCACATCTCCCGTGGTATTATATCCAGACCATATCACACAAAAACAGCCCTTGCAACACATTGAAATGCTTGTTATTTCCTTAAATCCATTAGCTTTCTTCTGAATTCATAACTTTATCTTCTTATGCAATTTATTATGGCACAAATTATCCTAAGCCGGAACTTAAATATCTCCACATTTCGTTTATTCTTGCTCTGGGATTTTAAAAATGGCTCACTCTTCCACCTGTGAATCAGGAAGTGGCGGATTCAAGCCCGACTCTGGAGCCTCAAACTGCACTCCAATGTCGTACTGAAGGAGTGGTGTACTCTAATAGACGCCGGGCGAAATTCTCCCAAAACGGGAGAAATCGTAAAACTGCCGTAAAACCCGGGCGGGTTTTACGGCAGCGCGCCCCTTCCCGACGGGGGACCGATTCTGGTCCCCCGTCGGGGCTAGCAGCCCGACGTCGGAGGCTCCGACAAGTCGGGCTTAACGAAAATCGTTAAGCCCGCTTGCCGGAGTTAGCGCCGGCTGACGCGTCATATGACGTCAGCCGCGCATGCGCAGGCGGGAAGACTCCACCCGCGCATGCGCGGGTGACGTCATCGCGTTTTTGCGCGAAACCCGCGCATGCGCGGGCCGGGTTGCCCCTCAGCCGCCCCGCGTATTGATACTGCGGGGCGGCGGAAGGACAAATAGTGCGCGGGCATCGGGCCCGCTGCCCGCGATCGGTGGGCACCGATCGCGGGCCCATGGCACCCTTGGCACGGCCGTGGTACTGCCGTGCCAATCGGTGCCATGGTTATTTTTTGCGAGTTTGTCACGACGTTTTTACGAACGGCAGGACCAGGTGTGTTTGCCGTTCGTAAAAAGGTCGTAAAGGGCTGGGACTTCGGCCCTTCTAACAGCTGAGAATCGCTGCCGGCCGTAAAAAAACGGCGGCAGCGATTCTTGTCGGGATTTCGGCGGGGGGGGGGGAGAATAGCGGGAGGGCGTCAAAAAAGTCGGGAAGGCCCTCCCGCTATTCTCCCACCCGTCGTGGGGGGCGGAGAATTTCGCCCATGATGTTGTGGCTGTCACAGAAACATGGTTAAAGGAAGAGCAGGATTGGCAGCTGAATGTTGGAAGATATAGATGCTTCAGGAGTGATAGAGCGGGATGTAAAAGGGGTGGGGGAGTAGCATTATTGATTGAGGAGAATGTTATAGCCCTGTTGCTGAGTAGTGGCAATCTGGGGAGAGCTCAAAAACAGTAAGGGAGCAATCACAATGTTGGGGGTTTATTAAAGGCCCCCCAACTGACTGAGAGATAGAGGAGCAGATAGGTAGAGAGATTTTGGGTAGGTGCAAAAGTAACAGGGCTGTTGTGGGAGGGGATTTTAACTTCCCCTATATTGACTGGGACTCACTTAGTGCCAGGGACCTGGATGGGGCAGAGTTTGTAAAGTGTATCCAGGAAGGCTGTGAAAGAAAGTAGGAAGGTACTTAAGCAGGAAATTAGGAGGGCGAGGGGGATTCATGAAAAGTCCTTGGAAAGTAGATTTAAGGTGACTCCCAAAGCTTTTTATTCATATGTAAAAAGCAAGAGGGTGGCCAGGGAAAGGATTGGACCACTTATGGACAATGGGGGGAATCTATGTGTTGAGCCAGAGGAAATGGACGAATACTAAATGAGTACTTTGCATCGGTGTTAACCAAAGAAAAAGACTTTGTGGAAGATTATTCTTGGGTAGGGTGTGTGGATAGTCTGGGTCATGTTGATCAAAAAGGATGAGGTATTTTGTGTCTTAAAAGACATGTCAGTAGATAAGCCTCCTGGACCGGATGGGATTTTCCCCAGAATACTGAGAGAAGCAAGGGAGGAAATTGCTGGGACATTGACTGACATCTTTTTATCCTCATTGGCTACAGGTGAGATCCCAGAGGACTGGAGAATAGCCAATGTGGTACCCCAGTTTAAGAAAGGTAGCAAGGATAATCCAGGAAACTATAGGCCAGTGAGCCTTACGTCGGTTGTAGGTAAATTATTAGAGAGAATTCTCAGGGACAGGATTGACACCATTTGGAAACAAATAGACTCATTAGCGATAGACAGCATGGTCTTATGATGCAAAGGTCATGCCTTATTAACATAATCGAGTTTTTTGAGGAGGTGACAAAGGTGATTAATGAGGGGAGGGTGGTGGATGTTGTATACATGGACTTGTATACAGGGGCTGGTTTAGCTCACAAGGCTAAATCGCTGGCTTTTAAAGCAGACCAAGCAGGCCAGCAGCATGGTTCGATTCCCGTACCAGCCTCCCCGGACAGGCGCCGGAATGTGGCGACTAGGGGCTTTTCACAGTAACTTCATTGAAGCCTACTCGTGACAATAAGCGATTTTCATTCATTCATTTTCAGTGAAGCATTTAACAAGGTGCCTCATGGTACACTGATATAAAAGGTGAAGTCACATGGGATCAGAGGTGAGGTAGCAAGAGGAACACAGAACTGGCTGGCTCACAGAAGGCAGAGGGTGGCAGTAGAAGGGTGTTTTTTGAATAGAAAGTGTGACGAGAGTAAAATGTAGCTGGTCTGTTTGGTAAGTTCACGGATAACACCAAGTTGGTGGAGTGGCAGATAGTGTTGAGGATTGTCAAAGGATACAGCAGGACGTGGATAGGTTGGAGACTTGGGCAGAAAAATGGCAAATGGAGTTTAAGCCAGACAAATGTGACATAATGCATTTTGGTGTATCTACCATAGAGGGGAAATATACAGTAAATGGCAAAACTCTTAGGGATATAGAAAGTCAGAGAGATCTGGGCGTACAGGACAAAGGTCTTTGAAAGTGGCAACATAAGTGGAAAAGATCGTCAAGAAAGCATGTGGAATGATTGCCTTCATTGTATGGGGCATTGAGTATAAAAACTGGCAAGTTATGCCACAGTTGTATAGAATCTTGGTAAAGCTGCACTTGGAATATTGCGCACATTTCTGGTTGCCACACTACCAGGAGGATGTGGAGGCTTTGGAGATTGTTTCGAGGAGGTTTACCAGGATGTTGCCCGGTCTGGAGGGTGTTAGCTATGCGGAGAGGCTGAATAGACTCGGACTGCTTTCATTAGAATGACGGAGATTGAGGGGTGACCTGATAGAGGTCTACAAGATTACTCTTCCCCACGGTGGAGGGGGATATAGGTTTTAGGTCCATGGGGAAAAGTTTAGAGGAGACGTGCGAGGCACGTTTTTTGCACAGAGGGTGGTGAGTGCCTGGAATGCGCTGCCAGGGGAGGTTGTGGAAATAGATACATTAACAGCGTTCAAAAGGCTTCTCGACAAATACATGAATCGGATGGGTACAAAGGGATGCAGAGCTAGGAAGTGCTGAGGTTGTTGGCCAAGGCTTGGTACAGGCTTGGAGGGCTGAAGGGCCTATTCCTGTGCTGTATTGTTTTTTGTTCACCAAAAGGAACCTTTGGCAGTGTTTGAAGAGGGACTTGTTCCAGTTAACAAGCGTGATGTTAATATTCAAACTCAGACCACCCCTACCACTGTTATGTTCCCTCAATTGACCCCAACCGGCCTAGAGTTGGGAAAGTCTTCCTTATTCCTTCACATCCCGGATGTAACCAGAGAAAATTGAGAAGATGACAGGTGTGGTAAACCAAGTTATTGCATTACATGTATTGTATTGTATTGTTCATGCCTGGGCTTGTCCAGGCTGGCTTCGCCTGTGGCCTCTCCCCTCGAGCTTCTCTATAAAAGTGGCAAGTTTCCGCCTCCGGACTCAGTTCGGGTCCAGAGGCAGGACGCTTGATGTTTAGTGTATTAAAGCTTCAGTTACATTCTTTGCTTGTCGTGTGTTATTGATGGTGTATCAATTTAATACACTAAATTCCTCAAGATGAACTCATCACTCAAGCCTGATCGCTTGGAACTGGACCCACAAGCAGCCGACACTACAGAAACATTTGAACACTGGCTAAGCTGCTTTGAGGCGTACCTTGCATCCTTCAACGAAGACCTCACAGACCTCCAGAAGGAACAGGTCCGACATGCATGGGTGAGCCCAAGAGTCTTTCTCCTCATCAGGGATGCCCCCTCATACGCGGAAGCAGTAACGCTGCTAAAAGGAATATACGTGAAATCCGTTAACCAGGTATATGCTACGCACCTCCTCGCCACGAGGCGGCAACGCCCTGGGGAATCACTTGCAGAATTCCTATGTGCCCTGCGCATCCTCTGCCGGAATTGTGACTGCCGGGCGATGTCGGCTACCCAGCACGCGGAGCTGCTGGTCAGGGTCGCCTATGTCACGAGCATGCACTCTAACAATATCCGCCAGCGATTATTAGAAGGGAGGACACTCGGCCTCCCAGAGACAGTACAACTCTCCAACTCGCTGGAGGTGGCCTCCCAGAACATGGGAGCCTTCACCCCCGACCGCGCGGCACCCTCATGGGCTTTGTGGGCGCAGTCATCAACCGACCTGGGTGTGACACAAACCTGCGCCGAGCAGCGGCCCGCCAATGCCAGAGGCCTGAAGTGCTACTTCTGCGGCCAGAGTAATCACCTCCGACAACGCTGCCCGGCACAGAACGCAACTTGTAATGGCTGTGGGAAGAAGGGCCACTTTGCAAAAGCCTGCCAGGCCCGATCTCCCTCTAAACCTTCTAGGCCAAGTAGCGCTGCCTGCTGCCTGTCGGGGCTGGTCCCAGCTGCCACGCCACCCGCCATGTGCGACCTGTGGGTGCGCCATCTTTCATTTCGGCCGACACGTGTGACCCACGGGGGCCGCCATCTTGGACACCATCTTGCACCTCACCCGTCACGTGCGACTCAATGGGGCCGCCATCTTGGGACCACTCCGCAGCCTCCTGGGAGCTCAGCTCGCCCGACCATACGCTGGCTGCCGCTAACTCTGACTGGCCTACCGACCGCCTCCATCACGCTCAACCAGTCCCGGCCGCATCACCTCGCGAAGTACACAATTACCGTCCGGATCAACGGGCACGAGATGGCCTGCCTTTTCGACTCCGGGAGCACAGACAGCTTCAAACACCCAGATACAGTAAGGCGCTGCTCCTTCCCAATCCTACCCGCGACCCAGAAATTCTCCCTGGCTTCCGGATCCCACGTAGCAGAAATCCGGGGGTACTGTGTCGCGACCCTCACCGTACAAGGCGTAGAGTACACCAACTTTAAGCTCTACATCCTCCCCCATCTCTGTGCTGCCCTGTTACTGGGGCTCGACTTCCAGTGCCATCTCCAGAGCCTTACCTTAAAGTTCGGCGGACCCCTGCCCCCCTCACCATCTGTCGCCTCGCTTAAGGTCGCCCCAACCTCCCTCTTCGCAAACCTCACCTCGGACTGTAAGTCCGTCACTACCAGAAGCAGATGCTACAGTGCCCAGGACAGGGCCTTCATCAGGTCGGACGTCCAGCGACTCCTGCGGGAGGGGGTCATTGAGGCTAGTAACAGCCCCTGGAGAGCCCAAGTGGTGGTCGTCAAGACTGGGGAAAAGCACCGGATGGTCATAGATTACACCCAGACCATTAACCAGTACACACAGCTCGATGCGTACTCCCTCCCACGCATATCTGACATGGTCAATCAGATTGCGCAGTATCGAGTCTTCTCTACAGTCGATTTGAAGTCCGTGTACCACCAGCTCCCTATCCGCCCAGACGACCGCCAATACACTGCCTTCGAGGGAGATGGCCGCCTCTACCACTTCCTTAGGGTCCCCTTCGGCATCACCAATGGGGTCTCGGCCTTCCAAAGGGAAATGGACCGAATTGTCGACCAGCACGGGCCATGTTCCCGTACCTAGACAACGTCACCATCTGCGGCCATGACCAGCAGGACCATGACGAGAACCTCTGGCATTTCCTCCATACCGCTAAACCCCTGAACCTAACCAATAATAGAGAGAAATGTGTCTTCCGCACAACCCGCCTAGTCATCCTCGGCTATGTTGTAGTACACAGTGTCCTAGGGCCCAACCCCGCCCGCCTGCGCCCCCTCCTGGAACTCCCCCTTCCTCACTGCCCCAAGGCCCTGAAGAGGCGCCTGGGGTTTTTCTCTTACTATGCCCAGTGGGTCCCCAACTATGCGGACAAGGCCCGTCCGCTGATCAAATCCACCACTTTTCCCCTGACAGCTGAGGCCCGACTGGCCTTCAATCGCATTAAGGCAGATATTGCCAATGCCGCGATGCACGCTGCGGACTAGTCCATCCCTTTCCAAGTGGAGAGCGATGCGTCGGACTTTACTCTGGCCAATACAGTCAACCAGGCGGGGAGGCCCGTGGCTTTCTTCTCCCGTACCATCCATGCCGCTTAAATTCGATACTCCTCTGTCGAAAAGGAAGCCTAAGCTATCGTAGAAGCTGTGAGACTTTGGAGACATTACCTGGCTAGCAGGCGATTCACTCTCCTCACTGACCAACGATTGGTTGCCTTCATGTTCAGTAACACACAGCAGGGCAAGATGAAGAATGACAAGATTCTGAGGTGGAGGATCGAGCTCTCCACCTACAGCTATGATATCTTGTAGTGACCCGGGAAGCTCAATGAGCCTCCACGATGCCCTCTCCCACGGTACATGTGCCAGCGCACAAGTAGACCGACTCCGGGCCGTCCACAACGACCTCTGTCACCCGGGGGTCACCTGGTTCTTCCAATTCATAAAGGCCCGCAACCTACCCTACTCCATTGCGGAGGTCAGGGCAGTCACCAAGACTGCCAGGTCTGCGCGGAGTGCAAACCGCACTTCTACCGGCCAGACCGAGCGCACCTGGTGAAGGCCTCCCGTCCCTTTGAACACCTCAGCATGAATTTCAAAGGGCCCCTCCCCTCCACCAGCCTAAACACTTACTTCCCGCTTTACTTGGGGCAGTGGGGGAGTGGGAGTTCCATGAGGGGGCGCATGCGATCAGGATCGGGCCCTAGAACTCCATTTTGCACCACATAGCCAAGGATGGATAAGCGGTTGGTGCTGAACACGCACTTCTTGTTATACATAAGGTTTTGGACTTTGGCGGTGTATAGGAATTTGGAAAGGTTAGCGTCGTGGTCCTGCTGGTCGTGGCTGCAGATGGTGAAGTTTTCCAGGTACGAGAAGGTGGCCCCCAGTCCGTACCGGTCAACCATCCAGTCCATCTCTCGTTGGAAGACCGAGTGACGCCGAAGGGAACCCTAAGGAAGTGGTAAAAGCAGCCGTCTGCTGCGAACGCAGTATAAGGGCGGTCTGCCTTGGGGAAGGGGAGCTGGTGGTTGGCATATTTCACGTCCACTGTCGAGAAGACCCGCTACTGTGCAATCTGATTGACCATATCAGATATGCGTGGGAGGGGGTACGCGTCGAGCTGCGTGTACCGATTGATGGTCTGACTGTAGTCAACGACCATCCTGTGTTTCTCGCCAGTCTTTACAACTACCACTTGGGCTCTCCAGGGGCTTGTTACTGGCCTTAATGATGCCTTCCGCAGTAGCCGCTGGGCTTCAGACCTGATGAAGGTCCTGCCCTGGGCACTGTACCGTCTGCTCCTGGTGGCGACGGGTTTGCAAACCGGGGTGAGGTTTGCCAACAGGGAAGGTGGGTTGACCTTAAGGGTCGTGAGGCCGCATACAGAATGGGGTGGTAGAGGCCCGCCGAATTTCAGAGTTAGACTTTGGAGGTTGCACTGGAAGTCCAGGCTGAGTATCAAGGCGGCACAGAGGTTGGGGAGGACATAGAGCAGGAAGTTGCTGAACTCTACGTCCTGGATGTTGAGGGTAGCGGTGCAGTACCCCCGGGCCTCCATGGAGTGAGATCCGAGGCGAAGGAGATTCATTGGGTAATGGAGTGTACCGCGAGGGAGCAGCGCCTTACCGTATCGGGGTGGATGAAGCTCTCAGTGCTCCCGGAGTCAAGATGGCAGGATGTCTGGTGCCCATCGACATTTACCGTTGTCGACGCGGTTATGTGGCCTCGAGGTCAAGGGTAGCCCCTTCTAAGAGGCGTTGCTGGATGTACACCAACCCTATGCCCGTAACAAAAGTATCCCTGATTAGGAGTTCGGAAAGTTCAAAGGCCGAAACTGCCTGGCAATCGCAGTCCCTCGCCAGAGCGTGCAGGGCACGCCAGAAATCTTCCAATGACTCACCGGGGAGTTGTTGCCGTGTGGACACGAGGTGCCTGGAATAGAGTTTGTTGGTCGGCCGGATGTAGTTCTCTTTCAGAAGCGCCATGGTCTCAGCGTAGGTGGGTGCATCCCGGATAAGGGGAAAGATATCGCAGCTCAGCCGTGTATATAGGATCTGGAGTTTCTGTGCTTCTGAGGGTTGTTCCGTCGCAGATCCGATGTCGGCTTCAAAGCAAGCTAGCCAGTGGGCGAAGGCCGACTTGGCGTTGTCTGCTTGAGGGTGCAGCTGCAGGCAATCTGGCTTAATGCAGAGGTCCATCGCTGTAAAATCTCTGCTTAAGAAATTGATGCACAATCAATTATGACGAGACGAGAGTAGAGTGTAATCGAGGCTTTATTAAGCAGAGATGTGTTGCCTCCTACACCTGCTGCCGAAATGGCTGCAGCTCGGTGAGCCCACACATTTATACTCCGCCTACTGGGCAGAGCCAGCAGGCAGGGATCTACCCCAGTGCATGTAGTAAAGGAGCCTTACTGTATTACTTCTCATATACGTACTATGTACAAACAGTGGTGACTACCACAAGTTCATCAAACTGAAGTTTTAAATTTTCTATTTCTCTTAAGGTTAAGGGGGGGGTTGTTGGGTTACGGGTATAGGGTGGATACGTGGGTTTGAGTAGGGTGATCATGGCTCGGCACAACATTGAGGGCCGAAGGGCCTGTTCTGTGCTGTACTGTTCTATGTTCTATGTTCTTCGCAAATACTGCCTGGTCTGCTGAGTATTTCGAGCGTTTTATTTTAGATTTCCACTTTACTTTTGTATTTCTATCATTGATCACAATGAACGATCGTTCAAAACAAATTTCCGGTGAGGGGAATTAGGTTTACAAATGAGCCATGATCTTACTGAATGGAAGACCAGATTCCAAGAGCTAAAGGCCTAGTCCTGTTCCTATTTCTTATCAAGACACTACACATTGTGAGATTAAACCATACAGGTTAGTATTGCCCCATGTTCAAACCTCAGACTTCTGCGGAGGTAACTGATCTAGATCAGGACACCAGTGGGGAGATGTATACGGTCATTAAGGAAGAATGGCGTTGTAGTGCAATAGTTCACTACTACTAAGGATTTGAATTTTCCAATTGCAACAACTCCTGGGGAGCACATCTTTCACAGCATATCTGCATCTCAGGCATCCATTGTTCAAAACGGTCAAATGCCACAAATATGGCAAAGGCCATGTTTCCATAGAAACCATAAAATTCCAACAGTGCAGAAGGAGGCCATTGGGCCCATCGAGTCTTCAACAGCCCTCCGAAACACCAATTTACCGAGGCCAATCCCTTTCCCTATCCCCGCAACCCCATTGATCATAGCCAATCCACCTAACCTGCACATTTTTGGACTGTGGGAGGAAACCGGAGCACCCGGAGAAAACCCACGCAGATACAGGGAGAACGTGCAGACTCCACATGTAAAGCCAGGCAAGGCCGGAGTCGAACCCGGGTCCCTGGTGCTGTGAGACAGCAGTGATAAACACTACTGTGGGGACTGAGCTCACTCACCCCTACAAATCCTGCTATTAATCACCAGAAAACTGGCAGAACTGCTCAATAAAGCTTAAAACCTAGATGTGATATTGGAAAGTGGTTAGATCCTCTCTTATAGGAAATGGTCATTGTCTGGCTCTTGTGTGGTGCGAATGTAACTTGCACTTGTCAGCCCAAGCCGGTTATTATCCAGGATTTTCTGCATTTGGACGTGGATAGCACTGTGGCTTCACAGCGCCAGGGTTATAGGTTCAATTCCCCGCTGGGTCACTGTTTGTGCGGAGTCTGCACGTTCTCCCCGTGCCTGCGTGGGTTTCCTCCGGGTGCTCCAGTTTCCTCCCACAGTCTAAAGACGTGCAGGTTAGGTGGATTGGCCATGATAAATTGCCCTTAGTGGCCAAAAAAGTTAGGAGGGGTTATTGGGTTATGGGGATAGGTTGGAAGTGAGGGCTTAAGTCGGTCGGTGCAGACTCGATGGGCCAAATGGCCTCCTTCTGCGCTGTATGTTCTATGTTCTATGACTGCTTCATTATCTGAGGAGGAGCGAATGGTGCTGAACATTGTGCAGTCACCTGTGAACATTCCCACTTCTGACCTTATGATGAAAGGGAGGTCATTGATGAAGCAGCTGATGGTTGGACCGAGGGCACTATCATTAGGAACTCCTGCAGTGATGTCCTGGAGCTGAGTTGATTGACCTTCAACCATCAACCATCTTCTTTTGTGCCAGATATGACTGCAACAAGGACAGAGTTTTCCCCCTCTGGCAATCAGTTATTTTGTCCATATTTGTATCAAGGCTGGATTGAGGGCAGGAGCTGAGTGGAACTCAAACGGAGTGTCCGTGAACAGGTTATTGCTGAGTTAGTGCCGCTTGATGGCACTGTTGATGACCTCTTCCATCACTTTGCTAATGATGGAAAGTAGACTGATAGGGCGGTAATTGGCTGGGATGGATTTTTCCGGTTTCTTGCAGGACACACCCGGGCAATTTTCCACATTACCAGGTAGGTGCCAGTGTTGTGGCTGTACCAGAACAGCTTGCTGAGGCGTGCAGCAAATTCTGGACCACAGGTCTTCTACTGCTGGAATATTGTCATGGCCCACAGTCATTGTACCGTCCAGTGCCTTCAGCCATTTCTTGACATTACCTAGAGTGAATCGTGTTGGCTGGACACTGGTATCTGTGATGCTGGGGACCTCCGGAGGGAAATGAGATGCACTCATGTTGTCTGACAGCTCCATGAAGGACACTCAGGTCTTGTACATCCATGGTCTCCTTCTGTGCCTTTGTGCCCCCTGTATGGCTCCAGCCTATGATTATGTTAACTCCTACCTGTCTGCTGACTGCACACTGCCTCCCCGGCTCATGTTTGAGTGAGAGTCAGGCACTTCCCTTTGTACAAATTTGTGGAGGTGAGGTGGATTGGCCATGCTAAATTACCCCTTAGTGGCCAAAGGTTAGGTGGGGTTACAAAGTTACGGAGAAAGAGTGGGCAGTGGGCCTCGGTAGGGTGCTCTTTCGGAGTGGCGGCACAGACTTGATGGACTGAATGGCCTCTTTCTGCACTGTTGGGATTTTATGGATTCTATGACTCCATTGCTCCAGAGTGAGAAAAGGGGCTAGCGTCTAGGGTTCACTGAGTGGCGGCAGAGTCCATCCGGGATGTTTGTTACTGTCGGTTTGAGTGGGCCTCATTGCTCACCTTGCATTGAAAGTCGATGGGAATAGCAGTGCACAGATTTGGTGAGGACCTATTCCAGTGGGAGTAGGGTCAATAGCAGAGCAGCAATAAGGTTGTGAGGACAATAGCTTTTAATGAAATGAATAATGATTACGGAAAATAATTTTGAACCCTAACTCCCTAACCCTAAATCCCGCCCCATGAGTCCATGGATGTTCCACCAAGTCGTTCCCTGCTCCTGCCCCCGACCTGGGCAGCCACCCCCAGCGAGCCCGACAATCTTTGAGGCTTTTTCAGAGTTTGTTTTCGCCTCCCCCTCAACATGGCATGACACCCAATCCCCGCTTGGAAATACTTGCACCAATTCATGCCTGGGAGACATCTGCCTTACAATGGTGGAACGGCGCGGAGGGGTGGAGCAATAAGTGTCCAAATGAAAATGATATTTAACTCTATGCAAATGATGGACTTGCATGGAACCGCTGGTGTGGTCGCGAACCTCAATAACGCCTCTTGCGAGGGACCAGAGCATGGCAACGGAATCGGCACAGGGCGCAAAGCGCTTTTCCATTTCGCGTGTTTCTCTGTCCAATTGCAATTCTCGCTGCCGGTGTCACAAAGTTGAGAATTCAAGCTCAGGTCCATCAAATAACAGGCATAGCCATGATGGGCCAAATGGCCTGTTACTCTGCTGTTGCAATTCATAATTCGCTGACTCTATGATTTCCACAGAAGCATGTATGAGGAATATTCTACCTGGGCTGTCTCTGGCGAGATATCCATCAGCAATTATTTGAGAAGATGATTACATAAAGCAGGTGTGCTGTGTCAATTTTATTGGAAAACAGGAAAGTATAAAACAATTTAAATAAATGCTTAGGAATGGATGATTGATAATGAACTTTCCTATAGTCCACGCAAGTCATTGATTGCAACCAGAGCAAGGCAGTGGGCACAAGAAAGATTGCAGGGAAACCTACCAGTCCCAGTTTTCAGCCCTCACCAGCACCTGTGCGTTATATAGTGTCAGCATTTTGTCTTCTCCAATCTGTCGTAAATTAAGATGTTTTCCAGCTGGCTACTGTGTCCAATGCCTGTGCAATCAATAAATGGTCAGTGATATGGCACAAGTTAAAATTAGAGTCGGAGTTAAAGGTGGCATGTTAGCACAGCTGCCTCACAGCTCCAGGGACCCAGGTTCAATTCTCGCCTCGGGTGACTGTGTGAAGTTTGCACTTTCTTCCCATGTCTGCGTGGGTTTCCTCCGGGTGCTCTGGCTTCCTCCCACAGTCCAAAGATGTGCAGGTTAGGTGGATTGGCCATACTAAATTGCCCCTTAGTGTCCAAAAGGTTAGGTAGGGTTACTGGGTTACAGGAATAGGTGGCGACTTGGGCTTAATGGGGTGCTCTTTCCAAGGGCCAGTGCGAACTTGATGGCCCGAATGGCCTTCTTCTGCACTGTAGGGATTACTATGATTTTTTGGCTCTTTTCCCACCAGACCACGGAAAATCCCATTGACAAGTGACGGGAGTAGAGAACCCCGCCGTCAGCGAACGCCGCGCTGCCGTGCAACACGCGGCTCGGGAAACGGAGAATCCCACCCAAAGTATTGGTTAATAGAGTGGAACATATTCCAAGTACCACCTGGCTCACTGTAACCAGCTGAATACACCCTTCAAACTCTGGCAAGCTGGGAGGAAGGGCGTTGGGAAGATTGTTCCATCGGATAACAAGGATAACAAGGATGAGGTTTGCTGCAGGATGTTGGCTGGAGTACAGAACTACAGGAAGACACCCCTGTTCCTTCATTGAATAGTGTTGTGGGAACTTTTCTCTTCAACAGAGGAGAGTGAAGAGTAAAGGGTTAATATCAGGAGCACCTTTCACTACTAATGTAACTATGATGCAATGCCCCATGACTACACAACTGATATCTGATAGGAAGCAGTAGTACAACCTTGTGTAAACCATATAAATGTTTATAGATCATTATTAGTACCACCCTACTGATATTTCCCTGCAGTCAGGCATTTCTTTCCCTCTCATGTTTACATAATTTGGGAAATATTCTAGATCATAATAATTACTAATGATAAGATTGTGATAAATCATAATAGGATCATAATAAAACATACCGAATTATTCTATTAAAAAACAATTAAAGGCAATTTATGTGTCAATAAAATACATGAATTTATGCAGTTGTTGACTTTGATTTCTGATTGGTATTACTTTAAAATCAATAGCAATCTCGCATTTCAGGCTCTGGCATCGCAAAATATTCTTTTCCACAATTTAAAAACGCTGGGGGCCAAATTAGGTTGGTGAGTGAATGATAGATCGGGGGCGCGGGGGGCCTGAAATTGAAGTAAGTTCGATCTCAGGCAAGAAGGGATTGTGAAAAAGGCCCCAAGTGAAGGAACAGTGATATGCGCATGCGCAATCGCTTCCTACGACCTACGTCACACGCTTCGTGATGTCAGAGGCCCCGGACCACGCCTACTTAAAGGGGAAATGTCCCAAAACACGGAAAAAAAATTGAAAGCTCTAAAACCCGATTCTTTCACCTGGAACGACAGCACAATGCCTGCAATTCGACCAGTAGCTGAAAGTAACCTCCGCAGAACCCTGCAACAAGCAGTTAGCACCGCTCAAAGAGATGATACAGTCCTTGAAGACTATGACTCAGACCTTGAATTCTTCTTTGGACATCGCGAGCCCAATGCCAGCTCCGTCACAAAACGTGATGATATGGTCTTGGAAGACAACGACTCAGATGAAGATTTCACCTTGGGAGGTGGCTACCCCAGTACCAAATCCGAACAGCAACTAGACGTGTTGTACATTGACGACCCCGACGACGTGTTCTTCGGATTGGGGAATCTTCAGCCCAGCATATATGACATCCTGACTCGTGAGTGCAGGATTATGCTGCGGCCTGACACCAAGAGACAGAGAGCGGTACCAGCCCACAGAGAGCAGCCTACTGCCACACAGAGAGTGGTCCATGCACCATGAAGGGTCCGAGCCTCCACAGCAAGCTCGTGGACAGCCTCCACGATAGAAGCAATGCAAGATTCCAGAGCGCAGTCCTTGCATGAACAAGAAGTGACTCGAGTGACACAAGCCTCCACAGCGAGCTCGTGGACAGCCTCCACGATAGAAACAATGCAAGACTCCAAAGCGCAGTCCTTGCATGAACAAGACCATGAGGGTCTAGCAACCTCCTCTGAGCAACCAGCAGCAAACAATGCAAGTCTGCCACACTCAAGTGAACAACAGAAAGACTATGACAATCTGCCATGCTCAAGTGCACAGCAAGAAGACTATGACAGTCTACCACGCTCCAGTGAACAAGAAAAAGACTCTGACAGTCTACCCAGCTCAAGTGAAAGTCAAGAAGACACTGAGGCTCCACCCACTGTATGTGCGACAGGTGACGACGGCATCCCACTTCCCATACAAGATATGCAACGTGACAGACCTCAGCTAGTGTGTACAGAGGCACTCAACAAGCACAGTGAGACTACTGGTAACTTCGGTGACACCACATTACTTCAAACCTCATTCGCTCGAGCCTCTCCACAAGCAAATGCATTCCTGAACATTTTGACTCCCGAAGTAAAGCATCAAGAAACCTTAGCTGACTCAAGTGAACCTGAAATAACTCCGGACGGGGAGCATCAAGAAACCTCAGCTAACACAGGTGAACCAAGAAGGGCTCCAGACGGGGAGCATCGACAAGCCAAATCCGTCTCAGGTGAAACCGACCAGACTCCAGACGGGGAGAAACCACAAGCCAAAGCTGATTCAAGTAAGCCGGACATGACTCCAGACGGGGAGCACCGCGAACTCAGTGACGGCACGCTCACGGAAACAGCAGATGCCACAAAGCACGCTGACACGAGTAACTGTGTGAAGGACTCGTATTATCCACAGTGTGTGATCCTTGAGTGCAGCAAACACGACAACAAAACCAACCAACACAACAACATCAAGGACAATAACAAGAAGTGTACCAAGGACAACAACATCGACAATAAGCACGACAAAAACAACACCAATGGGAACACGACTGGTACGACATGGTACAACTCTGCAAGTGAGGGACACTGTTACTGCTCAGCTCAGTACAATGACATACCATGGCAGGACGACACATATTGCATACATCGCTACCACAAGCATCGGAAGAAAAAAACACTCCAAATCAGACAACAAAGTGATGTGACCACTTCTTGGTTCCCTAAGCACAGGGACACTGATGGCATTTACAAAGCAATGCCATCATCAACATCACCACCTCACCAACCAAACACGAAAGACACTCGACCATAATAATTGATGAATTTTGGACTCATACATGTGATTTGGACTCATTGTTTAATGATCACTGTTATCATAACTTGTACATAGCATCACTTATCTACCTAGTTTGTTCAATTTACTTTAACACTGTACAGAAAATATGTAACATGAAAAAAGAGGGATGTGGTGATATGCATTACTGTAAATACACAAGGGTTAATGTAAATACACGTAGACTAGCTAGACACTAGAGGGAGCACCAGAGACTGACCTATTGGTTGAACAGTTTAATAAATGTGTTAAAGCTTTCTCCAAGTCTGAACCTTCCTTTGTCAGAGTGCATGTCAAGTAAGCAGCTTATGCTACATCAAGAGCATACAAAACAGTTCCAGGGCAGGGGCGCTAATCATGGCTTGTTTCAAATTACGAAATGCTTGCTCTCTCTCTGGGATCCAGGTAACAGGGTATGAAGGGGTGTCCTGTAGGGTAGCCATGCGCAGTACTGCGCCCATCTCTCTACAGTCCGGTATCCACTGCCTGCAATAGCCCACCATGCCGAGGAAGGTAAGGGTTTCCTTTCTCGTGCGCTGAGTTGGAACCCTTGCTACAGCCTGTACACTTTCAGACCCAAGCCTCTGCTGGCCTTGCTGCAGCTGAAATCCCAAATGCAAAACTCTCCTGAAAGAATTGCAGTTTGTCCATTGAGGCCCTATGCCCTCTTTCTGCCAGATGTGATAATAACAAAAGCTATTCTGTTGACAAACTAGCCCTCCCTCTGAGGCTATCAATAAATCGTCATCATATTGAGGGAATGTTGAGCCTGCAGACAACTGGCACTTGTCCAATTCTCTTTTAATACTGTTGATTCCGATATGTAACGGCAAATAGATATTGACTTTCTGGGTGCAATGATATGGAGAAAAAGGCTGAGAAAGTATACGTTGTTGGTGGTATAGAAGACAAAATGACATTTGTGTTCGGCACCAATGGAGCAATAGTGATAACAATTTTACAGATAGCTCTGAGATCTTGCACAAACAACCACTCGCTGGGTCTTCCTACCTTTGGAATGGGGAGTATAGGGGTGTTACAGGGGCTTTGTGTTCTCTTCAGCACCCCTTGCTGTAATAGTGCCTCGATCACTCCCTCTATCCCTTTTTCTGCTTCCGCTGCCAACCAGTATAGTTTTAAGCAGGGCAGGGCAACATTCTTCTGTAACTGCACCCTATGCGCTGGGGCAGAATGTACCTTTCCAACATGATTTTTATGTTGGGCCCATAGATGTGCCAGTACCTGGGCCGGGATTGAAGGGAGTAAATGATGGCTCTCTTGGGGAGGTTGTTGTCTTTCAAATGTAGCGGGCCATTGCTCCTCTTTCCAGGTCAATCTGCCCTCCTGTTTGCCATAAAATTCTATCAGGCAATTTTGTCCGTCCATTTCAATATAAATCCCATGTATTACTTTTTTCCTCTGGCCTCTTTCCTCAGTTCTCCTATTTGCTTTACCTGAGCGGGATGTCTTACGGCCAATGTTAAATGGGGCTCTGAAGTTAAACCCATCCTAAAAAGGTCCCTTTGACTATGGGTCAACTGTACTAACATTCCTAATCCCACAACACCGAAAAATAAAAAGGAGTGAAATGTAATGAGCTCTGCTTTCCTAAGTGACTTTGCGTTTGTAAATTGTATGCGTGCTCATCCTCCCGAGCATACCGAGCCATGCAATGGGTCACTATATTCTCTCGGCTGGACTCTATCAGGTGTTTTAATAGCTGTGCCCAAGGGTATTTAACCTTTTTTAAGACTTCCTGCAGTTTTTTTTAACAGTTGGACTGTAAGGGTTAACGTTCAGCTGCCAGCATATAACACAGACACAGAGCAATCGGGTGCAGCCTCAGAAGTTATTAAATTTTGCAGCTGGTGAGCTCGTATTTGAGACAGTTCTATAAACATTCCATTATCAATGCACTGTATTACCGCTCCGAATTTGCAGAGTGTCTGTCTGCCTAATAGAGGAAGTTGTTGCTAGGTGGGGTACATCTTTCCTGGGGGTTAAATGCTTCTTGGTCCCTTGCACAATAGCCTCTTTCCCTCTATTTGCTAACCAGTGTTCGAGGGACTAATTTCCTTCCTTTAAATGATTATTGTTGGGAACCCAGCCCCCATTTATGCCAGGTGGGAATGCAATCCCATCCTTCAAGGCTGGCCAAGATGCACCATAAGAGTATTTTAGACGCAGCAAAACATCTCCTGGGAGGGGGCTATAACTAGCACACATTTAAGTCAATTTCCAATGATTGATTTTATAGGCATTAGCTATTCTTAGTGACGTATGTTTTTCATTGCCAATTCAGAAAAGGTCAACTGTCTGCTGAAATGGTTAATGTTTCCTGCAGAACCTAAGGGGCTGGAGAACTTGGAATGATGCCATTTGCATCTCTTCACTAGATCTAAAAACTTATTCATGTTCAATTACTTTTATTCGTCAAGGCATTTTCTTTCTTTTAAACTGATTTTAATTTCCAATGTTTCAGTGCATTAGAGAAATCTCAACACAAATCACTTAAATTATAATCTCCAACTCACAATATCAGATGATAAAAAATACAACCCACTTAGCACTTCATGCTTTGACTAAAATTTATTGGTTAAACAAAACACACAGATTCTCACGGCTCACAAATATCACAATTAGCCATTAGCCTTATCTCACAGCTACAGACAAATCTGAATTCCCTTTTCGACAGGAACCTGTGGTGATATGCATCACTGTAAATACACAAGGGGTTAATGCAAATACACTAAGACTAAGTAAACTCTAGAGGGAGCACCAGAGACATCATGACATGCAGACATACAGTTAATGAACACATAGAATAGGACACAACCAATGGGCAGTCAAGACACCCAGAGGTGACATGACCACAAGGGGGCATTACACAACCAATATAAAAGGACAGGGCAGACATGCTTTTTCTCTTTTCACAGGCGACACTTAGAGAGTAGGACAGGGGCAGATCAGAAGCATCACACCACCACGTGGCTTAGAGCAGACTGGTTAGTTGGACTGAGTTACTATAGCAACATCAGCAGGAGAGTCGAACTCATAGAGAACTGTGCTAATGGTTCAATAAATCACATTGAACTTACTTCAAAGTCTGGAGTATCTTTTGGTCAAAGCTGCATCAAGTTGCAGCCTGTGTTATCCCAGAGTACATAACACAACAGAACCCATCTGTTATGCTTTTACTTTAATCTGCTATTTACTTTTACTCCCCTGTTTCTTTGTTTCGAGAGGGGGTCAGCTTCATTAGATTCCTATGCAGGACATATAGGTTTTCCTACCTCATTCCATTGCTTTACAATTGTTTCTTTTCATTTTCTTACTCATTTTGACTCCCTTATCTGTCTTCTTTAAGGGGTTCACCTTCTTTCCCGCTCTAGATGTCTTTACCGAGGCTTCAAGACGACCTGTGAGGGGGCGTCGAGTTTATTGCTCATCTTTCCGTCTGCAAAATGCTTTAGAACATATATATAACAATAACAATGACCGCGGAAATCATTTACAAATACTATAGGGAGCGCACATCGGTGTTTATCGTTTCACAAACCTCAAAGTCTTTTTTTAAATTTTAGTCTCTAAGGCAACTTTTTTCTTCCCATGCAGCTATCGTTAATTTATAATTAAGTTAACTCATCGTCGCATGAGTCACTGGCCAGTAATTAAGGCTGCCGAGCGCCACCCCCTCCCCCCCCCCCCCCCCCCCCCTTCAGCTGGGGTCGCGCTATGGCTCTCTTCCTTTCAGCTGAGAGAGTCCGATTTAGAGAGTCGTTTCGGGATTCATGTCCCGTTAAATTAGGGAAACTGCAACAACTACGCCAATTTGTCGTGGAAATTATAATAAGGACAAATTCCTCGAGGTTCGATTTCAGGAAATTTATTTACAGAAATATATTTGCAGAGAGAGAGTGTTCTGGCCGCATAGCCAGCACACCGCGCTCTGAGATTCGATTGAAGAAAGCATATTTTTATAGTCTGAAATAACAGCTTGAAGTGAACAGCCATGTTTCCATTAAATGGACCTTGGAAAGTATGTAAGATGAAATACGTAGTACGTATGTTATTGTCCTTGGCTAAAAACAACTCGAGTGCACATTTTGTTATCTTTCGGAGGACAGTGTTGGCAGCACGGTAGCACAAGTGGATAGCACTGTGGCTTCACAGCGCCAGGGTCCCAGGTTCGATTCCCTGCTGGGTCACTGTCTGTGCGGAGTCTGCATGTTCTCCCCGTGTCTGCGTGGGTTTCCTCCGGGTGCTCACAGTCCAAAGACGTGCAGGTTAGGTGGATTGGCCATAATAAATTGCTCTTAGTGACCAAAAAGGTTAGGAGGGGTTATTGGGTTACGGGGATAGGGTGGAAGTGAGGGCTTAAGGGCGTCAGTGCAGACTCGATGGGCCTAATGGCCCCCTTCTGCACTGTATGTTTAAATGTGTTTTCATAATAAGGCTGAGACCAAAATATTAAGCAGTATTTTGTTTATGTTACCTGACCTACTTATTTTTGTTCAAAAGCAGTGTTAAACTATAGTCAAGCATTTCCCAGCATGCTTCTAAGTTGACAACTCATTTATTTCCCTTCCACACTTATTGAGGCTTCACCGATTATTAACACAGACAGGCCATGTAGGGTTGTGGGTGGTGCCATCGTTCTCGAAGAGGTTGAAGTAGCTCTGCTGGTATTTCTTTGCCTAAGGCCTGAGGCAATTGAGGGACTGACTAAAGGCTGGGAGAAATAATGTTTGTCGACTTGGAAAGTTTATCTTTTATTTATCTGCAGTGCCCTCTCAAGAGATATTGAGCGATTAGGTGAATGGGCAAAACTCTGAAAATGGATTTCAGTGTGGGCAAATCCAAAGTTATGCATTTCGGACCTAAAATGGATGGAACTGGGTACATTCTAAATGATGAGAAATGAGAAAACATTGAAGGTCCAAAGAGACTTGGTGATTCAGCGACACAGAACCTTAATAGCTGCCCTGGCCCTGGGCTCTGCAATCTACTCCCTAAATTCCCCATCTCCTTTGCTCTCTCTCGTATACCCAAAGATCCTTTAAAATCTTTAATACGTTTTTGGTAACTTGTCTTCGTATCTCATAATGTGACTCGGTGTCAGATTTCATCTCATAACCTCTCAGTGAAGTGGCCTAAGGCTGTTGTTTTTAGAACATTAAAGAGGCTATATAAATGCAAGCAATTGTTGCAGTATATGATAGGATATAAATGCTCTTATAATATCATAACTTTTTTACCCTGAGGCAGGACTGAGAGAATGATTAAATTGAATTTTGCATTTCAGTAGCCAGCTGACGAAAACACCTTCTGTCAGGCCTCCTCTGTCGTTTGTTGTTATGTTTATGCTCCATTTCAACCTGTCCAGGCTTCTCAATATGTACTCAATTCCAATGTTCAGCAAAGTCAAACATTCCATTCGCAGACAGCAAGAGCTGGAATAAAAATGCTTTTGAGTTGCAATTTTCAAGTTGGATATATTTCCTAATGAAATGACTGCTCCTCTTTCCTGAACACAGATAAGGGCTTGAATTCTCTATCGTTCGCTCCGGCGGGATTCTCCTGTCCCGCTGCAGTGAATGGAGTTTTGGCGGAGCTCCGAATTCTCCGTTCTCGCTGCCAGCGGTGACGGGACGAATTCGGATCGGAGAATCCCGGCACAAGATATGCATGAAGAGGCCTCTTGGGGAAAACAATGTAAAAGTAACATTGGCCAACAGAGGGTGCTGTGCTCAACAACCCTGGGAGCAAATGTGAAAACAGTTTTAGAAAAGAAGGAACGTGTTCAACGCGATGTGAACGGACTGGAATTAAGAGTAGGATGAGTGGGTGCAGTATCGCAGGAGAGAAGTCTACAATGTCTAATTTCATGATTCATGTGTTATGGAAATGAGAACATTTAGTTTGACATCCACGTTTAAAAATTAAGAGAACGGAGGGAGCTCCTTTGGGAGTTTGGTGCTCAGGCTTCAAAGTGACTGAAATTCAAATGGTGGCCTGTGTTTATTCAGTCAGGCCAGAGTTAGAAGTTTGAAAAACTAAACAATGGGTAACCCCTTTGGGCGTGATTCACCCAAATGGCAACAAATGGGTGATCCGGTTTCTCCCACAAGCCCCGAAAGACGTGCTTGTTCGGTGAATTGGACATTCTGAATTCTCCCTCAGTGTACCCGAACAGGCACCGCGGTGTGGTGACTAAGGGGATTTTCACAGTAACTTCATTGCAGTGTTGATACAAGCCTACTTGTGACACTAAAAAAGATTATTGTTAATAAGTCCCATAGCGAGCGCATTTAGCGCGTTTCCAGGCACTCGCAGAGCCAAGAAACACGTGGCTATTCAGCACGACTCGCATTGCATGAGGGGCCTGAATGGGGAACACGCAGCCAAGGCCGCACGTAGCCCCATTTTATTCTGCTCGCCGGAACTCCCCAGTGTAGCGAGAGATCGGGATGCCATCCGAGGCCTCCAAAGCAACCCTTAGCTTTCCCCACAGCCCAAACACACTACAGGAGGCTCCCATATTAGAGTGACGCTAGCTGTCTCACTCTAATATGCAGATTTGCCAATAAATGATCCAGCCTACAATGGGAGAGATTTACATCGCAATATCTCACGAGATCACATCGGATTTTGCGAGGCTTTACGAGCCAGGAACGGGTTTCCCCAGCTTTTATTGATCACACTGTGCTGTTGCGAGCTGCTTTTCCAACACAGCATGACCATTAGGTCACGCCCTATGAGTCTTGATAGAGCCAAGTGGCAAAATTTTCCCAACACATGTCAGTGTCAGGGTCTGACTGAAAACTGGCGTGTTTCTCCCCAGAAATACAGCCAAGTCTACAGACCAGATTTTCTGGGCGTAGTATATGCCATCACTCTGGTGGGGCAGAGCTTGATGAAGCCTGCGAGTCTGGCTCCACAGAGATCGGAACCCGATGTTAAAGGATGCCCTGATCTGTGTTTACAACATAATTACTCCAACCCTCCCATGGACATACAGGACTCTCCCCATAAACATAATAATAATCTTTATTAGTGTGTCATGGGAGTGTCCCTTTATGAAATGTTTTTGTCTTATCACATGGCTTCAGTTATGTCATTGTGTGGGTGGAGCTGAGCTGTGGCTCTGTGAGGTTTTACTTTCTCTTTGAGCTTGCATTAACACTGCAATGAAGTTACTGTGAAAATACCCCTAGTGCCACACTCCAGCGCCTGTTCGGGAGAACTGAGGAAGAATTCAGAATGTCCAATTCACCAAACAAGCATGTCTTTCGGGACTTGTGGGAGGAAACTGGAGCATCCGGAGGAAACCCACGCAGAAACTGGAGCATCCGGAGGAAACCATGGAGAACAGACAGTGACCCAAGCCAGGAATAGAATCAAGGTACCTAGCACCGTGAAGCAACAGTGCTAACCACTGTGCTACATGCCGCCCATATCGTGGCGACACTACCACTGAAGTATCAGCGGGCACAATCCCTCTTCACAGGCAATGCTCCCCACCCCTCGCATGTGTCACAATTCCCACTCTCTTCCATCATCTTCCAACGCATCAATCGCAGGGTTTAGGACTCTCCTCCCCTCTTTTCCCCTCACTACACATAAAGAGAAACCTCCCCCTATGGAGGAGGGTTACTTACCCTACCAGTGCTCACTTGGCACTACCAGGGAACATTGGCAGAGTGCCATGCGCAGTGGGGAGCCTTGTCCCTCAACCGCGGGGCCTCAAGGAACCTCCGCACCCCTATGAATCCATCCTGAGTATTAGGAACACAAAGAACACCACACAGACTAACTAATCAAAATGGTTGCTGCATCATTTCCTGCGATGATGTAACTAGTTATACTGTCATATATTTAAAGAGGGGCGGCACAGTGGCGCAGTGGTTAGCACTGCTGCCTCACGGTGCTGAAGACATGGGTTTGGCCCTGGGTCACTGTCCGTGTGGAGTTTGCACGTTCTCCCTGTGTCTGTGTGAGTCTCAACCCAGAACCCAAAGATGTGCAGGTTAGGTGAATTGGCCACGCTAAATTGCCCCTTAATTGGAAATAAAAGAATTGGGTACTCTAAATTTTTTTTTAAATCTGAATATGTTTTACATATTAGCAAGCAAAAGGGAACCCATATAAACCTATTTAAAAAGGAAAATAGGTGAATATTTGAATAGGAAAAAAATGTGGGGCTGGGGGAAAGAGCAAGGGAATGGAAATAATTGGATAGGTTTTCAAACGGCCAACAGAGACGCGGTGGACTGAATGGTCACCTTCTGTGCTGTGTGTTTCTGTGACCCAAATTCCTTTTCCTTTGCACATGTTTCTATCATTCTGAGTTTAACCAACCCCCCCCAACCCCCGCCACGGAACTTAATGGACAAATGAAAGAGGTACTTTGATGAATAAAATGTGAAATGGCTGAAACGCTCGTGGTAGCAGCCCTGGTGCTAGAAACTTCTAATCAGTGTTTGCAAATAACAGCAGCAAATAGGAAAAACATCCATGATGCCGGCATACAAATGTCAGTTTTCTATTAACTTTGAAAACTAAACAAAAAAGCGTGAATCTACATGAATTGTAAGAGTTCCATATGCTCCAGACATTCCTGCTGAAGGGCCTATAAATCACAAGCATGCACATGTCAACAACTGATGGATGATCTGACAGTATTACGGAGCAGTATTACAGAGATAGTGCATTCATTATAATCAGTTATTGAGAAAACATTTATCGCCATGTAATATAGACTGCATCAATAATTCCAAAAGGAGCCCTTGTTGTTCATTGGCTGCAACACAGCTCGCAGTTCTGCTGATCTCAGATGAATGTGCGGAATAAATAATTAAAAACACCCAGTAATTAACGTTCAGCTGAATTGATTATTTCAGTAAAGCATAGGCATTTCTCTGTAGCCAGTCAGAAAGTAGCGAGTCGAATTCCAGTGACTGCTTTGACATAGAGTCAACCAGACTCGAAACGTTAGCTCCTTTCTCTCTCCACAGATGCTGTCAGCTCCGCTGAGATCGTCCAGCATTTTCTATTTTTGTTTGAGATTCCAGCATCCGCAGTCATTCGCTTTTATCCAGTGACTGCTTATTTGTCCCAGATTTGACAAAAACTAAAACCTATGTTTTCTCTCTCTGCTGGTGCCGTTAATTAAAAACGAACAAACGATACAGCATTTTTATTCATCATGCTTTTGAGATTTCCGACACAGTGATACATTGGCTAAAGACAGTGGGGTCAGAATGAATATTCAGAGAACAGGCATTGATCCTTTCAACTTTGGTGAACTAGTTGAGGGGGGGTTGGGGGCGAGCAAATCGAGCTTTAGTTTTGTAATATTTTAAAAAGATTCTTCCAGAGAAATGGAAAACTACAATGATATTTCCTTCTTACCTTGTTCTGATGTAATGATCTAAACTTTTTTGAAGTTCCATAACAAAAAGATGCCAACAGAATGTCTGTCAACCAAAGCCTAACCCTGACATGAGCTATCCACTAAGGGATGTGTTTAGCAGCCATTACAGAGGTCTGTAATATAGGTAAAGAAATCTTTATTCCTTCAATCGGAGATTCCTCTAGTATCTTTTATTTAATTTATTCATTCATGAGATGTGTGCGTCACTGGCTAGACCAGCATATATTACCTATCCCTAATTGCCGCTGAGAAGGTGGTGGTGAGCTGCCTTCTTGATCCGCTGCAGTCCATGGGGTACAGCTATATCCATTGTGCTGTTAGGGAGGGAGTTCCAGGATTTTGCCCCAGCCACAGTGAAGGAACGGCAATATATATATTTCCAAGTTAGGATAATGTGTGTCTTGGAGGGGAACTTGCATGTGGTGGTCCGCATTCATCTGCTATCCTTGTTCTTCGAGAGCAGGAATCCTTGTACATTAACAGAGAATGGCCCATAAGGAGAATGCATGAAGGAAAGAATCTTGGAGTGAAAAGCTTTCATTCCATGACATGATTTAAAGGTAACATGGAATTAATTACTTTGGTATCTTGGACACCACTCCCCCCTCAGGCAATCCCACTTAAATATATATGAACTCATCATTCAGCAATGTAAATGGAATACAGGGTGGGTAATATAGAATTCATAGAATTTACAGTGCAGAAGGAGGTCATTCGGCCCATTGAGTCTGCACCAGCTCTTGGAAAGAGAACCCTACTTAAGCCCACAATTCCACTCTATCCCCGTAACCCAGCACCCTCATCTAACCTAGGGACAATTTAGCATGGCCAATCCACCTAACCTGCACATCTTTGCACTGTGGCAGGAAACCAGAGCACCCGAAGGAAACCCACACAGACACGGGGAGAACATGCAGACTCCGCACAGACAGTGACCCAAGCGGGAATCGAACCTGGGACCCTGGTGCTGTGAAGCCATAGTGCTAACCACCATTCTACCACGCTGCCTACACAATCAATTCAACTGAACAACAGGCTCTGCATGTAAAGGACGATGAATCCGATAGCACTTGAGACAGATGTCTAATCTTCAGCTGTCCACTTTAACATGTTCAACTCATGGTAATCAAAAATTAGGATCAAAACTGTTTGTGGAGATGGTGGCATAGTGGTATAAAATCATAGAATCCACACAGTGCAGAAGGAGGCCATTCAGCCCATTGAGTCTGCACTAACCCTCAAAAGAGTACCTTACTTAGGTCCACTCCCCGCCCCATCCCTGCAACCCCACCTATCCTGCACATCTTTGGACTGTGGGAGGACATCGGAGCACCGGAGGAAACCTACTCAGACATGGGGAGAACATACAAGCTCCACACAGTCACCCAAGGTCAGAATTGAACCCAGTTTCCCTGACACTGTGAGGCAGCAGTGCTAACTTCTGTGCCACTGTGCCCCCCTATGGTAATTCACTGGTAGTAGTAATCTGGAGATCTAGGCTAAAACACAGGGGTCATGGATGCAAATCCCATAGTGGCAAGGAGTGGAATTTATATTCAATTAATAAAATCAGGAATATAAAGCTAGTACCTTTAATGGTGACTATCACTGATTGTGATAAAAGCCCATCAGGTTTGCTAATGTTATTTAGGTAAGGTAGTCTTTCATTCTTACTGGGTCTGGCAGACATGTTGCTTCAGACCCACAGCAAAGTGGTGGACTCCTAACTTCTCTTAGAAATGGCTCTCGCAGAGCGACTCAATTCCAATGTAATTAGGGATATGCAACAAGTGCTGGCCTTGCTATCGATGCCCTCATCCCATGAAAGAATGAAGAAAAAAAACAGTGTGCAGGCCCATTTCAGCCAAAATGACCCCCACGGTGAAATATTCACATGCTCTCTCTTATAACCTGCCTGCTTACCACTGGCTGGGGACTAATGACAATCCCTCAATCCTCAGGGAGTATGTGCTTCCCCAATGAGGGGGGCGGAGAAATCATTAGCAGAGTCCCTGCATAAATAGAGCTGGCCAGTACGGAACCAGCTAGAGAGGAGTGAGCAGCAAGAGAGTACTGCTGCCGCTGCTGCATGTAATTGTAAATAAATGTTATTTCTTTCTATTCGACAAACTCATGCTGGATTCTTCGTAACCCTCACAAAACTGGTGACCAGGGTTAAAATGGACAGCTGTCTATGCTGCCGAAGCCACCCCCCTGGATTTTTGTTGTATACAGGTTGGAACTTTTTTTTCTGTTACATCATGTCTCTTCATGGACGTTTGGATGTGTTTGATGCTGCGCTGGAAAGTTGGAACCAGTACACAAAAGGGATGCGTTACCATTTCCGGGCAAACAACATCACCGAAAACGAGCGCCAGGTGGTCATTTTGCTCACCGCCTGCGGTCCGCATAAGTTTGGGGTGATTAGGAGCCTTACGTACTCAGCAGCGCCGGACACCAAGAAGTTGATGAACTTGTGACCTTACTGGGTGATGCGCGTTCAATAACTACTGAAACGAAGGAGTAGTCTGAATTGAAGGCTTTAATCTACAAGATGTTTCCCCAGCAGCTCGAGTACAGAAAGAAGGATGGCTGCTGGGAAACACAGGTTCTTATACCCCGCCTCATTGGGCGGAGCTACCTTACGTCTTGACCAATGAAAAGACAAACACTTGGGCCAATGAGCAGTGAGCCTTCTCCACCAATGGTAACTCACATTCCCAGGTACCGTCGTACCTCTAGTCATACTACCACATTGGGGCAACATTTTAACCCAACCCCATCCACGATAGTTCAGCGTTACCGATTTAATACCAGTGAGAGGACCCCAGGAGAATCCCTTACAGAATTTCTATCCAGGTTACACAGGATTGCGGAGTACTGTGACTATGGTGAGACCTTGTCAGAAATGTTACGCGACCATTCGGTTTGCTGTATTAACAACGCGGCCACCCAGAGAAAGTTGTTAGCCGAGCCAACATTGACGTTTCAACAGGCCATTTAAATAGTATTGTCCCGGGATAGCGCAGAACGGAGAGTGCAGGAGCTACAGGGAATGGAGGTGCATGCCTTGGGGCGCAACCCCTTCCGTCCGAAAGCATCTCCCCGCACCCCTGCGGTACCTTGGGCGAGGCGGCGTCCAGATCAACACCAGTGGCCGATGGATGTTCCTCCCCGAAGGGAGCCTTCTCAAGAGCCGACGGATGAGGAGCCGTGTCAGTCTCGGACTTGCGGGCGCCGACACCATCGCGGACGCCGGTCCTGGGGATGCCAGAGGCGCCGTTGTTCCGACAGAAACTGGGCCAGCCCAAGAGCCGTACCTTCCATTTGGATGAACCTGCGGCGACTACTCCCGAGAACGTGGAGGCGGAGGATGACTGTCTGCAGCTGCATTGTGTGGCAGCTCCCCGTGTGGCCCCCATTAAGGTGACAGTACAGGTCAATGGTCACCCGCTTGAGGTGGAGTTGGACAGCGGTCTCCGTGATCGCTCAGAGGACATTCGACCACATCAAGCAGGATATACAGACCCTTACATTAACCGATACACAGGCCAGGTTGGCCAACTACATAGGGGAACCATTGAACATTGCATCAGAAGCTTCCGCCGGCCATGCCCCTACACCACTGGGAATGGCCAGGACAGCCTTGGGCGTGTTTGCATGCGGATTTCGCCGGCGCTTTTCAAGGATCCATGTTCCTTCTATCAATCGATGCCCAGTCTAAATGGTTAGATGTGCATAAGATGGTAGGCACAACGTCCTGCGCAACAATGGAGAAGATGCGTTTGTCTTTCAGTATACATGGCCTCTCCAAGGTGCTGGTCACGGACAACGGCACTCCGTTCACAAGTGAGGAGTTTGCGAGGTTCATGAAGATGAATAGCATACGCCATATCCACATCGCTCCATATCCCCCAGCTTCCAATGGGTTGGCGGAGTGCGCAGTGCAGACATTCAAACGGGGCCTAAAGAAACAGTCTTCCGAGTCTTTGGACACGAGACTGACTCATTTTTTGTTTTCTTACAGGACCACTCCACATGCGATGACTGGGTAGCTCCTGCGGAACTCCGAATGGGCCGGAGATTTCGCACCCGCCTTAGCATGGTTTTCCTGGACATTGGTACAAAAGTACGCCACACTCAAGAACGGCAGGAACATGGCCGTTCTTGGCATCTGCCGATTGGGCAGTTTACGCCCGGTGACCCAGTGTTCGTTCGAAAATTCGCTGGTGGGGCCCAGTGGGTCCCTGGCGTTATCATTCGCCGAACGGGCCCCATCTCTTACCAGGTGCAAGCCCAGGGTCGTCTCCAGCGCAAGCAGGTAGACCACATTTGGTCCAGAAGACCATTTCTTCCAAAGATTATCGATGGAACCATCAATTCAGCGAACATGTGTAGTTGGATCTGAACAGAGGCTTTAATACACTTACAACTGAGCCAGCCTATTCGTCGTTGAACTCCAGATGACTGCAGGCTGGCTCTAAGGCACTGATCTTTATATATCGGTCCCAGGGGGAGGAGTCCTGGGCGGAGCCCAGGGAGGAGCCTAATACAAACTCTCGCGTACTCCCAGAGCGACGCCCCCTGGTGGTTGGATAGTGCTGATGTGGAGATGCCGGCATTGGACTGGGGTGAGCACAGTAAGAAGTCTTACAACACCAGGTTAAAGTCCAACAGGTTTGATTCAAACACGAGCTTTTGGAGCGCAGCTGAGGATGTTCACCTGAGGAAGGAGCTGCGCTCCGAAAGCTCGTGTTTGAATCAAACCTGTTGGACTTTAACCTGGTGTCGGATAGTGCAACTGCACTTACAATGGTGGATAGTGAACATATATACACGGAGTTATATTGGCAACTATATACAGCATTGATCTTACAACGGGTAGATAACGAACATATATACATGGAGTGATATTGGCAACTACCGGTATATATAGTGTGAATCACATTCACCACAATTACAACCCCCCGGAGCTCACTTCTACAGCCACAGAGACCAGACACAGTGGAGAGTGTTCGTCACAATCTTCCTCTGGTGCCGCACTCAAAGCCTGCGCAGGTTGTTGCAGAACTGCGTGGAGATAGGGACGCTGAGATGGAGACACAGGACGCCTCAGAGGGAGAGTCCTCAGGCCTATGAGCCGTGGATGTACAACTGTTACACTGTTCATCACGGAATCGCCACCATTCTCCGTCTCGTGACACACTGCCCAATCCAGCGCCTCGTGGAAATGGAATCCGGCCTGCGGCAAAACGAGTCCGACGCCCTCTGTCGCCAGGGTCTTCGGTGGATTCCTTGGGCTTTGTGGGGGAGGGTTGTTATAACCTGCCTGTTTACCACTGGCTGGGGACTAATGGCAATCCCACAATCCTTAGGGCATATGAGGTTCCCCAATGAGGGGTGCGGAGAAATCATCAGCAGAGTCCCTGTATAAATAGAGCTGTCCAGTATAGAAGCAGCTCGAGGGGAGTGAGCAGCAAGAGAGTACTGCTGCTGCTGCTGCTGTTGTGTATATATATATGTAATTGTAAATAAATGTTATTTCTTTCCATTCTACAAATTTGTACTGGATTCTTCATGGCCATCACAAATCTCTCATTCCTTGGGATACAATCATTACTTCTCAAAACATTTCACAATGAGGCAAAGGAGAATAATTTACACAGTAAAAAAGAACTATGTACTCTGGTGTATTGAGTGAGAGTGTCAAAGGAAATAAATAGCAGACAGACATCAAGGTTGTCTATCTACCTAAACCACGATTGGAAATCTTAAACCCTTGCTTCTCACAATGGAAAATGGTTGAAAACTAAAAATTGAGAAATCATGCTTTGGTTTTTTTAGGTAATTTCCTTAAGAAGAGAGAGATGAACAGGGTTATTATATTCAATGTTCGGTTGGCATGTGACAACTGTGACAAATGCACTTTTCAACAGTGCCATATTTCAGAGTGTAACCTTTCTACTCAGAGAAGAGCAAATAATTTGTGGCAAATAATTATACCATCCACTCATATAATCAAAAATAAAGTAGATTATCTGGTCATGATCATTTTGCTGTGTATGTGAATTTGCTGTGCATAAACACATTTTATTTTACATTACAAGAAGGACTGCACTTCAATAAAGCAATTTTTTACCTTTAAAGGTTTTGAAGGCTGCTACATAAATGCAAATCTTTCCCATAAACACATTTCCTATGAGGATCCTAATGTAAAAATGTCAAAGCCTGCTATCCCCTATTACCCCTGGAGATCATGATTTAGTGTGAATCCGTTATTAACCTGTAACATTTCCCTGCAACATTATCACTTGATCTTTTCTCATAAATCATGCAAAATCATTGGCAGAAAGATGTCATCGGCCATTTTTTGCAATAACTTGCATTTTCAATGTCCACAACACTATAAGCAAAATAACAAAGCTGTAATATCCCACAGGGAACCTAAGGGGATAGGAGTGCTTGTCTTCCCCGTGCTCCTTATGGAGTACAAGCTCCCCTGCTAGGGGCGGGGTGTCTCAATTACCCAATGTATAAAAGGTCGGCCAGTAAGGCACCGACCAGAATAGGAACCCGGTAAGGGTTTACCGGTCGTGTACATATCGTTCGTATAAATAAAACTTTGTTTTTTATTTTACTTGGTGTGGACACTCCGGGGGCGAAATTCTCCACCCCACCCCCCCCCCCCCCCCCCCCCCCCCCCACCCCCGCAGGGTCGGAAAATCGCCCGGGCCGGCGAAAATCCCACCCCCGTCGTGGCAGAAATTCTCCGCCACCCGGGAATTGGCCCTCTGCGTCTTGTAATGTCTGCATTAAAGATTTTGCATGGAGGCCTCAACTTCTTCCAGTAGGTGATTAAAAATATGTAAGTTATTGTTGTTGGTATCATTAACTGTCCATTTTTGATTAACAATTTGAATGTATACAGCGAATATTGCATCGCATCACACCTGTACAGTAGCACCTCAAGACTGCAGCTTCATCTATAGAACATAGAACAGTACAGCACAGAACAGGCCCTTCGGCCCTCAATGTTGTGCCGAGCAATGATCACCCTACTCAAATCCACAAATCCACCCTATACCCGTAACCCAACAACCCCCCCCCTTAACCTTACTTTTTAGGACACTACGAGCATGGCCAATCCACCTAACCTGCACATCTTTGGACTGTGGGAGGAAACCGGAGCACCCGGAGGAAACCCACGCACACACGGGGAGGACGTGCAGACTCCGCACAGACAGTGATCCAGCCGGGAATCGAACCTGGGACCCTGGAGCTGTGAAGCATTTATGCTAACCACCATGCTACCGTGCTGCCCCCTTAATTTAACCGTAAATTGGGGAGAAAATCATAGAACAGTGGGATTTTGCACAATTGTCACACCCTGCCTTTGTTTAAAGTGTGCCCCACCCAGCAGCCTGCCAACACGGTTTGTAACCCTGCAAACCAGTAACAGTGAAGCAAGCCTCTCTCTGCCATGGGAGTCCAGTCCATCCTCCTCTGGAACAGCAATTGTCATCTACTTCTGTCAATTGGAGGGTAACCCTCTCACACACACACACACACAAAACACACACAAAACACACACAAGAAATACATTTTCTATGTAGAAAATTTTAATACCAATTTGAAATGTCTGTCACATTTTCACAATGCATTGAAACGCCTCACAGTCCAACATGATGTATGCGGAGAATCTGAATATTATTGCACTTTATGTGATGGTCATTTTGTATGTAATGCACCTCGAGATATTTTACTAATAAAGTATATTTTTGCACAAAATAAGTGGAAATTATGCACCAAGGAGCTGTGAATTGTATAGACCTGCTTGTGTTGTATGACTCATATTGAATGTATACGGTGAATATGACATGTTTGCAATTATATTGAAGCACCTCAGAGTGCAACATGATCTATGTAGAAAACCTGAATATTATTGCACTTTGTGTGATGGTGCCATGACACCCAGGGCTAGTGTGTGGTCAATTCCAGCCCCACTTGACCCAGAGTCACAACGCAGGTGAAATAAGAGTTTATTTAAAATATCCGAGGTCCTTGGTTGAGCCCAATAAACTGCAGTCACCAGGTTTGTAACTTTAACACAAGTAACCTTTTATTATCTCCAGTATTATAGTTAAATGGACAGAAAATGTAACTGACTATCTAATACCACTTTCCCAACCCTTCCTTCCTAACTCCTCTCACACACAGAGACAAAAAACAGAGAGGGGAAAGGATGATGGAAAGGAAAATAAAATAATAATAAAAATAAAAGGATAAAGGTCTTTAATGCACTTGAATGATTTCTGGTTTGTGTCTTTCTGAACTTCAGATTTTATTTTGATACATCTTCCTTCGAGGCTTGAGATGATTTTCTCTGGCAAGGTTGTCGACCTTCTCTGCAGACTCAGCATTAGTCCAGGTTGACAGAAAAGAATGTGCCAGACACTCACTGCTTTCAGAATAATAGAGCAGTTCTTTCACTTCAGCAAGCTGGAGAGAGAGAGCCAGAGAGCATTCCTTTCACTTCAAAGGTCTAAATATTCCAGCCACGTTCTCTCAGAAAGCATCACATAGGAACCAATCACTAACGATTGTCAGATAGAACACTGTCCCTGGCCAAACAGCCGGTTGCCAGGCAACAGGTCGACTTCTTACAGGCGGCCCTGCAGGGTCGGGGAATCGCCCGGAGCCGGCATAAATCCCGCCCCCGCCGTGGCCGGAATTCTCTGCCACCTGGGAATCGGCGGGAATCACGCCCCGCCGATCGGCGTGCCCCGAGCGCCGATTGGCGGGCCTCCCGCAGTGATTCTCCGGCCCGCGATGGGCTGAAGTCCCGCTGCTGACAGGCCAATCCCGCCAACGTGTTTTAAACCACCTCTGTGCCGGCGGGATTGGCGGCGCGAGCAAGCCCCCGGGGTCCTGGGGGGCCGCGGGACGATCAGGCCCCGGGGGGTGCCCCGGGTGGCCTGGCCCATGATCGGGGCCCACCGATTGGCGGTTGGACCAGTGCCGTGGGGGCACTCTTTTTCTTCCGCCGCCGCCACGGCCTCCACCATGGCGTAGGCAGAAGAGAACCCCCTACCGCACATGCGCCGGCGGTGACGTCAGCGGCCGCTAACGCTCCGGCGCATGCGCGGACTCACGGCGGCTGGCATAGGCGTTTCGGCCAGCCCCGACGCCAGCCGGCGGAGCGCCAAAGGCCGTTGGCGCCAGTCGGCATAGCGGGAGCCACTCCGGTGCGGGCCTAGCCCCTAAAGGTGTGGAGAATTCCGCACCTTTGGGGAGGTCCGACGCCGGAGTGGTTGGCACCACTCAGCTACGCCGGGACCCCACACCCCGCCGGGTAGGGGAGAATTCCATCCCAGGTTCCTGAGATCCACTCTGTGCCGAAGAATCCGACTTTTCCTTTCCAAAAATAAAACCTGAAAACATAGGGCGGGATTCTCCAATAATGGGGCTAAGTCTTGATGTGGTCGTAAATACCGGAGCATTTGCAACGGCGTCAACGGGCCCCATAGTCCACCGATTCAGCGACCCACAAGGGGCCAGCATGGGCATCACGAGAAGCGTGGGGAGTGACCTGTGATCGGCCACCACACTCAGCCATCGGAGGGAAGATGGCCACCCGCCACGCAGCGTCCAGGTTCAGTGATGCCGATCTCGACACGCTTCTGGACGCCGTGGAGCAGAGCAGGGGGGTTCTGTACCCCAGACCCGGCCACAGGACCCCAGGAAACACCGTTCGCCGTTTGTGGAGGCAGATGGGTGAGGCCGTCAGCGCCATCGGGCCGGTAGCCAGGACAGGCGATCAGTTCCGTAAAAAGCTGCACGACCTTCTCAGGGCAGCCAGGGTGAGTACCCAGCACTGTGCCCCTTGCACCAACCCCTCTACCCCCCACACATGTGCCCCGCCCCTACCCAGGGGAGCGGTCCAACCTGGCACTGACCCACATGGCTGCACCCACCCATGCCGCCGCATGGGCCAGGTGCCCTGTGCATCTATGCCATCATAGACCGCTGGGCCGCATGCGTCCAACCGCCTAACAAAGTTGATGTCCGTGTGCATCCCCCCCCCCCCCCCCCCCCCCAGGAGAAGAACGGCCATAACTGCAGGGAGTGGGAGAAAACCGGAGGCGTTGCCCCTGATTTGCAGCCACTCACCGTGCACAAGCAGAGGGCACTGGAGCTAGCTGGCAGACCCGAGGACCATGTGGTTGCCAATGCCCAGATCGGAGACGTGCCACCAAGTGGGACCCCCTCACCCCAAAGCCTCACCCCACCCCCTCGTTCCACCCCCCTCACTCCACCCCCTCACCCCACCCCTCACCCCACTCACTCACCCCACCCACTCACCCCACCCCTCACCCCACTCCCTCACCCCACCCCCTCACCCCACCGCCTCACCCCACCCCCTCACCCCACCCTCTCACCCCTGTCTAACCATATATACTGTATTGTGTCTTACAGGAGCAGCCGAAGGTGGTGCCGGTCCGTCTGGCGCCCCCACTCCCAGGCAGTGCCAGTGCCGGGGGCTCACAGGGACACAAGCACCGACTGGGAGGGCAGCCATCACAGCAGCCCTGTGCCCGACACTGAGACCCAGGACACAGAGACCCACAGAGACCCGGGACACAGAGACCCAGGACAGAGACCCAGAGAGACCCAGGACACAGAGACCCAGATCAGAGACCCAGGACACAGAGACCCACAGAGACCCAGGACAGAGACCGAGGACACAGAGATCCACAGAGACCCGGGACACAGAGACCCACAGAGACCCAGGACACAGAGACCCAGGACAGAGACCCAGAGAGACCCAGGACACAGAGACCCAGGACAGAGACCCAGGACACAGAGACCCATAGAGACGCAGGGCACAGAGACCCAGGGCAGAGACCCAGGACACAGACACCCAGGACAGAGACCCAGGGCAGAGACCCAGGACACAGAGACCCAGGACACAGAGACCCAGGACACTGTGACCCAGGACAGAGAGACCCAGGACACAGAGACCCAGGACTCTGTGACCCAGGACAGAGAGACCGTCCAACCCCTGTGTGGTCGTCCCCTGTGTCCTGTCCTCTGTGTTTCCTTCCCTGTGTCCAGTCCTCTGTGTGTCCTTCCCTGTGTCCTGTCCTCTGTGTGTCCTTCCCTGTGTCCTGTCCTCTGTGTGTCCTTCCCCGTGTCCTGTCCTCTGTGTTTCCTTCCCTGTGTCCTGTCCTCTGTGTGTCCTTCCCTGTGTCCTGTCCTCTGTGTGTCCTTCCCTGTGTCCTGTCCTCTGTGTTTCCTTCCCTGTGTCCTGTCCTCTGTGTGTCCTTCCCTGTGTCCTGTCCTCTGTGTGTCCTTCCCTGTGTCCTGTCCTCTGTGTGTCCTTCCCTGTGTCCTGTCCTCTGTGTGTCCTTCCCTGTGTCCTGTCCTCTGTGTGTCCTTCCCTGTGTCCTGTCCTCTGTGTGTCCTTCCCTGTGTCCTGTCCTCTGTGTGTCCTTCCCTGTGTCCGGTCCTCTGTGTTTCCTTCCCTGTGTCCTGTCCTCTGTGTGTCCTTCCCTGTGTCCTGTCCTCTGTGTTTCTGGGTCTCTGTGTCCTGGGTCTCTGTGTCCTGGGTCTCTGACCTGGGTCTCTGTGTCCTGGGTCTCTGTGTCCTGGGTCTCTCTGTCCTGGGTCTCTGTGCCCTGGGTCTCTGTGCCCTGGGTCTCTGTCCTGGGTCTATGTGTCCTGGGTCTCTGTGTCCTGGGTCTCTGTCCTGGGTCTCTGTGTCCTGGGTCTCTGTGTCCTGGGTCTCTGTCCTGGGTCTCTGTGTCCTGGGTCTCTGTGTCCTGGGTGTCGGAACGCTGAGCCCTGGTGGGTGTGACTTGCGCACCCCCCCCCCCCCCCCCCCCCCGCTTCCCCTGGACGTCCCCATCACCCCACCCCCAGCGAAACGACAGGGCCATGTGATGGAGTGTCCAGCCAGCATGCTGAGTAGAGGGTGTTACTGTGGCCATGAGTCAGATATTGCGTAACGATGTGGAGCTCAGAGCTCATCGCAGAGTGGGCTGGCATCATCCTCCACGCCATGCAATATACTCGCTTCCACTGGCGACCGTGTGAGCCCTACCCGTTGTGCCGCAGGTGGATGTGTCATGGAAGGGTCGTGTGCATGCGGGCGTTGCGGTGGTGTGGGAGGTAAGGTTGGTCGGTGGTGGGTGTCATAATATACATCTATGTATATAATGGAGTGCAGGCAGGCAGTGATTGACACACAGGATGACCAGTAAGCACACAGAACAGAGCAGCCAATCACCAGACAGGACACTACCACTATCAAGCCAGAGGGCAACAGGTTTCCCGCGCTCTCTGGACCCAGCCACTGAGACAGTCAGAGTTCGTGAGCTAGCCAGTGCATACACCATGAGGTAGCTCGTAAGTCTAGTCAGGCTAGTACAAGGTCTCCAGTCAATTCAGTATAGTGTCAACCCACAGTTGAACATGTATAGTAGTTAAGACGTTAAATAAAATCGTGTTGAATTTTATCAAGTGTTGGAAGTCTATCTCTCGCTACACTGCATCAAGTGCAGCCCATATCGACCCAGCCAGCCCAACACATCATGGTACCAGGTAGTGATGCTGAAAATTGACGGACCTGCCTTGAGTGAATCTGCGTTGACCAGTAAGCAGCCATCCGGTGACATGGAAAACGTCCGCCCTCCTCCGCATCGCCGGCAACCTCGGTGCAAATTGGAAGATCTTCAAACAAAAGTTACAACTCTTTCTCGAAGCCACCGACCTCAAGGCCGCATCGGACACCAGGAAGATCGCACTATTCCTCGCCACAGCCGGGGACCACGCCATCCACATCTACAACTCCCTTACATTCGCTGAAGGCGAAGATAAGATAAGGGGCCTCACGGTAGCATGGTGGTTAGCATCAATGCTTCACAGCTCCAGGGTCCCAGGTTCGATTCCCGGCTGGGTCACTGTCTGTGTGGAGTCTGCACGTCCTCCCCGTGTGTGCGTGGGTTTCCTCCGGGTGCTCCGGTTTCCTCCCACAGTCCAAAGATGTGCGGGTTAGGTGGATTGGCCATGCTAAATTGCCCGTAGTGTAAGGTTAATGGGGGGATTGTTGGGTTACGGGTATACGGGTTACGTGGGTTTAAGAAGGGTGATCATTGCTCGGCACAACATCGAGGGCCGAAGGGCCTGTTCTGTGCTGTACTGTTCTATTCTATAAGACGAAATTTAAAACAGTCCTGCTGAAGTTCGACAGCCACTGCGACATTGAGGTGAATGAGAGCGTTGAACGGTACGTTTTCCAGCAGAGGCTTCAGGGTAAGGATGAACCTTTTCGATCCTTTTTGACCCATCTCCGCATCCTCACGCAGTCATGTAACTATGACTCGACAACTGATTCCATGATCCAGGATCAGATAGTTTTCTGAGTCCACTCCGATCCCCTTCGCCAGCAGCTCCTGAAAGTCAAGCAGCTCACTCTCACCATCGCCATCGAAACGTGCGTTGTCCACGAACATGCTAACAATTGGTACTCCCACATCAGGCAAAGCTAGCCTCCCACGAGGCGGAACGGGCACAGGCTATCGCACAAATGCAGGGCCTAAGTATCGGCGAGAGTGGCCATTTCGCGTGCTTTTCCCGGGCCCCTGCGCATGCGTGTCACGACCGAGGGTCGGCGAGACAGACGACCAGGCTGCGCAGATGTGTACGTCGTTTGACCTCACTGCGCATGCGCGATGGCGCACGGAACGCACTGACGTTGGCGTCATGACGTGTCCGAATTGTGGCTCCGCCCATTTAAAGAGGCAATGTCCGGCAAAATCACAACGTGTCGACAGTGTGGCAAGCTTGGCCACTACACAGCCCTTTGCAGATGTGCTCCACTGCCCAGCATCCAGCGATCCCAGCCACGGCGCAGAAGCATCCGTTCAATACAGCAGGCCATGCCAGATTCCGATCCCGACAGCCCAACAGATCCTGATGCCGAGTGCCTCAAATCCCCATTCCGGGTGGGCATCATTACGAAGCACGCGCTGCCTTTCTCCAAGATAGTGAAGCCCCTCCCGATCCTCAGTGTGGATCCTGACGGCGAGTGGTGTGCTGTCCTCACAGTTAACAAGGCTCGCATCCGGTTCAAACTGGACACCGGCGCTTTGGTGAACCTCATCTCCAAATCCGATCTCGACACCATCCGTGTCAGGCCAAGTATTCTTCCACCGGCCTGCCAGCTCCTTGACTACAATGGCAAGGCCATGGCTGCCAGTGGCTCGTGCCAACTCGGAGTGTCCAATAAGTCAATTAAAGCGACTCTGCGGTTTGAGATCATAGGACCTGACAGAGCATCTCTGCTCGGTGCTCGGGCCTGCAAACTCCTGAACCTGGTTCAGCAAATCCACACCATGTCATCCTCACAGGCGACGGCCTCACCTGATGAAAACTTCCAGGCTGAAATTGATGACATCATCATGCAGTATCACAGTGTGTTCGATGGAATGGGCAAGCTCCCATACCGATACAAAATCCTGCTCAAACCGAATGCCAGCCCTGTAATTCACGCACCATGTCGGGTGCCAGCACCCCTCAAGGATCGCCTCAAGCAGCAATTACAGGACCTCCAGGACCAGGGCATCATATCAAAGGTCACAGAACCCACTGACTGGTAAGCTCCATGGTCTGCGTCAAGACGCCGTCAGGGGAGCTTCGGATCTGCATCGACCCCAAGGATCTAAACCGCAACATCATGAGGGAACATTACCCGATACCAAAACGAGAAGAGTTGACCAGCGAGATGGCTCATGCCAAATTCTTTACGAAGCTGGACGCCTCCAAGGGGTTCTGGCAAATACAGCTGGACACATCCAGTCGCAAGCTGTGCACATTCAATACCCCGTTCGGTCGCTACTACTACAACCGGATGCCTTTTGGCATCATCTCTGCCTCAGAGGTATTTAACCACATCATGGAACAGATGGTATCGAGGGGGTGCGAGTGTATGTTGACGATGTCATAATCTGTCCACAACTCCCCAAGAACACATTGCTCGCCTCAAGCAGGTATTCCACAGAATCCATGAGCATAGTCTCCAGCTCAACAGGGCCAAGTGCTCGTTCGGTAAATCGGAAATCAAATTCCTTGGCGACCACATCTCACAGCAAGGCATTCGGCCAGATGCTGACAAGGTTTCGGCGATCAATGCCATGAAGACCCCAGAGGACAAGAAGCGGTCCTCCGCTTTCTAGGGATGGTCAACTTCCCCGGGAAGTTCATTCCCAATATGGCGTCCCACACCACAGTCCTCCGCCGTCTCGTCAAAAAGTCGACGGAATTCTAGTAGCTGCCCGCTCACGAAAAAGAATGGCGTGAGCTGAGGGCAAAGCTCACCACAGCCCCGGTTCTGGCGTTCTTCGACCCAACCAAGGAGACCAAGATATCCACTGATGTGAGCCAGGACGGTATTGGGGCGGTGCTCCTCAAACGGGATGACTCCTCCTCCTGGGCTCCAGTTGCATATGCCTCCAGAGCCATGACGCCCACTGAGCAACGGTATGCTCAGATTGAGAAGGAATGCCTGGGCTGTCATAATATACACCAGTATGTCATGGTGCAGACACACACACTGATGGACATACAATAGGACCAATCAACATGCATAACACCACAGCCAATCACCAGTTAGAGCACACTCACTATAAAGACAGAGGGCATCAGTTTTCCCGCTCATTCGGGATGCAGCCTTTCAGAAGCACAAGAGCTTATAGTTTACAGCACACATCCTCACCATGTGCTGAGTGATTAGACTGGTTAGGACAGGCACAGGTTTTTAGTTAATCTAACACCGTGTAACCCACAGTAATAGTATGTTCAGCAGTTTATAGTTTAATAAAATAGTGTTGTACTATTTTAAGAGTTGGTGGCCTGTATGTGTTTCACGGATCCAGAGCACCCAACACATCATGGGCCTCCTAATGGGAATCGACAAGTTTCACGACTATGTTTATGGCCTCCCAAAATTCACGGTTGAGACGGACCACAGGCCACTGGTCCACATAATCCAGAAGGATTTAAATGATTTGACGCCTCGGTACAGCGAATCCTTCTCAAGCTACGCTGCTACGACTTTGAACTTGTCTACACGCCAGGCAAAGACCTAATTGTTGCAGATGCCCTTTCCAGGTCTATCACCACACCGTGTGAGCAAACTGACTTTATCTGCCAAATTGACACGCAGGTGCAATTGTGTGCCTCCAACCTTCCGGCCTCTGATGAGAGGGTCATCCAAATTCGTGAGGAAACGGCCAAGGATCCTCTGCAACAGCGAGTGATGCAACACCTTACAAATGGCTGGCAGAAGGGACAGTGTCCCCAGTTCTACAACGTCAAGGACGACCTGACGGTGGTGGACGGCATCCTCATGAAGCTCGACAGGATCGTGATTCCTCAGAGCATGCGAGCTATGGTGCTCGGCCAACTCCATGAGGGTCACCTGGGGGTCAAGAAATGCCGAAGCAGAGCTCGGGAGGCAGTCTATTGGGCGCCCATCAGCCAGGACGTTGCCAACACGGTCCTCAACTGCCCTACATGTCAGAAATTTCAGCCAGCTCAACCTAAAGAAACTTTGCAGCAACATGAGATAGTCATAGAATTTAGTCATAGAATTTACAGTGCAGAAAGAGGCCATTCGGCCCATCGAGTCTGCACCGGCTCTTGGAAAGAGCACCCTACCCAAGGTCAACACCTCTACTCTATCCCCATAACCCAGTAACCCCACCCAACACTAAGGGCAATTTTGGACACTAAGGGCAATTTATCATGGCCAATCCACCTAACCTGCACATCTTTGGACTGTGGGAGGAAACCGGAGCACCTGGAGGAAACCCACGCACACACGGGGAGGATGTGCAGACTCCGCACAGATAGTGACCCAAGCCAGAATCGAACCTGGGACCCTGGAGCTGTGAAGCATTTGTGCTATCCACAATGCTACTGTGCTACCTGAGTGACCTCCCCATGGTCCAAAGTCGGTGTCGACCTTTTCCACGCCAAGGGGCGTGACTATGTCCTCCTGGTCGACTACCTTTCCAGTTGCCCAGAAGTGGTGAAACCGTCCGACCTCACGTCGAAGGCAGTGATTAAAGCCTGCAAAGAAACGTTCGCCAGGCATGGGATACCGCTCACGGTGATGAGTGACAACGGTCCCTGTTTTTACAGCCAGGAATGGTCTGATTTTGCACGGTTATACAACTTCCGTCACGTAACCTCCAGCCCCCACTACCCGCAGTCAAACGGGAAGGCCGAAAAAGGGGTCTATATTGTTAAGAGATTCTATGCAAGGCTGCAGACTCAGGATCCGACTTCAACCTGGCACTGCTGGCATACAGGGCAACCCCGCTGTCCACTGGGTTGTCTCCAGCGCAGATGCTCATGAATTGCACTCTGAGAACCACGGTTCCAGCCATCCATGTTCCAGACCTTGACCACCTCACGGTCGTACAAAAGATGCAGCAGTCTCGGGCCCAACAGAAATCAGCATACGACGCTCATGCCACTGACCTCCCCGAGCTGGTCCCAACCGATCGTGTTCGTGTCCAGTTGCCTGACGGCGGCTGGTCAGCCACAGCTGTGGTGGTCAAGCAAGTGGCCCCGAGATCGTTCCTCGTCCGCATGGCTGATGGCTCCTTCCTACTACGCAACAGACGGGCGCTGCGCAGAGTTCCACGCTCGCCACCTGACCATGATCGCCCGCCACACACAATTCTTCCTCCGGACGTGCCCTACCACGAGGCCACCGATCTACCAGCAATCCTGCCAACCTCTGCGACCACCGCATTGGCGGAGGTCCCGCCTATCCAAGTGCAGGCGGCCCCAAATCCACCCCTGCGGCGATCAACAAGAATTCGTCGCCCACCACAAAGACTAAACTTATAGACTGAACTTTTGTACATTTTGTTACCTCATCGATTTGACCACTGTAAATATCGTTTTACCGTTTCATCTGCCCTATATCTGGACTAGCGACACCTTCCTATGTATATAAGTTCATTTTAGCACATTCTGTATATAGTCACGCACATATACACATCCCCACACACATGCACCTTAATATTTATTATCTAAAAAAAGGGGGAGATGTCATAATATACATCTTTGTATATAATGGAGTGCAGACAGGCAGTGATTGACACACTGGGAACTGAATGTAGCGGTCCGAAAGGCAATACAGGGCAATACAGGGCGTCAGTCACTACACGGATGCACCAGTGCACCGATGCCTGGGAGATACCAGACACGTCCCCACACGGGGTCAGTTCCCCCCACCCCCCCACCAGACCAACCCCCACAGCATGAATGCCGAGGTCCCACCGGGTAGGACCACACGTGAACAGCGCCGGCGGGACTCGGCCTATCTCAGCGGGCACTCAGCCCATCGCGTGCGAAGAATCGCCGGGGGGGGGGGGGGACGCGTAGAGCGGCCAATGGTGCCGATTCTCCGAGAATTGGCGGACTGGCGTCAGAGTGTTAATCGCGTCCTTCCCCCCACCCCCCACCCCCCCACCGGCGTTTCTCCGACCCGGCCCGGGTTCGGAGAATCCCACGCAAGGTATATTTCTTTGGCAGCTCCCCCAAGAAATAGTGCAGCTTTGTGGTCCCCTCATCCACTGGTCATGGTCACTGGATGCTTTCAACTTCTCAAACAGCTACTTGGAGTTTTACTCACGGCCATGGGCTTTTCCTCCAATAGAAGCATCAGTCGTCTTTCAATTTGTTGGGTTGAACACCTCCTTCTCACATTTTTCTTTTGAGATTAGAACAGGAGTGTTATAACCCTGCAATTGATCATGGCTCGGCACAACATTGAGGGCCGAAGGGCCTGTTCTGTGCTGTACTGTTCTATGTTCTATGTTCTAACCCACTTGGGTCTTATGGGGTTGTGGTTATTAACTACCCCATGGATCTTGCGGAATATGAGCTTCGCCGATAAGGGGGTAGGGATTCTTACCAATACTTGGCGTTGTATACATAGAGTCGGTCAATATGGCAGTGGCTAGAGAAGACCCAGCAGGGAGCTACGAGAGCTGCAAATAATAGTTTTGGTAAAATAAAGTACGTTTTTGTTTTGACCTACTCGGAGTGAACTCTTCAATGCCCTTACAAAAGGGAGCATAATAAATGTGTTCTCACTATCTCACACATTGTAAAATCCCTGGAGAGATTGATTAGTATGAAAGAAATTGCAAACATCCCCAAGCCCTTTGCTAACAAATCAAGAATGGATTGTGTCGAGAACTTGGCTCTTAGTCAAACAAATCTGAACAAATCATTAATTAATAATTCACTTGGGAACAATGAGTAGATATTTACTTCTTTACAAGCAAAATTCTACGTGAATTGAAAGTGTTGAAAGAGTTTGATTAATTCAAATTGGAAGGTACAAAAGGAGCCAAAAAGCTGCATTTAGCATTTTGAAGCGCAGGTTTTCTTCCACCATTGCAGGGATTTCAGGTCTGGCAGCATCTGTAAGGAGAGAAAAGAGTCCAATGACTCTTTGTCAAAGCTAACAGTATGAGAATGTACGGAATATTTATACCGTGGAGTGAGAATGAAAGATGAGTCATAGCCACAGAAACCCAGGGAAACTGGGTGCAAATAGCCATCGAAAGACGTCTTACGCCAGGTTAAAGTCCAACGGGTGGAATTCTCTGCTCCCCACGCGGCCTGGGAGAATCGCAGGAGGCCCCCGACATTTTTTACGCCCCCCCCTGGCGCCCCCACGATTCTCCCCCCGCCTCTCGGAAAAATCGGCGCTCGCCGTTTTTCACCGCGAACAGAGATTCTCCGAGCCCGATGGGCCGAACTGTCGGCCCTTCACGCCCATTTCACCTGGTCGCTGCATTTGTGAAACGGGCGCGAGATGCCCGTTTGGGACATCTAGGGGCCCGATTTGGATGGGAGCACCGCGACTGTGCTCCGAAGGGGACAGGCCCGCGATCGGTGCCCACCGATCGTCGGGCCAGCGTCCAAAACGGATGCACTCTTTCCGCTCCGCCGCCCGGCAAGATCAAGCCGCCACGTCTTGCCAGACGGCGGTGGAGAAAGACGGCACCGCGCATGCGCGGCTTCATGCCATCTGCGCGGTGATGTCATCCACGCATGCATGGGTTGGAACCGGCAACCCGCGCATGCGCAGATGACATCATGAAAAGCGCGTTCGCGCGTCATTTCTGGCGGCTGGGAACGACAGGGGCCCGCTCCTAGCCCCCCGGGTGGGGATGAATTAGGTGCGAGGAGCGGGCCCCGAAGCCGTCGTGAACCACGGCCAAGTTCACGACGGCCTCCGCGATTTTTGGCCTTAGCGGAGAATATCGCCCAACATGTTTGTTTCAAACACTAGCTTTTGGAGCACTGCTCCGTCCTCAGGTGAATGAAGAGGTTTGTTCCAGAAACATATATATAGACAAATTCAAAGATGCCAGACAATGCTTAGAATGTGAGCATTTGCAGGTAATTGAATCTTTACAGATCCAGAGATAGGGGTAACCCCAGGTTAAAGAGGTGTGAATTATCTCAAGCCAGGACAGTTGGTAGGAATTCGCAAGCCTAGGCCAGATGGTGGGGGATGAATGTAATGCGACATGAATCTCAGGTCCCAATTGAGGCCGTACTCATGTGTGCGGAACTTGGCTATAAGTTTCTACTCAGCGATTCAGCGTTGTCACGTGTCCTGAAGGCCGCCTTGGAGAACGCTTACCCGGAGATCAGAGGCTGAATGCCCTTGACTGCTGAAGTGTTCCCCGACTGGAAGGGAACGTTTCTGCCTGGTAATTATCGCGCGATGTCCGTTCATTCGTTGTCGCAGCGTCTGCATGGTCTCGCCAATGTACCACGCTTCGGGACATCCTTTCCTGCAGCATATCAGGTCGACAACATAGACCGAGTCGCACGAGTATGTACCGCGTACCTGGTGGGTCGTGTTCTCACGTGTAATGGTGGTATCCGTGTCAATGATCTGGCATGTCTTGCAGAGATTGCCATGGCAGGGTTGTGTGGTGTCGTAGTCGCTGTTCTGAAGGCTGGGTAGTTTGCTGCAAACAATAGTTTGTTTGAGGTTGCGCGGTTGTTTGAAGACAAGTAGTGGGGGTGTGGGGATGATCTTGGCAAGATGTTCATCTTCATCGATGACATGTTGGAGGCTGCGAAGAAGATGTCGTAGTTTCTCCGCTCCAGCAAAGTACTGGACGATGAAGGGTACTCTACGGGTTGTGTCCTGTGTTTGTCGTCTGAGGAGGTCGGTGTGGTTTTTGCTGTGGCGCGTTGGAACTGTCTATCGATGAGTCGAGCGCCATATCCCGTTCGTACGAGGGCATCTTTCAGCGTCTGTAGATGTCTGTTATGCTCCTCCTCGTCTGAGCAGGTCCTGTTTATACAGAGGGCTTGTCCATAGGGGATGGCTTCGTTAATGTGTTTAGGGTGGAAGCTGGAGAAGCGGAGCATCGTGAGGTTATCCGTGGGCTTGCGGTAAAGCGAAGTGCTGAGGTGACCGTCCTTGATGGAGACGAGTGTGCCCAAGAATGAAATTGATTTTGGAGAGAAGTCCATGGTGAGTCTGAACATAGAACATAGAACATAGAACATTACAGTGCAGTACGGGCCCTTCGGCCCTCGATGTTGCGCTGACCAGTGTAACCATCTGAAGCCTATCTGACCTACACTATTCCATTTTCATCCATATGTCTATCCAGTGACCACTTAAATGCCCTTAAAGTTGGCGAGTCTACTACTGTTGCAGGCAGAGCGTTCCACACCCCTACTACTCTCTGAGTAAAGAAACTGCCTCTGACATCAGTCCTATATCTACCACCCGTCAATTTAAAGCTATGTCCCCTCGTGTTGGTAATCACCATCCGAGGAAAAAGGCTCTCACTGTCCACCCTATCTAACCCTCTGACTATCTTATATGTCTCTATTAAGTCAGCTCTCAGCCTTCTCCTCTTTAACGAAAACAACCTCAAGTCCCTGAGCCTTTCCTCGTAAGACCTTCCCTCCATACCAGGCAACATCCTAGTAAATCTCCTCTGAACCCTTTCCAAAGCTTCCACATCCTTCCTATAATGTGGTGACCAGAACTGCACGCAGTACTCCAGGAGCAGCCGCACCAGAGTTATGTACAGCTGCAGCATGACCTCGTGGCTCCGAAACTCAATCCCCCTGCTGATAAAGGCTAGCACACCATATGCCTTCGTAACAGCCCTATTAACCTGGGTGGCAACTTTCAGGGATTTATGTACCTGGATGCCGAGATCTCTCTGTTCATCTACACTACCAAGAATCTTGCCATTAGCCCAGTACTCTGCATTCCTGTTACTCCTTCCAAAGTGAACCACCTCACACTTTTCCGCATTAAACTCCATCTGCCACCTCTCAGCCCAGCTCTGTAGCTTATCTGTGTCCCTCTGTATCCTATAACTTCCTTCAGCACTATCCACAACTCCACCGACCTTCGTGTCATCTGCAAATTTACTAACCCATCCTTCTACACCCTCTTCCAGGTCATTTATAAAAGTGACAAACAGCAGTGGCCCAAAAACAGATCCTTGCGGTACACCACTAGTAACTGAACTCCAGGATGAACATTTGCCATCAACCACCACCCTCTGTCTTCTTTCAGCTAGCCAATTACTGATCCAAACCGCTAAATCGCCTTCAATCCCATACTTCCTTATTTTCTGCAATAGCCTACCGTGGGGAACCTTATCAAATGCCTTACTGAAATCCATATACACCACATCAACCGCTTTACCCTCATCCACCTGTTTGGTCACCTTCTCAAAAAACTCAATAAGGTTTGTGAGGCATGACCTACCCTTCACAAAACCGTGTTGACTATCGCTAATCAACTTGTTCTTTTCAAGATGATTATAAACCCTATCTCTTATAACCTTTTCCAACATTTTATCCACAACCGAAGTAAGGCTCATAGGTCTATAATTACCAGGGTTGTCTCTACTCCCCTTCTTGAACAAGGGGACAACATTTGCTATCCTCCAGTCTTCCGGCACTATTCCTGTCGACAAAGACGACATAAAGATCAAGGACAAAGGCTCTGCAATCTCCTCCCTGGCTTCCCAGAGAATCCTAGGATAAATCCCATCTGGCCCAGGGGACTTATCTATTTTGACATTTTCCAAAATTGCTAACACCTCCTCCTTTTGAACCTCAATTCCATCTAGCCTGGTCGACTGAACCTGAGTATTCTCCTTGACAACATTGTCTTTCTCCAGTGTAAACACTGATGAAAAATATCCATTTAACGCTTCCACTATCTCCTCTGATTCCACACACAACTTTCCACTACTATCCTTGATTGGCCCTAATCTTACTCCCAGTCATTCTTTTGTTCCTAATATACCTATAGAAAGCCTTCGGGTTTTTCTTGATCCTATCCGCCAACGACTTTTCGTGTCCTCTCCTCGCTCTTCTTAACTCTCCCTTTAGGTCCTTCCTGGCTAACTTGTAACTCTCAAGTGCCCTAACTGAGCCTTCATGTCTCATCCTAACATAAGCCTTCTTCTTCCTCTTGACAAGTGCTTCAACTTCCTTAGTAAACCGCGGTTCCCTTGCTCGACAACTTCCTCCGTGCCTGACAGGTACATACTTATCAAGGACACGCAGTAGCTGTTCCTTGAAAAAGCTCCACATTTCGATTGTACCCGTCCCCTGCAGTTTCCTTCCCCATCCTATACATCCTAAATCTTGCCGAATAGCATCATAATTGCCTTTCCCCTAGCTATAATTCTTGCCTTGCGGTATATACCTATCCCTGCCCATTGCTAAAGTAAACATAACCGAATTGTGATCACTAGCACCAAAGTGCTCACCTACATCTAAATCTAACACCTGACCGGGTTCATTACCCAGTACCAAATCCAATGTGGCCTCGCCCCTTGTTGGCCTGTCTACATACTGTATCAGAAAACCCTCCTGCACACACTGCACAAAAACGGACCCATCTATAGTACTCGAACTATAGTATTTCCAGTCAATATTTGGAAAGTTAAAGTCCCCCATAACAACTACCCTGTTACTCTCGCTCCTGTCGAGAATCATCTTTGCAATCCTTTCCTCTACATCTCTGGAACTATTCAGAGGTCTATAGACAACTCCCAACAGGGTGACCTCTCCTCTCCTGTTCCTAACCTCGGCCCATACTACCTCAGTAGACGAGTCCTCAAAAGTCCTTTCTACCGCCATAATACTTTCCTTGATTAACAATGCCACCGCCCCCCCCCCCCCCCTCTTTTACCATCTTCTCTGTTCTTACAGAAACATCTAAATCCTGGAACCTGCAACAACCATTCCTGTCCCTGCTCTACCCATGTCTTCGAAATCGCCACAACATCAAGATCCCAGGTACCAACCCATGCTGCAAGCTCACCCACCTTCTCCCTAGGGACTGCCATTAGCACTCTTTCCCTGAGGTTTCTGTGGTCATTAGTACCCTGTTTCCCTGGGTTTCTGTGGCTATGACTCATCTTTCATTCTCACTCCACAGCATAAATATTTCCCACTTTCTCTGACTGTTCGCTTTTACAAAGAGTCATTGGACGTGAAACGTTAGCTCTTTTCTCTCCCTACAGATGCTGCCAGACGTGCTGAGATTTTCCAGCATTTTCTCTTTTGCTCTCAGAGATTGGGCAGCACGGTAGCACGAGTGATTGGCACCGTGGCTTCACAGCGGCAGCGTCCCAGGTTCGATTCCCTGCCGGGTCACTGTCTGTGCGGAGTGTGCATGTTCTCCCCGTGTCTTTGTGGGTTTCCTCCGGGTGCACCGTTTTCCTCCCACAGTCCAAAGACATGCAGGTTAGGTGGACTGCATGAGTTGCCCTTAGTGACTAAAAAAGGTTAGGAGGGGTTCTTGGGTTACGGGGGTATGTGGAAGTGAGGGCTAAAGTGGGTCGGTGCAGACTCGATGGGCCGAATGGCCTCCTTCTGCACTATATGTTCTATGTTCAATATATGAGGTGTCCTCCATGATGAGAGCAGAAGTCCCACCACAAGCCAATTAACTGCCCAACAGCCATTACATAGTTGTGGGGTGACCCATCCAAGGGAAGATGGGCTGTCCCCAGACATTAACACCAAGGGATAGGAACCCCACACTCAGAGTAAAATCAACCCTTCATATCAGAGTATAAACAAATGAGGGGAGAAACTCTGCCATCATTGATCCTATCTCAATGGAATTGAAGGTGCTGTCTTTGCTCATCGTGCAATTTATTTTTCAAAAGGTAAACTTTATTCTTTATTTACTACAACTCAGGACTACTTCAGTACCAAACAGCATAAGCGATAGAACTAAGTGATTCCACCACTAATGGATCAGATCCAAGCTCTGCAGTCCTGCCACATCCAGCCGTGAATGGTGGACAATTAAACAACTCACTGGAGGAGGCTCCACAAATATCCCCATCCTCGATGGTGGAGGAGCCCAGCACATCTGAAAAAGACAAGGCTGAAGCATTTGCAACAATCTTCAGCCAGAAATATTGAATGGGTGATCCACCTCGGTCTCCTCCAGAGGGCCCCAGCATCATATGTCAGTCTTCGGCCATTTTAATTCACTCCACTTGCTATCAAGAAACAGCTGAAGGCACTGGATACTGCAAACGACTATGAGTCCTAACAACATTGTGGCAATAGTATTGAGGAGTTGTGCTCCAGAACATTCCACACCCCTAGCCAATCTGTTCCAATACAGCTAAAACATTGGCATCTAACGAGCGATGTTGCCCAGGTATGCCCTGTACACAAAAAGCAGGACCCATCTAACCCGGCCAATTACTGCCCCATTAGTCTACTCTCTATCATCAGTAAAATTATTGAAGGGGTCATCAACAGTGCTAACAAGTAGTACTTGCTTAGCGATAACCTGCTCACTGACACTCAGTTTGGGTTCTTCCAGGATCACTCAGCTCCTGACCTAATTTCAGCCTTGGTACAAACAAGCACAAAAGTGCTGAACTCCAAAGCTGATGTGAGAGTGACTGCCCTTGACATCTGGGCAGCATTTGACTGAGAGTGGCATCAAGGAGCCCTATAAAAACTAGAATCAATGGGAATGAAGGAGAAAACACTCTGCTCGTTGGAATGATACCGAGCACAAAGGAAGATAGTTGTGGTTGTTGGAAGTCAACCATTTCAGTTCCAGGACATCACTGCAGGAGTTTTTCAGGGTAGTTTCCTCGGTCCAAATGTCTTCAACTGCTTCAGCAATGGCCTTCCTTAAGGTCAGAGTGACTCCCAAGATACCAAAGTAGTCAATAAGCAATTGCAGCAAGACATGGACAATATTAATGCATGGGTTGACAAGTGACAAGTAGCATTCATGTCACACAAGTGGCAAACAATGACCATCTCCAACAAGAGAGACTAAAACCACCACCCCCTGTTATTCAGTGGCATTGTCATTGCTGAATCCCCCACTATGGGGGTTACCATTTGCCAGAAACTAAACTATACTAGCCATATAAATACTGTGGCTACAAAAGCAGGTCAGAGGCTAGGAATCCTGTGGCCAGTATATCACCCCCAGACTCCCCAAAGGTGTCCACCATTTACAAGGCACAAGTCCAGAGAGTAAAGGAATATTCTCCACGTGTCTGGATGAGTGCAGCTCCAACAATATCCAAGGAGCTTGACACCGCCAGGACAAAGCAGCCCACTTGATTGGCTCCTCGTTCGCAAATATTCACTCCCTCTACCACTGACGCACAGTAGCAGCAGTGTGTACCATATACAAGATGCTCTGCAGGAACTCACCAAGGCGAGTTAGACAGCATCTTCCAAACCCATGACCACTACCATCTAGAAAGACAAGAGTTGCAGATACCTGGGAACCCCACCGCCTGGAAGTTCCCCTCCAAATCACTCACCACCCTGACTTGGAAATATATCAATTTTTCTTCACAATATTAAAATCCAGGAATTTTCTCCCAATTAAGGTTAACAGATCAGAGATGGGGTGGGCTTCCGCCCCTTCCCCCTGACTATTGAAAACACGCCTTATGGGTGGTTCATAAAGCGCAACCCAACACTTACAAATGAGCTGTTTAAATTCAAGCCTTTCCTTTTTCCTTACAGTTCACTCTAAAATACCAATATATTTTCCTGGGTCATCTGGAAAAAGGATTATGGGCCCGATCTAACCAAATTGGAACAGGGTCCCATAGGGAGTGCATTTTGTGCGTGCTCTCTCGACCCACCAAAACAATACCTGAAGCCTCCCAAAGCCCCAGCTGACCTATAAGGGCCCCCCTGATGTGCAAATGGTACCCCAGGCCCAACTTCCATCTGTAAAAATAAATGCCAGCTTGCCCCCCTGGCAGTGCCCCTGCCAGCTGGCAGTGCCATTTTGGTATCCAGGTGTCATTGGTGGGATGCCAGTCTGGCACTGCTGGAGTGCCAGGCTGGCGCTGCCAGGGTCCCCCAGTGACATCAGCCATGCTAGGGTGCAACCCTGCCTAGAGGGCAAGCACCTGAGTGCCTCCAATTCCCTGGGAGACCTCAGTAGTGCCATTCCATCCTGAATGGCACTTACCGAAGTCCCCAAGGCAAAGGGGTTACATACCAACACCTCGGTTACCTCAGGGAACTGCATTTTAAAGTGAGACTAGCTGCCTCACTCTAATATACAGATTTGCTAAAAGTGGTCCTGCCACAATGGACAGAACTCACATTGTGACGTCTCGCAAGATCGTGTTAGATCTCGCTCGGCATATCAAGCTGGGTAGATCCCAGGAGCGAGGTCTCCCGGCATCTACTGGCCATGTTGCGCCGCTGCGCACTGACTTTCAGGCTCAATATGGCCAGTAGATCGCGCCCTGTGCCTTTTCCTTGGTATTGTATGTTGGTCAGAGACGCATACATCAGCTGAGCATGCCCCTGAGAAATCGAAGACAACTTCAAAAGAACACGAGAAGGGAAATTCAATCTCACATTGAGCGCCCTGGAATATATAATGTATCTTTAATGCAAAAAATGAGTCAAGGTTCTCTGCTGTTGGGGGAGCGGTGATAGAATGCTTAGCTAGGAAAGGAAACAGTGAGACAGGTAGTCAAAAACATGGTCGAGATGCTGGGTTTTGACTAGACAAAATTTTTCCTCTGCCTGCAGGAATAGTCTCTTCCTTCAATCTTATGATTTTTCATTGCAGCTGGCAAAATTGTGTTGTGCAATCTGAGTGCCATATGTCTTTGAGCGACTACTTAATTGATTAAAACACCAATTCCCCACTACTTTAGTCATTTTGATTGCCTCTTCGCTCATGCTTAAACTGACACCCTTTGCAAAGGTTTAAGGTTGTAAGTTCTTGGTTTTTCTGACAGTCATTCACATGGGCTGAATTAATTGCGTTCCCTTAGATCAATTGACAAGATAGAACAGGGAAACAGACACCTCTCAATAAGGGCAGCACTTGAGACAGTGTAATGTATCGGCGAACACACACTGTTCACCCTTAGCATTGTGTGCTTCATTTTGCAGAGGGAAAGTCAAACCTTTAGGCTACAAATCACACATAAAAGTGGAGTTGTCAGTGCTTTAAACCATTCTAAAGATGAGTGTGCAGCTTGTCACAGATAATTGGATTTCAGGAGCACAGTGACATAATTTTCAACTTGTTCCGAGAGAACTGAAACATAGAACGTAGGAGCAGGAGGAGACCATTCAGCCCTTCAAGCCTGCTGCGCCATTCATTATGATCATGGCTGATCATCCAGCTCAGTAACCTGTAACTTCAGGAGAGGAGAGGAAGTATGGAAGGGGATCAGAGGAGTCATGTTGGAGGGAGGTCGGAGGCCGACAAGTTGGTCGGATGACTGGACGCCTGAAGGGGTTTGGATGCCAGGGGTAAATGGAACTCTTGTCAGTGGATGGGGATATCAGAGGGGTTGATTGGAGGCCTCGGGGAGAATGGTCATGGGGGCGATGCCCTGTGTTGGAAACTCCATCTCCTCCAGATCCAGGAGGTAGGTGTAACTACACTGACCTCCTAAACCTACCTCATCCTCGCTTAGACGGAGCCGTCAGGTTCCCTGGTGCCCGTGGTTGTTACTTCTGTAAGTATCAGAACGATTTTCAGAAATCAGAGTGATTAACACATGTGGAAGACAAGAGTAATTATTTTGAAAAATGACTAATGGGTTCAGGGCTTTGATTGAATGCCTGTGAGAGGAGAGGACTTATGGAGAAATGCTTCTAATAGAAATCTCCTGAACTGGCTGAAGGTTTTTGGGTCTCTCTCAGGAGGTTGGGGGGGTGAGGAAGGGCGGTTGCTGGGGGGGGGGGGGGGGGGGGGGGGTCAATGGGAGGGAATGCAGGGATGCAGGAGAGTTTTTTTAAACTCTGTGATGGAATGTATGTGTTGCTGCCAAGGCCAGCATTTGTTGCCCATCCCTAAGTGCCCTTGAACTATGTGGCTCACTAGGCCATTTCAGAGGGCATTTAAGAGACAACCACATTTCTGTGGATCTGGAGTCACATGTAGGCCAGACCACGTAAGGACGGCAGATTTCCTTCCATAAAGGACATGAGTGAATGTGGTGCTGGGGGCACAGAGGGGAGGGGGGATGGGGAAGGAGGGGGATGGGGAGGGAGGGGACCCGCCCAACCCTCCCATAGTGCGTTGGGGCTTGGGGGGGGGGGGGGGGGGGGGGGGGGGGGGTCCGCATCAGGCACTCCAGAAATCGTGACGTTATTAAAAAATGGCATCCTGATCTCTCGTTACACTGAGAAGTTCCGGCAAGCGGAGCTCCTCGGTGCACAAAATGGGGCTATGTGTGGGCCTCGGCTGTGTGTTCCCCGCTGAGGCTCCCTATCTAACCAAGGCCCATTAAATAGCGGGGTGTTCCTCAGCGCTATGAGTGCTGGGAAATACGCTGCTAAACACGCTCGCTATGAGAATTTATTCTCATTTTGTAAAATTGCGCCCATTGTGTTTTATGCCTGTTACTTATCTGCCTTTGCCTTCCATCAATTAACCCCTTTGTTAACGACTGGAACACTCCAGTGTTTGTCTTGAGACACAACAAAAATCCTCACAATTTTATATAGCATTTTAGTATTGCGGAGAAATCTGAATATTAGTAAGAGGGTTTTCTAATGTTCCATTTTGAACTAGCGCGCTCAGCATGGGACATAAATTTGACATAATAAGGAGTAAACTGCAAGAAGAATCAGCAGGATAAACTGTCAGTGATTCAAAGAATTTCATAAGAACAATGAGGGGACAACAAGTCCCTCTTCAAGTTTTCAAAAAGCTTTATTAAATAGGATAAAAGGTGATTTGGCAAAAGTAACAACAGCCTCAGCCAGGGAAAAATAAAGGAGAAGGAATTGTCAGCTGATCAGAGTGTGGTGAATAGCTCCACATTAAATATTTAACAAGAAAAATAAATTGCACTGGATCGGTGATCAAACGAGTAAAAGACAAACCTTGACAGAAGAATAGAGCACATCATTGGGATACACCAGCACAGTCACAGCAGAACATTGCTCAGAAATTATTGTGGTCATTGCTTGCCACTTTTAATTTTTTCCTTGGTCATTTACCACTTCTTCGAACCAGCCAGGCTGAAATATGGGTGCCAGGAACGTCTATCTCTGGCAGCAAGGCCATTCCATGCAGGTTGGCGTCAATTGAGCAGATATGGAAAGCCTCGCTGCTGTGACATTTCCTTTTTCAAAGAATTTTAGCATGGTTAGATGCCACTTGGCCCACGAAGCTTGTGCTCATTCTCTGCAAGAGTAATTTAACCAGCATCCATTCCCATGCCTTTTCTTCAAAGCCTGGATTTTTTTTTCTTTTCAGGTGCTTATCCAATCCCCGTTTGGAAGGCACAGGCCAGGATTGGCCGTAGTGAGTCCGCCACGCCTCCGCTGCCAGTGAGTATGGAGAATTTGGTGCTCAGCCAAATCTCCCGCTCACTGCTGCGTCACCTGATGAGTCACCTGATGAAGGAGCTCAGCTCCGAAAGCTAGTGATTCCCGACAAATCTGTTGGACTTTAACCTGGGGTTGTAAGACTTCTTACTGTGCCCACCGCAGTCCAACGCCAGCATCTCCACTTCATGGCTACCAAAGATGTGCTGGTCAGGTTGATTGGGAATGCTAAAGAAATGTCCCTTAGTGTCCAAAGATGTGCAGCTTAGGTGGGGTTACGGAGATAAGGTGGAGGGGTCGGCCCAGATAGGGTGCTCTTTCAGAGGGTTGGTGCAGACTCGATGGGCCGAATGGTCTCCCTCTGTACTGTAGGAATTCTATTTTCAGAAACAAAACTGGCAAACCAGAAATAAGGCTCTTCCACTTTTAAGGTGCCCTTGGGAGTTTCTGCGATGCTGATGGCTCATTGATGACTATTTTAATGATTAATGATTTATTAATGATTTCTCTTTCAGCTGAAATGTTAAACCTCAGCCCTGCCTGCCCACTTAGGTGAACATGAAACATCCTTAACATGGTGCCGGAGTGAGGCGACTTCTTGCAAGCTGTACCCAGCATACCCTCTAATTCTATCTTTTACTCTCGTTCTATGCTTCTAAAACTTAATTCTAACTCTTTTAAACTATCTAACAATGTTCTAATTCAATTACTTACAGATTTGGCGATCTTTAGGACCCTGGAGACACCTAAAACTGACATCATGAAATCCACCCAGAGCAGCCGATCACGTGTGAGCAGCTGCCGGAGCTGCAGTCCCAGGCCTGGGAATTCCCCTACAGCGGCTGCCAGAGACCAGCAAAATGCCCTAGAAGCCAGGGCCTTCAATCTACAAGCTCCCAGAGACCTGGAAAACACCACAGAAGCCGGGACCTCCACTCTACTGCTCTCCAATGACCAGACCAGCATCGCAGCAGCTGCAGCCCTCCCCCCCCCCCAGCTTCCAAGCCCCCCCCCCCCCCTCAGCTTCCAAGCCCCCCCCCTCAGCTTCCAAGCCCCCCCCCCCTCAGCTTCCAACCCCCCCCCGCCTCAGCTTCCAACCCCCCCCCCTCAGCTTCCAACCCCCCCCCCCTCAGCTTCCAACCCCCCCCCCCCTCAGCTTCCAACCCCCCCCCCCTCAGCTTCCAACCCCCCCCCCTCAACTTCCAACCCCCCCCCCCCCTCAACTTTCCAACCCCCCCCCCCCCTCAACTTTCCAACCCCCCCCCCCCCCCTCAACTTTCCAACCCCCCCCCCCCCCTCAGCTTCCAACCCCTCTGATCTGGAGAGCTGTGACCTCCTGCAGGCCCCAAGCACTCCTTCCACTCCCCCCCCCCCCCCTTACAGTCACCCCACACTCCTAAAACTCAATTCCCAGAGCCTAACAATCACTAATACTGCTCTTTTAAATTTACTTGCAGGTCTAGAGATCCTCCGTCCTCTGAAGGAAGACTGTGATCTGGAAAGGACGCTGCGGACCCCAACACACGGACCCGACCATTGCCTCATCCGCAACCGCGATCCCAGAGACGTCATCCACTTACCAGCCTTCACCCCATCAATGCCGGAGCGTGGTCTCGACATCCACCAACCTGTGAAGACAAACTGCAGCCCAACAGCGACCCGGAATGCTCGACCACACAGACCCACCTACCGACGCAGGAACCGCAAGCAAGGCAACAAATCCTCCATCCACACACTGACCAGAGTGAATAACCTCATTTGACACAACTATTCCCTTAATACTGCATACTCTCGAAAAGAAGCAGTCACTCCAGGAAGAGTGGAAAACGTGCAGGGCGGAGAGTGAAACAACGCGGCCCCAAAGTCCCCTGCCTAGCTTACTCCGAGCTAATGTCCAATCTCTAGAAAGCAAGCTAGACAAACTTAAAGCCAGACTCACTTTTCAAAGAGAACTAAGGGACTGCTGTGTGCTCTGTTTCACGGAGACATGGCTCACTCCTGCTTCACTGGACTGTGCCCTACAATCAGAGGGCTTCTCAATCCGCCAAATGGACCGTACGGCGGCCTCGAGCAAGACCAGGGGAGGTGGGGTCTGCCTCCTAATCAACACCTTCTGGTGCCTAGATGCAGCAACACTGGTGAGTTTTTGCTTCCCGGACCTAGAATACCTGACGCTAAAATGCCCCCCCTTCTACCTTCCGCGGGAGTTCAGCTCCGTTATCCTGACGGCAGTTTACATCCCACCCCATGCGAATGTGAGAATCGCACTGGACGAAATATTCACCACCACAAATAGCCTTGAAACGAAACATCCCAAGGCCTTGTTCACTGTAGCTGGGGACTTCAATCAGACCAAGCTAAAGAGCGTACTACCAAGTTACCACCAACACATCACCTGTTCCACCAGAGGCCCAAACATCCTGGACCACTGCCACACAAATATCAAACATGCCTACCGCTCTATCACCCGCCCACACTTTGGCAGGTCTGACCACAAGGCTGTGCTCCTGCTCCCGGCTTATAAGCAAAAACTGAAGTGGGAGAATCCATCAAAGAAAGTCGTGCATTGTTAGTCTGAGGAATCGGATGATCTCCTATGGGACTGCTTTGAGTCAGTGGACTGGTCAGTGTTTAAAAACTCTGTGACCAGCCTGAACGAGTACGCCGCTACAGTAACTGACTTCATTAGCAAGTGTGTAGAAGACTGTGTGCCAAAGAAGCAAATCCGAGTGTTTCCCAACCGGAAACCCTGGATAAACAGGGATATCCACTGCTTGCTGAAGTCTAGGTCTGAGGCATTAATGTCAGGCGACCCTGACCTCTACAAGAAAACCAGATATGATCGAAAGAAATCCAACAAAGATGCCAAAAGGCAGTACCGGACCAAGCTTGAGTCCCAGGCTAGCCACACGGATCCCCGTCGTCTATGGCAAGGTCTGCAAGACATAACGGGCTACAAGATGAAGGCATGTAAAATCGTCGGCTCCAATGCACCCCTCCCTAATGAGCTCAACGCATTCTATGCCCGCTTTGAGCAAGAGGTCAGCAAGAGCGAGCCCTCCACCCCAGAAGCGGCAGATAAACTTGTATCTGAGATCACCACTGCAGACGTCAGAGCAGCCTTCTCAAAGGTCAACCATGGAAAGCCACTGGCCCAGATGGGGTATCTGGACAAACACTCAGGTCTTGTGCGGGTCAGCTGGCGGGGGTATTCGCAGACATCTTCAACCTCTCTTTACAACAATCTGAGGTTTCTATCTGCTTCAAGAAGACGACCATCATCCCTGTACAAAAAAAAGTCAAGCAGCGTGCCTTAATGACTATTGTCCAGTGGCTCTGATATCCATCATCATGAAGTGCTTCGAAAGGTTAGTCATGGCATAAATCAACTCCAGCCTCCCGAATTGCCTTGATCCACTACAGTTCGCCTACCGCTGCAACAGGTCCACAGCAGACGCCATCTCCATGGCCCTGCACTCTACCCTGGAACACCTAGATAACAAAGACACCTATGTCAGACTCCTATTTATTGACTACAGCTCAGCCTTCAACACCATCATTCCTACGAAACTCATCTCCGAACTCCATGGCCTGGGCCTCGGCTCCTCCCTCTGCGACTGGATCCTGAAATTTTTAACCCACAGGCCACAATCAGTAAAGTTAGGCAACAACACCTCCTCCTCCACGATCATCCTCAACACCGGTGCCCCACAAGGCTGTGTCCTCAACCCCCTAATATAATCCTTATACACCTATGACTGTGTGGCCAAATTCCCCTCCAACTCGATTTTCAGATTTGCTGATGACACCACCGTAGTGGGTCAGATTTCAAACATTGACGAGACAGAGTACAGGAATGAGATAGAGAATCGGGTGAACTGGTGCGACGACAATAATCTCCCCCTCAATTTCAACAAAACGAAGGAGATTGTCATCGACTTCAGGAAGCGTAGTGGAGAACATGCCCCTGTCTACATCAATGGGAATGAAGTAGAAAGGGTCGAGAGCTTCAAGTTTTTAGGTGTACAGATCACCAACAGCCTGTCCTGGTCCCCCCATGCTGACACTATAGTTAGAAAGCCCACCAACGACTCTACTTTCTCAGAAGACTAAGAAAATTTGGCATGTCAGCTACGACCCTCACCAACTTCTACAGTTGCACCATCAAAAGCATTCTTTCTGGTTGTATCACAGCTTGGTATGGAGCCTGCTCTGCCCAAGACCGCAGGGAACTACAAAAGGTTGTGAATGTAGCCCAGTCCATCACGCAAACCAGCCTCCCATCCATTGACTCTATCCATAATTCCTGCTGCTTCAGAAAGGCAGCCAGCATAATTAAGGACCCCACGCACCCCGGACATATTCTCTTCCACCTTCTTCCGTCAGGAAAAAGACACCAAAGTTTGAGGTCACGTACCAACCGACTCAAGAACAGCTTCTTCCCCACTGCCATCAGACTTTTGAGTGGACCTAGCTCGTATTAAGTTGATCTTTTCTCTACACCTCGCTATAACTGTAACATTATGTTCTGCAGTCTCTCCTTCATTCCTTATATACGGTATGCATTGTTTGTACAGCATGCAAGAAACAATACTTTTCACTGTATACTGATACATGTGACAATAATAAATCAAATCAAATCAAAATATGACAGTGCTATTCAAAGAAGCTCTCTGTTATCTGGCCAACATTTATGCCTTAACCAAAATCTGATCATTATCATGTTGCTGTTTGCGATGGCTTGCTGTGTGTAAATTGGCCGCCATGGTTCCTAGCTATTAATAGTGAGTGTGCTTAAGCACTTAATTGGCTGAAAAAGTGTTTTAGGATCTTGCTGGGAAAGGTGCTGTGTGAATGATCAATTCTTGATAGAAATGTAAGAAGCAAGTGAAGGTGCAATTTCCAATAAATTTCATGTTGCTTCCGAAGTCCTATATGATTTGTCAATCAATATACACACAGATCTATTTCAGTGGATATATTGTATTGAACACCCCACATTGTAAACAGTCATTTATTCACGTTCCAAATGTAACTCCTCATATTTCCCTGAATATTCTGACTGCCCCGATGTAGAAGGGGAAGGCTGTCTGTCTGCTTACTACTTGTTACAAAGGGATCTTCACCATATTACAGACAACACCACCCCCCCCCCCCCCCCCCCCATCCTCCTTTATTTCCTATCCTCCTTAGCTTACCTTTCTGGAAAATCTTTGGCAGGATTCTCCATTCCTGAGACTAAAGTGTTGATGCCGAAGCAGGATTAGTGGAGATCTACAACAGCAAAAATGACACTGCACCTGGACCAATTCATCGACGTTCGGTGGTTTGCACCAGCGCCGCGTGGAACACGATCAATTCCAAGTCCGGATTTGCCGGGTTTGGGTTTGACACTTGGGTAGCTGACAAGTTGCAGCCATATATACACACTGCACTCCCCACACACACTCACCCCAGCCAACAGGATAGCACTGGTTGGGCTGGAGTGTGCCCATCCCATTGATGGGTCAGCTGGGGCCAGAGGGCACCTGGGGGGGTGGCCTGGAGGGGGACGCTGATATGACCCATAGCACTAAGTTCACAGTGGGCAGTCCATGGTGTGCGCAGCTGCATTCTGCCTTGCAGACTGTGGCAATGGTGGTCCGTGCCCGTCCACCCCTACCCCACAACCCGCCTCCTGGCTACCCCCGCTACTTACCCCCGCCCGGCCCTTGCAGAAGCCTACCAGCCAGCAGCACAACCGTCAGCACACTATGACGATGTTGGACACTTTCTGTACCCCCTCTCTCTCCCTCAGCAGCCATGGCGACTGTATCACGATTTTTGAAAGCACAAGGGAACCTCGCCCTCAGGATTCCCTCCGGTGGAGGTCAAGAATTGCAGAGAATACCAGGTAATGCCCGCTAATGCTATGCCAAAGTTGTTCACTGCACACATGAGTAGAACGCATTGACACCACTGTCGAGTCACCGGAAAATTGCGATTTGGCATGAACCCGCACCCGCCACGATTTCGTCGTCAAAACAATACTCTGCCCAATTGTGTTTTGCAATCCTGTCGTCAGCTGATGGAGCTGGGGCCAGAGGGCACCCCCCAGGTGCTTTCTGGCCCCAGCTGACCCATCAGTGGGATGGGCGCACCCCAGCACAACCAGTGCTATCTTGTTGGCCAGGATGAGTGTATGTGGGGAATGCAGTGTGCATATGTTGCTGCAGCTTGTACCTGGCACCAGCCTGAAAGGCGACACATCAAAGTTCACAGTCGTGAGCATCTTCAGTCACAGGCCGCCACATTACTGAGGTTCGGGTAGGAGACTTGCCTGCTCCCACTGCAGATGTTGCCTCTGGTATGTCTGTGTGGGTTTCCTCCGGATGCTCCGGTTTCCTCCCACAAGTCCTGAAAGACGTACTGTTAGGTAATTTGGACATTCTGAATTCTTCCTCTGTGTACCCGAACAGGCGCTGGAATGTGGCGACTTGGAGCTTTTCACAGTAACTTCATTGCAGTGTTAATGTAAGCCTACTTGTGACGCTAATAAAAATCATTATTGTTACTTTGTGTTGGAAGAGTGCATGCCATTTTCAAACTTTAGAAGGTCTTGCAGCACACCAGATGACGTGCATTACAGAATCTAATTTCTCCCCTATTTAAGCTCGAGGGAGATATGCAGTCAGGATTATTGCATTATTTTTTGACTTTAAATAGAACAGTACAGCACAGAACAGGCCCTTCGGCCCTCGATGTTGTGCCGAGCAATGATCACCCTACTCAAACCCACGTATCCACCCTATACCCGTAACTCAACAACTCCCCCCCCCCCTTAACCTTACTATTAGGACACTACGGGCAATTTAGCATGGCCAATCCACCTAACCCGCACATCTTTGGACTGTGGGAGGAAACCGGAGCACCCGGAGGAAACCCACGCACACACGGGGAGGACGTGCAGACTCCACACAGACAGTGACCCAGCCGGGAATCGAACCTGGGACCCTGGAACTGTGAAGCATTTATGCTAACCACCATGCTACCGTGCTGCCCCTAACTTTCTGTTTCTTCTTTCTGTTGCTTCTATTTTCCTCACCTGTGGGCCTGACACAGTCTTTCCCTGTCCCTGTCCCCCTGCCTATTTTATTGAACTCCATATTCTGTATTGTATTTTTTTGTTTTTGCTACTCCAATCACATCTTATCTCCCTCCCCCACCAACAGCCTCTGCTTCAGATTATCCGAGGGTATTTTAACAAAATAACATCATCTTCTCTTCAATTAAATGAAACAAGCAATACAAATGTTGTCATAGAATTCTCTTTATGCTTCCGACCGGCCAGATTACATCTCACGTCAATTTAGATTCGACTGTCATAAGTACAGAAAATATAAGAGAGATCAAGGACAAGAAAAGACAATGCAGTCATCAAATCTCAGCCCTCTGCTCAGGATCATCTTGTAGCTTGAAATACAATTGTCTTTAGATGTTGCATTTATCAAATCACAAAATGATGTTTGCACAACCTGCCATAGATCACGCCAGTGAATTGACCATGACATGTACGTCAGGACAATGTAATAAGTTTGGGGTATAAAGAACACAGCTCATTTTCCAATAACAGCATTAAAGTGGCCGGAATTCTCCAATTGTTGGTAATCTCTGCTCCCGCTGACAGTGCAACCCCTGCGGGTGGGTCTGCTGATGGGAAATCCCATTGACAAGAGGCGGGAAGAGAGAATCCCATCGAATGGCACGCTGCCGAGGAACACGTGGCTGGGGGACCGGAGAATCCAGCCCAATATATTCATAAAAGTATATAAATTGCTGTTACACAGCTTTAGATAAGGTGAAGGTTATTAGATGAAATTCTCTGTTTGAGAGATTTAGGGTGCGATTCTCTGGAAAAATTTCCAAGTGCCGTAGTGAGTGGGAATTGCCCTGTGTGTACTGGCACTCGGCCCGGCGACACTATTCAACGTTAATTGGTCCACTTAACGAGGCCTCATGGGCTACTCGCCCCGTATGCTGGCTCGCCAGCTGATCAGCCGAGACCACGCTCGCCAGTCTCCTGCTAACAAGGTCGAGCAGCACTTAGGCTGCATTTGCTCACAACTGGCCCCAAGATTCGGGGATGCTGACCTGGGGAGGCTCCTGGATGCGACGGAGGCCAGGGGGGATGTCCAGTTCCCTCGAGGGTCCTGGAAGGTGAGCCACAAGGCAGCCAGTGCTGCCTGGGGTGAGATTGCAGCAGCAGTCAGCTCGGGCAGTGTGACCAGGAGGACTGGCCTCCAGTGATGGAAACACTTTAGTTTCCATCCATACAGTTGATGACACCCAGTTCCAACTCATCACCACCTCTCTCGATTCGTCCATTTGTCTCTGAATCATCAGAATGCTTGTCCAGCTCCCAGTACTGGGTGTGCTGAAAAGTCCTCCAATTAAGTATTGGGAAGACCAAAGACTTTGGTTCCCACTGCGTACTCCATTTCCCCATCACCAACTCATTCCTTCCTCCTGGCAACTGCCGGAAGCTAAAATAAACTTAGTGTCGTATTTGACTCTGAGGGCAATTTTCAACGACATACCCATGTGATCATAAGCACTGCTAATCTGCCCCGTCACACTGCCTAAATTCACACCCGTCTCAGCTTATCTGCTGTTGAAATCCCCATCCTTGTCTTTGTTGCTTCAGGACTTGATTTTAAAATTCCATCCTTGTAATCAAATCTCTTCACGGCCACGCCCAACGCTATCGATGTAATATCCTCCAGGCCCACAACTCTCCAAGTTACAGTTTATAGAATTGCTACAGTGCAGATGGAGGCCATTCGGCCCATCGAGTATGCACTGACCCTTTGAAAGAGCACTGTAACTAGCCCCCCCCCCCCCCCCCCCCCCACCTTACTCCATAACTCTTCCAACCTTTTGATCATCAAGGGGCAATTTAGTATGGTCAGTCCACCTAACCTGCACATATTTGGAGTTTGGAAGGAAATCGGAGCACCCGGAGGAAACTCACACAGAGATGGGGAGAACCGGGCAAACTCCACATAGACAGTCACGCAAGGTGGTAATTGAACCCAGGTCCCTGGTGCTGTGAGGCAGCAGTGCCACTATGCCACTGTGCCGCCAGTTCAAGTGCAACATTTTGATTTATATTTTTATATACAAATATTTGTACTATTTTGTCAGTTTGAGCATTGATCACATTATTACCATCACATCCAAATATACTGCAAGTACCTGAAGCAACCTCTGCGATATTCAATGAAAACTCATCAGGACTGTGCCAATATAAATAAAATGGTGCCCATTCTGGGGTTAACTCTTCTTTGGGCATCGAAGCCCATGAACAAGGCACTGCATTCATGTGACACGCTTTTGTTGGTTTGCATTTCTAAAACAGAACTAACTTGGCCCAAACTCCTAAAATTACATTTCGGGACAGACCAAGTTTAATGCACATTCACAAGGGAATACATAATAAACGGTAGGACCCTGAGAAGCAAGGAGGATCAGAGAGGTCTTGGTGTGCATGTACACCCATCTCTTAAGGTAGCAGAGCAGGTGGATACAGTAGTTAAGAAGGCTTAGAGTTTAAGAGCAGTGAGGTTATGCTGGAACTGTATAAGATGTTGGTTAGACCACAGCTAGAGGAGGTTTCGAGGGGATGTGAAAAAAAACCTTTTTACCCAGAGGGTGGTGCTGCCTAAAAGGATTTATTAAGACACGAGGAACAACACAGGATGGTGGAGCCTGAGACTCTTATATTATTTAAGAAGTATTTAGATGTGTACTTGTGATCCCAAGTGCTGGGAAATGGTATTAAAATAGTTTGATGGTTGTCTTTGGTCGGCGCAGATGCAATGGGCTGAAGGGCCTCCCTGAGTGTGTGTCTGAGCCAATGACTCCATGAGACACACTGACCCAGCAATGTCGTTGTTTTCATATGAAATATACTTCCAAATTTACTTTCCATTTATCCATCCGTAGTGCGTTATGTACAGTTAGAATTGTTGGAGCAGGTCAGTATGAGGGATGAGATTAAAGGAGTGCTCTGAAAGATGAACTTTGGCACCTCAATCAAATATAATTTAGGGGAGAGTGGGGCAGAACAGCAGAAAAATCACAGCCAGGACTATTTGAAGGCCAATTTATAAGACATGCCACTACCTATACAGTAGGAGTATTGTTGGAAAGTCATCTAATAGATCTCCATGAGGAACAATGTAGAAACAAGTTAACACCTTGATCTGCACGTGAGCTCAGTACTGTGCCTGGAATCAGCTAGATAGCCAAAGAGTGACTTGTATCAGGAAAACTGAGTCGTTTTAGGTGACCTATATTTGTACTATTAAATATATATTAGAAATGAAGTCTAGATTTAAGTATTGTTAGAACCTGCCTGCTGACCACTGGTGGCAATCTTACAATCCTTTGGGAGTATGAGCTTCCCCAATGATGGGGACGGAGAAATCATTAGCAGATTCCCTGCATAAATAAAGCTGGTCAGTTTGGAACCGGCTTGAGAGGAGTGAGCAGCAAGGGAGTTGCTGCTGCTCTTGTATATATATCTATGTTATTGTAAATAAATGTTATTTCTTTCTATCCCTCAACTCATGCTGGATTTTTCATGGCCCTCACAAAACTGGCGATGAGGGTTAAAGTGAATAGCTGTCTACGCTGCTGAAGCCACCTCCCTGGACATTTGTTGGATACAGGTTGGAAGTTTTTTTTCTGTTACACCATGCCTCTGTATGGACGTCTGCATGTTTTTGCTGCACTGGAAAGTTGGAACCAGTACGCACAACGGATGCGTTACTATTTCCGGGCAAACACATCACTTATAATGAGCGGCAGGTGGTCACTTTGCTCACCGCCTGCGGCCCACATACGTTTGGGGAGATTAAGAGCCTTACATACCCAGCTGCGCCGGACACCAAGGAGTTTGAAGAACTTGTGAACTTAGTGGGATAACATTTTAACCCAATCCCGTCCACAATAGTCCAGCATTATTAGTTTAATACCGCTGAGAGGACCCCAGGAGAATCCCTTGCCGAATTTCTATCCAGGCTACGCAGGATTGCTGAGTACTGTGACTATGGTGAGACCTTGTCAGAAATGTTAAGCAACCATTTGGTTTGCGGTATTAACAATGCGGCCACACAGAGAAAGTTGTTAGCTGAGCCAACATTGACTTTTCAACAGGCCATTCAAATAGTATTGTCCCGCGAGAGCGCAGAACGGGGAGTACAGGAGCTACAGGGAATGGAGATGCATACCTTGGGGTGCAACCCCTTCCGTCCAAAAGTGACCCCCCGCACCCCTGCGGTACCTTGGGCGAGGCGATGTCCAGATCGACGCCAGTGGCCGTCGGACATTCCTCCACGAAGGGAGCCTTCTCCAGAACCAATGGATGAGGAGCCATGTCAGTGTCGGACTTGTGGGCGCCAACCCCGTCGCGGACACCAGTCCTGGGGGCGCCAGCGGCACCATCGTTCTGACAGAAACTGGGGCCAGCCCAAGGATGAACCTGCGGCGACTACTCCCAAGGACGTGGAGGCGGAGGATGACTATCTGCAGCTGCATTGTGTGGCAGCTCCCCGTGTGGCCCCCATTAAGGTGACAGTACGGGTCAATGGTCACCCGCTTAAGATGGAGTTGGACACAGGCGCAGCGGTCTCCATGATCGCCCAGAGGACATTCGACCGCATCAAACAGGGTATACAGACCCTTACACTAACCGTCGCACAGGCCAGGTTGGCCACCTACACGGGGGAACCATTGGACATTGCAGGAACTACGATGACCCCTGTTGTTTATGGACGCCTGGAAGGGCGTTTCCCACTTATTGTGGTGCGCGGCCATGGGCCCAGCCTGTTGGGTCGGGACTGATTGCGCCATTTGTGGCTGCAGTGGCAGCACATCCTCCAAACAGGTTCTGGAGGGTTGACGGAGGTACTAGGACGGTACCCAGATGTATTCCAGCCCAGTTTGGCGAAAATAAAAGGGCCGTAGCCCGTATCCAAGTCGAACCAAGAGCCATGTCGCACTATTTCCGGGCTCACTTGGTGCCTTATGCCTTGCTCGAGAAGGTAGATGGGGAGCTCACTCATTTGGAATCAACTGTACCTGTAATGAAGCCAGATGCCACAGCTCCCGGCTCAACCGATATCCAATGCCTCACATATAGGATCTCTACGCGAAGCTTGCAGGCAGACCTCGTTCACGAAATTAGATACGAGACACGCTTACCTACAGTTGGAGCTGGACCCAGCCTCCAGGCCATATGTAACTATAAATGCACACCACGGCCTGTATGAATATACACGGTTGCCCTTTGGGGTATCCTCTGCCTGCTTTATTTTTCAACGCATCATGGAGGGAAACTTGAGAGGTTTACTGCATGTCGCTGTCTACTTAGATGATGTTTTGATTACAGGGATGTCAGAGCAGAAACATTTGGAAAATTTGGAGACTGTCCTTAGACGCTTTTCAGAGGCTGGAGTCCGTTTACGTTGTACAAAGTGCGTCTTTCAGGCGAAGGAAGTAGTCTACCTGGGTTATCGGGTGGACCGCGAAGGTTTGCACCCCGTCACAGAGAAGGTGCAATTCAATAGGCCCCCGCCCTGACTGACACTTTGCATCTCCGTTCTTCTCTCGGCCTCGTAAACTATTATGGGAAGTTCCTCCCCAATCTGGAACTACTTTGGCCCTGTTGCACCTTCTGCTAAAGGAGAATCACACTTGGGTTTGGGGTCAGCTGCAAGAAACTGCTTTCTTGCGGGTAAAACAACAATTGTCGTCATAAGAACATAAGAACATAAGAACTAGGAGCAGGAGTAGGCCATCTGGCCCCTCGAGCCTGCTCCGCCATTCAATTAGATCATGGCTGATCTTTTGTGGACTCAGCTCCACTTTCCGGCCCGAACACCATAACCCTTAATCCCTTTATTCTTCAAAAAACTATCTATCTTTACCTTAAAAACATGTAATGAAGGAGCCTCAACTGCTTCACTGGGCAAGGAATTCCATAGATTCACAACCCTTTGGGTGAAGAAGTTCCTCCTAAACTCAGTCCTAAATCTACTTCCCCTTATTTTGAGGCTATGCCGCCTAGTTCTGCTGTCACCCGCCAGTGGAAACAACCTGCCCGCATCTATCCTATCTATTCCCTTCATAATTTTAAATGTTTCTATAAGATCCCCCCTCATCCTTCTAAATTCCAACGAGTACAGTCCCAGTCTACTCAACCTCTCCTCATAATCCAACCCCTTCAGCTCTGGGATTAACCTAGTGAATCTCCTCTGCACACCCTCCAGCGCCAGTACGTCCTTTCTCAAGTAAGGAGACCAAAACTGAACACAATACTCCAGGTGTGGCCGCACTAACACCTTATACAATTGCAACATAACCTCCCTAGTCTTAAACTCCATCCCTCTAGCAATGAAGGACAAAATTCCATTTGCCTTCTTAATCACCTGTTGCACTTGTAAACCAACCTTCTGTGACTCATGCACTAGCACACCCAAGTCTCTCTGAACAGCGGCATGCTTTAATATTTTATCGTTTAAATAATAATCCCGTTTGCTGTTATTCCTACCAAAATGGATAACCTCACATTTGTCAACATTGTATTCCATCTGCCAGACCCCAGCCCATTCACTTAACCTATCCAAATCCCTCTGCAGACTTCCAGTATCCTCTGCACTTTTCACTTTACCACTCATCTTAGTGTCATTTGCAAACTTGGACACATTGCCCTTGGTCCCCAACTCCAAATAATCTATGTATAATTGTGAACAATTGTGGGCCCAACACGGATCCCTGAGGGACACCACTAGCTACTGATTGCCAACCAGAGAAGCACCCATTTATCCCAACTCTTTGCTTTCTATTAATTAACCAATCCTCTATCCATGCTACTACTTTACCCTTAATGCTATGCATCTTTATCTTATGCAGCAACCTTTTGTGTGGCACCTTGTCAAAGGCTTTCTGGAAATCCAGATATACCACATCCATCGGCTCCCCGTTATCTACTGCACTGGTAATGTCCTCAAAAAATTCCACTAAATTAGTTAGGCATGACCTGCCCTTTACGAACCCATGCTGCGTCTGCCCAATGGGACAATTTCTATCCAGATGCCTCGCAATTTCTTCCTTGATGATAGATTCCAGCATCTTCCCTACTACCGAAGTTAAGCTCACTGGCCTATAATTTCCTGCTTTCTGCCTACCTCCTTTTTTAAACAGTGGCGTCACGTTTGCTAATTTCCAATCCACCGGAACCACCCCAGAGTCTAGTGAATTTCGGTAAATTATCATTAGTGCATCTGCAATTTCCCTAGCCATCTCTTTTAGCACTCTGGGATGCATTCCATCAGGGCCAGGAGACTTGTCTACCTTTAGCCCCATTAGCTTGCCCATCACTCCCTCCTTAGTGATAACAATCCTCTCAAGGTCCTCACCTGTCATAGCCTCATTTCTATCAGTCGCTGGCATGTTATTTGTGTCTTCCACTGTGAAGACCAACCCAAAAAACCTGTTCAGTTCCTCAGCCATTTCCTCATTTCCCATTATTAAAACTCCCTTCTCATCCTCTAAAGGACCAATATTTACCTTAGCCACTCTTTTTTGTTTTATATATTTGTAAAAACTTTTAGTGTCTGTTTTTATATTCTGAGCAAGTTTACTCTCATACTCTATCTTACTCTTCTTTATAGCTTTTTTAGTAGCTTTCTGTTGGCCCCTAAAGATTTCCCAGTCCTCTAATCTCCCAGCAATCTTTGCCACTTTATATGCTTTTTCCTTCAATTTGATACTCTCCCTTATTTCCTTAGATATCCACGGTCGATTTTCCCTCTTTCTTCCGTCCTTCCTTTTTGTTGGTATAAACCTTTGCTGAGCACTGTGAAAAATCGCTTGGAAGGTTCTCCACTGTTCCTCAACTGTTCCACCATAAAGTCTTAGCTCCCAGTCTACCTTAGCTAGTTCTTCTCTCATCCCCTTGTAATCTCCTTTGTTTAAACACAAAACATCTGGGTTACTAATCCACTATGATCCTGGAAAGCCTTTGCTCATCACGTGTGATGCATCCCCGTATGGTATTGGGGCCGTCCTGTCCCACAAGATAGAGAACGGGGCCGAGCGGCCAATAGCTTTCTCCTCCCGCACATTAACTGCAGCGGAAAAGAAGTACGCGCAGATCGAGAAGGAGGGCCTGGCGGTGGTCTTTGCGGTGAAACACTTCCAGCAGTATGTGTATGGCCGCCGCATTAAGCACCTAAATGTGAGATGTTCAAGAAGAAGTATGCGCATGCGTGTACGTCACAATTACGTCATGACGACAACGTAATTATGTGTCACACATGTGGTAACACCCACTTAAAGGGGAATTGTCCAGCTTTTGGCAAATGATGTTTAAAATGTCAGAAACTCAACCATTATTTTTCACAATGTCAATCAACTGCTAAGTACATTCCTCCTGCACCCAAAAAGTATCACAAAGTACGAGCTGTGGACAAAACAGAAGAAATCAACACTGAAGAAGATTTCATGGAAGATGATGATATTTTCTCATTATAAAATACTTTCTTTGTTGGTGCAGTTGATTCGTCCATCAAGCATGATCTACAAGCAAACGAGGATCATCTTCAAACAATGAAGTTACCTCATCATGAGGATGAGAAAAATCTTCAAGCAACAGAAGAACAAAATGTTAACATAGTAAGCAACGAATGGATGACTACTGTGTATGTTAACAAAATTCCAATCACTTTTAAATTGGATACCGGCGCCTCGGCAAATCTTTTGAATTCCAGGGACCTGTCCAAGATCAAGAGTCATTATGAAATGGTTCCCCCAGAATGCTCATTGCGTGATTACAATGGCAACCCCATTTTTTTCACATGAATCCTACTACCTAAGTGTCACAAACAGAGACATTCAACAACAAGTAAGGTTCGAGATTGTCAATGATACTCGTTCGCCATTACTTGGAGCACAAGCATGCAAAGGTTTGCAACGCATACAGAGAATCTTCATGAATACCTGTCTAAAATATAACAGATGGCTCAAAGGAGACAAATGTTATTCATCCCAAATACAACTTGGTTGAACATTCAAAGAAGGGTGTGCTGTTTTACACCATCCACTGAACAACTACGATAAGGGACGCTGGTGGCCTTTTCCAATGGATTGCTCGGTGATGTTCTGAGTCACTACAAGTTGGCAGAATCACAATAACTTGTTGTAGGTTGTACAATATTACCATTGACTCTGCTTAAAGAAGAGCGGGAGCAAGATCAGTGTCCAATTAATTAACATATTAATTATGGATGGAAGCAGGCACTTCACCAGATAAATTGGAAAATGAAAAGTATTCTTTATTTTCAAATGAAAAAGGTCTTTTGTATTTGTGAAGAGAGTATGAATAATGAGACAATGTTGTGGTCGACAAAATAATTTATTTTCAAAATGCTAGCTTTATTACATGAGTTGCATTTACATTAATTTTTAAGTTAATAGATTGCTTACAGCATTCACATTTCAAAGAGTACCTTGTACCATAAAAGAAGCATGTTACTGTTTATTTTGAAAACATTGGCCGAGAGCCATCAATGTAACACTTGTTAAGGGCCAGGCCTTAGAAACTCCAATGTGTACTATGAAGCTCACCTGACCTATAACTTTTATGTTTAATTTGACTAGGATGAACACACAAGCCTTCACTACAGGTGTGATTTATCAGACCTCCTAGGCGCTGTTATCAAAACAAAGTTTATTGTAAGAATGTACTTAGCATATATGAAACATTTGGCAAGAATTTGTTTATCAATTACAAACATGAAAAAAAACACAACAGCTAATACAGCGAACTGTAATACAGCGAACAGTGATACAGTAAGGTATGTACATAACTCTTAATGAATCCCCTTAGCTGTTTCAATTCAATACAAAATCCAATAAAACCAAAACCCCTTTCAAGGGCGTGGCCCACCACACTGTATTCTCACTTGAATGGGACTGGTCCTTTCCCTGAGATTCTTATCCAGTTTCCAACCAGTAGTTTCAAAACTCCTTCTTTAAGGAGCAACTCTAGCTTTAAGGTTATCAAGGCAGTTTGCCACACCCGATGTGCTGTCAGTTCATGGGAAGAGCTTTAAAATAAAACAGAGAAAACAGGGAAAGTTTCCTGCAGCTTAACACAGTGCTTTCCAACACTGCTTCTTCTTCTGCAGTCCAAACAGACCAACTCAAAATGAAACCAAAAAAGTAAGCCCCCCTCTCACCTGACAGCCAGAGCCAGCTCCACCCACAAATGACATCACTGAAGCCATGCAACAAGTCATGTTGTCAAACAAAACCTTTCTTAAAGGGACACTCACATGACACACTGACATTGCTATATAGTTGTCCCTCTGAAAATTCATGGCCTCATCGTCAGGCCTATCAACAACCATAATGGACAAAAGTCAGCAAGGGCTGGAATCTCGCTCTACAGCTGGGCAACAGAATGAGTTTGGAAATATGCTGGCTCACTGCATCCACATTTGGAGAAAGTACCCTGGCATATTTTTCACCCTGGAGGGCACTTTGGGTTAGGTTCGGCCTATCTCACCCAGACGCAGATCAGGAGTGGCCAAAAGGGCTGCTGAGTGCGCTGGTGGACCCATTAGACTTCACCCCTCACTCTCCATCAGCCTGTACCCATTACCCATCCCACCTCCTTGCCGCAATACAACTCAAGTCAATCCATGCTGCCCATGGCCCCATTTTGAGCCACCGACCGGATCTGCCATTTTGTGCCAGCAATGCGGCAATCGACATTTGCCAAGGCCATGTCCCGCACTTGGAAAAGTGAGTTACAAGCGTGGAAGAGCAAATCGCTTTGCTAGACGATGTCTCACACATCCAACAGTTGACCTAACAGGACCAGTCAACTTAGTTAATGAGCTATGCATCGGCAACCTGGTTGCTGTGGACATGATTTCCACTGAGGTCATGAGTAGTCCGAACAGCCAGAATGGTAAATCTTTCATTCCCATTTGCAGCTATAGTGATGCAGATTTTTTTGATTTTTGATTTGATTTATTTATTGTCACATGTACTGAAGTACAGTGAAAAGTATTTTTCTGCGGCCAAGGGAGCGTACAGAGTACGTACATAGTAGACAAAGAGAATAATCAACAGAGTACATTGACAAATGGTACATCGACAAACAGTGGTTGGTTACAGATGTGAATACCATAGAAGATAGATGGACGATTCCGTTGATGGTAATCAACAGCAAGCTCGACATGGGAGTGAGGACCAACCTTATCACTTTGTCAGCATTAAAAGGCCTAAAAATTTAACCAAAAATGGTTTGTCAATCAGTACTACTGAAGGACTATAATGGTCATCAGACCGCAACATTAGGAGCATGTGAGCTCGCAGTAACTATCAAAGACATAGGGCTGGATTCTCCGCCGAAATCGCGGCAGGCGGGGGGCGGAGAATCCATGTTCCCGCAAGAAATTGGGACCGGCGCCGGTTCACCGATTCCGCGGCCCCGAAAAGCAGTGTACTCAGGGAATACGCCGCACCACCTGCGGCCATTGCCATTGCCGTTTTGATGCCGGCGTGGGGACATGGTCCCAATAATGGAGAATCCAGTCATAATGTGGATGATTACATTTTTCATAGTGGAGACAGAGCGCAAATCGCTCATAGGAGTGGAAGTGTGTGAAGAGCTTGGGTTCATCAGTGGGTGTACAGTGCAGAAAGCATGGCACCCCACCAGTATGCATCCATAGAATCCATCATAAAGGACTTTCCAGAGATATTTCAAGACTTTGGCACTCTGCCATTCATGTATCGTATCCAATTGAAGGAGAATGCAAAGCCAGTCGTGCATGTGCCGAGACGTGTAACTGCTCCACTGAAGGACACATTGAAGCCGAGTTGGACAGAATGGCGGCTCCGGGTGTCATCAGACGCAAAGAGGAGCCAACAGACTTGGTTAACACTATGGTGTGCATTTAAAAGCGGAATAATGACCTACATGGACCCCAAAGATATGCATGGACCCCAAATACCTGAACCTTAACATCAAGAGAGAGCACTACCCGATTCCGAAGAGGGAGGAAATAACATCTGAGGTGGCTGGAGCGACATGTTTCAGCAAGTTGGATGCGTCACAAGGCTTCTGGCAGCTCAAGCCCATTAAGCCTCTTTAAGTCGACCAATTAACGTTGAATAGCATTGCCGGCCTCGCTGGGCCGAAGGACGGGAAGCTTGCGGCAATTTCCGCTCGCTACCACACTTTGAAATCTTTCCGCAGAATCGCGAGCCCTACAGTTGAAGGGCCTTTGAAGACAATGGCGCCAATTACTTAGGAAAACATAGCAACTGTGGCAAGGGGTGTAAATTAGCAATTATATCAGATTAAACACTAGAGGGGTCTTGAGTACTTGCTAAGGAGCCAGTAAAGCAAGCTAAAATTATGGGCGCAATTCTCCGGAAATATTTCTAAGTGTGGCAGCGAGCGGAAATTTCCGTGAGCTTCCCGGCACTTGGCCCAGCAAGGCTGGCATCGCAATTCAACGTTAATTCGTCCACTTAACGTGATCCCACGGGCTTCTCCCCGCAAATTAAGGTTCGCCGGCTCATTCGCCGGGACCGCGCTCGCCAACTCCATGCTAACAAGGTCAAGCGGCATTTAAGATGCACTTACTCAGCCAACATCAGCCAGCTCGCAACAATGGCGCCGTGGAGACCAGCCCCAAGATTCAGGGATGCTGACCTGGGGTGGCTCCTAGACGGGGTGGTGGCCAGGAGGGATGTCCTTGTCTTGTGAGGGTCCCAGAGAGTGAGTCACAAGCAGCAAGTGCTGCCTGGGATGAGGTGATGACAGCTGTTAGCTCGAGTAATAGTGGCCAGCAGTGCAGTGAGAAGGTCAATGACCTACACCAGGCAGCACAAGTGGGTAGATACTAATGCCCACTCCCCCCACCCCCAACAAGGGAGTATCCACGTCCCAACTCCCCATGCGACCCACAGCCCTCACTCCCGTCTTCCCCCTCAACCTCCCCTAACCCTCGCCTTCACACCCCCTCTCTCACCACTGTGAACCACGCGTGTGGCTAATGATGCACTGTCTGTTTCTCCTGACGCAAAGCTCTCCCATAATCACCGGAAGAGGGCCCAGCCCAGTGGAGGGGGGCCAGACATAAGAATCCTCACCTCCTTCAAGGAGCGGGCCCTGGAGGTGACTGGCGTGGCCGAGGATAGATCGGCCAGCCATCCGGAGGCTGGCGGATGCCGCAGAGGCAGGGAACCACCGGCTCCACCCCGAGGACTTGTCAAATGTGAGTTGTTATTGCCTTACTGACCGACTGAATCATCACTCCCACTGACCACATATTCATTCTCCTGAAGGTCCTTCAGCTGACAGAACAGGCCCATTCCGGGCGGCAATCTCTTCTAACTCTGAGGAGAACACCTCAGAGGTGAGATCCGAGGATACAATCGTGGTTGGGCAGAACTGTCATCCCCACCCTCCACCAGCGCAGATACACACACCTCGGTGGGACATGTTAGTGGACAAGCTTCGGGGGCACAATTTGGTGAGCACCACACCGCTGATGATACACACCAGATGGAGGCAGGAACACCCAGTCAGAGGTCTGCTGGATCCCAGGAGCCAGCTGGGCCCGAGCCTGATGTTGAGCCAGTGGAACAGAGCTGAAAGGGACAAATCTGGGCATTCAGAGGGTAATGCCAGTGTCACTCCAGAAGATCCATAGCTGCTTGGAGAAGTCCCAGAGGCTAGGGATGCAGGAGGTGTTGCCAGCAATGCGCGGCACCAAGGCCAACATTGCTAGGGTAGTGACTGCAGTGGAGAACCTGATGCACGACGTCGGCACCATGAGTGAATGTGTCGCGCAGTCGGTGACGACCATGGCTGTGGGTCTTGGCAGTATGTCTGCCTCACTGGGGGATGTCATCCAGCACCAGGCCGACCTTGATGAGGTTCCGTGGGACATGTCCCACACTCAGATGGGCATGGCCGCGGCACTGCGGAGATTTCCCAGTCGCAGGTGGGCATTGCCGAGGTGATGCAGAGCTTGTCCCAGTCACTGAGGAGGATTGCCGAGGGCATCGACACGATGGTGCGGACCATGGGGAAACGCCAGGACTGGCAGAGCCAGATGATGCAGGACAGCCGGGGCTCGAACCAGCTGCCCTTGCATCCCAAAGTGAACCCTAGGGCACTGAGGGTTCCAGTCGAGAGGAGGGCGTGCCAAGCCAGACCTATGTTCCACCCCTCTGATGATGCCACGTCTCGCAGTCAGTAGATGGGACAGGGCAGCACGGCTGTGCATGTGCACCGACAAGTGAGCTGCAGCCTCAGGACCAAGAGTCCCCAGAGGACACCCACCAGGGTCAGCGAAGGCCACGGAACGAGGTAGGCAGCTGGCTGCCTCCACCACTGATGTTCATCCTGGGCAAACACCAAGATGTAGTAGGGCCAAGAACGACGACGGCAACTGAGGGCACAGGGAGAGATGGGAAAGGGTGAGAAGGGGGGTGGGGGTTGGGTGGTGGAGGAGTAGCACCATCAGGAGGGGGTTTTGTACAGCACATTAAACACCTTTTTTGGAAAACCATTATGATGCCTGTCACTTCTGCAATGCGGGCTGACCCCTGGACCCTTTGCCCATCTCCCCAGCGCACAGCTCCTCCATGGCGGCCCACCCCTGTGGAGGGTCCGTCAACCCCTACTGAGCACAGGGGCAGCAGGCCCAGTGCTCCCGGGCTCTTTCCCTGTGAGCAAAGAAGGCGACTCACCTCCTCTGCTCCCCACAGAAGCCCTTCCGCAAGGTTCACATTTTTCAAAAGGAGTACTAATTGGCGCCAGCGTGACCACTTGCTGGGGAGGCTGCAGAATGACAGGAAGCCGTTGTATTTAGGGTCACTCTCATTAATTGTATGGAAATGGGACTTAAGTGCTGATAATTGGTTTCTCGCCACGCTACAGCGCAATCCCGATTTCGTCAAGGGGAGCGAGCCGGTTGCATCACAAATATTTTGGCCACTGGCACGGATCTGGGCCGGGATACTCCCCTACCCGGCGGGGCGGGAGGTCCCGGCGTGTTGGAGTGGCATGAACCACTCCGGCATCAGGCTGCCCCAAAGGTTTACCTTTAGAGGCCAAGCCCTCACATTGAGGGGCTAGGCCCATGCCGGAGTGGTTCCCACTCAGCCGGCTGGCGTGAACGGCCTTTGGCACCATGCCAGCTGTGACCGAAAGGACTTTGCCGGCCGGCGTAAGTCCGCACATGCACCGGAGCGTCAGCGGCTGCTGACGTCATACTGGCACATGCGAAGAGGTGGGGGTCTCTTCCGCCTCCGCCATGGTGAAAACCATGGCGAAGGTGGAAGAAAAAGAGTGCCCCCACGGCACAGGCCTGCCTGCCGATCGGTGGGCCCTGATCACGGGCCAGGCCACCGTGGGGCACTCCCCTGGGGTCAGAACGTCCCGCGCCCCCCCCAGGACCCCGGTGCCCGCCCACTCCGCCAATCCCACCGGTCAGGTAGGTGGTTTAAACCACGCCGGCGGGAGAAGCCTGTCAGCGGCGGGACTTCGGCCCATCGCAGGCCGGAGAATCGGCACGGGGCGCCCGCCGACCGGTGCGGGGGGCTGCCTGGGGAGTCGGAGAATCCTGCCCCTCATTTTTGGCCTCTCCTGCTATTGACGGACCTTGGGCGGCATTCTCCACTACCCGGCGTGACGGAAGGTCCCGGAGTAGGGGAGTGGCGCCAACCACTCAGGGGTCGCGCCTCCCCAAAGGTGGGGAATTCTCCCCACCTTTGGGGGCTAGCCCCGCGCCGGAGCGGTTGCCACCAGAAGACCGGCACAACAAACCGGCGCCCCCGGCAACGGGGCTGGCTGAAAGGCTTTCGCCGGTCCGCGCCTGCGCCGGCAGTGACGTCAGCGGCAGCTGGCCGCTGACGTCACTGCCGGCGCATGCGCGATGTGGGGTTCTCTTCTGCTTCCGCCATGGCGGAGGCCGTGGCGGCCGTGGAAGAAAATAGAGCAGCCAGGGCACTGGCCTGGACTCTGAGGGGGGGCCCCAATCGCGGGCCAGGCCACCGTGGGGGCACCCCCCGGGGTTCGATCGCCCCCCGCCCCCCCAGGACCCCGGGGGCCTGCTCGCACCGCTGAGCCCGCCGTTACAGAGGTGGTTTAAACCTCGGCGGCGGGAGAGGCCCCCCAGCGGCGGGACTTCGGCCCATCCGGTCGGAGTGGCGAGATTCCTGCCCCCGCCACTTCCTGGGTGGCGGAGAATCTCTGCCACGGCGGGGGCGGGATTTTAGGCGCTCCCAGGCGATTCTCCGACCCTGCTGGGGGTCGGAGAATTTCGCCCCAGATTACACTTGAGCCAGAGCGTAACGAGGCCAGAGAATCTTGGCCTATACCTCAAGTTAATGGAATTACAAGGTAGAAACTCAAAGTACCAGTGTTGGTTCTTCAATTCTAGCTACTTATCTCTCATATTCATTTAGAGTCTTAATTTTCAAATACCAGCCAATTTCCATTTAAATTATGTTATTTCTGCCTGAATATCTGCTGGTGTTGTAATTTCAATCCAATTAATTTCACGATTAAATCAACTTGGTCAGATTTCCATCCAAAATGTCTTCTTCCATTTTAAAAGAATCATTGATAGTAACTTTTTAAATATCATTTAGAATGATGAGAAATTCTCTATTTGTCATTTCATGTTACGGTCTTCCCTCATCACTCTTCTGTGACAGCAACCATGGTGAGAGAAAAGTATTTTTCTTACGAGCAAATCATGTGTCAGATTTTGACTTCTACATTAGCTTGCTAATTAACAGCTCCTGAAGTCTAATTTCACAAACTTTAATAGTCTATTAAGGAATACAAGATTTAGCCCGTGTCCTGTTTTATGTTGACATATCAATCATAATAAGAATGTAAGTGCTAAAATGTCTGTGTTCTTACATGAGGTTAGCCACTAAATTCAACTATAGATACCCTGCATTCGATGTTTGGTGTCTTAAGTTCAAACTGGACTCGTTACAACCAGAATAATGAGCCGACTCTTGCAGGGAGAGTCAATCACCTTCTCATTTTATCCATAGCGCAGGAAGCCCACGTTTCACGCCTGGACCTCCGAACTGGGCCTCTTCAGGAATTCAGAACACAAGTGTACCCAGAGTCCTTCTTTGTGGGGCGGGATCATTGGGGGAAGTCAAAGCATGCCCCCTTTATAAGTTCATAAGTTTAAAAGATTAGGCCATTTGGCCAATTGAGTCTGCTCCGCCATTCGATCATGTCTGATCGTATCCCGGCCTTAACTCCACTGTCCTCCTGTCTGTTCCCTGTAATCCTTCAACCCATTACCAATAAAATATCTGTATAGCTCCTCCTTAAATTTACTCACTGACCCAGCATCCACCACATTCTGAGGTATTGAATTCCACAGATTCACAACCCTTTGGGAGAAGTAGTTTTTCCTCAACTCTGTTTCAAATTTGCTACCTTTTACCCTGAGACTATGACAGCTCGTTCTAGAATGCTCCACAAGAGGAAGCATCTGCCCGATGTCTACTTTATCCATACCTTTTATCTTTAGACACCTCAATTTGACCTCACCTCATTCTCCTAAACTCTGGAGAGTATTGGCCTAAACTGTTGAATCTCTCTTCATAAGACAAACTTCTCATCTCTTGAATCAACCCAGTGAACCTCCTCTGAACTGCCTCCAATGCCACTTTTAATGGCTTTGGTAATTCTTCATTTACTAAAAGCTTTGGGACATTCAAATAGCATTTTATTGTATTATTGAATGAGTGAGTGAGGTGTTACAACCAAAATGGAAGGAGTGCGCAACTTGTCCAACCCCACTACTCCATAGGTCAGTCTAAAAGATTGAATCACTCGCCAAAATGGCCAATCATTCACCTTTGCTATCATTACCCGGAATATGAGAAACTTTAACCAGGCTTCTTTCGATAAACATAAAACTTATTAATATATTATAAAATCAGTCTTGTCGAATAGAAAAGCAAAGGTCATTAACATCCAGTATGCAATTTGAAAGAACTCTAATTACTCTTTCGAGATACATGAAGACAAAAGTAAAATAAAATTAATAGAAGGGTTCTAGAAAAGGTTAAAAGTCAATGGTTCAAGGAAAAAGGAAAGATGGTGGAGTCCCCAAAATGATATTGGGGGTTTTGAGGTTGGTCGCTCAGTATTGCTGTGCGAAAAGATCGCTGACTCTTGCATTGCTTTTTATGTGGGTTCAAGGAACACTTGCAGTTACTCAATCCCAGCGATAGAGCAACTTAGAGGCAACTTTTATTTCCTTCTGGCTGTGGACTGACCTCCGGGAGGCTGCATAAAATCTCACAACTTCTTTTCACAAGTAGTTGATCCTTCTTTTCAAACCAAAACCAACCTACAAACACAGTTTTCCAGACACCTTTTTAAAAATAAAGCCATAAACTACCATGTGACCCCTTTCATACACAGTGCGCCAGGGTCAAGAGGTTTCCAGCCTCTATAAAACTGCTCAAATACCTTTTCTTATAAAAGGTGGTTTTCTTTTCCAGGGATAACAGTCAAGAGTCCTGCTTCATCCCTTTAAGAATCTAATGCTGCCAGAATGTTCTTAGTCCTTGAAGGTGAACCATTTTCTGTGATTAAAGTGATTATCACAGAAGCAAGAGGGTAGGGTGGTAGCTGGTAGGGTGGTGGGTGGCAGAGTGAGTTGGGTGGCAGTGCAGTATGTTGGGAAGGGTGGAGGTGACAAGGTTAGTAAAATGTCAGCTGGATAGGATTGCAGAGAGGGTAGGGAGGGGAAATCAGGTGGAGGGGTGGAGGAGTCTGAGGGTTGGGGATCAGAGGGTGGAGGGCAGCTGAACGGCTGGGAGGACTCAGAAGGTTGGGAAGGATTTTTTAACTGCCTTCAACAAAACGTATCACATTAAGTATGTAATTTAGTTCCTATTGTATCGTCACATGACGTTTGCTTCCACGGGGAAAGTCCGTGCAGAAAACACACAAACCCATGCATGTACAGTGCAGAAAGCGCTCACTGCGAAACCTGTTCCCAATCGACTGGTTGGTAGTGATCAATGTTTTGGGCACCTCTGCACTAAATAATCCGGTTTTGACATCTGACCCTTCTTGGTTCCCTTTTTGAACATCTGAGGCCACCCTTATCTGAGATCTACAGGGACACGTTTCTTGGTACTGAATAATGTGCATCATTGTCCTTCAGTAATTCCCTTGTTATGCCTAAATTTGTCATTAACTGTTAATAACATAACTTCTTTATAGTTTCACATTTATGGGTCTCGTCTAGCCTCCTGCTCACTCTTGCTCAAGCTTACATTGTACTTACCAACAGATAATCTGCTATTGTATCTCTTTGTTGCAGTTTGGGAGGATTTTCCAGTCGTGTCATGGTGGAGGGGGTGTCAGTAAATGTGCTAATCTGTTCAAAACGCCATAAACTTCCAGCACAGGAAGATCCCGCCAGTGGAAGGGGGTGTCAAATTCCGCCCCTTGATTCGTGCTGGCCTGCCAAAGTCTGTACAATTATTGTTGGCTTGGTGAACACAGCCCAGTATTACGCGAACCCGCCTCCCATCCATTGACTCCGTCCACACCTCCCGCTGTCTTGAGAAAGTGGGCAGCATAATCAAAGACCCCTCCCACAAGGGTTACTCTCCCTTCTAACCTCTTCCATCAGGCAGGAGATACAAAAGTCTGAGAACATGCACGGACAGATTCAAAAATAGCTTCTTCCCCCTTGAATGACCCTCTTATAGATTGAATTGATCTTTGTATGCATCTTCTCTACTGTTGTCGCACTATACTCCATATGCTTCACCCGATGTCTATGCCTATGTATTTACATTATGTATTTATCGAAGGTCCTATGTGTTTTCATGTTGGAACGATCCGGTTGGACTGTACGCAGAACAATCCTTTCCACTGTATCTCGGTATACGTGACAATAAAACTAAATCTAACCTGTCATATCTGTTCTGTAAATAACAATTTTGACACATGCTCACCTTTGATGTTTAACGTGTATGTTATCCTGACATAGTCATTTTTTTGTATCGGCCCCGAAGATCAACATTCTGGTAACAGGAACTTTGTTTTCCAGGATGCGAAGCCAAGAAAGTTATTGCTACTTTCCGTCTGTAGAGAAATAACCTACTTAAAAGTTTTAGGCTTCACAGTGCTTTTCTCCAACACAGTTATAAATCTAATTCTGATATGGCAGTGAGTGTAAAATGGAATTGATACAAAAAGATATGCAAGATTACCTGTACAAGTCAGAATGACAGACTTAGATAAGGGAGCAAGTTGGAAGGGCTGAACTATGTGCTCGTGTTGCCACATCTGAAAGAACTGTATTAGTCCTTATCCAGAGTGTTTAATGCCACTGCTAAAAACTGGAGCATTCAATATTCTGGAAGAAGTAAGTTGAATTCCAATTACCAGACTGTACCGGCGGTTGATGGTTCAGTTACAGACAGGAGGAGGTCTGTTTCAACAGTCCTGATTTTTCCTCTTAATGCCTGCCCATAAACAGAAGGTGATTAGACTTGTTATTTTATTCAGAATTAGTGATTGCGTAGCTCCCAACTCTGCAGTTTTTGTGTGATCCAATTTCTACTAATAATCCCACAGCAAACCCGAGTTGGGATTAACTCAGTGGGTTAGTTTATTGCATCCATTATAAGATTTGCTTCTCTAGTGGTGCTGAAGTCCCCACATGAAGGCGGCATGCAAAAACTCAGTCTGTTCCATCCCCAGAAGAGTCAGGTTAGATGGGGGCCAGTTGTCGAACATGGCCAGAGCCAGGTCTGCCAGTCAGACGTTCAACAGAAGACAGGGTGGGGGGAGGGGAGTGGTTAATCAGAAAGGAAATATTAACCTGTTCAACAAGCCAGAGCTCATGTGACCTTATTGCTCCAGCGTGACTTCAGCGTGGAATGTTCATCCAGAGTCTGGAAATTGGCTGAATGTCCAACACTGGTAACGTCGCAGCCATTACGGGTTAAAGGAGATACTATTTGTTGAGGGCCTGGCTTTGGGATGTCATTGGCTGCAATTCTCAGGTCGTTGCGATTCAATTTTCCCGCCGGCAGCGCAGCATCCCCAATCTAGCCATACATTTTGTCCTGCAGGAACTTCTACCTCCTAGGGGACTCCTGCCGCCAATGCTGTCCAGTCAAGTCCTGAACTTCTGGAAAGGGCGGTCCCATCAGTATTGAAGATGCAGGCACAGAGCCGTGGACTACATGAGGGGGTGTCAGCAACCATCCAGCATCTGCAGGTGCAGTTGGAGGAGTTGAACAGCCTACAGCAGCGGGAGGTGTTGCCGACCCAGGCCAACACCACATGGGGGGGCGTCCGCGGTGGAGGCTTTGGGTGCAAAGCTATCGGTCGGTCTGGAGCACACTGTGCGGGTTGTGGCCGAGGGACAGGATAGGGCAGCCATGTCACAGACAACCATATACCAGGGCCACATTGCAGCAGCTTGGCCCAGTCACAATGGGTCACAGCTGCTGGTGTCGAGAGCATTGGCCTGGCACTAGCTGACCTGACCGAGTTAAAGAATGACATGGCACAGTCTCCAAGGAAGGTGGCCCTGTCCCAATGCTCCTTGGCCGTGAGCATGGAAACCCTGGTCGAGATGAGAGCAGGCTTCCAGGTCTGGCAGTGCCAGGTTATGGGGGAGGCCTCGGACCTTGCGCCGGCTGTGCCAGTCCAAAGGAGTAGCTGAGGGCCATAAGGCACCCTGAGGTAGGAGGAGGTAATGGGGCACCTGCTGATGACTCCCGCAGGGTACATGCTGAAACACTGCAGCACCTCTGAATCTCCCTCCACCTGTCCCTGGTGCATCCGATGGGCAGCGGGTAGAACAGGGTGGCACCACACCACCCGTGACACCTGGAAGACTGCAGGGCCCCTGGTCACTCCAGAGGATGGCCGCCAAAGGGGACCAAGGTCACAGGGCGCGTTATGCAACTGGCCTTCTCCACTTCTGGTGTACTGCCTGGAGTACCCACTAGAAGGAGCGTTAGGGCACATAAGGTTAGAAAGTTGGACACCAGTTAATTTGGTACAGGTGAAGCACATATGTTAGCAATAGGGGCAAGGGCGCAATACTTCACACCTGTTCATCGACATTCTGAAATCTGTCCTCTGTTTAAGGGGTGTGAGGGATGGGCTGGGCTGGCAGCAGAGTGGGACAGGTGGGAGGCCGGTGGTGTGGGGCACGGGTGTTGGAGGTGGACATGGGCCAGGGCCCCAAGGCAGTCAGGCGTCACCCCCAGGGTCGCCCTTGGAGGCGGCAGGGGGTGCAGGCTTACATTAACACTGCAATGAAGATCCTGTGAAAATCCCCTAGTTACCATACTCCGGCGCCTGTTCGGGTACACTGAGGGAGAATTCAGAATGTCCAATTCACCTAACAGCATGTGTTTTGGGACTTGTGGGAGGAAACCAGAGCACCCAGAGGAAACCCATGCAGACATGGGGAGAATGTGCAGACTCCACACAGATGGTAATCCGAGCCGGGAATCGAACCCGGGTCCCTGGCGCTGTGAAGCATCAGTGTTAACCACTGTGCTACAACGGGAAGCAGCCAAAGGGGCCCCTCAGGAGACCCAGAGCTAAGTGTAGCCCCTGGGGGTAAAGCGAGATTCCTGGGCATGCCTGCTGGCACAGGCTGGCACTGTCAGCTTGACACTGGGCCATCTGGCAGTGCCAAATTGTGCCGGGGCAGTGCCATGACCAGGCCCTAGCGGGAGCCATGGGGTGGTTTATCAATGAGTGGTTGGAATTGCAGACACTGAGGAGAGTGGCGGGGTTGGAATGCCAACAAGGATTGTCAGGGTAGGGAGAGGCACGCCGGTGATGATTGTCAGAGTGAGAGAGGCCCTGATACCTCCATGATAGGGACTGAGGGTTGTTGATACAATACATATGTTGATTGGGGCACATTTTAAAGATGACACCAATCTCTATGTGGCCAGTTGGTGGCTCTCTTCGGACCCACCCTGCCAGAGTGCTGGGGCAAACTGCACCCACTCCTTTATTTCCTAAGAGGTTCAATATTTGGAGAGAAAATTAGTCTGTGCGACTGGTTTTCAGTCTAAACCTGACACTTTGCCAAATCCTGCTAAGATTCCGCCCATTGTAACGCCACAATACATATAGTACCACAATTCCCAGCCAGACTGAGGTGATTAGGTATTTCCCCCTGTCAATTACACTAATCACACTTTACGAAGAATGTCAAGGCCTTAGGGAAGGTACACAGACACGGAGACACTAGGAAATCTGAGGTTGCTCTCCTTGGAGCAGAAAATGTTAAAGAGGGGATTTAATAGAGATGTTCAATATCATGAAGGATCATGGCAGAATAAATAACAGGGACCTGTGTGGTGAATGTATCTCTGTAATTCACACTGTGATATGTATATGAGACCGTACAATTGTAAGCGCAGTTGCGTTGCCCGACTACTAGGGGGAGTAGCTCTGGGAATGCTTAGGAGTTTGTATAGGGCTCCGCCCTTGGCCCCGCCCATAGCTCCTTCCCTTGGACTGCTGTATAAATATCGATGCCCAGAGCCAGCCGACCAGATTAAAACCACTGTTCATATCTCAAAGCACGTGTCTAGTGAATTGATGGTCTCATCAATTTAATCTACTTAAGAAACAGTCAGGATCAATCATGGGATCAGCCCTCAAGCCTGAGCGACTGGAACAGGATGCAGAGGCAAAATAATTTTTTTCTCATTGGCTGCGGTGTTTTAAAGACTACCTGGCGGAGGCAAGCACGGCTGAAACAACGGAGGAGCAGAAACTGAGCCTACTGCACACGAGGGTGAGCCACAGAATCTCTACTCAACTAAACTGTGCTGGTTCGTATACTGAAGCCCTAGCGCTACTCGATAAAATGTATGTGAGACCTGTTAATGAAGTCTATGCACGACACATGTTCACTACTCGCCGCCAGCGGCCTACGGAATCGCTCGCAGAATTCCTGAGAGAGCTTTATCTAGTGACTGTAATTACCAGACGGTTACCGCGGCAGAACATAGAGAACTTGCTGTACGCGATGCCTTTGTTGCGGGCCTTAGGTCAAATTACGTGCGCCAGCGACTGTTGGAAAGGGGGCCCTAAATCTTGAAGTGACTGTTGAACTTGCTACCACTATGGAGGTCTCCTTCCGCAGCCTCACCTCGTTCCCCGCGACCCCGTCATGGGCCCCTGACCAGCGACTCCCCCAGGCCTGCGCCGCGCGGCCGCCCAGCCACAATGCTGCCCCAGCCTGCCACTTTTGCGGCCAGAATCAGCACTTGCGGCAGCACTGCCCGGCCCGCAATGCGACCTGCAGCAGCTGCGGGTGAAAAGGACACTATGCCAGAGTGTGTCTGGCGAAGAAAGCCCCAGCCTCTAACCCTCCCATGGCGCAAAGCACTCGTTCCGCCCCAGTCTCTAACCCTCCCACGGCTCAAAGCACTCGTTCCCTGAATTCACAGGCCCGCAGGCCCCGAAATGCTGCAGCGAGTATGCCGACTCCACCCCCACCCGACATGTGCGACTCATGGGGGCAGCCAGCTTGGCAATCCTCCACCATGCGGCCGGCCATGTGCGACTCATGGGGGCGGCCATCTTGGGATCCATCCCCTTCAAACTCTGAAACTCACCTCGACGACTACGAACTCAGAGGGCAGTCATCACGGGGCCACTGCAGCACAGCTGATCGAGCCGCCGACTACCCGCAAATCAGCGCAGTCACCCTGGACCAATCCCGCCCAAAGCATCTGCGAAACTCGATGGCGACGGTCCAAATTAAGGGGTACAGCACGCCATGCCTTTTCAACTCCGGGAGCACTGAGAGCTTCGTACATCCAGATCTGGTAAGACGCTGTTCGCTCTCCGTTTTCCCCGCGCGGCAAACTATCTCCCTCGCTTCGGGCTCCCACTCTGTCCAGATCCAAGGGCGCACCGCCGCGACGCTCACAATCCAAGGCGCTAGCTATGCCAAATTCCAGCTCTACATCCTGCCCGAACTCTGCACCCCACTCTTATTGGGCCTAGATTTTCAGTGCAACCTCAAGAGTCTCACCCTCAGTTTCGGCAGGCCCCTACCCCCACTCACTATCTGCAGCCTAGCCACGCTGTGAATGTCCCCCCCTCCTCTCTTTGCCAATCTCACCCAGGACTGTAAACCCGTAGCCACTTGCAGCAGGCGGTATGGCCTGCAGGATAGGGTGTTCACCAGATCAGAGGTCCGAAGGCTTCTCTGTGAGGGGATCATAGAGGCCAGCAACAGCCCCTGGAGAGCTCAGGTGGTGGTCGTCAAGACCGGGGGAAAATTCCGCATGGTCGTAGACTATAGTCAGACCATTAATAGGTTTACGCTCCTCGACGCGTACCCCCTCCCCAGGATTGCAGACATGGTAAATCAGATCGCCCAGTATCGGCTCTTTTCCACGGTGGATCTGAAGTCTGCATACCACCAGCTCCCAATCCGCCCGGAGGACCGCCACTACACGGCATTCGAGGCCGATGGCCGCCTCTTCCATTTACTCCGGGTTCCCTTCGGCGTCACTAATGGGGTCTCGGTGTTCCAACGAGCAATAGACTGAATGGTGGACCAGTACGGGCTGCGGGCCACGTTCCCGTACTTGGATAACGTTACCATCTGCGGTTATGACCAGCAGGACCACAACGCCAACCTCTACTGTTTTCTCCAGACGGCTCAGAAACGAAACCTCACCTAGAACAAGGAGAAATGCGTTTTCCGCACGACCAGACTAGCCATCCTCGGCTATGTCGTGGAAAACGGAGTCCTGGGTCCCAGGTGTGCAGGGAGACCAGTCGCATTCTTCTCCCGTATCCTCTCCGCTTCGGAACTCCGACACTCGGCAGTCGAAAAAGAAGCACAAGCCATTGTGGAGGCTATTCGTCACTGGAGGCACTACCTCGAAGGTAGGGGGTTCACCCTCATCACTGACCAAAGATCGGTTGCCTTCGTGTTTGACAACTCGCAAAGGGGCAAAATTGAAAACGATAAAATTCTGAGGTGGAGGATCGAACTCTCCACCTATAGCTACGATATTAAGTATCAACCGGGAAGCTTAACGAGCCCCCAGATGCCCTATCCCGCGGGACGTGCGCCAGTACGCAGAACGACCGCCTGAAAGTCATCCACAACGACCTCTGTCACCCGGGTGTCACCCGGCTCGCCCACTACATCAAAGCCCGAAATCTGCCTTTCTCCACTGAGGAGGTAAAAGCTGTCACCAGGGACTGCCCGATCTGCGCGGAGTGCAAACCGCACTTCTATAGACCAGACAGGGCCCACCTGATCAAGGCTTCTAGGCCCTTTGAACGCCTCGCGATTGATTTCAAAGGGCCGCTCCCCTCAACTAACAGGAACGTTTACTTCCTAAACGTCATAGATGAGTTCTCCCGCTTCCCCTTTGCTATCCCCGATGTAACCTCCCACACTGTCATTAGGGCCCTGCATAGTATCTTCACCCTATTTGGTTTCCCCAGCTACGTACACAGCGACCGGGGTTCGTCCTTCATGAGCGAAGAGCTGCGTCATTACCTGCTCGACAAGGGCATAGCCTCGAGCAGGACTACCAGCTACAACCCCAGGGGGAACGGGCAGGTGGAGAGGGAGAATGTGATGGTCTGGAAGACCGTCCTACTGACCCTCCGGTCCAGGAATCTCCCAGTCACCCATTGGCAGGATGTCCTCCCAGATGTGCTCCACACTATTAGGCCACTCTTATGCACCGCGACCAACCAGACCCCTCACGAGAGGCTCTTTATCTTTTCCAGGGGCACTACCACGGGGGTCTCACTCCCGGCATGGCTGAAGACACCGGGCTCCTGAGGAAGCACGTCAGGATTCACAAAACTGACTCCCTTGTAGAGAAGGTGCGCCTGCTTCACTCAAACCCCCAGTACACCTCCGTTGAGTTCCCTGATGGTCGTCAGGACACCGTATCCCTCCGGGACCTAGCACCCGCTGGATCCAGCATCCCCACTATCACTGCAGAGGCACCCCTCACTCTACACCCCACCCAGCCACCCCCTCACGCTCCTGAGCCCACTAGCTCGCTACATTTGTTTCGCGCACCCGCACCGGCTAACCCCCAGCGCCCCCAGTCCCCAGTCGAACCAGACGGGTATGGCGCTCGGGTGGAATCACCCCTGAAGTCTGCCATCGTACCCCAACCCACAACACCCATCCAGCCACCACAAGAGGCTGCAACCCCGGTGCTCCGCAGATCGCAGCAGACGACTCGACCAGCAGACAGACTCAATTTATGAACCACCACCCCCGCCAGACTTGATTTTTTTTTGTAGGGGGTGAATGTGGTGAATGTAACTCTGTAATTCACACTGATATATATATGAGACCGTATGATTGTAAGCGCAGTTGCGTTGCCCGACCACTAGGGGGAGTATCTTAGGAGTTTGTACAGGGCTCCACCCTTGGCTCCGCCCACGGCTCCTCCCCCTGGACTGCTGTATAAATATCAATGCCCAGAGCCAGCAGACCAGTTCATCGAGAGTTCAATGTGTAACAGGTTGGCTCTGTATTAAGTAGATTAAAACCACTGTTCATATCTCAAAGCACGTGTCTAGTGAATTGATGGTCTCATCAACCCATTTCCATTGGCTTTGGAGTTGTTAACCAGTGGTCACAGATTTAAGAACATTGGCCAAAGGAACAGAGGTGTGGTGAGAATTAATTTTCAACATGCTGTGTTTTTATGATCTGGAATCTAGTGACTGAAAAAAGAAATGGAAGCAGATTCAATATTATTTTCAAAAGGCAAGTATATACATGCTGGAAGGAGAAACATATTCATAAACATATTCATGTGCGGAAAGCACAGGCGTTGGAGCTAATCTGCATCGGTCTTTCGAAAAGCTGCCGTAGGCATGATGGGCTGAATGGCCTACTTCTGTACCATATCACTGCGTGAAGATGATCTTTTTGAAAGCATCTGGGCTTCTTTTAAATATATCCAGGGTAGTTGTAGAACAGTCAATTTTCAGAAGGACAGTGTAACCTTGCTCGGAAAACCTATTTGAACAGCACATTATTAAATCAGCTGCATCTGTTTGATATTAATATATTAAATTAAAATTGGAAGAGGTAACAGTCATATAGTATGCTGAGGAAAAAGCCTGGGGTTGAGCTCAGTAATTATCCAACACAGGTTGGTTTTATCTCCGATCGCTTTTCCATAACAGAATGTGTGTCCCACAGCTGTTGGCAATGCAGTACGAAAGCAGCAAATGAAACTGCCCTTCCAGTGCTCTGCAGTCTGCCCATTAGATCAGAAACCTCACACTATTCTCACCAGCCCCTTAAAGTCCATGGCTCGCTTTTCACGTGAAATCTTCCGATAAGATAAATACCACCACTGCAGTCACCACTCATCACTTTACTATCACTTAAATTTACATTACATTCTGCCCCGGAGTTTATCTCAGAATAGGAACATAGGATCATAGGAACTGGAGTAGGCCCTCGAGCCTGCCCCGCCATTCAATGAGATCATGGCTGATCTGTGGCCTAACTCCATATACCCGCCTTTGGCCCATATCCCTTAATATCTTTGCTCAACAAAAATCTATCTATTTTGGATTTAAAATTAACAACTGATCTAGCTTCGGCTGCTGTTTGTGGGAGCGAGTTCTAAACCTCCACCACCCTTTGAGTGAAGCACTGCTTCCGCACATCTCTCCTGAACGGTCTGGCCCTAATTATTAGACAATGCCCCTAGTTTTAGAATCTCCAACCAGTGGAAATAGTTTATCTTTATCTACCCTGTCTTTCCCAATTAATAACTTAAATATTTTGGTCAGATCACCCCTTAGCCTTCTAAATTCTAGCAAAAACAGGCCCAATTGTGTAATCTCTCCTCGGAACTTGACCCCTGTAGTTCAGGTACCATTTTAGTAAAGTTACTTTGCACTCCCACACTCTATCCTTGGCAGCTATCCCTTTCCCGTGTTCTTTTGGGGAAGCCAGACCTCTCCAAGCTCCCACTATTCTATCCTGAATTGTCGCAGTGTGCTACAAATGAGCTTGGCTGACACCATTAATGAATGTTCTCGGACTTTGGAGTTTCACTCCCGTTGAGAGAAAAGGGAGGGAAAAATCATCTCTACTGAGTGCAATAAGAAACTAGGAGAATGTATTTGCACTTCACAATCTTAGAACAATGGACCACAACTATCACTGATTCAATATCTACCAGCAAATCTAATCAAAGTAGCTACAAACAGGCTGGAGAGTTAATGGAAGTGCTAGATGTGTACAGTGGAGTTTGCTATAGAGAAGTTGTGCTGTAATAATGGGAGCTTGGGGAGGACTGGCTTCTCTCAGAGGGTGTGTTAAAAGAAGGGATGCCAATAATAGTGTGGCAGAACCATTCTGGGAGACACAAGGATAATCTCTGGATTTCCGATATGGCCTGTCAGAGATGTTTCAGTTCTATTCTGCCCGTGGCTCGAGATCTTGACAACAAGCATCAAATGTATTGCATTTATCAGCATCCTTTCTCTTCCCCTTTTTTTGATCGATGATAGTTCTCCTGATTTGATTTAGCTTGAACCGTTGTGCATATCTTCTGTTAGATTGAGATACAATTCAGTCATTGACTTCCAAACACAGTCCTCAGGCAAATATTTTTGTGACATATTGGTCAGAAATGCAGCTTATAACATTGCTGTAGAGTTACTAGCCCTGTCCCTCACACATTACCAACAGGCTGGTTTAGCTCAGTTGGCTGGATGGTTGGTTTGTGATGCAGAGCGAGGCTAGCAGCTGAGTTTATTCATGAAGGTTCCTCCTTCTCAACCTTGCCCTTCGCCTGAGGTGTGGTAATCCTCAGGTTAAATCACCACCGGTGTCAGCTCTCCCCCTCAAAGGGAAAAGCAGCCTCTGGTCATCTGGGACTATGGGGTCTTTATCTTACACACACGATAGGATAATGTCATTGAGGGCTGGTACTGCACAGCAGATATAAAACACAATTTTCCATACAAGTTCAATCCATGAAATAAATCTTTCAGCATTGCTCAAAACCGACCTCTTTCTCCAAGTATTTAGTCCACTGTCCTAATGCCTGCTCTTTTGGCTTGATGTCAATCTGATTAGGTGCCTATAAAGTGCCTTGGGACGTTTTACTGTGTTAAAGATGCAATATAAATTTAGTGGATGGAAGGTACTATTAGGAGATTTATAAATTTGAATACCTGCATTGTAAATTCATCCTATTTCAATGGCAGAAAGTCCAATTATTCACTTGACAGGCAAACTATGGGATACATTTCACTAGGCCTCTGGGAGGACATAATGGCCTTTGTGGGGAAGGGGTTGGGTTGGGGGGAGGGGGGAGGGGGGGGGGGGGGGGGGGGGGAGGGGGGTGCAGCCTGGGTTCACCAGAATGATACCTAACTCCAAAGCATAATTGCGATGCGAGATTACACAAACTAGGGTTGCATTCTCTGGAATTTAGAAGGATGAGGGGAGACTTGATCAAAATTTTCAAGATATTAAGGATAATCGATGAGGTAAATAGAGAGAAACTCGTCCTCTTAATTGGCAAGTGGGTACAGAGTAAAAAGTAGAATCAAATCGTTCAGATTGAAATTAGGAAAGACTTCAACAAAATGGTGATAGAATTTTGCAACTTGCTTCTGTGAACAGTGATGCTAGATCAATTGGAAATTTAAAATTTTGTTATCCGAATGTATTAAGGGTAGTGGATATATGGGCCGGGATTCTCCCTACTGGGGACTAAGTCCCCACGTGGCAGGAGAACCAGCGCCAACCACTCCGATGTCAACAGCCCCCAAAACTGCAGAATTCTGTGGATTTTCGGGGGCTAGGTGGACGCCGGAAGGGTTGGCGCCACTCCAGCGAGTTTGCGCATGCGGCGAAGGGCCGGCGTGATCTCACGCATGCGTGGAACCGCCGGCGTGGGTCTGCGCACCGACCGGCGTATTTTGCCTCATGCGTGGGGGGGGGGTTTCTCTTTTCCGCGCAGGCCATGGCGGAGCCCTAAAGGGGGCTGCGCGGAAGGAAGAAGTGCCCCAGGGAATAGGCCCACTGACAGATCGGTTGGCCCCACTCGCAGGCCAGGCCATTGTGGGGGCTCCCTCCAGGGTTGGATCCCCCCACGCCCCCACGAGGACTGCCCCCGCCAACTTACCTGCCAAGTCCCGCTGGGACGTGAGTTGAGTGATTTACGCCGGTGGGACTGGCCAAAAATGGATGGCCTCTCGGCCCATCAAGGCCCAGAGAATTGCTGTAGGGGGAGCCGCTGCCAATGGCCCCCGACCGGCATGGCGTGAATCCCGCCTCCGCCCGAAGAACGGTACCAGAGAATACGGCAGCCAGCGGCGGGGCGGGATTTGCGCCGCCCCCCAGGCATCCTCCGACCTCGTGGGGGGGTTGGAGAATCCCACCCATGGAGTTAGGTCACAGCATGTTCATGATGTCATTGAATGGCAGGACAGGCACAAGGGGGTCGACAGTCAACTCCCATTCCCATGTCGGATAATATCCTAGGTCCAACCATTTTCATCAATGATATTTCCTCCATCATAATGTCAGAATTGGGGATGTTCATTGATGATTAAATATTGTTCAATACCATTCACAACTATGATGAAGCAATCCATGCCCACTTGCAGCAAGACCTGGACAAAATTCTTTAAAATTGATAATACATCACGCCCCAAATCTCTGCCAGCCAGTGATTCCTTCTCCCCCGATAACGGCTTAATAGCAGCAGTTTGAAATTCTACAGGAACAAAGACACAGCAGCAATCTGGCCATGAGTCCCCAACTAACTTCTTACTGCTGGATCATTTTACTTTTGATATGCAGGATAATTTGGTCACCCTTCCTTATTTACAGTATATTTTCATAATGCTTAGTCTAGAAATAATACAATATCAATTGGGTTATACAAAGTGAATTCTTAATATAAGCTTCTAGCCATAATCACAAGTTATAAAGGCTATACAGAGTGAATACATGATATAAATGCATGCCATTGATTACATTGACATTCTATACTAGTCTTTATGTATATATTGTTTGTTAATACATAGAGTTGAATAATATTTGTAAGCTAAAAGCTTGTATCATTGCAAATTCAGCCATCTGCAGTTATCAGGGACGGGATTCTCCGACCCCCCCCCCCCCCCCCCCCCCCCCCCCCCGCCGGGTCGGAGAATTGCCGGGGGCCGGCGTGAATCCCGCCCCCGCCGTCTCCGAAGTCTCCGGCACCAGAGATTCGGCGGGCGCGGGAATCGCGCCACGTCGGTTGGCGGCCCCCCCCCCGGCGATTCTCCGGCCCGCGATGGGCCAAAGTCCCGCTGCTGTCAAGCCTCTCCCGCCGGCCTGGATCAAACCACCTACCTTACCGGCGGGACCAGGCGGCGCGGGCGGGCTCCGGGGTCCTGGGGGTGGCGCGGGGCGATCTGGCCCCGGGGGTGCCCCCACGGTGGCCTGGCCCATGATCAGGGCCCACCGATCGGCGGGCGGGCCTGTGCCATGGGGGTACTCTTTTCCTTCCGCGTTCGCTATAGTCTTCATGATGGTGGACGCGGAAGTGACCCCCTCCCCTGCGCATGCGTGGGGATGACGTCAGCAGCCGCTGAAGCTCTGGCGCATGCGCGGACTTCCACCAACCAGCGAAGTCCCTTCGGCCATGGCTGGGACGGCGCCAAAGGCTGTTCCCGCCATCCGGCGGGGCGCCAACCACTCCGGCGCGGGACTAGCCCCTCAAGGTTAGGGATAAGCCCCTCAATGTGCGGAGAAATCCGCACCTTTGGGGCGGCTCGACGCCGAAGTGGTTCACGCCACTCCATCCCGCCGGGATCCCCCACCCCGCCGGGTAGGGGAGAATCCCGGCCCAGGTCGCATACAGTGTTGAAGGTAATAAAACCTAAGTTAGCCCATTACTTGATGCATTAACACTCCAGTGATACTTATTGATCCTTTCTTAGCCTGGTCTCAGCCCCTAAATCAGTGTCATTTCAAAGACTGTTTTGATCTTCAGTAAGGCTTAATTCCGCACGGCCATTGAGATAACACATATGCTCACAAGTTCTGTTATTCTAACAGAGCAAATATTGCCACGGTAGAGGTTAATAAAGTTCCTGTCCAAAAGCCATGGTTAATTCCTGAGAGTTAACATATGGGTGTACCTGTGCCGCATGGAGAAGGCGGCTCACCACCACCTTCTCAAGGGAAATTAGTGATAGGCAATAAATGCCGACCGAGCCAGCAACATGGACATCCCGTGAATCAATGAATGGAAACAGACACTCACGTGAATTCACCTACTATGTATATCACCTACTGCAATGAAGTTTCTGTGAAAAGCCCCTAGTCGCCACATTCCGGTGCCTGTTTGGGTACACAGAGGGAGAATTCAAAATGTCCAAATTACCTAATAACACATCTTTCGGGACTTGTGGTAGGACACCGGAGCACTCGGAGAAGACCTACGCAGACAGGAGAACATGCAGACTCCGCACAGACAGTGACCCAAGCCGGGAATTGAACCTGGGACCCAGGTGCTGTGAAGCCATAGTGCTAACCACTATGCTACCGTGCTGCTCTATATTGAAGACTTGGGCTGGAATTCTCTGGCCATTTGCTGGTGGTGGGATTTACTGTTCCCGCTGGCAGTGCATCCCCACCTATGGTTGTCCCGGTGACCTGGAGTGTCTTCAATGGGAAATCCTATCGACAGCGGCGGAAACAGAGAATCTCACCGTCAACAAATGGCATGCCGCCATGGCTAGGGAAATGGAGAAACCAGCCCAAAACTAATTTTTGTTTATTTGAAACAGCATCACATTTACCTCAAATGATTGACTTTTCTTCAGAGTAATAGAAAGGCTGAATGTCCAGAAATTCTTCCAATAAAGTGTTTTTTAATTAATACAGGGCAGAGTGTTCCAAGACAGAGGGCGGGATTCTCCATCCATTAACGGCAGTGGGTTTCCCCGGTCCCACTGCAGTGAATGGGAAATTTGACTGAGCCACCAAGATCTCCGTCCTTACTCGCAGCGGTAGCGAGGTGGACCCACAGCGGAGATTCCCGGCCAAACTTACTCTATCGGTTTAATTTTTTTGCAACATTTTGAGCTTCCACACATTATTTCATCCTCTCAAAATAGCAACCAGTCACAATCAGTTGTCTTCATTGTTGCAATGTAGGGCAGACAGTTGACAATTTTGTGCACAACATGGTTCAGTGTTAGTGAGGAATAAATATTCACCAGTTCACAAGGGAGAACTCCCCTGTTCTTCATCATGCTGTAGAATATTCTACATCTGCTTGGGGAGGTGGATAGGACCTCGCTTTAATATCTTTTCTGAAAGACAGCAGCTCTGGCAGTGGAGTGCTCCCATCGTACTGCAGTGGTGCAGCAGTCTGGATTTTCTACATCAAAGGCTAGTGTTTGATAGGATAAGGGAGGCAGACCCGGAGGTGCGAACGCCAAATGAAGCATGTTGTGCCCAACCTGCGACCATCCAGTGGGAAGGCGGCCAACCCGGTAAGGGTAGAGTGGGTTCCGTGCCCAATCGGTCAAGGCCACCCATTTAAAAAGGCACCCTGATAGGAGTTAACCTGCTGCAGAAGCAATCCTCACATGGAAGTGAAAATAGAAAGAGGGCCATTAAATACATTGAACTATTGGAGCAGCAACAGCGAAGAGCATATTTTACCCTTTGGTTCATTTCGGACCTTTGCCACGGAGGGGAAAGATCTGTTCCATTCCCCTGCCGAATGAGAAGTTCAGAAAAAGATTTGACTCTTGAAGCCTGTCTCTCATCCCTCAACCTCAAAACTAAACCCTTGTATTTTTAGAGAACTGTCACATCCTGAACCGTCACAAAGTATTGAGGCAGGGAAAGGCCCAGATCAAGGACAGCCCCATGGTTCAGCAATGATCTCTGTAAGTCCTGCACCAGGCTGTGAGCAATTGGGGGGTGGGGCGGTGAGGGGGAGGAGGGGGGTCCTCAAAGGAGCTGGTGGTAAGAGGATACCTCTCACAGGCCAGAGCAGCAGGAGAGAAGTCACAGAGGAGGTCAGCAGGATGGGGTCATCCAAAGGTCTCAAATGCCATGCCTCAATGGACTGAATGTCCTCTTACAATTGACCAGGGTGAATGTGCAACCATTTTGCAGATGGGCCTGTATGGGAGGGTATGAGGGTGTGATGGGTGTCTATCGTGGGTTCGCCTGGTGTCTGGGTCATGTATAGATGATGATATGAAGCAGACATACCACATGGCACCAGCGGATCCGGGAAGTGGTAGGAGGGCGTAATCTCAGAGTAAGCGGTCCCCCATTTAAGACACGGATGAGGAGGAACATTATCTCAGTGGATATTGAATCTGTGGAATTATTCACCTAAGGCTGTACCGGTTTCTCACTGCTGACGGTCCCCTCTACACCGAGCAGGGGGGTCAAACAGCTTTGTGCTCAAAAGCGCATGGTGCAACCAGACTGATCTTCTTAAAGGTAGTCCATCCTTCTTTATACATGAGAATTTGAAAGATGGAAAATGAAGCAGGGAAGCTCGGTGGCACAATGGCTAGCACTGATGCCTCACAGCGCCAGGGACTCGGGTTCAATTCCGGCCTCTGGTGACTGTCTGTGTGCAGTTTGCACTTTCGCCCCATGTGTGCTCTGGTTTCCTCCCACAATCCATACCATTTGCAGGTTAGGTGGATTGGCCATGATAAATTGTCCCTTAGTGTCGAGGGATGTTTGGCTATGGCGATAGGATGGGGAAGTGGGCCTAAGCGATGCAGACCCTATGGGCCAAATGGCCTCATTCTGCACAGTAGGGATTCTATGATTCCATATGGAGAACTCCAGGTTGGCAGATGCAGCACTGGGTGTTTTAGTGGCACAGGTGTGATGGAAATACCCCAATAAATAGATGGAATTCATATACATTTATGATATTATACTTTTGAATTGAGAAAAAGGATACAGGTATTTTTGCCAAAAACTCTTCATACACAGAATGGGTAGCACTAAGATTAGAACTAAATACCTAATTCATACCATCGACCAAGCATCAAGGTAACTCTTTCTTTTTTTGGAAATAATAAGTTTAATTGCCTTATTCACTCGCAATTTAAAATTAAGCAAGATTAATGATGACGTGGCCTGTCACCACAGCCATTATTCCCTTGAATACAGCTCAGTGAATCAGAATTGGATATGATTATAGGAATGCAGCTCTATCGGAGCTGGAAAAGAAACTTTTAAAAATGTCAATACCTCTGTTGAAAGTTTAAAATTAATTTATGAAAATATAGAAGCAAGAAATTTGAAACTATATTCGAAGACAGCGTAAGGACTAGATTGACCAGCTATCGACTCACAGTGTAGTTGAAATATGAGCATCTTTAACAATATGTGAATTATGAGGACTAATCAAGAAGGGCCGGGATTCTCCAATCGTGCGGCCAAGTTCTGACGCCGGCGTGAAAAGTGGCGCGGCCTAACGGGCCTCACCTAGCAGCTATCCACCCCTTCCCAGGGGGCTAGTACGGCGCCGCAGTGGTCTCCGCAGGTCCGCCGCCTGTAAGCCCATGCGCCAGTGTGAGTTTGCGCATGCACGTGTGTTCCCGTCGCCGCGCTGGCCCCCCGGGCAATATGGCGGAGCCCTACAGGGGCCCGGTGCGCAGGAACATCGGCCCCCACGGAACCAGCCCGCCCCGATCGCTGACCAGGCCACTGTGGCGGCCTCCCCCCCCCCCCCCCCCCCCAGGGTCGGATCCCCCTACCCCCACCAGGATGGCCCAGCAGAAAGAACTCCGAGGTCCCGCCGGGTGGGACCATATGTAACCCATGCCGGTGGGACTCGGCTGTACTCGGCGGGCACTCCACCATCCCCCCCCCCCCCCCCCCCCATCCCTCCCCTCCCCCAGGGATTCTCCGACCTGGTGAGGGGTCGAAGAATCCCGGCCAAGGAGTTTAATCAAATAAATAACAGGTCGCTAAAGATGAATCCAGTTCAGAAAGGTATAAATGTATTGGGCCAGATTCTCCGTTCCTGAGACTAACTAGGGTTGATGCCGGCACAGGATTCCTGGATTTCTACGGCAGCAAAACTGATGCTGCACCTGGACCAATTCACCGACCGTTAAGGGACCAGCACCAGCACCACCATCAATTCCAATGAGAAGCAGTGCCAGTATCGCCGGGATCGGCCCTTAGGAGGCTGACAAGCTGCAGCCACATATACACACTTCACTCCCCACGGACACTCATCCCAGCCAACCTGTGACAGCAGTGAGAGCGGCCCTGAACTTGAGACCCTGCTGGATGCCCCGGAGGAGAGGCAGGCGACCCTGTATCCTGGAGTGGGAAGGAGGCTGTGAGCTGCCACCATTCGCTGTGCCTGGATGGTGGTGGCAGAGGTCATAGGCGCCGTGGGCAACACCAGTAAGAGAGGCAGCAGTGGCGGAAAAAACTGCACAACCTCCTCAGGGCAGCCATCCCACAGACCCGTAACCCCACCCCATATCCACCAGGAAGGCAGCTGAACCCCATCCTGCACCATGTGCCAGCACTCATGGCCGCTATGGCCATGTGTCCTGGCCATTGAAGCCACCAGCTGCATGCAGTCGGACTGTCTAACAGTGGGTATTATTTGATTTCAACCGCCCCACCCCACAAGGAGAAGGCTGCTCATAATCGGCAGGAGAAAACTGGAGGGGGACTGCTGGACCTCTGACCCCTCACCTCAGTGGAACAGTGGGGCCGGAGAAAGGGCAGTTGCTGAGGCCAATGGCAGCATCGAGTGAGGGAATAAGACCCTGCTGAATTGCGATTCCTCATGTCACATGTGTCACTCCCCCCAACACCACCCACCACCACCCGTCCACCCAACCCCTGGAAGGACTCGCGGCATAAAGGTCCAGGGCAGCCATCGCCTTGATGGCCACTGGGAACGGGTGTCCTTCCCCATACCCGCACAATTCCAGTGTGTGCCATGATCCTGCAGATATGTTGTATGGTCCCCCTGCTTAGCCAACATCTTCGACAGCATGCCCGGTCCCACAGGTCCTCGAATGACAGGCGCTGCCGGTACACACGAGGCCTGATGCGGTGCCGCCTTCCCACTTCCTCCTCGCCCCATTGGACGGACTCTCCATCCTCAGCAGCTGTTCCCTGTTCCTCTGGAGCAGGCTGCTGTTTTCGCAGGGCCCCCTGCAAGCAGCTCCTGCTCGTACAGCCTCAGGGCTGCAGGAACCATTCATGGTTTGTTTCTGAAGTACATTGTCTGCAGGGAGTGAAAAGCAGACATGTTAGCATGGTGCATGCTCCCATGCCCAGCCAGGGCCAATGGGCTGCACGGTGTCCCCAGCCTGCACTGCAGCCCAGTCTCAGGCCCCACATGTCCCCCTTCTGCACCCACCGACCAGCCTATCCCCACAACCACACCCAGCCATTCCCCCGGCACTCTGCCTTCCACACCCCATGCCCTTACAGCTGGTGTTGGTCTGCACAACCACAGGCCATGGTGGGCGGTCAGTAGGGTGCACAGCAAGATGGCTGCATTGCTGGCCATGTGAAGTTGGTTGCGAGGCTGCTTCAGCTGACCACACAGCAGCAGGAAAGCTACACAAGGTGGCACGGGAATAAATTGAGGAAAGTGGCTACTGGACAGAGCAGGCCTTCAACGCAGACAAAGCTGGCATGGGCTGGAAGGAGTTGTCAAATTAGACCTACATTTCAATGGTAGAACAGACATCTCCTGGGTTTAAAGCAGTGAAGGACAGGCTGGCAGTCCTACTGTGTGTCAATGTGGCTGGCTTTAAATGCAAACCAGTGCTGGTCTGTAGCTCAGAAAACCCTTGAGCTTATAAACGGAACTATAAATCTCTTGCACCAGTCTTTTGGAAGGCTAACAGTAAGCCTTGGCTCCATTGTTTTTTGACAGAGGTTAAGACATACCTGAGAGAAAGGAGCCTCGGCTGGATTCTCCATTCCTGAGACTAAGTGTTGACGTTGGGGCAGGATATGTGGAGTTCCACAGCAAAATTGGCACCACACCTGGACTGATTCAGCAACTGTTAAGGGGCGTGCACCAGTGCCACATGGAATACAATCGATTCCAATGAGAAACGGTGCGGGATTTGCCAGATTTGAGATTGACACTCGGGAGGCTGACAAGCTGCAGCCACATATCCACACTTCACACCCCACATACACCATCCCAGGCCAGAAAGATGGCTCTGATTGCGTTGGAGCGCTCTCATCCCACTGATGGGTCAGCTGGGGCCAGAGGACACCAAGGGGGGAGGTGGCCTGGGTGGGCATCCTTACGTCCTGTGGCACTAAGTTCACAGTGGGCATCAGCGGCGTGCGCAGCTGCATGACTGCCGTACAAGCCACGGTAATGGTGTTCTGTGCCCGTCCACCCGACCCCACAGCCCTCCACCTGACCAACCCTGCTACTCCCTCCGGCAGAACCCTGGCAGAAGCTCCCCTGCCGACCAGCAGCATGACTGTCAGCAAACTATAGCAATATTGGACACTTTCCATACCCCCCCTCTCCTCCTCAGCAGCCACAGCACCTGTTTCATGATTTCTAAAAGCACAGGTGAACCTCGCCGTCAGGAATTCGTCCCGGTGGAGGCGGAGCATTCCGGAGACCCCTGGGAATACCGGATCAGGCCCGCTAATGATATGCCAAGGTTGTTTACTGAACGAGTGGAGTGGAATGCATTGACGCCACTGTTGAGACGCCGGAGAATTGCGATTTGGCATGAAACCAATTCTCCACCAAACCGCGTTTCCCGATTTCAGAGATAGCCGACGGAGATCCTGCCCCCTGTCTTTCAAGGTCCCACTAATCCTGGATAGTGCACCTGGACACCTACATGCCCGCAGATAGCCTCATAGATGTTGATCTTGAGAGAGAGAGGGCGGGGGGGAAGTTGGAATCATTCCGAGGTGCAAAACCAGTTGAAGTGGAGCAGAATGCCTGACCTGCCAAAGGGGGGAGGGGTGAAGCCACCTGCCAGGTGTCCAGGCTATCCCTGATTAAAATCACCAAGAAGCAGAGGGAAGTGGGCAGCATGGTGGCGCAGTGGTTAGCACTGCTGCCTCATGGCGCTGAGGTCCCAGGTTCGAGTTCGCACATTCTCCCCGTGTTTGCGTGGGTTTCGCCCCCACAACCCAAAGATGTGCAAGGTCGGTGGATTGGCCGTGCTAATAAATTGACCCTTAATTGGAAAAATGAATTCAGTACTCTAAATTTATTTTTAAAAATACCCAAGTGGCAGAGGGAAACCCGCAAGCAGAGCTAGTCCAACTACGTGTACGGGCGCTGACCCATGGCCACTCGTCCTCCTGGATCTCATCCAAGGCCACGAACGTCATGAATTCCTTTGTGATCAACAAAGGAGTTTATGAAGCCAAGGCCTCATACCTCATTTGCTTCAACAAGTGGAACACCATCTCAGAGATCCAAAGTGCCGTCCGCCTCATGCTGCCGTGGGAACTGGCCAAACAAGCTGTCTCCGAGGGCGTGAAGGCAGTCACCAAGTACAACTCTGTTTAGCTCAACTGTAACAAAAGATTTAATAAATATATCCCAGCTGCAACATGCCTACTCTGTAACCTGTTTAGATGTAGCACGAATGAACAAGTGTTATGCAGATACGAGATGATGTCTACAGTCTGTCTGCTAACCAAGTACCGCAGCAAGAGTCCACAGATAGGAACGCCATCTCAGAAGAATGTTCCTCTATCAACGCTGTCAGCACACAGGGATATGCTCCGACAAACCCAGGGAAGCTCTGCAACACCTCCAATAACATTCCCGAATGCTTTCAGGAGAAACTCTTCAAAGTTACTCTCACTGCAATTCAGTTGCCTGGCCCTTTAACTTATGTGGCTACTGGGGCCCATCTTGCAGCTTGACACTTGTTTGAAGAGCAGCAGGCCAATATGTGAACTCCTTGCCTGGACCTGTGATGCACTATCAATGACAACGAGATGAGAGTAGAGTGTAATCGAGGCTTTATTAAGCAGAGATGTGTAGCCTCCCGCAGCTGCTGCCGAAATGGCTGCAGCTCGGTGAGCCCACACATTTATACTCTGCCTACTGGGCGGAGCCAACAGGCAGGGATCTACCCCCGTACCTGTAGTACAGGAGCCTTACCGTATTACCTCTCATATGTGATATATACAACAGTGGTGACGACTACCTTCACCCCCTGTTAAAAAAGAGTCCACCGCTGGTGGTGGAAAACGATTTACATGCATTTCAATGGAAACATTTTGGGGAAAGTTCACAAATTTAGCCGATCGGGTGCCTTGATCCTCCGTTGTGATCGCCGCAATCCCGGTGGTGATGCAGGCGTCGGCTCAGTCGCCGGTGACTCTGGGAGCGTGTAGACCTCATCTTCATCCCCGGGTGGGACCAAGGGGAGGAAGGATCATCCTGGAGCGGGGGCTGTGGTGTTGTGCGCTGGGGAGGAGGAAGAGTGGTGTCGGGGCGGTGGGGGGTGGGGACCCAGCTGGTGCCAGGTCCCTGAGGGAGACTGTCTTGGCGGCCGTCGGGATACGCCACATATACGTACTGCGGGTTTGCATGGAGTAGCTGTACCCTCTTGGCCAACGTGGAGCCACACGTGCTTGCGGAGGAGAACGGGTCCTGGAGCTGCCAACCACATTGGGAGCGAAACCCCAGAGGTGGACTTCCTGGGGAAGACAAGGAGACGTTCATGGGGAAGACAAGGAGACGTTAATGGGGGGTTGCATTAGTCGCAGTGCAAAGTAGCTATCGGATGGAGTGAAGGGCGTCGGGGAGGACCTCCTGCCAGCGGGAGACCGGGAGATTCTTGGACCGTAGGGCCAGCTGGACGGCCTTCCAGACCATCCCATTCTCCCGCTCCACCTGCCCGTTTCCCCGGGGGTTGTAGCTGGTCGTCCTGTACGAGACTATACCCCTGCTGAACAGGTACTGACGCAGCTCATTGCTCATAAATGAGGATCCCCGTCGCTGTGGATGAAGGCGGGGAAACCAAACAGGGCGAAGATGTGTTGAGTGCTTTGATGACGGTGGCAGACGTCATATCGGGGCATGGGATGGCGAAGGGGAAGCTGGGGTATTCGTCGACCACGTTAAGGAAGTACGTGTTTCGGTCGGTGGAGGGGAGGGGCCATTTGAAATCCACTCTGAGGCGTTGAAAGAGGTGGAAGGCCTTCACTGGATGCGCGCGGTCTGGCCGGTAGAAGTGCGGTTTGCCCTCCGCGCAGACCTGGCAGTCTCTGGTGATAGCCTTGACCTCCTCAATGGAGTAGGGAAGATTGCGGGCCTTTATGAAGTGAAAGAACCGGGTGACCCCTGGTTGACAGAGATCGTCATGTAGGGTCCGGAGTCGGTCCAACTGTGCGCTGGCACATGTACCTTGGGATAGGGCATCGGAGGGATTGTTGAGCTTACCAGGGCGATACAAAATCTCATAATTGTAGGTGGAGAGCTTGATCCTCCACCTCAAGATTTTATCATTTATGATCTTGCCCCACTGTGTGTTATTGAACATGAAGGCAACCGACCGTTGGTCAGTGAGGAGAGTGAATCTCCTGCCGGCCAGGTAATGCCTCCAATGTCGCACAGCTTCGACGATGGCCTGGGCCTCCTTCTCGACGGAGGAGTGCCGAATTTCGGAGGCATGGAGGGTGCGTGAAAAGAATGCCATGGGCCTGCCTGCCTGGTTGAGGGTGGCGGCCAGAGCGACGTCTGATGCATCGATCCCGACTTGGAAGGGGAGCGTCTCGTCGACCGCATGCATTGTGGCCTTGGCGATGTCGGCCTTGATATGGTTGAAGGCCTGGTGAGCCTCGGCCGTCAGGGGGAAAACGGTGGAGTGAATGAGTGGGCGGGCCTTGTCCGCATAGTTAGGGACCCATTTGGCGTAGTATGAGAAGAACCCCAGGCATCGTTTCAGGGCCTTGGGGCAGTGGGGGAGAGGGAGATCCATGAGGGGACGCATGTGATCGGGGTCGGGCCCTAGAACTCCATTTTGCACCACATAGCCGAGGATGGCTAAGCGGTTGGTGCTGAACACGCACTTCTCCTTGTTGTACGTTAGGCTGAGGAGTTTGGCGGTGTGGAGGAATTTGGAAAGGTTAGCGTCGTGGTCCTGCTGGTCATGGCTGCAGATGGTGACTTTGTCCAGGTACAGGAAGATGACCTGCAGTCCGTACCGGTCAACTATTCAGTCCATCTCCCGTTGAAAGACCAAGACCCCATTAGTGACGCCGAAGGGAACCTTAAGGAAGTGGTAAAGGCGGCTGTCCACTTCAAACGCGGTGTACGGGTGGTCCGCCTTGCCAATGGGGAGCTGGTGGTAGGCAGATTTCAGGTCCACTGTCGAGAAGACCCGGTACTGTGCAATCTGATTGACCATATCAGATATGCGTGGGAGTGGGTACGTGTTGAGCTGCGTGTACCAATTGATGGTCTGACTGTAGTCAACGACCATCCTATTTTTCTCCCCAGTTTTCACAACTACCACTTGGGCTCTCCAGGGACTGTTGCTGGCCTCGATGATACCTTCCCGCAGCAGCCACTGGACCTCAGACCTGATGAAGGTCCTGCCCTGGGCACTGTACCGTCTGCTCCTGGTGGCGACGGGTTTGCAATCCGGGATGAGGTTTGCAAACCGAGAAGGCATGTCGACCTTAAGAGTCGTGAGACCGCAGGCAGTAAGGGGTGGTAGGGGCCCGCCGAATTTCAGAGTGAGACTTTGGAGGTTGCACTGGAAGTCCAGGCCAAGTAACAAGGTAGCGCAGAGGTTGGAGAGGACGTAGAGCCGGAAGTCGCTGAACTCTGCGCCCTGGATGGTGAGGGTGGCAGTGCAGTACCCCCAGATCTCCACGGAGTGGGATCCGAAGGCCAGGGAGATTCGTTGTTTGATGGGGTGTACCGCGAGGGAGCAGCGCCTTACTGTATCGGGGTGGATGAAGCACTCTGTGCTCCCAGAGGCAAGAAGGCATGACGTCTTGTGCCCATCGACCTTTACCGCCGTCGACGTGGTTGCAAGGTTGTGCGGCCGGGACTGGTCGATCGTTATAGAGGCGAGCTGTAGCTGGTGTTGGAAGGCAATTGCAGGTGATGAGCGGCCCGATGAGGTGCCTGATGAGCAGGGATCCTGAGGCGGGGAAGATGGCGTGCCCACGGGCCGCACGTGTCCTGAGGCAAACAAGATGGCGGCGCCCATGGGCTGCATGTGATCTGAGGCGAGGAAGATGGCGGCGCCCACGGGCCGCACGTGTCCTGAGGCAAACAAGATGGCGGCGCCCATGGGCTGCATGTGATCTGAGGCGAGGAAGATGGCGGCGCCCATGGGCCACACGTGGGGGATGCAGGAACAATGGGCCTGGTTACAGCGGCGATCGAGCGGGCCTGGCACACAGCAGCAAAATGTCCTTTCTTCCCGCAGGCCTTGCAGAGTGCGCTCTGCGCCGGGCAGCGCTGCCGGGAACGCTTTGTCTGTCCGCAGAAGTTGCACTTGGGTTCCCCGGAGTTGGCTGGCTGCTGCACGGCACAGGCTTGGGGTTGGCTGGGGACGGTCGCTGGTGGGATGAACGATGGGGCAGTCGCTGGGGGGGTCCACGATGGAATGTTCACTGGTGGGGTCCACGATGTCCAGGAGGGGAGGGCGCTGTGTGGTCAGGGGCGTACACTTGTACATTACGGGAGGTGACCGTCAGTGAGACCGCGAGTTTCTTGGTTGCCGCGAGGTCGTGGGTAGCCCCTTCTAAGAGACGCTGGCGGATGTACCCCAACTCTATGCCCATAACGAAAGCGTCCCTAATTAGAAGTTCGGAATGTTCAATAGCCAAAACGGCTTGGCAATCGCAGTCCCTCGCCAGGGCATGCAGGGCACGCCAGAAATCTTCCACAGACTCACCGGGGAGTTGATGCCGCGTGGACAGGAGGTGCCTGGCGTAGAGTTTGTTGGTGTGCTGGCTGTAGTTCTCTTTCAGAAGCCCCATGGCCTCAGCGTAGGTAGGCGCGTCCCGGATGAGGGGTAATATATCGGAGCTCAGCCGCGTAAACAGGATCTGGAGCTTCTGTGCCTCTGTGGGTGGTTCTGTCGCAGATCCAATGTAGGCTTCAAAGCAAGCTATCCAATGGGCGAAGGCCGACTTGGCGTTGTATGCTTGAGGGTGCAGCTGCAGGCGATCTGGCTTGATACGGAGGTCCATCGTTGTAAAATCTCTGCTTAAGAAATTGATGCACTATCAATTACAACGAGAGTAGAGAGTAATCAAAACTTTATTAAGCAGAGATGTGTCGCCTCCTGCAGCTACTGCTGAAATGGCTGCGGCTCGGTGAGCACACACATTTATACTCCGCCTACTGGGCGGAGCCAGCAGGCAGGGATCTACCCCCGTACCTGTAGTACAGGAGCCTTACCGTATTACCTCTTGTATGTGATATATGCAACAGTGGTGACTACCACAACCTGCCTGTTCCCAAATTTGACGTCCTGGAGTTGCGCCAGCCGGTTGGATGCTCTCATGTCCCAATATTACTCCTTCACAGGAGTGCCGCACACACTGGGGATGCATGTGTGGGTTTCCTTCTGAAGAGGGTGCACCATGCGGACATGCCAGAAGCAGCTGAAGGCAGCGCTATAGAAATTGAATTCTCAGTCACAGTGGGCCCACTTGGCTCAGTTGGCAGTGCTCTCATTTGAAAGTTAAAGCTGTGGGTTTCCGCCACATTGAAAGACCGGCCATTAGTTCAGGACATCGTCAACACTGAATTGTCAGATATGCCACCCTTCAGATGGTGTATTAAACTCAGGCCTGTTTACACTGGACATTAAATTGCCAGGACGCTCTTTGAAAGAGAGGATAGATTTCACCTTCATGTCACAACTAAACACAATAATTGATCAGTCTTGTTATTGTTGGATGTTGAAAGTTCCTAGATGACAATTACTGATCAGTTGTTATCTGAACGTAAGCTGTTAAGTAAAATAGTTCTGTTCTGGCATCTATATAGCATCTATTATGTGAAGTGTCTTCAATAGGGCAATATTTCAGTGTGATGAATCTTGACAGCTGGATTTATTTCGGCAGATAATGTTCGAACCAGAATGTTCTTATTGAAATTCCTTGAGTATCCTTGGCTTGAGTTTGATCTGCGTATAAGCCAGAAATGTATTGTGTCCCCATATCTTACATAAAGAAAGTTACAAGCTCTTAATGTACCAGTTACACTGCAGGTTGTGATAGATTCTCAATGCTGTAAGAGCTCTAAGCAGTACAATCCATTCAGTCTATGCAGAGAAAACAGTGGGTTTTTCTGATCCTTAATTAAACATTTGCCTGGAGTTCTACATGCCTGCTAGCAGCATTTTTATTGTAGGAAATTAAAGGTGGTCCCATCAACCACGGAATTCTTTAAACCATAAAATTGGCTGTGGACTGGTTATTGTGCAGTTAGTCTAAGTGGAAGCAGTGGGTGACACCATCTTTCTATTAGTCTCACACTCTGAGACTCTGCAATTCTGAAATTGCAGTGTTTCAAGTTTCAGTTCTGAAGCTCCCTGCATTTTTAACACTAGTGCTGTTTTATAGCAAAGCTTGCCGTCTAATTGTATGGTGAACCCTAGTTTCAGGTAGCGTTGGATATCATGAAGAGTGAAACTCTTACACAGCAAGACAGGAAACATTTTGCTTTAAGAGGTCTGAAACATTAACGATCTGTGAAAAGAAAGCAGAGGAGGATGTAATTCAGCCCATTTCACCAGTGCAGCTTTTTCAGATGGAGTTTTCCATTCAGATCCTATCGCCCCACCTTTTCCATTAACCCTTTCATACTTGTCCTATTCAAGCACTTTTCCGATTCCCTTCTGTCACGAGAAGTATTAGTAAAAGCACAAACCACCATGACTGGGGATATTTCCAACAGTGATTTATAAGATTGTGACATCAGGTTAAGAGGGTTTTAATTAAACAAGCGCATTCTTCTTGACTGGGGTAGAGTGCACTTCTATATGTCAAATAAATAACCCCAGCCTGGAATTTATAGTTCAGACAGTGCATGAGGCTCATTATTCACACAGAGGAAAAGGAATAGATGGCACTAGCTGAGTAGGAGTGGATTACAAGGCAGTAATCCAATTTATGGGTCCAGGTGATGAATTTATAGAAGATGTTACAGTCCTCAGCCCGTAATTTTAGACATTATTTCAAACTGCTGCTGAAATACCTTGCTTTCTAAACTCCACCAAGGCTGTTAACACATTTCTTTTTTTCTCTCTTACATTTCAAAGCAACCTCAGGTTCCTACCAGTTGAATCTCAGTATTCCTTCGTGTTTGTTTTTTTTTTCTTTTGGTCAGCAAACAGGTAGCTGATGGGCGCTAATGGCTGGCTGACTGCAGATCGCAGATTGTGAATAACTCCCGAATAGGATTTTAAGAAATGATTGAATGAAAAGATAAAACGGGAACCACTAAGCCACTGATCTGCTATTGCCTGTTTCTGACTGGTAGTAAAATTCCCACTGGCATTTACAGAAATAGGTACGATGAGAAATTCACTGAAAGGCTTTCCTGCTGATTATCGTAGAATTTACAGTGCAGAAGGAGGCCATTCGGCCCATCGAGTCTGCACCGGCTCTTGGAAAGGGCACCCTACCCAAGGTCAACACCTCCACCCTATCCCCATAACCCCACCTAACACTAAGGGCAATTTTGGACACTAAGGGCAATTTATATGGCCAATCCACCTAACCTGCACATCTTTGGACTGCGGGAGGAAACCGGAGCACCCGGAGGAAACCCACGCACACACGGGGAGGATGTGCAGACTCCGCACAGACAGTCACCCAAGCTGGAATCGAACCTGGGACCCTGGAGCTGTGAAGCAATTATGCTATCCACAATGCTACCGTGCTGCCCCCAAGTGATCTGAGTCACTTGAATCCCGATTGATTCATCAACATGGACTTGTTCATTCGAACCATTTACTGTCAGCCTCGACTCGGGGTAGCACTTTCAACTCAAAAGTCAGAAGACCATTGGTATTGGTTGACGTGTAATTCCAACTCAGGCCAAATATTTCCTCAGGAAACTAAGGAAATTCAGCATGTCCACATTGACTCTTGCCAATTTTTACAGATGCACCATAGAAAGCATCCTCTCTTGCTGCATCACAGCCTGGTATGGCAACTGCTCGGCCCATGACCGTAAGAAACTTCAGAGAGTCGTGAACACAGCCAAGTCCATCACGTGAACCATCTATTGACTCTATCTACACCTCCCGCTGCCTTGGGAACATAGAACATAGAACAGTACAGCACAGAACAGGCCCTTCGGCCCTCGATGTTGTGCCGAGCAATGATCACCCTACTCAAACCCACGTATCCACCTTATACCCGTAACCCAACCTTACTTTTTTAGGACACTACGGGCAATTTAGCATGGCCAATCCACCTAACCTGCACATCTTTGGACTGTGGGAGGAAACCGGAGCACCCGGAGGAAACCCACGCACACACGGGGAGGAAGTGCAGACTCCGCACAGACAGTGACCCAGCCGGGAATCGAACCTGGGACCCTGGAGCTGTGAAACATTTATGCTAACCACCATGCTACCGTGCTGCCCTTCCCAGTGGGAAGCTGGCAGCATAATCAAAGACCCCGCCCACCCGGGTTATTCTCTATTCCAACCTCTTCCATTAGGCAGGAGATACAAAAGCCTGAGAACACGCACTAACAGATGCAAAAACAACTTCTTCCCCGCTGTTACCAGACTCCTGAATGACCCTCTTAAACTGAATTGATCTCTCTATGCATCTTCTCTACTGTTGCAGCACGACATTCTGTATGCTTCACCTGATGTCTGTGTCTATGTATTTACATTGTGTATTTATTGAATGTCCTATGATTTTTTTCATGCATGGAACAATCTACCTGGACTGGATGCAGAACAATGCTTTTCACTGTACTTCGGTACACATAACAACAAATCTAAATTTAAATATAATCTAGGCTGATATTCCAGTGCAGCATTGGGGAACCCTGCGCAGTTGAAGGTGCCATCTTTCAGATTAAATGGATGTCCTGCCTTACTCTCTCTCATGTGAATATGAAAGACCCCACAGTAAAAATCACTCCCAGTGCCTTACTCACATACCTCACATTGTGTGGGTGGTGCAGATTCCGACCCAATGACTATTAGGAATTGGGCAATAGTTTCCAGGTTAATGCCTGTAAGGAGAGCAATTATTTCATCCCACTCTGTTCTACCCATTCATACAATCATTGTGGCAATTGAAATTTCCTCCTGAGCTCCATAAGACTGTGCTCTATGCTTTCCTTTCCCACTGTATCCTATGTTGAGATCAAGACTCAGCTTCTTACCTCCCTCACTCTGCTCTATCAGGTCAGATATCAAACTGAGGCCCTTTCTTCCCTTTCAAAGGTCCATGGCCCTATTCTTGTGAGAATAGGTCAGTTCTCGCCACTGTCCTGGCTAACGTTTATCCCTCAACTAGCATTAAAAAGCCAATGATTTCAACATTCATCTCATTGCCATTTCCTGGACCCTGTTGTCTGACAACCAACTTCCACTTTTCTCCTCCATCAGCGACTGGACTTCAAAAAGTGTTGTAGTGACTGTGGAGCGTTCTGGCACTTGAAATAAAAATTGAAAATGAAATGAAAATCGCTTATTGTCACAAGTAGGCTTCAAATGAAGTTAGTCTGAAAAGCCCCTAGTCGCCACATTCCTGCGCCTGTTCGGGGAGGCTGGTACGGGGATTGAACCATGTTGCTGGCCTGCCTTGGTCTGCTTTAAAAGCCAGCTCTTTAGCCTTGTGCTAAACCAACCACTTCCTGAGATGAGGAAAGGCACTATATAAATGTGAGGTCCTTGCTCTCTCTTCTTCCCTGGAAGCATTATGAAGCTGCGAAAGCTGATTGGTGAGACAATCTTCATTCATCTTCCCATTTCCAACGCCCTCCAAACTTGTCAGTGCCCTGCACCATACACCCAGGGTGGTCAATCGGATAAAATATGGGCACACTGCTAATGGTGGAACCTAATAATGGTCAACATAAGTGCTGGGCTGTTGTCCATTTTACAGTCAGGAATTAGATCATCATCAGTTTAGATTGAGACTTTAAACTGTTTCAATTTAAAAAGAAGTTATGTAGCAGAAATAAAAAAAAGAATTATTGCAACCTTCATAAAAGTAATTAACTAGCAGCCAAGTACATTATTTTTATAGTGGACATGATTTAGCCAATATTATGAGGCTTAGAGTTGCTGACTAGAGGCCTGAATAATGCCTTGTGCAGCTGTAAATACATCCCAGCATTAAGTCAAGGACCATCACTTACTTGATCTTGCAATCACCAGCTCAGAGTCACACCACACTTTTACAGGCTAGGATAGAGGAAAGGTCGGCACACGTTGGGGTACCAGTCACAGGAACCAGCCCAGAAGGAAAAAAGACAGTAAAAACAGGGAAATAAGAATACGTGTCTGAACTGGTCTTGTATGTTTTTAAATGGAACAGCATTGAAATGGGGAAATAAGAATGCTGGTCCGAGCTGTTTTTTCCTTCTGGGAGGATAGGGGAGAAAGGATAGGACGAATGCTGGCTCGCTGAATAGAGAGGCCATGCACTCATTCTGCTGCACAGCACTCAGAAGGACTTTGATTGGACAGGCTGCAGAAGAAGGCTGATGAGTGTGCAATACTACATCTGACTGGAGCATTGGAAAGCCTGTCGGTAAGGCTGCATACAATGTCAAAGGCATGGAAGTGTCCTGCAGCAACTCTTTGCACGGAGCTTGGAACACACCATTTCCAGCATGGGATGTGTTGTCACCGTCATCGTCATCAGTACACCTGTGGAGTCCATTAATCACCTGATGGCCAGTGTGCAGCTTAACTTGAAGCCGCTTCCATCAGAGTTCAGAGTGCAAGAGTAGAAACTCAGACTGCTTGCTGCCTTAAGACCAGACCAAAACAGATCATTAAACACATTGCAGTTTGTGGGAGCTTGCTGTGCACCAGTTGCTACTGTGTTGCCCACGTTCCAGTAATTATCCTTCAGAATGTACTTCATTGGTTGTAAAGCATCATTGTAAAGGTCATGAAAGGTGCTAAATAACTGGAATTCCTTCTTGCCAATTTACCACAAACATTCTTTACTTTGTAAGCACCTTTCCTACAATGCCATATTCTCAATAGCCACTCTCTCAGGTTGTCTTATGTGCCAATCACTACTGATTTATTTTTGAATTACTACTCCAACTGATGCGAGAATCACGCCACAAAGAACGTGCTTTCTATTACGGAGCATGATCGTGTTCAGGAGCTAGGCCCGAACTTCTGTCGAATGGCAGTCAGAGTTACAGTGTCACTCCCCTGCAATTCTCTTACCCAAAATATTTTTGATCTTGACTCGGCCAGCCTTCCAATGGGCAAGATCTGGACATCGCATTCCTGAGCCCTAGCATCGAGAGAAACTCAGTCAGATGCAAGGAGGCCCCTTTGTTTTTAACAACACCAGCCGCCATGAACGAGTTGAGTTAAAGGTCCAGACAAGTTTAAAAGTCCTTGAAAGGCTAGGGACAAAGTAAGCATATCATAGAAACTCGACAGTGAGAAGGAGACCATTTGGTCCACCGAGTCTCCACTGACCCTCCAAAAGAACACTCTACCAAGGTCCACTCCCCCACCTCATCCCCATAACCCTGGGCATTAACCATGGCTAATCCACCTAACTTGCATCTTTAAACTGTGGGAGGAAACCGGAGCATCCAGAGGAAACTCTTGCAGACACGGGGAGAACGTGCAGACTCCACACAGTCACCCAAGGCTGGATTGAACAAGTCCCTGGCCCTGTGAGGCAGCAGTGCTAACCACTTTTCCGTACTGGCCTCCCCGAACAGGCACCAGAATGTGGCGACTAGGGGCTTTTCACAGTAACTTCATTGAAGCCTACTTGTGACAATAAGCGATTTTCATTTCATTTTCATTTTCACTTTGCCAGCGTGTTGCAGTGGGTAGGATTTGGTGCCGGGGTAGGGGTGAGGCAGAGGGGGGATTTTGGGATGGGGTGTTGGGTTGGGTTGTGCCTCGGGGTCCACTGGAGAGGTGATCTGGGGGTAGGGGCGGTGAGGGTTGGATCAGTGGGGGAATTGGACCTGGGGGCAGAACAAATCAAGCCTCTGGCATGGGGGGACAGGTAGGGTAGTGCCTCGGACATTGGGGGTAGGGTGGGGGTCGAAGGTTGGGGGTCAGGTCACGTCAAGTTTTGGTGGGGCATTGAAAGCCACAAATCTAGGGCTGGATTCTCTGCAGCCCCACACCGAAATTTCTATCGGCGCGGGGTGGAGAATCCAATTTCACGCTGAAATTGGGCCCGGTGCCGGTCGGCAATTCTCCAGGACCCGAGGATCGGCGTGTTCGCAGAGAACTCCGCGCGGCTGGAGGACCATTGGGGGCCACTGCCAGAGGCCTGCCCAGTGATCCTCCACTCACGACCGGCCAAGTTCCCGATGCCATGGTTCTAACCACCTATCGCCGTTCAGGAAGCTCGCGTGGTGGCTGTGGACTCAGTCCGCGACTGCCCTGGTGGGGCGGCGGGGGAATTAAACACCGGGAGGGGCCTTAGGGCCTTATTAGCAGCTGGGGGGCAGATTGGGCCGGTCGGATCTTCAGACGAGTGGCCGATCGGGGGGGGGGGGGTCCTATATTCTTCATCTGCCTCCGCGGTACGAGTCCGCCATGGCGCTCGGCGTGGCCCCTGGAATCCACCGCCGTGCTCATGCACGGACTCAAAACCGGAATTGCAGGGGCCCGTATCCACAGCTAAAGCTGCGTGAATCACCCTGGTCCCCTGCTAGCCTCTGCAGGTCAGTGAATCGACTCCTCTTTTTCCAAGGAATCTTGAGAGTGAAACACCGGCGTTTTTACGCCGGCATGGGGACATTGTCCCATTTTCCAGGGGCGAAGAGAGGAGAAGAGTCCCGAAAGGGGAGAATCCAAAAGTGAGGGAATATTGTGGGAGGGAATCCGCGTTGGGATGGGGATGTGGGGGGAGGCATTCCCATGGGGGTGGGGGTGGAATCCTGTGGGGGGTGGGGAAGTGGAATCCCATGGGAGCGGGAAGCCTCCACAGTGGAGTTGTCAGAGGTGTGTGGGGGGCGGCGGGGGGTGGGGGGGTGGGGGGGGGTGCGTGGGGGGGTGGAGAGAGATTCATGGGGGGGGGGTTAGGGTGGGTCTGTACAATGGGTCCCCAAAAGCTGGAAGTTATTCAATCTTGACAAGCCTGGGTCAATGATCGTAGCTTCAGATGTAAATTCAACTCCCTAACCCTGTCATTTAGCAGCCTGGAGAAAGAGGAAAAAAACAGAAATAGACAAATGGAAAAAAAAGGAGGTTCAATTAATCCCATATCCTTTAAACTTTGATCTGGAAAACAGCCAAGGCTGAGCTTCTCTTTAGACTCAACAGGAAAATCATTTATTAATCTGATTTTCTGAATAAACTTAAAATGCATTTGTTTGTAAAATCCACCCTGAGCACCATTCTCAAAGAATAATTGCTCGTATCCCTGCTCTTTCTTCTGATGCACATTCCATAATAATCCAATGTATTATTCACAAGCTGCTTTTGAAGGCGCAGAATGCAGCTCCGGCTTTTAAGTTCAAAGAAGAGTGTTGATGAGAAGAAGCTTGCCTGGGAACAGTCCAACTTGCTCATCGACTCTTGTTGACACTGCCTTCCACCTGGCAGCCATCAAAAGCCTTCAACGGCTTCCCATCCCAAATACAACTTCCATTCTCCCTCTGGCAAGGGCGTGCTGGCATTTCAAGCTGATCATTCCAAGGGCCAGGCAGAAAAGACAATTAAGAAGAATGGTGGAATGTTATAAGTTACCTCAACCAGACCTGGAATGCAAGTTATTGAATACAAATGGGTGCAAGTTATTCTATCATTTTATTATATTCTGGCATTCACTTCAGGACTCCGCACCAGGAGAGTAGCTTGACTGATATTGGCTTTGATTCACATGCTGTAAGGGTGAAAACAGCCTTTTAAAAAAAAAATATTTCGTGGGATGTGGGTATCGTTGGCATTTGGAGCCTATCACTAATGGCCCTTGAACTGAGTGGCTTGCCAGGCCATTTCAGAGGACATAGAACAGTACAGCACAGAACAGGCCCTTCGGCCCTCAATGTTGTGCCGAGCCATGATCACCCTACTCAAACCCACGTATCCACCCCATACCCGTAACCCAACAACCCCCCCCTTAACCTTACTTTTATTAGGACACTACGGGCAATTTAGCATGGCCAATCCACCTAACCCGCACATCTTTGGACTGTGGGAGGAAACCGGAGCACCCGGAGGAAACCCACGCACACAGGGGGAGGACGTGCAGACTCCGCACAGACAGTGACCCAAGCCGGAATCGAACCTGGGACCCTGGAGCTGTGAAGCATTTATGCTAACCACCATGCTACCCTGCTGCCCCTGTCGGGTCATATGCAGGCCAGACAGACCAAGTAAGATTTCCTACCTTCAAGGCTTTTTACAGCATCTAATAATGGTCTCATGGTCACCACCACTGAGGCCAGTTTATAATTCCAGATATTATTAATTAAATTTAAATTCCACCAGCTGCCATGGTGGGATTTGAACCTATGAGCCCAGAGCATTATCCTGGCCCTCTGGATTACTAGCCCAGTGGCACTGTGCCACCACCTCCATCCTCAACTGGAAATCAAATCATTGACAATCAAAGTAAGGTGTTTAGGATTACCAGAGGATTTAGTTGGGTAGGTGAAGGGAAAGTATTTTCTCTGATGGGGATTTCTTGAGAATTAGGAGCCATAACTTTCAAATTAAAGAGTTGCCATTCGCGCGGGGGGGGGGGGGGGGGGGGGGGGGGTTGGACGAGGGCGATCTCAGGAAACATGCCTCCACACAAGCAACTGTGAAAATTTTCAATTCTCTTTTCAAAGGAGGTGCTGAGGCTAGAACAATTGAAAATTTCAAATTTGAGACTGCCATTTTGTTAAGTAAGGCTTTTAAGCTTTCGAGAATCAAGGTGGGCAGGTGGAGTGGAGACACAGATCAGCCATGATCTGAATGGACCAAGGGGCTGAATGGCCCATTCTTGATCCCTACTTCTCAAGGGGTAGGCGGTATGATGCTGGGGTGTAGACCCTCAACCCTCAGTGAATTTAAAAGTCTGAGAACACGCGCTAACAGATTCAAAAACAGCTTCTTCCCCACTGTTACCAGACTCCTGAATGGACTGAACTGACCTCTCCAAGCATCTTCCCTACTGAGTAATAGTACTCTCCGTATGCTTTACCCAATGCCAGTATCTACATTGAGTATTTATCATATGTCCTATGTTTTTTGTCATGCATGGAACGATTTGTCTGAACTGTACCCAAAACAATACTTTTCACTATATCTCGACACATGAGCATAAATCAAATCAAAATCAATCAAAAATGCGACGTTGGCAGAATGGCCGACATGTTTGGTGCCAACCTACATTTCTTCTTTCACCAAACTCCTGGGCAGCTAGAGCTTGTTCCTCATTGGCAGGTTTTCATATTTCCTATTCTATTTAGCTAGGCCTGTTTAGCTCACTTTCTCAGTGACTCGCTGCATGCCCTTAATTTCATTGCCATTGGTATGACTCGTTTGCCTCCTGCAGACATCACATCTGCCTTTAACCATTTCTCAATCTTCAGTGTCGCACTTTGTAATTTTCCTTTGTCTGTGACTGTGTGTGTGTGTGTGTGTGTATGTTTGTCTGGGCGTGCATGTTTGAATGTGGGTGCGTGTCTGTATGTGTGCATCTGTGAGTGTATGTTTGTGTATGTGTGTTTGTATTTATGTTTGTCTGTGTGTCTGCGCGCGTGTGTCTGTGTTTCTCTGTGTATGTGGTGTGTGTTTGTGTGTCTTTATGTGCATGTGCATGTGCATCTGCCTGTGTGAGTCTGTGAGTGAGTGCCTGAGTCTCTATGTGTGTCTGTATGTGTGCGTTTTATTGTATGTATCTGTATATGTTCATCTGTCTCTGTGTCTGCATGTGTATGTGTGTCTGTGTGTGTGTCTGTGTATGTGTCTGTATGTGTGTGTCTGTGTGTGTGTCTGTGTCAGAACCAAAGGAATGATACAACGCAGAAGGGGGCCATTTGCCCATCTTGTCCATGCCGACCCAAAGACACCCAGATGCCCTTTCTAATCCCATCTTCCTGCATATAGTCCATAGCCCTGCAGCTTACAACATTTAAGGTGCAGATCCAGGTACGTTTTAAAAGATTTTGGTTCTCTGCCAACTCAGGCACAGAATTGCAGACTCCGATCGACCTCTGCATAAACTAGACTTTCCTCATGACCCCACTAATCCTTTTTCCACTCAGCTTGAATCTTTGACCCCTGGGGCACAATCGATGGCCTTGTCGCGCCCAACTCAGTGACATGACAAGGCCATAAAGCCTCTTGTGGAATTTGCGATGTTTGGAACACATCGCGAGATCGTGCTATGGGACTCTGTTCCCATTCTGGTAGATCGCGCCTCAAGTATAGGCTAGCCTGGAGAGAAACCCCCCCAGGGCCCAAAAAGTGACTAAGGCGTGATCTTCCGGCCTCGTCATAATCACGCTCAAACATAGTGAGGACGCTGAATAGCAGGAGAGGTCAGAAACGGGAAACGCGCCAGGGGTCAAACAGTTTGCGATGTAACCGGTCCGCTCCCATAGGTGAATTCGGAATATCACCGTAGCGTGGTGAGAAACCAATTATCATCACTTCAGCCGCATTTCCATACAATTGAGAGCCACCCATCAACCAGTGGCCTCCTGTCATTTACCGGCCTCCCCAGCAAGTGCTCACGCTGGTGCCGATTGGAACCCCTTTTTAAAAGCGTGACCCTGATGGAAGGGCTTCTGTGGGGAGTCGAGGAGGTGAGTAGCCATCTTTGCGCACAGGCAAAGATCCCGGGGTCGCTGAACATGCCACCACAGTGCTCGGCGGGGATGGAGGAACCTCCGCAAGGGTTTGCAGCCATGGCAGATTGTGATGGAGGTTCTGGGGGGGACAATCGCTCTCGGTATTATCATGCAAACCCCTGGATCACAACCTCATTCCGGGGCCAACCCTTGGCCCTGCCCGCCTGCCGCACAGATTACCCATAACCCCCCACCGGCTGCTGAGGCCTCTGTCCGCGTCGGTGAAGGCTATTGCTGATAGGCAATTGGCAATAATGGTTAAGTGAGCACTTGACGGGCAGCACGGTGGCGCAGTGCATTGTGCTGCCTCACGGCACTGAGGTCCCAGGTGCGATCCCGGCTCTGGGTCACTGTCCGTGTGGAGTTTGCACATTCTCCCCGTGTTTGCGTGGGTTTGGCCCCCACAACCCAAAAATGTGCAAGGTAGGTGGATTGGCCATGCTAAATTGCCCCTTAATTGGAAAAAATGAATTGGGTACTCTAAATTTATTTTTTTTAAGTGAGCACTTGACACATGCCAAGTGGATTGACATGTAGCGTGTGGGGATCATTGCCTTGCATTCCGATCGCACGTTTTTGCCTGGACACTGTGTGGGAATCAACACCACACACGCAGCAGCCAACATCCAAATACCCAGGGGGTGGGACACAATTCCTGGGACATGACTATAGCCAGAGGGCGGGTGGGAGCCATGGAGGGTGGGCGGGGGGGGGGGGGGGGGGGGGGGGGGGGGTTGCCTGGAGAGACAGGCAAAGGGTTGGGGGGGTCAGCCCGCATTGCAGAAGAAAGTGACAGACGCATCGTAATGGTTGTGCAAAAAGTTGTCTAATATTCTGTATAATACCCCATTTCCAACAGTGCCACCCCACAAACCCCCCCCCCCCAGCAAAACCCCACCCACTTCCCATCCCCTATCTAACCCCTTCCCCATATCCTGGTGCCCTCAGTGCAACTAAACGTGCTTTGCCCTCCTAGCTCCACCACTACGTCTAGGTGTGTCCCCAGGATGCACATCCGAGGTGGAGGCAGCCAGCTGCTTACCTCGTCCCGTGGCCTTCGATGCCCCTGGTGGGCGTCCTCTGGGGCCATCCCGGCGCTGGCCCATTCCGGGTGGTGGCACATTTGTTGATGGCACATGTACAGCCATGCCGCCCTTTTCCGTGTGACGAGATGCGTCCACATCAGGAGGGTGGAACTCAGGAGTGCTGGTGGCCACCGTTGCCGCCCCATGGGACGGGCCCAGGTTGGCACTCAGCGCCCCCTCCTCCTGGTCGGTGCCCATAGGGCTCTGGGTTCATCTTGGGAGGGAGGGGCAGCTAGTTCGAGCCCCGGCTGCCCCTGCATCATCTGGCTCTGCCAACACTGGCGGTTCCCCATAGTCCGCACTTTCGTGTTGATGCCCTCGGCGATGCTCCTCAGTGACTGGGACACATCCCCCAGTGACCAGGCCATGCTCTGCAGTGTCTCAGCCATGCCCACCTGCAGCTGGGACAATCTCCGCAGCTCCTCGGGCATTCCCATCTGAAAACAGGACATGTCCCGGGAAACATTATCAAGGTTGGCCTGGTACTGGGTGACACAACCCAGTGAGGCAAACATACTGCCAAGAACCTCAGCCATGATCGTCACTGACTGCATGACGTCTTGAAGACATTCACTCATGGTGACAACATCGTGCATCAGGCTCTCCACTGCGATCGCCACTGATTGGTGGTGACATCTCCCGTGCCTGTAGCCTCTGGGACTCTTCCAATCAGCTATGGGTCTGCTGGAGAGACGCTAACATCTCCTGAACATCCAGGTTGGTCCCTATCATCTCCATCAGCACTGGGTAACTCTGTTCCAGAAGCTCAGCATCAGGCTGGACCCCACTGGGTCCTGGAATCCAGCAAACCTCCGACTGCTGTCTCGCCTGGGGGTTCCTGTCTCCACCAGATGTACATCAGCAGCTGTGTGGTGCTCACCAGATTTTGCCCCAGAAGCCTGACCACTATCATTTCCCACCGAGGTGTGTCCATCTGCGCTTGTGGAGGGTGGGGATGACAGCTGCATCCTCAGAGTTCTCCTCCGAGGTGTTCGCTTCGGAGTCAGGAGATCGGGCCACCTGGGATGGGCCGGCGCCGCTGGCTGGAGTACCTGCGGGAGAATGGACATGTGGTCAGTGGGAGGGATGGATCAGTCAGTAAGGCAATCACTACTCACGTTTGACAGGTCCTCAGGATGGAGCCTGATGGTCCCTCACATCTGTGGCGCCCGCCAGCCTCCGTGTTGGTAACCGCGCTGTCCTCGGCCACACCAGTCACCTCCAGGGCCCGTTCCTCAAAGGAGGTTAGGATTCTCAAGCCCGACATCCCTCTGTCAGCCTGGGCCCTCACCCGCCAATTATGGGAGAGCTTTTCCTGAGGGGACACAGAGAGGGCATCGTTAGCCACACACGTGGGTCACAGTTCTGGGTGTGTGTGTGTGAAGGGAGGGTTTGGGTGGAGGGAAGGCTGAAGGGGTAGGTGGAGGGAGTGCTGAAGGGGGAGGAGATGGAGGGAGGGTTGGGGGTCGCCCGGGGGATGCTCCCTTGGGGATTGGGGGAGTGGGACGTTGGTGTCTACTCACTCTGGCCGCCCAGTGTAAGTCATTGACCTTCTTCCGACACGGGAGGCCAGTCCTCCTGATCACACTCCCGGCGCTTACAGCCGCCACCTCGTCCCAGGCAGCACTGGCTGCCTTGTGGGTCAACCTCCAGGGCCCTTGAGGGAACAGGACATACATCCTGGCCTCCACTGTGTCCAGGGACCTCCCCAGGTCTGCATCCCTGAATCTTGGGGCAGGCCTCCTGGGCACCATTGTTGTGAGCTGGCTGGGTTGGGGTTGGCTGAGCAAGTGCAGCTTAAGTGCTGCTCGACCTTGTTAGCGGGGGGCTGGCGAGCGCGGTCATGGCGAATCAGCTGGCGAGTCGTAAATTCAGGGCGAGAAGCCCGTGAGGCCTCGTTAAGTGGACGAATTAACACTGAATAGCGTTGCCGGCTTGGCTGGGCCGAGCGCCGGGAAACCAATGCCAATTCCAGCTCCCTAGCGCATTTGGAATTTTTTTCCCGAAAGACCGCGGCCGAAGTGTTGTTAGATAACGGTGGGGAACTCGCTGACAGATCTCAGGAGAAATGACCAGCTTAGCCCTCGAAACTTCCTGTTAGAATAAACCCTAGCCTTGGACAAAGACCAGTGTGGATGTCACCGAAAATGCTGCCGAGAAACAACCCGCCAAGCTTGCCCAAAACGACACTTAGAAATGTTTCCGTTTAAATTGCGTTCCTGGTGTTCGAACTCTCTGCCAAGTGAAACAGTTTTCTCCTGTCTACTCTATCTCTATCCTTCACAATTATGGGAATAAAAACAACTTCTCCAATCTCTCTTTGTACCTACAATTCTCCAGCCCTGGCAACATTCTAATAAATCTTCTCTGCACTCTCTCCAGAGCAACTGCAAGGCCAGCAGCGTGGGTTCAATTCCCGTACCAGCTGAGAATTATGAATTCTCCCTCTGTGTACCCGAACAGGCGCCGGAATGTAGCGACTAGGGGCTTTTCACAGTAACTTCATTGCAGTGTTAATATAAGCCTACTTGTGACATAAAAGATTATTTATTATTTTATTATCCTTCCTGCAATGTGGTGACCAGAACTGTGCACGATATTCCAGCTGTGGTCTCACCAGTGTCTTATACAATTCCATTATTACATCCCTGCTTTTGTATTGTATACCTCTGCCAATGGAGGGCATTCCATATGCCTTCTTTACAACCTTATGTACCTGTGTTGCTACCTTTAGGGACCTATGCACTTGCACACCAAGATCTCTCACTTCAGCTACCTCTTTCAGTATATTCCTGTTTTCTGTGTACTCCCTTTTACTGTTTGACCTCCCTAAATGCATTACATCACACTTACCAGAGTTGAAATCCATCTGCCACTTTCCTGCCCACTCCATTTTGGAGTTGATAGCTATCCTCTAGACCATCCATCACATGATCAATTATTGTGTCGTCTGCAAATTTCCCAATCATGCCTCAACGTTGTTCCAAATCATTAATATATAAAACAAACAGCAGGGGTCCCAACACCGAATCCTGTGGTACAGCACTTAAAACAGATTTCCATTCGCAAGGGTAGCCATCAACCTGTGTGTCTGTGTTAAAGTGCATAGGATCGGGGCTTGTGTATTGAGATGGATAGAAAAATGGTTGGCAGACAGGAAACAAAGCGGAGGAATAAACGGGTCTTTTTACGAATGGCAGACAGTGATTAGTGCGGTAGAACAGGGATTGGTGCTGGGGCCCCAGCTATTCACTATATGTATTCATGATTCAGATGAGAGAACTAAATGTGATATCTTCAAAATATGCAGATGAAGGTTGGGTGGAAGAGTGAGCTGTGAGGAGGATGCAGAGATGCTTCAGTGTGATTTGGACAGGCTGAGTGAGTGGGCAAATGCATGGCAGGTGCAGTATAATGTGGATGAATGTGAGATTATCCACTTTGGAAGCAAACACAGGAAGACAGGTTATTATCTGAATGGCTATAAATTGAGAGACGGGAATGTGCGACGAGACCTGGGTGTCCTCTGTACCAATTGTTGAAGGTAAGCATGCAAGTACAGCTGGAGTAAAGAAGGCAAATGGTATGTTGCCCTTCATAGCGAGAGGATTCAAATACAGCAGCAGAGATGCCTTGATGCAATTATAAAGGGTCTTGGTGAGGTCACACCTGGAATACTGTGTGCAGTTTTAATCTCCTTATCTGAGGAAGGATGTTCTGGCTATAGAGGGAGTGCAACAAGGGTTTTACCAGACTGATCCTGGGATGGTGGGACTTAAATATGAGAAGAGATTGAGTCGGTAAGTATTATATTCACTGGAGTCCAGAAGAATAAGGGGGAGGATCTCATAGAGACCTATAAAATCCTAACAGAACCAGGCAGAGTAGATGGATTACAAGATAATGAATGGCTTGGATAGGATGGACGTAGGGAAGTTGTTTCCATTAGCAGGGGAGACTAGGACGCGGGGGCACAGCCTTAGAATAAAAGGGAGTCACTTTAGAACAGAGATGAGGAGAAATTTCTTCAGCCAGAGAGTGGTAGGTCTGTGGAATTCATTGCCACAGGGGGCGGTGGAGGCCGGGACGTTGAGTGTCTTTAAGACAGAAATTGATAAATTTTTGATTTCTCGAGGAATTAAGTGCTATGGGGAGAGAGCGGGTAAATGGAGTTGAAATCAACCATGATTGAATGGTGGAGTGGACTCGATGGGCCGAATGGCCTTACTTCCGCTCCTATGTCTTATGGTCTTATGGTCTTATGCAGGAAGGATGTTCCCAATGGTGGAGGAATCCTGAACCAGGGGCCACAGTCTGAGGCTACGGGGTTGACCATTTAGGACAGAGATGAGGAGAAATTTCTTCACCCAGAGAGTGATAAGCCTGTGGAATTTGCTATCACAGAAAGTAGTTGAAGACAAAGCATATATGTTTTCAAGGAGGACTTATATATAGCACTGGGGAAAAAGGGATCAAAGGATATGAGGGGAAGGTGGCACAGGCTATTGAGCTGGATGATCAGCCATGATCACATTGAATGGTGGAACAGGCTGGAAGGGCTGAATGGCCTCCTGCTCCTATTTTCTACGTTTCTATGTCTGTGTGTGTGTGCATGTGTGTATGTGAGTGTATCTGTGTGTGTGTGTGCATATGTGTGTATGTGTGTGAATGCATGTGTATGTGTGTGTGAGTGAATGTGCGTGCATCTGTGTGTGTGAGTGTGCATGCGTGTCTGTGTGTGTGTATGTGTGTTCGTGGGTGCCTATGTCTGTGTATGTGTGCGTGCGTGATTGTGTGTGAATGTGTTTGTGTGTATTTAAATGTCAGTATGTGTGCCTGTGTGTGTCTGTGAATGTGTATGTGTGTTCTGAGTGTCTGTATGTGTATGTATGTGTGTGTGCATATGTGTGTATGTGTGTGTATGCATGTGTATGTGTGTGTGAGTGTGTGCGTGCATCTGTGTGTGAGTGTGCATATTTGTCTGTGTGTGAGTGTGTGTATGTGTGTATGTGGGTGTCTGTATGCCTGTGTTTGTGTGTGTGAGTATGTGTGTGTGAATGCGTTGTGTGTATTTAAGTGTCAGTATGAGTGTGTGTCTGTGTTTATGAGTGTGTATGTGTGTGTGTTCTGAGTGTCTGCGTGCGTGTGTGTCTGTGTGTGTCTGTGTGTGTATGTGTGTGCATGTGTGTATATGGCTGATTGAGCCCTATCAGCAGCCACGTTCCGCTGGGACTGGGCGAGACATAGCCGGTTGATCCTGGGTGAGGCCTCCCAGGGATTTCCGACGGCCGTTATGCCTCGCCATGCCACCGCAGGATCGATCGGCCACCCTATATCTACTGCCGTCGTCAAGGAGACTCCAGCCAGATGCCAATCAGTACTGGTCCCCACAACAGGGTCCAGGCAGAACAATACCTGAGGGAATCTACCAAGCGGTCGGAGGCCCCGGGTGGTCGGCTTTCGACAGGGTGACATCCTGGCACTGCTGGTGCCACCTGGGCACCTTGGCACTGCCAGCCTGGCATCCAGGCAGTGCCATCCTGGTGTAGCTGACACTGTCAGGGTGCCCAGGTAGCATTGCCAGGCTGGCATTTTGCGAACACTGAGGACCAAGCCCACGGGTTCTCTTCGCCTGAGGTTGGATGCAGGGGAACCCATGGACCTCCCATAAGTGACTTAGAGTACTGGGGGTTCCGGGGGTCACGTCCAGGAATTGAGCAAACGGCCCAATCTCTTCCTGTATTGTAGAGCTCCTCAGTGCAGAAAATGATACTATGTATGTCCTCGGGAAGGGAGTTTCCCCGCCGGGCACTGAAAAAAAACAGGGTGCCGTTAGATAGCGGTGTCGTTCCGAGCGGTACAAGTGCCGGACATGACCTCACTAACCTACCTAGAACGGATTCTATTTTGTTTTAGTTAGAGCACGGCCCATGTGTGCGTATTTGTGTCTTTGTGTGTGTATGTGTATGCATGTGTGTCAGTGTGTGTGTGTGTCTGTATGTATGTGTGCATTTGTGTGTTGGTGTGTCTCTGTGTGCATGTCTGTGCGTGTGCCTGAATGTGCATCTGTGTGAATGTCTGTTAGTGTGTGCTTGCATGCGTATGTGTGTGAGGGCATATGTGAGAGTGTGCGTGCATGCGTGTGTGTATGAGTGCGTGTGTGAGTGCATGCCTGCGTGTGAGTGCATGTGTGCATGTTTGAATGCACGTGTGAGTGTGTGTGTGAGTGCATGTGTATGTGAGTGCGTGCATGTGTGAGTGTATGTCAATGCGCGCCTATGTGTGTGAGTGCGTGTGCAGGCATGCATGTGGGTGTATGTGACTGCGTCTGCATGTGTATGCGTGCATGTGTGTGTGAGTGCATCTGTGTAGTTCTGCCCCCTTCACCTCTTTTCACTTGTGCTATTCCTTCTCAAATTCTGTTGATCTACCAGGCCCGAGGAAAGATTTTGCACCTGAATGGTCAGATCTATTATGTTTCTCGATGATGTTGTCTCACCTCCTATGAGTCTCCAGTGTTACCTCTTACTGCTCCATTAGGGAGCCAGGAAAATGGTTAGAAGTTCAACTTCTTTTCTTATTGGATGCTTACAAATGAAATCAAAGGGCCTTGCAAACAGTTTCAGAGATCAGCGAAAGATCGTTGTTATTTCTTGTGTTTATACCAAGATTTTAACTGTGTTTCTTTGGCTCTAGGGGTTTTTCGTCCTCACTCCGCATCCACAGTGGCTTTTAGGAAAAGAGCAAGGAAGTGGGATTGATTGGATATTGCTTTGAAAGAGCTGATACAGGCCTGTTTGGCTGAAGGACCTCCCTCTGTGCAGTTTGACTCCACAGGCTGGATTTTCCGCAGTGTTGTGTGGTGGCGGAGTCAGCCCAGCATTGGATCATCTGGTCCCACCAATGTCAACAGCTTTATTCTGTGCCCCCTGCCCTCCGGAGAACCCAGCGGGTTGGGCCACGATTGGCGGGAGTGGAAGACCCCGCAGGTGGGAAGGGCTGGAACATCTTGGCCTATATGATTCCAAGATGGGTTCCTCCACTGTGTATTTCCATTGATTATCACAGGTCAAGTATCATTCATTCAAAACCCTCATGGTCGATTGCATTTTGGATTTCAGAGAATTCCGCTTCTCGGAGACCACATGCAAACTTACATCACAATCGCCTAAGCTTAGGCAAGCTATCTTGTAAAGCAAATGAAATGACTAGAAAAGTTATGGGGCTGGATTCACCCGCCCTGCCCGCCGCAAGAAAGCCCTGGGCGAGCCGTGTAGAATGGACCTCGGAAGGGATTCCCCAGTCGCCTGGCGGATGAGGCCGGAGAATCCCACCCATAGAATCATATCATAGAATCCCTATAGTGCAGAAGGAGACCGTTCGGCCCATCGAGTCAACCTCAGCCCACACCTCCACCATTTCCCGTTAACCCTACCTAAGCTTTTGGTCACCAAGAGGCAGCTTAACATGGCCAACCAGTTTACCTGCATACCTTTGGACTGCAGGAGGAAACCAGAGCACCCGGAGGAAACCCACACACAGACAGGGAGATCATGCAAACACCACACAGACAGTCACCCAAAGCCGGATTTGAACCCAGGGCCCTGGAGCTGCAAGTCAGCAATGCTAACCACTGTGCCGCCCAGTCAGATATATCACTGATAATAAATATAGGGTACCTGTAATAAGTTTCTTTTTGACCTGTTCACCACAAAAATCGCAAGGTAAACAGTGCAGACAACTAGACTCCCCACGCTAAAGGTCAATGAGGGCTATTGGATGTGCTCGGTTTTTGGACTTACAGATGAAGGAAACGTGACCTGCACTTCGATTCATTTTAATTCCGTAACACTTGCCTGCCTCAGCTGTGTGGCACCAAGGAATGAGTAGGATTTATTATTGTTCACAATGCACGATGAACACTTCTTCATTGAGATTAAAAGCTGCTGCAACATCAAGCGGTAGAGCAGCTATATTTTGGCGATGAATCACGTCAGCACAGCGTGATTTGTATTTTCCTCCTTCTCACTGCCAAACGTTTCTTGATTCAAAAACGTTCCAGTGCAGAAATCTTAAGAAGGAAAGATTGCGAGACTCTATAATTCCTGAAGCTGGACAGCATGGTTTCTATAGAGTTCATAATAAACTCATATTTCCTGAGGTAAAGACTCAAACAAGCACAAAATAATAGGGATGTCTACCTCTTCCAAAGATCTCAGTTTCACATGCACCTTCTGTAAATATAGTTAGTACATGCATTAAAAGTCTTATGGCTGCATCCACTTTCTGCTAATAATAGCCAGTAATTTGGCACAGTGACACAGAGGCATTGCTGCCTCACAGCTCTGGGGACCCAGGTTCAATTCCCACCTTGGGTGATTGTGTGGAATTTGAATGTTCTCCATGATTCAAATCTACAATGGAAAATGTGAAGACTTGGGAGGCTGCAGTAGCGGAACTGCAGCACGCCCACTGGCAGGAGGTCAGTGCAGCGTGACATGTTCACGTAGGAAGTTTTTTCTGATCAATTCTTGGTAGTGTGGATGAGCAGAGAGATCTCGGTGTCCATGTACATAGATCCCTGAAAGTTGCCACCCAGGTTGAGAGGGTTGTTAAGAAGGCGAACGGAGTGTTAGCTTTTATTGGTAGAGGAATTGAGTTTCGGAGCCATGAGGTCATGTTGCAGTTGTACATAACTCTGGTGCGGCCGCATTTGGAGTATTGCGTGCAGTTCTGGTCACCGCATTATAGGAAGTATGTGGAAGCATTGGAAAGGATGCAGAAGAGATTTACCAGGATGTTGCCTGGTATGGAGGGAAGATCTTATGAGGAAAGGCTGAGGGACTTGAGGCTGTTTTCGTTAGAGAGAAGAAGGTTAAGAGGTGACTTAATTGAGGCATACAAGATGATCAGAGGATTAGATAGGGTGGACAGTGAGAGTCTTTTTCCTCGGATGGTGATGTCTAGCACGAAGGGACATAGCTTTAAATTGAGGGGAGATAGATATAGGACAGATGTCAGAGGTAGGTTCTTTACTCAGAGAGTAATAAGGGCGTGGAATGCCCTGCCTGCAACAGCAGTGGACTCGCCAACACTAAGGGCATTCAAATGGTCATTGGATAGGCATATGGACGATAAGGGGGTAGTGTAGATGGGCTTTAAAGGGATTTCACAGGTCAGCGCAACATCGAGGGCCGAAGGGCCTGTACTGTGCTGTAATGTTCTATGTTCAATGTTGACAATAGAATATGAAAAAAGGGCAGGTTGTGTGATTTTAATAAGGAAATAGAATTACATCTGCAAGTCCTCAGCCAGCTTCCCATATATGCAGGACTGCATTAATTGGTTGCAGCAGAATGGTCTTTTGAATCAACAGAAAGCCAGTCGCAAACCCCATACCACATCGATTTGCAGGAGCCCCGATAGAATTAAATCCCAATCAGCCACTTACCTACCTATCCTTGGGGTTCCTGGGGCTTTGCAGACAAAGATTCTGCCTTCAGAAATTGCTGCCTGATCAGATGGCCATCTGCTCCTGTCAGCACCACCGGCAGTGGTGGCCACTCCTGGGGCTACAGTAGGTTTTCAACAACATCTGGCGCTGGAGGCCCAGAGTAAAGTAAATGGGGCGAATCGTAGGAGTCAGTCAAGCAGACCCCAGAAAGATGGGGAGAGGTGCAATTGGGGGTTGGTGAGGCAGGCAAGGGGGTCTTCCCTTGATAGGCCCTCTGTGGGGCACAGGTACTTGGTCAGGTGTCCCCTCCCCTCCCCACCACCCCTCAGCCTCGAGCCCGCAGTCAGGAGGCAAGGGTCCTCTTGCCACTGGTAGAAGCCAGTGGTGAGGTGAGGCTTTCAATACATGAGGTGGAATTCTCCCAAATAATTTCAAAGTGTGGTCTCCAGTGGGAAACAAAGGGGTTCGGCGCATTCCAGATTGCAAGCCACCCACACTTAGTCATGGTTTTGGAGGGGTTTGAGTTTTGCACCGGCACTGAGATGAGCGAGGCCTAAACATGTCAGCAATCCCTGATTCATAGAGGCGCCCCTCTAAACATCATCACTCTTGGGGCTTCAATGCCCTTCCACCATCCTCATTGGCATCAGCCCATTGAACCCCCCTACGCACCGCCCAAGGATCATTGGTATTGTGGCCCCCATTGGGTCAGCAAGAGCCCCACCGCCCCACCACACCCCCTTCCCCCCCCCTGTAAAATGCTGGTACAAGCAGCCACCCCCCCCCCCCCCAAGGTGCGCGACACCCCACTATGGGGTTGCCAGATACCCTGCTTTCTCTTCATGCCTCCATTTATGCCTCCTTATTCCTCCCTTCATGTCTTTCATGTCTCACTCATGTCCCGGTCCCTTCAGACCCCGCCCCTTCATACCCCATTCATGTCCTGCGTCTTTCAAGACCAGCCCCCTTTCAGACCCACCCCTTGGCAATGCCAAGTGTGCCAGGGCACTCTCATACCATGTTCTCGACCACCAGGGGGCTCCAATGGCCTCCGAGCCCCACGTAGTCATCACATCTGGTTTCCGGTGGTGGCGACCAGTAGTGATTGCCGCTGGCCTCGGCTGCGCCGGAGAGGGGGAGGAATCCCGGGCGCCAGGAGAATCCAGCTTTAAATTGTGAAAGCATATTTAAATGCTTATTTAAATGCGGGCCAGCAGCATCTGTTCAACACCTGGCACGAACCAGGTTTAGGGGCTCTCCCAGCATTGCGGGATGAACACGTGCCGCAAAGCGGGCAGAGATTCGCCCCATGGAGTCAGGAAGATAATGGGCACAGTACCCCGCGCCTTCCTGCTGAATAACACACCTAACCCCAACCTCCCAACCCACAATGTTGTGGGAGAGGGAAATAAAGAACAAAAGAAGGGAAAAAAGAGTGACAGGAAAGTAAATATTACACTAACTACAAATAATCATACAAGTCAGCCGTTTTCACCTGTGAAGAGGAATTACAACCAACTCTCTTATTTTCCCAAAAGCATCAGATTGAGAAAACATCATTAATATGGTCCTGTTTGAACCAAAACAATACTGAACAGATTAGTGAACCCTGCACGCTGTTTGAATCACCATAAATCAGCTAGTTAAAGGCCTGTAATGTACTTTCTACTTTTTATCATTTTATCATCTGCTGCAAACATTAGAAATGGTACGACTTATTCCCATAACCAGTATCTCTCTGGAGCAAGCACTTGGTGCAAAGTAACTTTATGTTTAAAACTGTTTGGAAATATTAGATGTTTTATGGATTGTGAGAACAACCTGATATTTATTTCTGCCCAGTTCTCTTTCAAATTCTCTGTACAATAAAATTCAGATGAGTCGACTTTTCTCCTCACGAAGCCACATCCATCTTGATCTTCACATCAAAACAATATTCTTCCCATGGAAATGCTACACATTTAGAAACCTTTCTCAACAGACAAGCCATATCAGGGTCTGATGGCTACTTCAAATAACCAGTCTCTCAGGTGTTGATTTTACCGCATCAATCACTCTGGTCCTTGCCATAGATTATATAAAACCGTGGAGGTTCCCTGCACCGAAGAAGGCCATTCCCTCCATCGTAGTTATGCCAAATGTGGTGAATCGTAATAGCATAATTCACACTGTTATCACACATGTTGTACCATGCCTCTGTAAGCTCAGCACACGAGCAGTTGCGCGGCTCTGCCCCTAGGGGGAGGTGTACTGGGAATGTACGGAAGTTTGTACTGGGCTCCACCCTTGGCTACGCCCATGACTCCTCCCCCCCCCCCACTGGTTGTATAAAGCTTGGCAGTCGGAGTCTGCCTGCCAGTTCATCTAGAGTTCACCTCTTCACAGGCAGTCTCTGTTGTAAGACGATTAAAACCACTGTTCACTTCTAACCACGTGTCGCGTGAATTGATGGTCTCATCAATTTAATTGTCTTAAGAAACAGTAAGGAACGACTATGGAATCAGCCCTCAAGCCTGATCGACTGGAACTCGACCCACAGGATGCAGAGGCGAAAGAAATCTTTTCACACTGGCTCCGATGCTTTAAGGTCTACCTGGCTGAAGCAAGCACCCCAAAAACGACGGAGGAGCAGAAACTCAGCCTACTGCACGCAAGGGTGAGCCATCGTATATCTACTCAGTTAAATTGTATCGGCTCATATACAGAGGCCCTGGCCCTACTCGACAAAATGTACGTTAGGCCCGTCAATGAGGTCTATGCGAGCCACGTTTTTACTACTCGCCGCCAGCGCCCCACAGAATCGCGAGAAGAATTTCTAAGAGACTTAAAAGCCTTATCCTGGGACTGTAATTACCAGGCAGTAAATGCTGCTGAACATAGAGAACATGTTGTCCGCGATGTCTTTGTTACAGGCCTTAGATCGAATTAGGTGCTCCGGCGACTGCTGGAGAAAGGGGCTGAAAATTTAGAAGAAACTGTTGAACTCGCTACAACTATGGAGGTCTCGTTTCGTAGCCTCACCTCGTTTCCTACGGACTCCGCGACCCCGTCATGGGCCCCCGACCAGCGACTGCCCCAGGCCTGCGCCACACGGCCGCCCAGCCACCATGCTGCCCCAGCCTGACACTTTTGTGGCAGCTCCCAGCCACCCGCGGCAGCACCGCAACGCGACCTGCAGCAGCTGCGGGCGAAATGGTCACTACGCCAGAGTGTGTCTGGCAAGGAAGGCCCCAGCCCCTAACCCTCCCGCGGCACAAAGCAACCGCTCTCCGCACTCGCAAGCCCGCAAGCCCCGGAATGCTGCGGCCTATACCCTGGCTCCGCCCCCGCCCGCCACGTTCGTTCCATGGGGGCCGCCATCTTGGACGCCATCTTCCTCGCCGCCCGCCACATGCGATCAACGATGGGCTCCATCCTCTCCAAACTCAGAAAATTTGATTGAAGACTGCGACCTCAGTGGGCACTCTTCGCGGGGCCACCCCAGCGCAGCCGACCGAGCTGCCGCCGACCCGCAACTCAACGCACTCACACTGGACCAATCGCGCCCAAAACACCTCCACAACTCTATGACGATGGTCCAAATCAACGGGTACAGTACACCGTGCCTTTTCGACTCCGGGAGCACCGAGAGCTTCGTACACCCAGATATAGTAAAACGCTGTTCGCTCCCTGTTTTTCCTGCACGGCAAACTATCTCCCTCGCTTCGGGCTCCCACTCTGTTCACCTCCAAGGGCGCACCGTCGCAACTCTAACGATCCAAGGCGCTAGTTACTCTCATTTTCAACTATACGTCCTGCCCGAACTCTGCGCCCCACTCTTACTGGGACTCGATTTTCAGTGCAATCTCAAGAGGTCTCAGCCTCAGCTTCAGCGGACCTCTACCCCCACTCACTATCTGCAGCCTAGCCACGCTGCGAATCAACCACCCCCCCTCCTCTCTTTGCCAATCTCACTCCGGACTGTAAACCCGTAGCCACTCGCAGCAGGCGGTACAGCCTACAGGACAGGATGTTCATTCGAACCGAGGTCCGGAGGCTCCTACATGAGGGGATCATAGAGGCCAGTAACAGTCCCTGGAGAGCTCAGGTGGTGGTCGTCAAGACCGGGGAAAAATTCCGCATGGTCGTAGACTATAGTCAGACTATTAATCGGTATACGCTCCTCGACGCGTACCCCCTCCCCAGGATTGCAGACATGGTGAATCAGATAGCCCAGTATCGGATTTTCTCTACGGTGGATCTGAAGTCTGCATACCACCAGCTCCCAATCCGCCCGGAGGACCGCCACTTCACGGCGTTTGAGGCCGATGGCCGCCTCTTCCACTTCCTCCGGGTTCCCTTTGGCGTCACAAATGGGGTCTCGGTGTTCCAACGAGCAATGGACCGGATGGTGGACCAGTACGGGCTGCGGGCCACATTTCCGTACTTGGATAACGTCACCATCTGCGGCTATGACCAGCAGGACCACGATGCCAACCTCATCCGATTTCTCCAGACGGCCAAGAAGCTTAATCTCACGAACAACAAGGAGAAATGCGTTTTCTGCACAACCAGACTAACCATCCTCGGCTATGTCGTGGAGAACGGAGTCCTGGGCCCAGACCCGGACCGTATGCGCCCCCTCTTAGAACTCCCTCTCCCTCATTGTCCCAGGGCCCTCAAACAGTGCCTGGGGTTCTTTTCATATTATGCCCAGTGGGTCCCTCAATATGCGGACAAAGCCCGCCCACTCTTTAAGGCCACACTTTTTCCCCTGTCAGCTGAGGCCCGTCAGGCCTTCAACTGCATCAAGGAGGACATCGCCAAAGCGGCCATGCGGGCGGTGGATGAATCCATCCCTTTCCAGGTTGAGAGCGATGCCTCAGAGGTAGCTCTTGCAGCCACATTGAATCAGGCAGGGAGACCAGTCGCATTTTTCTCCCGAACCCTCTCCGCTTCAGAACTTCGACACTCCTCGGTCGAAAAGGAAGCACAAGCCATTGTGGAGGCTATCCGTCACTCGGGGCACTACCTCGCAGGTAGAAGGTTCACCCTCATCACTGACCTAAGATCGGTTGCCTTCATGTTTGACAACTCGCAAAGGGGAAAAATTAAAAATGATAAAATTCTGCGGTGGAGGATCGAGCTCTCCACCTACAAATACGATATTATGTATCGGCCGGGGAATCTTAATGAGCCCCCAGATGCCCTGTCCCGCGGCACGTGCGCCAGCATGCAGAGCGACCACTTAAAAGCCATCCACAATGACCTCTGCCACCCGGGGGTCACCCGGCACGCCCACTACATTAAAGCCCGTAATCTGCATTTCTCCACCGAGGAGGTAAAAGCCGTCACCAGGGATTGCCCGATCTGCGCGGAGTGCAAACCGCATTTCTATAGACCAGACAGGGCCCACCTGATCAAGGCTTCTCGGCCCCTGGAATGCCTGGCTATCGATTTCAAAGGGCCACTCCCCTCGACTAACCAGAATATGTACTTCCTAAATGTCATCAACAAGTTCTCCCGATTCCCTTTTGCTATCCCGTGCCACGACATGACCTCCCACACAGTCATCAGGGCCCTGCATAGTATCTTCACCCTGTTTGGGTTCCCCAGCTATGTACACAGCGACCGGGGTTTGTCCTTCATGAGTGACGAGCTGCGTCAGTACCTACTTGACAAGGGCATCGTCTCGAGCAGGACTACCAGCTATAACCCCAGGGGGAACGGGCAGGTGGAGAGGGAGAATGCGATGGTCTGGAAGACCGTCCTACTGACCCTCCAGTCCAGGAATCTCCCGAACTCCCATTGGCAAGAAGTCCGCCCAGACGTGCTCTACGCTATTAGGTCCCTCTTGTGTACCGCCACCAATCAGACCCCTCACGAGCGGCACACAAAACTGATCCACTTGTGGAAAAAGTGCTCCTACTACACTCGAACCCAAAATACGCCTTCATAGAGTACCCTGACGGCCATCAGGACACCGTATCCCTCCGGGACCTAGCGCCTGCAGGATCAAACCCCACCACTACCACCGCAGAGCTACCCCTCACACTACATCCCACCCAAGTCGCAGCACCCCATGCCCCTGCACCTACCAGTTCGCTACACATGTTCCGCGCGCCCGCACCCGCAGGCTCCTAGCCCCCCCACTCCCCAGTCGAACCAGACAGGTACGAAGCTTGGACAGAATCACCCCGAAGTCCGCCATCGTACCCCAACTGACCGTGATCATCAGCCACCAGAAGAGACTGCAACCCCGGTGCTCCGCCGATCACAACGGACAACACGACCACCAGACAGGCTCAATCTGTAAACCATCAGCCCCGCCTAACTTGATTTTTTTACAGGGGGTGAATGTGGTGAATCATAATAGCATAATTCACACTGTTATCACACATGTGAGGTTATCCATTTTGGTAGGAATAACAGCAAACGGGATTATTATTTAAACGATAAAATATTAAAGTATGCCGCTGTGCAGAGAGACCTGGGTGTGCTAGTGCATGAGTCACAGAAAGTTGGTTTACAGGTGCAACAGGTGATTAAGAAGGCAAATGGAATTTTGTCCTTCATTGCTAGAGGGATGGAGTTTAAGACTAGAGAGGTTATGTTGCAATTGTATGAGGTGTTAGTGAGGCCACACCTGGAGTATTGTGTTCAGTTTTGGCCTCCTTACTTGAGAAAGGACGTACTGGCACTGTAGGGTGTGCAGAGGAGATTCACTAGGTTAATTCTAGAGCTGAAGGGGTTGGATTATGAAGAGAGGTTGAGTAGACTGGGACTGTACTCGTTGGAATTTAGAAGGATGAGGGGGGGATCTTATAGAAACATTTAAAATTATGAAGGGAATAGATAGGATAGATGCGGGCAGATTGTTTCCACTGGCGGGTGAAAGCAGAACTAGGGGACATAGCCTCAAAATAAGGGGAAGTAGATTTAGGACTGAGTTTAGGAGGAACTTCTCCACCCAAAGGGTTGTGAATCTATGAAATTCCTTGCCCAGTGAAGCAGTTGAGGCTCCTTCATTAAATGTTTTTAAGGTAAAGATAGATAGTTTTTTGAAGAATAAAGGGATTAAGGGTTATGGTGTTCGGGCCGGAAAGTGGAGCTAGAACATAGAACATAGAACACTACAGCGCAGTACGGGCCCTTCGGCCCTCGATGTTGTGCCGACCTGTGAAACCATCTGAAGCCTATCTGGCCTACACTATTCCATTTTCATCCATATGTCTATCCAGTGACCACTTAAATGCCCTTAAAGTTGGCGAGTCTACTACTGTTGCAGGCAGGGCGTTCCACACCCCTACTACTCTCTGAGTAAAGAAACTGCCTCTGATATCTGTCCTATATCTATCACCCCTCAATTTAAAGCTATGTCCCCTCGTGTTGGTCATCAGCACCTGAGGAAAAAGACTCTCACTGTCCACCCTATCTAACCCTCTGACTATCTTATATGTCTCTATTAAGTCACCTCTCAGCCTTCTCCTCTCTAACGAAAACAACCTCAATTCCCTGAGCCTTTCCTCGTAAGACCTTCCCTCCATACCAGGCAACATCCTAGTAAATCTCCTCTGAACCATTTCCAAAGCTTCCACATCCTTCCTATAATGTGGTGACCAGAACTGCACGCAGTACTCCAGGTGCGGCCGCACCAGAGTTATGTACAGCTGCAGCATGACCTTGTGGTTCTGAAACTCAATCCCCCTGCTTATAAAGGCTAGCACACCATATGCCTTCTTAACAGCCCTATTAACCTGGGTGGCAACTTTCAGGGATTTATGTACCTGGATGCCGAGATCTCTCTGTTCATCTACACTACCAAGAATCTTGCCATTAGCCCAGTACTCTGCATTCCTGTTACTCCTTCCAAAGTGAACCACCTCACACTTTTCCGCATTAAACTCCATCTGCCACCTCTCAGCCCAGCTCTGCAGCTTATCTATGTCCCTCTGTATCCTATAACATCCTTCAGCACTATCCACAACTCCACCGACCTTTGTGTCATCTGCAAATTTACTAACCCATCCTTCTACACCCTCTTCCAGGTCATTTATAAAAATGACAAACAGCAGTGGCCCCAAAACAGATCCTTGCGGTACACCACTAGTAACTGAACTCCAGGATGAACATTTGCCATCAACCACCACCCTCTGTCTTCTTTCAGCTAGCCAATTACTGATCCAAACCGCTAAATCACCTTCAATTCCATACTTCCTTATTTTCTGCAATAGCCTACCGTGGGGAACCTTATCAAACGCCTTACTGAAATCCATATACACCACATCAACAGCTTTACCCTGATCCACCTGTTTGGTCACCTTCTCAAAAAACTCAATAAGGTTTGTGAGGCATGACCTACCCTTCACAAAACCGTGTTGACTATCGCTAATCAACTTGTTCTTTTCAAGATGATTATAAACCCTATCTCTTATAACCTTTTCCAACATTTTACCCACAACCGAAGTAAGGCTCACAGGTCTATAATTACCAGGGTTGTCTCTACTCCCCTTCTTGAACAAGGGGACAACATTTGCTATCCTCCAGTCTTCCGGCACTATTCCTGTCGACAAAGACGACATAAGATCAAGGACAAAGGCTCTGCAATCTCCTCCCTGGCTTCCCAGAGAATCCTAGGATAAATCCCATCTGGCCCAGGGGACTTATCTATTTTGACATTTTCCAAAATTGCTAACACCTCCTCCTTTTGAACCTCAATTCCATCTAGCCTGGTCGACTGAACCTGAGTGTTCTCCTCGACAACATTGTCTTTCTCCAGTGTAAACACTGACGAAAAATATCCATTTAACGCTTCCCCTATCTCCTCTGATTCCACACACAACTTTCCACTACTATCCTTGATTGGCCCTAATCTTACTCGAGTCATTCTTTTATTCCTGATATACCTATAGAAAGCCTTAGGGTTTTCCTTGATCCTGAGTCCACAAAAGATCAGCCATGATCTCATTGAATGGTGGAGCAGGCTCGAGGGGTCAGATGGCCTACTCCTAGTTCTTATGTTCTTATGTTGTACCATGCCTCTGTAAGCTCGGCACATGAGCAGTTGCGCGGCTCTGCCCCTAGGGGGAGGTGTACTGGGAATGTACGGAGGTTTATACTGGGCTCCGCCCTTGGCTCCGCCCATGAATCCTCCCCCCCACTGGTTGTATAAAGCTTGGCAGTTGGAGCCTGCCTGCCAGTTCATCTAGAGTTCATCACGTCACAGGCAGGCTCTGTTGTAAGACGATAAAAACCACTGTACACTTCTAACCACGTGTCGCGTAAATTGATGGTCTCATCACCAACCCTTTGCTGAAACAGACTGAAGCTAATTCCACTGATCTGCTTTCTTCACCTAGCCCTGTATCTTCCAGGAATACCCACAGTGCATTTAAAGAAGGGAGATTTGTAGTTAACTGTCGAGCATCTTTCACAACCTCAGGTAGCCTTTGCAACTAATTAAATATTTTTGAAGTCCAGTCATTACTATAACATAGGAAATAGTGCCGACACAGGGAGCAATGACATAATGGCCTGGAAATGTTTTATTTACTGATGGTAGTTGGACAATAAATATTGGCCAGGAGACAGAAGGAGAACTCTCTTGTTCTTCCTTCAATAATGCTGTATAATCTTTAATGTCCGCCTGAAAAGGTGGTCAGTTCCTTGGTTTAACATCTGAGGCACCTCTCTTCCAATAAATCGACTGCAGTGGTTCAGGATGGCTTGAGGAAAGACCAGCTAGATTTCACTGAGGAAGAACGATATGTGTTTATTGGCAATTAGCAAGGGTAACATATACAGGCACAGAGGGCGCGATTCTCCGCTCCCCACGCCAGGTGGGAGAATCACGGGAAGGCCGGGCAACTCACGACACGCCGCCATGCCCCCCCCCCCCCCCCCGTGATTCTCCCACCCCCCTGCTCGCAGAATCGCCGCTCGTCGTTTTTCCTGGAGACCGGTGATTCTCCGGCCCGGATGGGCCTAGCGGCCTGCCGTTCCCGACCAGTCCACGACGGCGGCAACCACACCTGGTCACTGCCATCGTGAACATGAGCGCCAGATGCTTATTTGTGGCATGTGGGGGGCGGAGAGGGGAGTGAGCAACACGGCCGTGCTCGGGGGGGGGGGGGGGGGACTGGCCCGCGATCGGTGCCTACCGATCGTCGGGCCGACGTCTCAAAGGGACACACTCTTTCCCCTCCGCCGCCCCGCAAGATCAAGCCGCCACGTCTTGCGGGGCAGCGGAGGGGAAGACGGCAACCGCACATGCGCGGGTTAGAGCCGTCAGTCGTCATGACATCAGCCGCACATGCGCGGGTTGGAGCCGGCCAACCTGCGCATACGCGGCTGACGTCACTTAGGTGCCGCCGTCGCGTCAAGGCGGCACGCCGAGAATAACGGAGCGCCACTCCTAGCCCCCCGATTCATCACGAGAGCGGAGAATTCCGCCCAGAGTTTCAATATAGGTGTTCACACTCTGGCTCCTGGGTTCACTCTGACCAGAACACACTCCCTGAGCCCCGTGCTTGTTCCTCATTGATCAGGGTTCACACGCTCTTACATGATAGGCCCTGAGCCAGTCACATGGGCCGTCAGGGGATGCCCCTTAAAGGGGCCACGATACCACATCCCTCCCCCCTTAAGTCACTCAGTAACATATGTACAAATAAGCTACATACAATAATCATGTACAATATAAGGCTGAGGAAACGAAAGAACAGATAATCTCAAATAGTCCATCAGAGTGTTAATCTATCGACAGAATTCCTTTGTCTCATGGACCTCCTTAATCACCCAACTGGCTTCTCCAACTCGGAGGTAACAACATTGTAAACCTTAGCAGAATGTCCCTGAGGGTCAACCAACCCCACAGGGTTATTCCATTCTGAAGTTTGTTCCTGGATCATCGATGGAGTCTCTTCAAGACTCATGGAGCCCCAATATTTCGGTTTCCGTACTGTCCTGCTGCTCAAATCCACCACATAAGAGATGGGGCCTTACCTGGACACAATTTGACCTGGTAACCATAGTGGGCCTGAGAAAAAGTTTCTGACAAGGAGCATGTCGGCCACTTGGAATGATCTGTCCCCTTTTCACAAAGTGCGCTGTTTTCTATGGGAGGCCTGTCGTGCCTCCACCCTCCCTGCCAAATTTGGGAAAACGGTCCAGCTGAGTAATCTGCCAGTATAATGCCCGTAGTGGCATGAGAGGAGGGGGGGGAAGGCGGTTCATACTGTAAGATAAAAGACCAACCTAAGACGCAATAGTCTGCTGGACTGCTTCTCATAAGTGCCTTGAACATTTGCACAGCTCTCTCCGCAATCCCGTTTGAGGCAGGGTGACAGGGGGCTATTCTGGTATGCCGAATGCCATTCATTCTGAAAAAATGCTGAAAATGCCATTGTAAGAAACTACTACTTTGGTTCGGCCATGCACAGCAAACACCTGCCGCAAGTCCTCTACTGTGAATGCTGAGATCGTCGTTTGCACCTCTTGAACCTCCAACCATGTTGAATGAGTATCAAATAAAATGAGCAACATCTTGCCATAAAGAGGCCAGTGAAGGCCACATGTATCCTAGCCCAAGGGAGGGCTTAGGGGGCAATATCTCCTGTGCCTGGCAAGGATTGCACTGGCACACTATGTGTTCAATGTCCTTGTCTATGCCAGGCCACCAGATGTAGCTACACGCGAACATCTTCATCTTTGTCTAATCCAGATGGGCAGTCTGTAATACCTGCAATAACAGCTTGTGGGCTGGGACTGGTACTACCATTTGGGATCCCCAGAAAATGACTCCATCCTTATTGGTCTGATTTATCGTGGTGCCACATGGTTCAGATCATGTGTTTCACTTTGGACAGCAGTGGGTCACGTTGTGTCCAATTCGTAATGTGGCCAGTCGAAACTGGCAAGGTGTTCAAAAAGTTCAATGCCCAGACCAATCCTTGATGTAACGGCAGGGGTGCAAGTTGGAAGGGGGAACCGACCCAATGCAATCAAAATCTGCCTGCCGGGCCTATGTTGAAAGATGCACACATCGGGCGTCAGCAACAAAACCCACAGTTGTACTCTAGCCGAGGTGATTGGTGATATCAGCTTATCTTCACAAGCTCCAGCAGGGGCTTGTGGTCCGTTATTGTTGTAAAACGCCGCCTGTAAACATACTGGTGAAAATTGATGCTGTAGGTTATGGCAAGGCCTTCCTTCTCAATTTGTGCGTATCCATGCCCAGCATCAGAAAGTATTCTTCAGGCAAAGACCATTGGCCTCTCTGAGGCATCCTCCATTGTACGTGATAGAACTGCTCCGGCCTCCACAGTGATTCATCGCAGGTCAGAATGTTTTCTTCCAGGTCAAAATGAACCAATAGGCTCAAGGACTGTAAGACCTGCTTAATCTGTTAGAAGGCTTGGTCCTGTGGCTCCTTTCAATGCCAACACTTGTGTTTCCTCATGAGGATATGTAGTGGTGCCAATGTTGTTGCTAAGTTGGGAAGAAAATTACCATAATAGTTTACCATCTCTAAGAAGGACTTTAATTCTGCTACTTTTCTTATGGCTTCACCTTGTCTTCAAGTGGCTGTCGGCCACTTTATCCACTTGAGTCCACTTTGAACCCTAGGAAAGTGGCCTCACAAGCTTATAAAGTGCACTTCTCGCATCCAATTGGATTCCCGTATCTCCAAATCCTTTCAAAAACACCTTTTATAAGTTTGCCAGGCGCTCCTCATGTGATGTTTCTGTTCTTAGGACATCATTCAGTTGGACCACAACATACAGGATGCCCTGGAGGGGACTCTCCATTGTGCACTAGAATATCCCACAGGCTGCAGAGATGCCTAAAAGTTGTCTGGTGTATTAAAACAGGCCTTGATGCGTGTTAATCATCGCAAACCTTCGGGAATCCTCATCCAGTTCTAGGTGCAAGTGAGGGGCGATGGTTATAACCTCTATTGTTGGACATGGTGATTGCCTGACACTTATGTGGTTTGAATGTTACTTGCCAATTGTCAGCCCAAACTGAGATATTGTCCAGATCTTGCTGCATTTGGAGTCATGAATGGTACTAAACATTGTGCAGTCGTCAGCGAACATCCCCACTTCTGACCTTATCATGGAAGGAAGTTCACTGATGAAGCAGCTGAAGATGGTTGGGCCTAGGGCATGACTTTGAGGAACTGTTGCAGTGATGTCCTGGAGCTGGGATGATTGACCTCCAACCACCGCTAACATCTTCCTTACTGCCAGGTATGACTCCAATGATTGGAGAGTTTGCCCGTGATTCCCACTCTACTCCAGTTTTGCAAGGGCTCCTTGATGCCACACTCAGTGCGGTGCGGCCACACCTGGAGTACTGCGTGCAGTTCTGGTCACCACATTATAGGAAGGATGTGGAAGCTTTGGAAAGGGTTCAGAGGAGATTTACTAGGATGTTGCCTGGTATGGTGGGAAGGTCTTACGAGGAAAGGCTCAGGGAATTGAGGTTGTTTCGTTAGAGAGGAGAAGGCTGAGAGGTGACTTAATAGAGACATATAAGATAGTCAGAGGGTTAGATAGGGTGGACAGTGAGAGTCTTTTTCCTCGGATGGTGATGACCAACACGAGGGGACATAACTTTAAATTGAGGGGTGAGAGATATAGGACAGATGTCAGAGGCAGTTTCTTTACTCAGAGAGTAGTAGGGGTATGGAACGCCCTGCCTGCAACAGTAGTAGACTCGCCAACTTTAAGGGCATTTAAGTGGTCACTGGATAGACATATGGATGAAAATGGAATAGTGTAGGTCAGATAGGCTTCAGATGGTTTCACAGGTCGGCGCAACATCGAGGGCCGAAGGGCCCGTACTGCGCTGTAGTGTTCTATGTTCTATGTTCTATGTTCAGTAAAATGCTGCCTCGATGTCAAGGGCAGTCACTCCATCCTCACATCTGGATTTCAGCTCTTTTGCCTGTGTTTGAACCAGAGGGGTGCAAAGTCGGGATGAAGAGAGATTTCACAGCACCGGAAGTGTGCACTTGTTGAAATGTTAGGATCACAGGTTTCATTCTGGGGACAAAGCTATCATAACACAACAGTCATGTTTGGTCCATGTTGGTTCACATCCCCACAGCAACGGGAGGAGCCCATAATCTGCTGCAACGATGTTAATGTTGGTTCTCTGGCTCCATTGGCTTGGCAGCTTGTGAGCAACTATATATGCAGGGGCGCAATTCAGCAGGCAAGCAAAAGGAATAGGAAGAGGGCATTTAGCTCTTTGAGGCTTTGCACCCCCCCCCCCTCCTTTTGCATCAATGTGATGAATCTGCACTGCTCCCCTCCAAACAAAGATATTTTTCCCGATGGACAATGCCCAGAACTGAATGCAGTTGTTCAATTGGAATTGCATCCCTTTGGGTGCAGGCACATATGGGAATTACAAAACCGACCACATTGGAGCACATATCAGCCATTGTATTATAATCGATCCTTGAACTCCTAACCCTGGCCCTCTTTGTTCCAAAAACAACTCAGATAAAAGGTTCCCACTTTTTCTTGAAACAAATCAATGAGGTTATGATTAACCATCTGCTCAGCTCCCGCTTCAACAGCATATAATCCATCAAATTTATCCCTCTCTTTAGACCTGAAGGTGAGCCATCAAAACTTGAAATATTAACTCTGTTTCTCTCTCCACAGATGCTGCCCGACTTGCTGCGTTTTTCCAGCAGTTTATGTTTTGGTTTCAGATTCCCAGCGTCCGCAGTCTTTTGCTTTTCTTTTAGGTTACGATGGCAATTGAGGACATTGGAATAAATCCTGGCCGTGATTCTCCGCCGCCGTGAATCTCCGTTATGCCGGCGCCCAGGAGTTTCCTGACGGTGTGGGGCTGCCCCACAATGGGAAACCCCATTGACCGGCTGGCGTAACGGAGAATCCCGCGGCAGGTCAGGGCAGAAATGTGGCGTGGCGGGGCGGAGAATCCCGCCCCCTTTTCTTTGGTGATCTGGCTGGACCACTCACGTCATTTGGAAGAAAACACGAAACACAGGACACCCTACCCCATCCCCACCCCATCCCCACCCCGTCACCCGGATTTTCATTCCAATAATTTCATAAATTTAGAGTACCCAATTAATTATTTCCAATTAAGGTTCAATTTAGAGTGGCCAATCCACCTAGCTAGCACATCTTTGGGTTGTGGGGGCGAAACCCACGCAAACACGGGGAGAATGTGCAAACTCCACACGGACAGTGACCCAGAGCCGGGATCGAACCTGAGACCTCGGTGCCGTGAGGCAGCAGGGTTAACCCACTGCGCCACCGTGCTACATAATTAAACAGAATAACAATCCGATGGGTTCCACAAATTGCTACAAATTGTCAGTAATCTGCTCCTCAAAGTAAATTGGGTTCCCAAAAATCACAGTGAATTGGCGCTTTAATTGCCCCTGCGAGCTGATAATTGGCCTGATTTAGAAGGCAGAAGAGCTTCCGGCTTTTAGGCCAGCTCGCCTCGCACCCATCCTCTTCCCAACCATAAAACTCTGCTGCGGAAGATCACGTCCGCTAAGTGTGGGAGATACCGCGGAGGTGATTTAATTCCTCAGAACTGCTGCCGTAGAGTGGACAAATCACAGTGGAACAACAGAATCAGCGCAAAAACCAACCAGCGATACAAATGATCCCAGCCAGCAAAACATTCCTTGATTTGATCCACTTTTAATACTTTGCACACAGTCGGTACAGATGCACACATTACTTCCTTCAATGATTGCTCAATGATGCAAATAATCCATAAGTATTCCAAGAAAGAATGACAACCCGCACATTAAATTTAAAAAAAGTGATAATGATATATCAGTATCGTAAATCATACATCACCATCTGAAATATTTAAAAACAAACATCTTATAGGCAATTAAGGGAACTTACTACAGCAGTAGCCTGTTTAATGAAGCAATATGTATGTCCTGACAAGTTTCCTTTATTTATTAAGCAATTAATACAGTAATAAAAAGAACTAGACATTCTGCAAAATACTGGGAAATAGTGATAGAGACAGCATGCCGAGCAAGATGAGGCTGTGAAAGAATGCATTTTCCTCTCCATGTCTGCCCCCAGGAGGTAAGGACTCATTCTTCACATGGGAAGACCATCACTTCATTATTACGATCCTGAAGCAGACCCCAACAGTGGCTAGGATAATGGACAGAAACCCCAATATTTTATTTTAATTTTGTCAGACTGTGAGGAAAGGATACTTCGCTCCAGGAGTGATGGCACAAGGAAATAGGGATATGATATATTGAAACAAACTTTATTGCTAACACGGTATTAAAATATCTGTAACATCACACAAGAAAATAGCTTACAATTACCCCTTTAATAATGCTAATTAATACAGTGACACAATACCCTTAACTGCTATCTTTACTTCCATTCAAACATCAAATCCATCTCAGATCTCCATGCCCCTTTAAATACAGTAAGCAGGCATACTTGTTTAAGAGCATTTCTTTGAGAGATATACTAGAATCCTATCGGAATAATGCAGTATCTCGAGCTGAAGTCTTCATAAACTGTCTTCATGGTTTGATTTTCATCGCCCAACTGAACAATCTCTGCTTCTCTGCTAAAATGCTGCTACTCAGGGCAGCATGGTGGCACAGTGGCAGCACTACAATCTCACGGCGCTGAAGTCCCAGGTTCGATCCCGGCTCTGGGTCACTGTCCGTGTGATGTTTGCACATTCTCACTGTGTTTGCTTATGTTTTGCCCCCACAACCCAAAGATGTGCAAACTAGGTGGATTGAACATGCTGAATTGCCCCTTAGTTGGAAAAAATGAATTTGGTACTGTAAATTTATCCAAACAAAATAAAATGCCTGGTACTTGAGCTCCTCCAAATAGTTAAATCAACTTACCAAGCTGAAACACATGTATCTAATTGATGACTCCATAAGGAACACTCTAATTCCAAACAACAATCCGTTAGCCGAAGAATTTACGATGCTTTAATTGCTCCCAAAATCTTTCAAACCAGGATTCTTTTGAAACATAACTGCAGCAGTCATACACACGAACCCAGACTTTTACCCCTCACTGCACGAAATAAGTATAATACAGTATATCTGAAATTCCTACCTTCATCACATCATGGACTCCAGTACTTCGACAAGAAGATTCATCAAGAAAGGCTGCACAGTAGCATAGTGGTTAGCACTGTTGCTTCACAGCTCCAGGGTCTGAGGTACAGTTCCCGGCTTGGGTCACTGTCTGTGAGGAGTCTACATGTTCTCCCTGTCTCTGCGTGGATTTCCTCCGGGTGATCCGGTTTCCTCCCACAAGTCCCGAAAGACATGGGGCTGGATTCTCCGATAATGGGGTAAGTGTTGACGCCGTCGTAAAAACCATTGCGTTTCACAATGGCATCATCGGGCCCCAGGTGCAGCAATTCAACAGCCCACAAGGGGCCAGCAAGGGCGCAACATAAAGCGACCGAGGGAGCGGCCGGTGATCGGCCGCTGATAAGCAGGTTGCGTCGTCGAAATTACGCCGCGGCAGCTGAAATGCATTCTCCCCCCCACACACAGCCGTCACAGGCAAGATGGCCGCCAGACGAGCAGCCCCGAGATTCAGGAATGGCAAATTGGACACCGTACTGGACGCTGTAGAGAAGAAGAGGCTGGTTCGGTACCCCGGGCCGGGGCGCAGGACAGCAGGGGCCATCGTTCGCCGTGGGTGGAGGTGGCCGAGTCCATTAGCACCGTCGGACCGGTGGCCAGGACAACAGACCAGTGCAGGAAAAAGCTGCACGACCTCCTCAGGGCGGCCTGGGTGAGGACCCAGCACTGTGCATCTGGCACCAACCCCCCTACCGCCCACACACATGTGGCCCGCCCCTCCCCCCCCTCCCCAGGGGTATGGTCCCACCCCCACCCTGACCCACATGGCTGTACCCACCTATGCCAGCTGCAATGGCTGGGTGCCCTGTGCGCTGATGCTATCATAGACCCAACCGCTGGGCTGCATGCGTCGGACTGTCTAACATTGTTGCTGTTTGTGTTTGCGCCCTCTCCCAGGAGAAGTACACGCATAACCACCGGGAGCAGGAGAAGACCAGAGGAGGACCACCAGAACTGCGCCCCCTTACCGTGCCCGAGCAGAAGGCACTGGACATCATTGGAGGACCCGAGAAGCGGGAGGTTGCCGATCCCAACGTCAGAGGCATGCCACCAAGTGAGACACCCCTGCCTGGTTGCGGCCCCTCACAACACGTGTGTGCAAACCCCCACCCCCTCAACCCACCTCCTCACTCCAACCCCTCACCACATCACGCCTCACCAATGTCCATTTGTCTAGCCTTGTGCCTTGCACGACCAGTTGGTGATGGCCCCGGTCCATCCGGCGCTCCCTGCCCCCAGCCAGTGCCAGGGCCAATGCCCCCCAGGGATGCAAGCACCGACAGGAGGGCAGCCATAACAACAACCCTCCACCCGAGACGAGCCAGGACACATCGACCCAGGGGACAGAGACACAGAGGACAGACACACAGGATACCAACACACAGGAGACGGATAAGCAGCACACAACAACTGCTGCCCAGGCATCCTGATGGGCGCGGTCCACAGGGAACTGTATGTACCGGTCTGTAAGGGCATACAGGGTGTCCGTAAAGGTGCCGATGCACTTGTGCACCGATGCCTGAGAGATGCCGGACAGGTCCCCACTCGGTGACTGGAACGACTCCATGGTGTAGACGTTGAGGGCGACTGTCACCTTGACGGCCACCAGTAGCACGTGTCCTCCCCCACTCCCATTCAGTGCCAGGTGTGGCATCATGTGGCAGCTGTGAGCGACGGTTTCCCGGCTTATCTGCAGTCTCCTCCTGCATGCCCGGTCCGGGAGGTCATCGAAGGACATGCGGTGCCGGTACACGCGGGGCCTCATCAGGTGCCTCCTTGGCACCACCTCCGCCTCCTCCTCATCCTGTTGCTCCCCGTCATCTTATTCCTCCTCTTCCTCGGCCTGTTGGGTGGGCAGCCCTCCAGCCTGAGTGGCTGGAACCTGCCCCTCTGCGGCCCGCTCCTCTGCTATGGCCTCTGCCTTCGCCTCCACACTGCCACAGGGCTGCAAGCAAGGCAGGCCAAAATTGTTGGTGGTTCCCAAACATTATGACCTGCAGGGGGTGAGGGAACACAATGTTATCATGACACATACACCCGTGCATAACCAGGGGCCATGGGCTACATGGTCAGCCGGTTGGCAGCACGTGCCCCAGCCTCTTATGCCCCCCAGCCCTGCTCCTTCGGTGCCCCTGCTCCTGACGCCCGTCCCTGCTGCCAGGGCCACTGTTTGATGGCAGTGTCCTCAATGGACGCTGCCGTAGGTGTGGCCCTGGGTCTTCCCACTGGTGGGAAGCCTGCGCTCACCCAGCACCCGGGTTGGGTGCCCAACAACATTGCCGTCGTAATGGCGTCTATTGCGCGGGCACCGCCCTGTCGGTTCAGGGGCTCCCTGGCCTTTCAGCCTGTCCCCTCCCCTTCCCTGACCATCCCCCGACCCTGGCATGCCTCCCAAACCCCCCCCCCCCATGCAGCAGCCACGGCTGGTGTCTGTTTCAGGAGCCCATGGTCCCCCCCATGCAAACTCCTACCTCTTCCCTCCGCCGCATCTGCCATCACGCCAATTTCACAAATTTGTATCCGTGGTTAAAACCACGCGTCTCGACTTTGGCCCATCCGGGGCGTAGAATCACTAAGGCCCCGGAGAATCGACTGTCGGGGCACCTCACGCAATTCTCCGGGCGATTCCGCCGTGTTCGGAGATTCAGAAATCGCCGCGAAACCGGCGTCAAAGCCGATTTCATCTTCGGAACCGATTCGCCGGCCGATCGCGTTTTGCGATTTCGTCACGAGGCGACGGAGAATCCAACTCATGCTTCCAGGTAATTTGGACATTCTGAATTCTCCCTATGTGTACTCAAACTGGCGCTGGAATGTGGCGACTAGTGACTTTTCACAGTAACTTCATTGCAGTGTTAATGTAAAACTCCTTGTGACAATAAAGATTATTATTATTATCACCACTTTCTCAGGGGTGACTGGGTGATGGGCAATAAATTTCAGCCTTACGAACACTGCCCAAATCCCAAGAAGGACTTTTGAAAATTCATAGATAAGGGATACTAGATTTTCCATTGGTGTCATGTCAGCTTTTCAACATACCTCTTGCAGGTGAGAGTCAGACATTCCAATTTTTGTTGGACCTCATCGCAGATGTTGAATTTATTCATCATCTAATGGATTCTGTGTTCAGATTGCACAAGTGACAGGAACACCTTCTCCGACAATGCTCCCTATCACTAACACAGTCGTATCATTGGACTATTGGTGAACGAGTGAGCAGATTGAGGAACATTTCAACTTTAATCCTTCATTATCAACCCTAGAAGAGGGAATTAAATCACTTCAAGAATTTTAACAGAATTAGCCGGGGAGATTTCTGTTGTGTTTTGATTGCACAAAGACTCAGATTGGGTACAAACTGTGGCTTTATTGCAGTCAGATGTGTGGCCTCCTGCTGCAGCTGGCGAAATGGCAGATCAATGGAGGACACTCATATTTATACAGCTCCTAGTGGGCGGAGCCAGCCAGCAGGGGTTACCGGCAAACCTGTAGTACAGGTTTTACCTTACATTCCCTAATACAGGTGTACACAGTGGTTCACCACATTCACCCCCTGTTAAAAATGAGTCCGGCGGGGGTGGTGTGGAACTATATACAGTGTTGAGAATTATGTACAGTGTCTTAGAAAATGAGTAGGGGAGGAAAATAAATGTCCATTTTGACTGTCCGATGCCTGTTAGAGGTACAGTCGATCCGGTGCTTTGCCGATTCGCTGGGAGCGACGTAGTGGTGGCGGCGATGTCAGTGCTGGCGGTGCTGGTGTCACTGACATTGATGCTGGCGGTGCTGGTGCTGGCCTGCAGTCAGATGACCCCGGGAGCGTGCCGAAATCTTCTTCGTCCTCTTAATGTTGGGAGCGCTGGGGGAGGGGAGGGGAGGGTGGCGCATGGGTGGGGAAGTGTGTTTGGTTGGAACCTGAGGGAGCGAGGTCCCTGAGGGAGACAGTATCTTGGCGGCCATGGAGGAACTCCACGTAGGCATACTGGGGGTTGGCGTGGAGCAAGTGTACCCTGTGCCCCAAGGGGTCCGCCTTGTGGAGTCGGACGTGCCTACGGAGCAGGACTGGTTCTGGAGCTGCGAGCCAAGTCGGAAGCCACACCCCGGATGTAGACTTCCTGGGGAAGATAAAAAGACGTTCATGGGGTGTGTTATTTGTAGCGGTGCACACTAGTGACCGGATGGAGTGTAGTGCATCAGGGAGGACCTCCTGCCAGCGAGTGGCTGGGAGGTTCCTGGACCGCAGGGCCAGCTGGACCACCCTCCAAACCGTCCTGTTCTCCCTCTCTACCTGCCCGTTTCCCCGGGGGTTTTAGCTGGTCGTCCTGCTGTAGGCAATACCCCTGCTGAGCAGGAACTGACGCAGCTCATCACTCATGAATGAGGATCCACGCTGATGCGTTCAAAGGGGCAGGATGCCTTCACTAGGCACGCACGGTCCGGCTGTTAGAAGTGCGGCTTGCACTCCACACAAACCTGGCAGTCTCTGGTGACTGTCCGTACTTCCTCGACGGAGTAGGGCAGATTGCAAGCCTTGACAAGGTGGTACAGTCATGTGACCCCTCGGGTGATAAAGGCTGTCGTGCAGGGCCCGGAGTCGGTCTACTTGTGCGCTGGCACATGTACCTCGGAAGAGGGCGTCTGGGGGCTCGTTGAGCTTGCCGGGGCGATACAAAATCTCATAATTAAAGGTGGAGAGTTTGATTCTCCACCGCAAGATTTTATCGTTTTTGATCTTGCCTCGCTGTGTGTTATTGAACATGAAGGCTACCGACCAAGGGGGCCTCACGGTAGCATGGTGGTTAGCATCAATGCTTCACAGCTCCAGGGTCCCAGGTTCGGTTCCCGGCTGGGTCACTGTCTGTGTGGAGTCTGCACGTCCTCCCCGTGTGTGCGTGGGTTTCCTCCGGGTGCTCCGGTTTCCTCCCACAGTCCAAAGATGTGCGGGTTAGGTGGATTGGCCATGCTCAATTGCCCGTAGTGTAAGGTTAATGGGGGGATTGTTGGGTTACGGGTATACGGGTTACGTGGGTTTAAGTAGGGTGATCATTGCTCGGCACAACATCGAGGGCCGAAGGGCCTGTTCTGTTCTGTGCTGTACTGTTCTATGTTCTATTGGTCAGTGAGGAGAGTGAATCTCCTGCCGGCCAGGTAATGCCTCCAATGCTGCACAGCTTCAACGATGGCCTGGGCTACTTTTTCGACGGATGAGTGCCGAATTTCAGAGGCATGAAGGGTGCGGGAAAAGAATGCCACGGGTCTGCCTGCCTGATTTAGAGTGGCGGCAAGGGCGACATCTGACGTGTCGCTCTCTACTTGAAAGGGCAGTGTCTCATCTACTGCGAGCATTCCCGCCCTTGGCTATGTCTGCTCTAATACGGGCGAAGGCCTGTTGTGCCTCGGCCGCGAGGGGTAATTGAATGGAATATATGAGTGGGCGGGCCTTGTCCGCATAGTTTGGGACCCACTGGGCATAGTACGAAAAGAACCCCAGGCAGCGTTTGAGGGCCTTGGGGCAGTGGGGGAGGGGGAGCTCCATGAGGTGGCGCATGCGGTCAGGGTCGGGCCCCAGAACTCCGTTTTGTCTACGTAGCCGAGGATGGCTAAGCGGGTCATGCTGAACACACACTTCTCTTTACTGTATGTAAGGTTGAGAAGAGTGGCGGTCTGGAGGAATTTAGCGAGGTTGGCATCGTGGTCCTGCTGATCATGGCCGCAGATGGTGACATTATCTAAGTACGGAAACGTGGCCTGCAAACCGCACCGGTCGACCATTCAGTCCATCTCCCTTTGGAAGACTGAGACCCCATTAGTGACGCCAAAGGGAACCCTAAGAAAGTGATAGAGCCGACCGTCCGCCTCGAAGGCAGTGTATGGACGGTCTGATTTACGGATGGGGAGCTGGTGGTAGGCGGATTTCTGGTCAATTGTTGAGAAGACCCAGTACTGTGCAATCTGATTGACCGTATCAGATGTGCGTGGGAGGGGGCACGCGTCGAGCTGCGTGTACCGATTGATGGTCTGACTGTAGTCCACGACCATCCTGTGTTTCTCCCCAGTTTTAACCACTACCACTTTGGCTCTCCAAGGGCTGTTGCTGGCCTCGATGATACCCTCCCGAAACAGCCGCTGGACCTCGGACCCGATGAAGGCCTTGTTCTGGGCGCTGTACCATCTGCTCCTGGTGGCAACGGGTTTGCAATCTGAAGTTAGATTGGCAAAGAGGGAGGGGGGTCAACCTTGAGGGTCGCGAGGCCGCAAACGGTGAGCGGAGGTAGGGGCCGCCGAATTTGAGGGTGAGGCTCTGGAGATTGCACTGGAAATCCAGGCCCAGCAATAGTGCAGTGCAGATGTTAGGGAGGACATAGAGACAGAAACCGGTGAATTCTATGCCTTGGACTGTGAAAGTGACCGTACAGAACCCTCGGATCGGGACAGAGTGGGATCCAGAGGTCAGGGAGATCCTTTGATTGGTGGGGTGGACCACGCATTTCCGTATCCGGGTGTATGAAGCTTTCGGTGCTCCCGGGTGCTCCCGGAGTCCAGCAGGCAAGAGGTCACGTGGCCATTGATTTCCACCGTTGTCGAAGCGGTAGCCAGGTTGTTTGGACAAGACTGGTCCAGCGCATCGCAGTGATTGTCAGAGGTTTCGGACAGAGAGCGCCGGTGGCCCAGGTCGTGGGATGTCGTTGCCGTTCCTTCCCCATGGGGGAGACAAGATGGTGGTGTCCAGAGGTCCTGTGGGGAACAAAATGACAGCGCCCATGGGGCACACATTGCGGGGGCGGGACAAGATGGTGGCACCCATGGGCCGCACATTGGTGGCGCTGGACAAGATGGCGGCGCCCATGGGCTGCACGGATTGGTGTGCGGCTCAGGCGTTTTGGCTAGGCACGGCCCCAGCTGGGGGGGTCGTTTGCGGGGTCCAGGATAGGATGGGTGGGCCGCGCGCTGAGGGGCGTAGCCCTGAACATTACGGGAGGTGACCATCATGGAGAGCGCTAAAGTTTTTGTCTCCGCTAGGTCAAGTGTGGCCCCTTCCAGCAGTCATTGTGCATCACGCATGAGGAGATTAGAAAGTTTGGTGGCCGTAACGGCCTGACAGTCCCGGACGAGTGGAATTAGGGCCGCCAGAAGTCTTCGATGGACTCACCAGGGAGTTGAGAGCGAGTGGCGAGTAAGTGCCTGGCGAAGAGCGTGTTCGCTTTCTGCACGTAGTTCTCTTTTAGGAGTGCCATGGCTTCCACGTAATTCGGGGTGTCCTGGATCAACGGGAACACACTTGAGCTCAACCTGGAATACAAGACTTGTATCTTCTGAGCCTCCGTCGGTGTAGGGGTTGCTGCATTGATGTAAGCCTTGAAGCAAGCTAGCCAGTGATTAAAGTCCTTTCTGGCATTGGGCGAGTGAGGATCCAGCTGCAGGCGATCTGGTTTGATTCTGATATCCATCCTGTTGAAAATCTGACTGCAATAAATTGATGCACGATCAATTGCACAAAGACTCAGATTGGGTACAACTGTAGATGGCAAAATGGCAGATCAATGGAGGACATGCATATTTATACAGCTCCTAGTGGGCGGAACCAGCCAGCAGGGGTTACCGGCGAACCTGTAATACAGGTCCTACCTTACATCCCCTAATACAGGTGTACACAGTGGTTCACCGCATGTTCATAATGATATAAACGTACCAATCACTTATAAGGAATTGGGAAAATGCATTGTGGGTTCATTAATTAAGACCAGGCAGATGGGGACATTTATGCAAAGGTAGAAAACCTGAAGACCGGTCTGTGTTGTGTTTTGCTTGCAGGCCAAAGTGAAACTAAGAGTGGATCACATGACACACTTCCCTTCAAATGAAGGTATGCTGCCATCCTTTAAAGGCATATAACGGTATTCACTGTACCCGTCCCTACTATCATCCCACCCAAGATCATCCTGTCCCGGCTCCACACATCATCACCCACCTCATTGCACTCCACCCATCATCACCCTGCCAGGCCCGCCCTTCCAATCATCAACCTACCTCAACTCACCCACCATCACTCAAATCCACCCCCACACCATCCCAGCATCTCCCACTTACCATCAACCTACCTCATCCTCCCCCCCAGTCCACTGCATTCCTCCCATTCCACCATCACCCCACAACACCCAACATTACTGCACCTCATCTCTCCTATGAGCCTATGTTTGCCCATCATCACTCCACCCATCATCACCCATACCACCCATCGCTACCCACCCTTCCGGCTCCATTCCACCCACCGTCACTTGACCCCCTTCTACAAAACTCCTTCCCCAATAGGCATAACTCAACACAGAAGTTAGAATCCTTCTGCTCACGTGTCTCTGCACCATTACAGACAGCGTACTCACCAAGGCATTCTGAATGTTAACCTATACCTTTAACAGATGCTAAGTGATAACAAACACTAGTCTGTATTTATTCCTGGCAATTAGAAGATTTCATTTCATTTTAGCAGATCGTCTTGCAAACTTGAAGTTCACAAACCAAGCATAACATTACCTTCTTACATTTACATTTCCAACATTCAATACAACCAAGTGTTACCTTTAAGCACAATGGCACAAATCCAAGGAATATTCTAATACCATGGTGGAACTGGATGTGTTATTTAACCCACTAATTTTATTGAAACAATTTGCTGAAGTAATTAAAACCATTTTTCACACTATCTTGAGTCAGCACAAATGATATTGAAGCTGGCAATGCATAAAGTTAATCTACTTCAATTAGAATAACTCAGGGATCTGTGTGTTCAGAAAGAAAGTTAGGAATATCAATGAACAGAATTATTTCATAGTTGGTTGTTCATGATTCCAGGATCAAGAATGTCACGAGTTGCTGTAGGGCATTCTGAGAGAGTGGAGGGAGATCAGCTCGAGGTCATGGTCCTTCTCGACACTAACACCATAGATAGAAAGAGGGATGAGGTTCTGCAGGCGATTTCAGGGAGCTGGAAAAGAGACCATCAAAAAAGACCTCAAGCTTAAGTAAAGTCACCATAGTCCCAGATGACCATAGGCTGCTTTCCCCTTTGAGGGGGAGAGCTGACTAGAGGGGTAAGATTGAGAAGGTAGGCCTCAATGGATAACCTCAGCCAGTGCAGGAATTGAACCCATGCTGTTGGCCTTACTCAACATCACAAACCAGCTGTCCAACCAACTGAGCAAAACTGGCTCCCAAGGGTGCACCCCCCGATTACTCCTGATGCTTCTCTAGGGAGCTGATGGCTGAGTGCTATTCTCACTGGACTAGTAATACAGAGACCCAAGGTAATGCTCTGGGAACCGATTTGAATCCCACCATGATTAAATTTGCATCCAATAAAAATATGGAGTGGTGACCATAAAACCATTGTTGACTGTCGTAAAAGCCCATCTGGTTTACTAATGTCCTTTTGGGAAAGAAACCTTCTGTCTGCTTACCTGGTCTGGCCTACACATGACTCTCATCCACTGTGGTTGACTCTCAACAAGCCAAGGGCAATTAGGAATGGGCAACAAATTATGCTTTATGAGCGACGCCCACATCCCATGAAAAAAATAAAAAAACCTCACAAGTAATTTTAGAAATAGGAGGTTAGCGCAAATGAATGTGTGGTTGGATAGATGGTTCAGGAGGAAGGGCTTTAGATTCCTGTGATATTGGGATTTGTTCATTGCAATCATCACTTCTATTTTTGTGGACTATTCAATTTTTCTCCCCTTGCCTTGAACTGAAAGTTATTTATGTACCTGTTTATGTTAAATAAAAGCAAACGTTTAAAGCTGAATCTGATTGTGTGCATGTTCAGTCCACCTTTTGAATAAAGGAGAATCACATGGTTGTGTCATGTGAGAGTACCTTTAAGAAATGGAGCAGCTCATATTACTGAAGTGATGTCAGAGGAGGGAGCTGAGCTGAGATCACTTCTGCTTTTTCTGCTTTTAGTTTCAGTTTGAGAAAGCAGCTGAAAAGTACCTGGCTGGTTTGCTGGGAGCTGTTTTGAAAGGAGAAAGCCAGTTTGGAGGAAAAGAGCTTGTGTTTTGCAGGGAGCTGGATTTGCTGTGATCTCTGCCATGAAAGACTGTCTCTGAATCATTTGGGTGATTTAAACTCATAATAGTAATGTCTTTAACCTGATGTGTTTCTGTTTAAAGGTGTTAAGTCTTTTGGAGGTTTGAAGTAACATTTTGAGGGATTATTTGGTGTCGTATTATTTTTGGGGTTATCTTTGAAGTAAGGGATGTTAAGGGATCCAATGTTTATTTAAGAAGGCTAAGTTGAATTCTTGGAATAAACATTGTTTTGTGCTTAAAAACCCAGGTATCCATAATTGTAGCACCACACCTGGAGAACAAGCCGTGTGCTTCAAAAGCAACAATACATTAAAGTGGGGGTTGGTTGAACTCCATGATACATATTGGGGTTCTGAAACCGCTGCTCCCATAACAGTTGTGAGTAAAGGATTTATGTTGTAATATTTGAGGTGATGCTAGCATTTAGTAAGATACTAGATAATCTCACAATGACTTTAGAACATGATTTTCAAAGTACTTGGTCGAAAGTAGAATAAAAATTGGTGGACTAATTCTGAATACTATTATTTAATCTTCTGATCTCAGTATTGTTGTGCTCCTTTCTGATTAGATTTTCAAGTATTTTTCAAAAAACATTAGAGTTTTCATCATAGGTGTGCTGTCAGTGGGAGAGGGGCCTGGGCAACGTGGGCCTGGAAATGTAGGAATAAAGAACTGTATGATACACCACTGTACCTGTATATAGTTAAATCTCATTGTTGTTTCCAATAAACCTCTTTGTTGTATAAGAGGCCTCTGTGACATCATCATAAATATAAGAACTGCAAGGGTTAATGAAATGTCTAGATCGCCACTAGAGGGAGCTAAAGTTACAAGTATATAGGAGATAGCTAGAGTATAGACTGAAGGAAAGTGTGAGTGAGAGCAGATCATAGTTTATAATAGTGTGTAGACCAGTAGTAGATGAGTGTAGATCATATGTGTTGCTAGATTACGTTGATTGCCATTTGTTGAAGTTTCCAGTCCTTCATGCTGGTGGGATCCTTTGGTCCGTCAGATGTAAACAGAGATTTTAATGGTTCACCAGCCTGTGGGGAAACCCAGGGCAGGGTGCTGGAAAATTCCGGCTATTGTTTCTGAAGATGTGTGGCTTCACTCAGGTGAACAGGCTGCTGCAGGACCCTGGTGTCCATCTTTTTTTCACACACCGACCGCACTGGCTTTGGTGAGTTTGTTCGGATTAGGCTGCTGCTATTTAACTCTTAACATGAAAGTGCTTACTGGGTCACTGTTACATTTAAAAACAAGAGAATATGGCTGCACCCATAGGATGCGTTGGAAGGTTGGAAATGTTTGACAGATCTCAAGGACCATTCAGCTCATACATTGAAATAATGAGAAAATGCTTCAGAGCTAATAATATCTTAGAAGTCGAAGGTGAAAATGAAGAGCTCCTGGATGCAGAAAAAGGCAATTATTGAGTAAAAGAAAGCAATTCTGCTAACTGAACTTAGCCTTGAAGTGTGGCATATGCTGACAAACCTTCTTGCTCCTCACAAGGCAAAAGGTGTCCCATTCAAAATAATTATTACCAAGTTGATGAACATTTTAATTCAAACCATCAATGCTACAAATTTGTACCACAAACATAGAAGTCGTGAAACAGTCGATGAGTACGTTGTGGCACTAAGAATCTTCATATTGCAGCTTTAGTGCCTTCACAGACCTTGCGTTATGAGACAGAGTCATGCATGGGTTGGTGGATGAAAGAATCCAGTCAAAGTTAGTAAATACTCAAAATCTTACATTAGAGCTAGTGTATAAGATAGCTTTCACCATGGAGGGGGCATCAAAGATTGTTCAAGAACTGCTTCCTGTGCAAGTGACAAGTGCATCTCTGTGCACTATCTATCAGAAGCTTCTGTCAAGTCTCGAGCAGGAAGGCTTGATCAGGAAAGTAATGTTGAGACAGGCTCAGTGACTTGTTATTGCTGAAATAGCAACTACCCAGTACAAGCACATTTGTACAGAAATGCTGAATGCTTTGACTGTAAAAAGATGGGCCATATTACAACTGCTTGTGGAGTGAAGGCCAAAGTAAGAAAGGGAACTCACACCAGCGATAATGGAAAGCAGACCATCGCAAGGGTCTCAATCTTGAGGCGAATCCAGAGTGCTTAAACAAAGAGGTTATGGGCTACAGATTAGTGATGCCAGTGGCAAACACTCAAATGACAGACCAAGCGGGCCAGCAGCACGGTTCGATTCCCGTACCAGCCTCCCCAAACAGGCGCCGGAATGTGGCGACTTAGGGGCTTTTCACAGTAACTTCATTGAAGCCTACTCATGACAATAAGCGATTTTCAAAGGTGTCACGAAATCAACCTCCAGCTGAGAGGTTAATTCAGTTGAGAACCTACTCAGGTCAGGTGTTAGATTTAAAAATGTGGACACATGGATTGCAATGTAAGGACAAGTCCCTCAATTAATCCATTTTGTACCAAGATATATTAACAAACCAACATTAATGGGCAAAGACTGGTTTGATAAGCTGAAGTTAGACTGGAAGCATGTTTTTCAAATTGAACCGCTGAAATTTGGACAGCAATTGAATTATTACAGCAACATTTTTGATGATATTTCTGAGTGTATGGCTGGTGTGGAAGTCACATCAGAGTCAGACATGATGCAAAACCTGTATATTGCAAGTCTAGGATGGTTCCTTAGGCTCTCAAAACCCAGATTGAAGAGGAACGAAACAGGACAGGGAGAAATGGGGTGCTAGTGACAACTGGTCAAAGTGATGGGTAAACCCCAAATCAGACAAAACTGAGACTATGTGGGAACTACAAAATTGCAACCAACCAGGCAGTGGGTGATGAGCAATATGCATTACTGATCTTTCAATATTTGTGTGCCGAAGTAGCGGGATCCAAGGAATTCACAAGGTTGGATTTGTCACTAATACACAGCTCAATGCGGATTGGGAGAGTCAACAATAGCTCCCGACGAAAACACACATGAGGTTATACTCCAACACGGAGCAGCCCTATGGTGTGAAGTCTTCTCCAAAGATCTTTTTAGCTACAATGGATAGGATTTTACAAGGTGTTCCACATTGCTTGTGCAATCCGGTTGCGGTGCTGATCGTGACCACAACAGAGGAAGATAATCTTCAAATGTTTAATGCAGTGCTAAAAAAGTGAAATGATCGCAATATAAAGTTTAAGAGAAGCACTCGCTGTTATTCAAGTACAAATCGTACAGCAACGTTAGGCAATTGGCAGGTACACAGTTAAATTCAGGTAGCCAAATATTGTTGTCCATGTTGCACTGTCATTAACCTTGGTGAAAATACATCTTTCTCTAGATGTATTGACCAGCATGAGTGGCAGACACAAATTGAACTCACCATAAAGCGTTAATAGGCCAGAATTTTCCCATTGGAGGTGGAAATTGGGATTAATCTTGATGTCACAACCCAACCGTTATCGCAGTTGCACTGACAAGTGGGATCTTGAGGGTTCTAGGCATGACTGACATGGAGTTCAATCTGCTACCAGAGATGGCCTGTGCAGAAGTACCCAGCTTAAAAGACCCATCTCCATTCCGAGGAACATTGACTGAGTTCTTCAGTGACATCAGTGGCTCGCCCACATAAAGTTAAAATCAGCGTAAAACCAACCCCCATTCTGCACCTCTTCAAAATCTCATAAAGCTGTCAAACTAAACAAACGTCACTTGATTGGTGCTTAACAATAATTGGCCTCTTCAGAAACTCGTAACTTTGCTAAAACCATCAAAGGCACATTACGAAGTCCAGCTGAATAAATGGACTCAGCATTTCTAAATCCATTAAGGGTTTGGAGGGCAGCCCAATGCTCATGCATCTGTCAAAGCTGACGAACAGCCTGACAGATGGCTGAGCTGAACTGAACTGAATGAATGAAAGGAATGGGAACTGTTTAAACCATTAGCTATAGAGCTCACACTGAGCAACACTTTCAATATTGTACAATGAAGTGTCTCATTCTCTCATGTAGATAATCTATTCTAATGCATCCAAAGACATTAGCAATTCTGATCTTTCACTTGACAGCTTGCCAGTTGTCAGAGGAAAGAACCTGGCAACCACATTATTTAATGGGTCAATTACAGTTTCCAAGTGCAATGGTGTCATCACTTACTTTACTGAACACAGATACAACACAGGCTTTAGCATTTTGTGGTGAACTGCAAAGAGCCAACATCATTACTACTCAGTTTTTATACTATTTCCAACCTCAATCCAGGGGCGGGATTCTCCGAGCCTCCACGCCAAAATCGTACTCGGCGCGGGGGCAAAGAATGGGCGTCAAACCAGAGATCTGATCCGACGCCACTCACGTGATTCTCTGGTCCCCGGAGAATCGCCGCCAATCGCGTGTGCGCGGTCCATGCAGCGCCGGTCAGGAGCCATTGAAAGAGGCCCCCGCAGCGATTCACCAAGTACAGCTGGCCGAGTTCCCACCGGTGTGGTTCTCTCATGGTTCCACCCTCATGACTCAGTCCGTGGCCACCCTGGTGGGGGGATCATTCATCGGGGGGGCCTCCAGGATGGCCAGGCTACCGATCAAAGGCCACCGATCCGAGGGCATGCGAGGTCTGAGGGGAGGGCTTATGTTTTAGGTGCTGGTTCGCGGTGTCGGTCGGCCATGTGGCGCAGGGCGGCCGACACAGTCCGCCGCCATGGGCGTGCGTGGACCCCCGACCAGATGTGCAGGGCCCCGTATCGGCAGCCGGAGATGCGAGGAGCACTCAGGGGCCCTGCTAGCCCCCTGCAAATCGAATAATCACCCTGGACTTTCTCCGTTAAGTCCAGAGTGATTCACATGCATTTTCTCGCCAGTGTGGGGGCATAGCCCCATTATTAGAGAATCCCACCACATGTTACTCTCCTCCACTCTGCAGACTTAAATTAGAAAGGCTTCCAAATTCTTGTCATCTCCATGAAAATGCTAGAACTTTTAAAATGTGTCCATCTATCATGGTCAGCATCTAAACGTGACTGTGTCTGGTTCACTCCTTTCCTGCGCCAGTGAAAATGGCTGGCAGCAGAAACTTTCGCGTTCGCTGCTCTGTGGCCATTCCTTTCCCAATCCCGACTCCATCGCAAAACTGCAAAATCTCAGCCTAAAGCTTGTCCATTCAAGGCCAAGGTGTCATTCCGTAGAATCATAGAATCCCTGCAGTGTAGAAGGACTCCATTCAGTACATTGAGTCTGCACCGACCCTTTGAAAGAGCACCTCATGCAAGCCCACTACCCGGCCCTAACACTGTAACCCCACCTAACAATTTGACACGAAGGAGCAATTTTGTATGGCCAATCCACCTAACTTGCACATCTTTCATGATGTGAGAACTGTTAATTACTACCAAACAGTCTCTCTGGCACTCAAAATTAACTATAATTGTGGAGTCTCCTTCTTTCAGGTTTCAACTCTAAGAATTTTTAAAAAGATAAATCTTTAATATTTTTAATCTTTTTGTTTGCTTTCCACTTAAACCTCTTTTATCTCATTTTTTTCTTTCTTTCCCTCACTTTATTCCACTTTCTGCAGCTGAAATAGTATGAAATTCACCCGGTGTGATTTAGACTTCCTCCCCTTTCCTTGTCATTTTAATTTCACAACCCTGTAATTGAATTATTTAAGGATATATACATTTTATTGCCTTGTTCACTCAGGTTCCAGATGTCGCGTTTCAATCACAACAACATTAACAAGCTCACAATTTCAGTAATGTGCCATTCAAAAAATGTAGAAATCTCAACATGTGAGCCTAACAGTGAACAATGTTAATGCTTTTTGCTAGAGCAAAATTTGGCCCATTTTGCCTCAATGATAAGGCATCATAACCCAGACATTGTTCTGATCACGTGAAGACATGTTGGATTAAAGTGATTATTAAGAAAGAAAAAAATTGCATTCAGGACCTCAGGATGTTCCAAAGAACTTTACAGCCAATGAAGATAGTCATTGTTGTAATATAGGAAACACTGCAGCCAATGGGTTGGCACAATGGCACAGTGGTTAGCACTGCCTCACAGCGCGAGGGACCCGGGTTCAATTCCAGCCTTGGGTGACTGTGGAGTTTGCACTTTCTCCCCGTGTGTGCGTGGGTTTCCTCCGGGTGCTCCGATTTCCTCCCACAGCCCAAAGATGTGCAGGTTAGGTGGCTTGGTCATGCTAAATTGCCCCTTAGGGTGAGGTTACAGGAATAGGGCCGAGATAGACTTGATGGGCCAAATCGCCTCCTTCGGCACTGTAGGGATTCTATGATCCTACAAATCTCCTCACGGTGAGGTCCCACAAGCAGCAATGAGATCAATATCAGATCATCTATTTTAGTAATTTAGGCCAGGACACCAGGAAAAACTCATCTCTTCTTCGAAATAGTGCGATGGGATCTGAGATCCATGTGGGATAACAGATGCACAGCATTCCCTCAGTACAGCGTGGGAAGCACCAGCCTGTCATGATATGCGGACACACACATAATGATATACAGACAGAGAACAGGACATGACCAATAAGCAGGCAGGACACTCAGGGGTGCGATCTGACTATAAAAGACATGAGGCACTCACACTCCACCTCTTTCCACTGATGAACATCTAGAGAGTCAGTCAAGGGTGTTGTTACAATCTCACACCTCCACCACGTGGCTAAGAGCGAGTCTGGTTCAGTCAGACAGAGTAACCACACTTAAATTAGCAGAGAGTCGAACTCACAAGAGAACTGTGCTAACTGCTATTAGTTCAAAAAACCTGATTGAACTAACTTCAAGGTCTGGAGTACCTTTTTGATCTATGCTGCATCCGGTTGCAATCAGTATTAGACCAGTGTACCTATCACGACACAGCCTAGATTTTGAGCTCAGCATGCCGGGAACTCACAATATTCTGACTCACAGGTGAGGATGCTGTCACTGATCCATGCTTAAATCTAGATTCACAAAGGCTAGAATGACTGCCACAGTAACTATTCCAGCCTTCTCCGACCAGCTTTGTGTCAGGACTCATTCCCAGCTGTGGTGCCCACCCCACCATCCCCTTTTGTTTGTCTGAGAACTGCTCAAAAATGATGATAGGACAGTGCTCCGACTTTCTTAAACTCCCCAAGATGTAAAGTTGTGAAAAGTCTTTTGGCCCCTCTCAGCGACTTTTATCGCGCAAAATAGTAACGCAGAAACTATTTGAAGTTTATTTGTAAGACAAACAAACGTCTGTGAAACATTTCAGGGCAAACCTCCCGCCATGATAATTTTAGGGAAGAACAATCCACACGGGAGTGAAAAACATGACCTCAACTTGGTGGAGGTCAGAATTCTGCCCCCTCTGAGGCTGCTTCAGCTTTTACTGTCCTCCTGTGACTTTGTGTCCTTGTGATATCCTGGCGAAATCTATCACAATGAAAATAACATTAGCTAAAGAAAACTAATCCCTTAAAAATAACATTAACCAAAGAAAATTAATCCCTGAAGATTTTCGACGAGGCTCATGGTCAAATCAGGTCAACACAATTCAGACTTGGTTTGATGACTTGTTTGGATTTTTACTCCATTTGCTCCTATGACAATAAATTTATGGCGCCTAACGGACAACATATTGCTTTAAATAGTTAGTTTTCATTCACCCAATTATTACCTCCAGATAGATTTATCAGTGCGGAATATATTAGACAGCAATTCCAAGTTTCTGTACCTGAACAATCCCAGGTATTGATTCCCCTAATTCTAATCATCAATGGCTGGTTAGTTTTGCTTACTTGGCAATCATAATCTAGAACAGGGAACCTAAAAGCAAATCACATCTCCCATGATGGTTTCATGCCAAGGAAAGCAACTTGGTACACATGGTTCCTTTTCTCAACTCCCTATTTTCCTCCTGCAGGCTTGGACTTGTACTGGAAGCACTTCAACACGAAGCATTGGGTCTCTGGTACCTGTACAAGTGGTCAATCTTTCAATGGCGGCCCAACGGCACAGTGGCTAGCACTGCTGCCTCACAGCACCAGGGCCCTGGGTTCAATTCCTGCTTTAGGTGACTGCGTAGAGTTTACATGTTCTCCCTGTGTCTGCATGGGTTTCCTCCGGGTTCTCCGGTTTGGTCCTGTGATGAATGGTATCGGTAACTGCTGTAACTGTACCTTGCATTTAATACATTGGCCCTTTAAGACCGGGCTTGGAACCCTGGGGGACTCCGCCTCTGGCTCCGCCCCCAGGAAACAGTATATAAAATGATGCTCACTGGGCAGCATGCTGTGACCACACTTCTCGGCAGCTGTCCGGTTCTCTGGTAATTAAAGCCTTTAAATTACCAATCTTATCTCCTGTAATTGAGGGTATCTCAATTTAATTACCAGATACATCAAGGTGGACAGCGCTCTAAAGAAACTCAACCTAGACGCTCGGTCGCCGGAGACCCCAGAAATGTTTAAATATTGGCTCCGGTGTTTTGAGGCCTATCTAAACTCCTCAGAGACTGAAGTCGACGGCGCTCGCAAGTTGAGCTTACTACATGCCCGGGTGGGCCACCGACTCTCCTCCGTGATCGAGAACGCTACGACATACGAAACTGTGGATGATATACTAAAGAAATGCTTCGTAAAGCTGATTAACGAGGTACACGCCAGACATTTGCTCTCGACCTGCCGCCAGCGCTCCGGGGAAACTCTAGACGAATATGTGTAGAGACTCACTGCGCTCACGAGGAACTGCAATCATAAGGAAGTGACGGCAGAAGTCCACATGAACTTACCTATTCGTGATGCCTTCGTGTCCGGTATCAGGTCCTCATAAATCTGGCAGCGGCTCTTAGAAGACGGGGCAAAGGATCTCCAAGGCACGGTAATGCTCGCCTCTTCCCTAGAAACGGCCCACCGTAACCTCCGTACATACTCCGCGGACGTTGCGAACCCCTCTCGATCCCTTCCAGACTCGGCCACGCTACAGGCCTGCGCCGCGTGGCGATCCACTCACTCCGGGGGTTCCCCATGCTATTTCTGTGGGCAAGGCCAGCACCCATGTCAGCATTGCCCGGCCCGCTCCGCGATCTGCAACGACTGCGAGAAGAAGGGGCACTTCGCTAAAGTCTGCCTGGCTGGGCCAAAGGCCGCAAACAAAAGCCTCACCAGGCCCAGAAATCAAGTTCCCAGCCTCACAGGCCCCGCAACACGGCCGCGCGGCAGCTGGACACGCCTACGTCCGACGCGTCATCGACCTCTTGCGAGTCATGGGGCGGCCATCTTGGCGGTGGCCATTTTCAAATCCCGACACGTGCGACCGATGGCGGCGGCCATTTTATGACTCCAGGCGGCCATTTTGTGAGTCCTACTTAACCGAGGACTCTGACTACCCGCAATTAGGAGCGATCACGTTCGATCAATCGCGGCCAAAGCATCTGAGGAACTCAATGATGTGGGTACAAATCAATGGTCACGACACTCCCTGTCTATTCGACTCCAGGAGCATGGAGAGCTTTATTCATCCAGACACGGTAAGGCGCTGCTCCCTGCACACCCACCCCGCCTCCCAATCTATTGCCCTCGCTCCAGGGTCCCATTCGGTACAAATCACGGGGTATTGTGTCGCAGACCTCGCGATTCAAGGCGCTGAATACACCCGTTTTAAACTCTACATCCTCCCTCACCTCTGTGCCCCCCTGCTGCTCGGTCTGGACTTTCAGTGCAACCACCGGAGCCTGACACTGAAGTTCGGCGGACCCCTGCCCCCACTCACGGTATGCAGCCTGGCAACACTCAAAGTTGCGCCACCCTCCATCTTTGCGAACCTCACTCCCGACTGTAAGCCCGTCGCCACTAGGAGTCGGTGGTACAGTACCCAAGACATGACTTTTATCAAGTCAGAGGCTCAGCGGCTACTAAAAGAGGGGGTCATAGAGGCCAGCAACAGCCCTTGGAGGGCTCAAGTATTGGTAGTCCGCTCTGGGGAAAAGCAACGAATGGTAGTGGATTATAGCCAGACCATAAACCGCATTACGCAACTCGATGCGTACCCACTTCCCCGCATAGCGGAAATGGTGACTCAAATCGCCCAGTATCGGGTATTCTCCACGGTCGACCTAAAATCAGCCTATCATCAACTCCCTATCCGCCCCTACACGGCTTTCAAAGCAGCCGGTCGGCTGTTTCACTTTCTCAGGGTCCTTTTTGGTGTCACAAACGGAGTCTCCGTTTTCCAGAGGGCGATGGATCAAATGGTGGACCAGTACGGCTTACGGGCTACCTTCCTGTACTTGGACAACGTCACCATCTGCGGCCATGACCAGCAGGACCACGACGCAAACCTGAGGAAGTTCCTCCAGACTGCCCGGGCCCTCAACCTCACATATAACAAGGAGAAATGCGTGTTCCACACAACCCGGCTAGCCATCCTCGGCTACAACGTGGAAAACGGGATCCTAGGCCCAGACCCCGACCGCATGCGTCCCCTTAAGGAACTCCCCCTCCCCCGTAGCCTCAAGGCACTCAAACGGTGCTTGGGGATTTTCTCCTATTACGCCCAGTGGTCCCCAGATATGCGGACAAAGCCCGACCACTCATTAAGACCATGGTTTTTCCCCTGACGGCTGAGGCCCAGTCGGCTTTCAGCCGTATCAAGGCCGACATCATCAAGGCCGCCATGCACGTGGTGGACGAAGCCAATCCCTTCCAGGTAGAAAGCGACGCATCAGACGTCGCCCTGGCTGCTACCCTCAACCAGGCGGGCAGACCAGTAGCGTTCTTCTCCCGAACCCTCACCGCCTGCAGTCGAAAAGGAGGCACAAATAGTGGAGGCTGTGCGGCACTGGAGGCACTACCTAGCCGGTAGGAGGTTCACCCTCATCACCAACCAATGGTCGGTTGCCTTTATGTTCGATAACGCACAACGGGGCATAATAAAGAATGACAAAATTCTGAGGTGGAGGATAGAGCTCTCCATCTATACGTACGATATTAAATATCGCCCGGGGAAGCTCAACGAGCCCCCGGATGCCTTGTCCCGCGGCACGTGCGCCAACGCACAAAAAGACCGCCTGAGAGCCATCCACGATGACCTCTGCCACCCGGGGGTCACCCGGCTTGCCTATTTCATCAAGTCCCGCAACCTATCTTACTCCACAGAGGAGGTCAAGGCCATGACTAAGGCATGCCAGATCTGTGCGGAGTGCAAACCGCACTTCTATCGACCAGACAGGGCCCCCTCTGATAAAGGCCTCTAGGCCCTTTGAGCGACTAAGTGTGGACTTCAAAGGGCCCCTCCCATCCACCAACCGCAACATGTATTTCCTCACCGTTATCGATGAGTTCTCCCGCTTCCCTTTTGCGGTCCCGTGCCCCGATATGACCTCGGCCTCCGTGATCAAGGCACTGCACAGCATCTTCACACTGTTTGGTTTCCCCGCTTATATCCACAGCGACCGGGATACATCGTTCATGAGTGATGAGCTGCGTCGATATCTGCTCAGCAAGGGCATCGCCTCGAGCAGAACGACGAGCTATAACCCGCGGGGAAAGGGGCAAGTAGAGAGGGAGAACGTGACAGTTTGGAAGGCTGTCCTTCTAGCCCTACGGTCAAGGAGTCTCCCAATCGGCCGCTGGCAGGAGGTCATACCCGATGCCCTGCACTCCATTAGGTCGCTCCTCTGTACGGCCACGAACGAGACCCCTCACAATCGTTTGTTTGTCTTCCCCAGGAAGTCCACCTCTGTGGTCTTGCTTCCACGCTGGCTGACGACTCCGGGACCAGTCCTACTCCGGAGACACGTGAGGAGCCATAAACAGATCCGATAGTCGCGAGGGTCCAATTGCTACACGCAAACCCTCAATACGCCCACGTCGAGCACCCCAACGGCAGGCAGGACACCGTCTCCCTGCGAGGTGGATTGACCATGATAAATTGCCCTTAGTGTTGGGTGGGGTTACTGGGTTATGGGATAGGGTGGAGATGTTGACCTTGGGTAGGGTGCTCTTTCCAAGAGCCGGTGCAGACTCGATGGGCCGAATGGCCTCCTTCTGCACTGTAAATTCTATGATAACGAGTTGGGACAGTTGAAAGCATAATGGTATTGAGAGTCACATCGAAAATTCTATGAGACCTGGCACCCGCCGGCTTCCCCACCGACCACCCCCCCCCCTCCTACCGACGCTCCCCTCCCCACACCAACTGCCGACCCCGACAGTGCCCCCGCCATAGCGCCCCCTATCCCCCAGCCGGCGCCGGCACCAATCACCCTAGTCACCCGGATACCCCCCTGCTCCAAAGCGGGCAAAGGCTCAGTCAACCGTGCTCCCGGATATACCATCACCAAAACCGACCGTATCCACGGCACCACCACCGGAGTGGAGAAGGTTAGCACGGACGGTCAGACCACCCAAAAGACTGAACTTATAACTCCACTTTCACCCCCGACGGACTATGTGTTTTTTTTAAACAGGGGGTGAATGTGATGAATGGTATCGGTAACTGCTGTAACTGTACATTGCCTTTAATACATTGGCCCTTTAAGACCAGGCTTGGACCCCTGGGGGACTCCGCCTCTGGCTCCGCCCCCAGGAAACGGTATATAAGGTGATGCTCACTGGGCAGCATGCTGTGACCACACTTCTCGGCAGCTGTCCGGTTCTCTGGTAATTAAAGCCTTTGAATTACCAATCTTCTCTCCTGTGTCGTAATTGAGGGTATCTCAGGTCCGCAGTCTAAAAATGTGCAGATTAGGTGGATTAGCTATGTTGAATTGCCCCTTGGTGGGATTGTGAGGATAGGGCGGGGGAGTGGGTTTGTATAGGGTGCTTCGTCAGAGTGTCAATGTAGAGTCGATGGGCCAAATGGCCTCCTTCTGCACTGTAAGGATTCTATGATTCGATGAAGCTCTCCCCCAGGAGACTCCAACCTAACAAAATTATCTAAGGATACAACATACATTTGATTTTGATTTGATTTATTGTCACATGTACTGAAGTACAGTGAAAAGTATTTTTCTGTGGCTGAGGGAATGTACACAGTACGTACATAGTAAACACAAGAATAATCAACAGGGAACATTAACAAATGGTACATCGACAAAACAGTGATTGGTTACAGTGTGAAACAAGGGGCCAAACAAAACAAAAAAAACAAATACATGACCAAGAGCAGCATAGGGCATCGGGAATAGTGTTCTTACAAGGAAGACATCAGTCCGAGGGAGAGTCATTGAGGAGTCTTGTAGCTGTGGGGAAGAAGCTGTTCCTATGTCTGGATGTGCGAGTCTTCAGACTTCTGTACATTCTGCCTGATGGAAGGGTCTGGAAGAAGGCAATGCCTGGGTGGGAGGGGTCTCTGATAATGCTGTCTGCCTTCCTGAGGCAGCAAGAGGTGTAGACAGAATCAATGTGGGGGTGGCAAATTGCATGATGCGTTGGGCTGAGTTCACCACAGTCTGCAGTTTCCTGCGATCTTGGATTGAGCAGTTGCCATACCAGGCTGTGATGCAGCCGGATACGATGCTCTCTATCGTACATCTATAGAAGTTTGTGACAGTCGATGCAGACATGCCAAATTTCTTTTGCTTCCGCAGGAAGTAGAGACGCTGTTGGGCTTTCTTGACTGTTGCATCAACGTGAGTGGACCAGGACAAACTGTTGGTGATAGTGGCCCCCCCAGGAACTTAAAGCTATCGACCATCTCCACTTTGGAGCCATAGATACAGACGGGAGTGTGTGTTGTGCTGCGTTTCCTGAAGTCGATGATCAGTTCCTTGGTCTTTCCAACATTTAGAGCATATTTAGAGAGTACATCAAGGTATGCCTTAGCAGAATTAACTGTTGTGGAATTTCCCAATATCAGCTCCTCGGATCCTAACTTAGAATCGGAGAATTTTGTTATTTTATATTTGCGTTTTTTCGACTTCCGGGCGGCGAGCGAGGAGGTCGCAGGGAGAGGGGCTCCCGCAAGCGCCAGGAAAGAACCCCCCCGACAGGCCGGACGGCGGAGGAGGAGAAGCGGCAGCGGAGGAGAAGCGGCAGCGGAGGAGGAGCGGGCGGCGGAGAGGCGGAAGGCGGCGGCGGAGAGGCGGCGGCGGAGAGGCGGAAGGCGGCGGCGGAGAGGCGGAAGGCGGCGGCGGAGAGGCGGAAGGCGGCGGCGGAGAGGCGGAAGGCGGAGGCGAGGAGCAGCGGCGACAGGGAGGCCAGCAGCGGCAGGTCCAACCCCTCTCCCTCCCCCCCCCACGCGGGCCAGGAGCGGTGCGGGCAGCGGTGGGGCCCTCTTCTCTCTCCCCCCCCCCCCCAGACGCGGGCCTGGGAGCGGTGCAGGCAGCGGCGGGCCCTCTTCTCTCTCTCCCCCCCCCCCAGACGCGGGCCGGGAGCGGTGCGGCAGCGGCGGGCCCTCTTTCTCCCCCCCCCCAACCAGCAGCGGGGACCCCCCCCCCCAACCAGCAGCGGGGACCCCCCCCAACCAGCAGCGGGGACCGCCCCCCCCAACCAGCAGCGGGGACCCCCCCCAAACAGCAGCGGGGACCCCCCCCAACCAGCAGCGGGGACCCCCCCCAACAGCAGCGGGGACCCCCCCCCAACCAGTAGCGGGGACCCCCCCCCAACCAGCAGCGGGGACCCCCCCCCAACCAGCAGCGGGGGACCCCCCCCAACCAGCAGCGGGGACCCCCTCCCCAACCAGCAGCGGGGACCCCCCCTCCCCAACCAGCAGCGGGGACCCCCCCCCCCAACCAGCAGCGGGGACACCCCCCCCCCACACCAGCAGCGGGGACACCCCCCCCCAACCAGCAGCGGGGACACCCCCCCCCCTACCGGCAGCGACCACCGGCCCCACTCGCCCCTCCCCCCCCCAACTGCAGTGACCACCACGTGGCAAGGACAAAGGGACTCTCTCTCTCTCTCTCCTGGGTGAGTGGGGAGAGAAAACAAAAGAAAAAAGAGACTTATATTTCTGTTCTTTTTAAAAAAAAAACCAAAAGAAAACTGGTAAAGAGAAAAGGGGTAAAATAAAGGGGTAAAGGAAAGAAGGGGGGAAATAAATTTTTATTTAAAAAAAAATATTTATATATATTTTTATATATATATATATATATATATAATAATAAATAAAATTAAAATAGGGTGCGGAAAAGGGGGAAAAGAAGAACAAGGAGAGAAGAAAAGATGAAGGGGAAGGGGGAGAAAAAAATGCCAGAAGGGAGCCAAGAGAAAGGGGGCACCGGAAGTAGACGGGGCAAAGGGCAAACCAGCTTGGGCGAACGAGTCAACACGCGAAGCAGCGGGAAGGATGTATCGCCGCATCCAAAGAGCTGGACGGGCGGGCAACCTCTCCCCTGGGGTTAGAGGGGGGCGTGAATTGGAAGGAAGCCTTTGCCGAGGTGGTGAGGGAGCAGCTGCAGGCAATCAAGGCAGAGTTAAAAGCAGACGCAGAGGCCGCAGCACAGGCAGCAGTGACCAGGGCGATGTCAGGGGTGCAGCAGGCTCTGACCAGATTGGAGGAGAAAGTGGATGCCCAAGGGAAGATACTGGAAGCCCAGGGGGCAACCATTTAAAGAGCTGGAGAAGGCAGCGACTGACGTGAGCGACCGGGTCATGTCCCTGGAGAGGGAAATGGCGAAACTGAGTGCAACACAGGGGAGCCTGAAGGGCAGGGTAGACGACCAGGAGAACAGCTCGAGAAGGCAAAATATTAGGATAGTGGGCCTGCTAGAGGGGATCGAGGGTAGAAATCCCACAACATTCGTGGCTGCGATGCTGGGCTCCTTAGTGGGGCGGGAAACTTTTCTCACCCCACCGGAAATGGACAGAGCTCATCGGTCACTGCGCCCGAAGCCCAAGGAAGGGGAAAAACCGAGAGCAGTTATAACCAAACTGCACCGGTACCGGGATAGGGAGACAATCCTGCGCTGGGCCAAGGAGAATAGAGCCTGCAAATGGAACGGGCACGCCATCCGAATCTACGAGGATCTTGGAGCGGACATAGCTAAGAGACGGGCGGAGTTCAACAGAGCGAAAGCAGCTCTCTACAAGAACAAAGTACGTTTTGGTATGCTGTACCCAGCAAAACTCTGGGTCACATACCAAAACAAGGAATATTTCTTTACAGCCCCTGCCGAGGCGAATAGATTCGTCGAGGAGCACGGGCTGGAAAAACGCCATGGGAAGTAGGGACGAGGGGCCCATGGCAAGGAGAAACGTCATGCCGACGGGGGGGTGGGGAGGGGCAAGGCAAAGCCAGCCCCCTCCCCCCTGGCAGGAACACCCAGAACGAAAAACAACCCAATGCCCAAGGGCCCGCTCCAGGTGGGAGGCCAGGCCCCGGCACGAGGGAACGGGAGTACTGGAGAGGGGAGAGGAGAAGCGGGACAGCAACCTCCGAGAGGGGAGCCACCGTGCTAGCAGGAAAGCTAGCGACGGGGGCGCGCAATAGAGCAGGGCCGCAGCGCACCCCCAACAGGGGGGAAGGCGCCAGGCAGGGGAGGGGGGGGATCACCCATCAAAGGTGGGAGAGCAAATGGGGACAGGAATGGGGGAGAGAGGGGCAATGGAGGGGTATACAGGGGAGGGGGGAAAAGGGATAGAGCGGGGGGGGGGGGGGGGGGCACTCGGGGGGCGAGAGACCAGGGAGGGGAAATGCAGGGACGAAGGGACAAAAGAGGCCAGAAAGGGAATAGGGCCACAAAGTGCCACGGACAAGGGCTCGAAACAGGGAACCGCTGCAAGCACCCACCCAGTACGGTCTGTGTGTGAAGGGGCCCCCCGGAGTGCAGGGGACTACCCGCGTGGCGGACACACAGTGGACGGCCATGGCGGGTGTCCCCGGGACAAGGGGGAACCCCGGAGCACAGGGACCCGACCGCATGGGGAGAGCAGTGATAGTGGACATCCTGGACGGCCCCCTAACAAAGGGAAACCCCAGAGGGCAGGGGCGCGTCCACCGGACAAATATGGTTAACCCCACAGGAGCAAGGGGGCAGAAGCCCCCGACCAGAATAGTCACCTGGAACGTAAGGGGACTTAACGGCCCAGTGAAGAGATCTAGAGTCCTCACCCACCTTAGAAACATGAGGGCCGACATAGTCTTCCTCCAAGAGACGCACCTGAGGGAGCAGGACCAACTGCGGGTAAGAAAGGGCTGGGTGGGACAAACCTATCATTCCTGTTATGGGGCAAGGGCCAGGGGGGTGGCGATCCTGATTGGCAAGAGGACAATGTTTAGGGCGACAAAGACGGTTACGGACCCAGGGGGACGGTATGTCATGGTCAGCGGGGCCCTGGATGGGACGCCGGTAGTTCTAGTTAACGTGTACGCGCCCAACTGGGACGACACGAGCTTCATCCAAAAGACCATGGCAGAAATCCCGGACATAGCGACGCACCGACTAATCATGGGGGGGGGACTTCAACTGTGTACAGGACCCAAAGACGGACAGATCAAACTCCAGAACGGGGAAAACCTCAAACATGGCAAGGGAACTCAGTCACTATATGGAGCAGATGGGAGCAGTGGACCCCTGGAGATTCGCCCACCCGGGGGAGAAAGAATTCTCTTTCTTCTCCCCAGTACACAATGTGTACACCAGAAGTGACTTCTTTGTGGTGGGGAAAACGGTGCTTCCAGGGATAGACAAGGTGGAATATTCCGCAATTGTGATATCAGACCACGCCCCACACTACATGGACGTGCGGCTGGAGACGGGAAGGGCCCAGCGCCCCACATGGAGGCTGGACGGTGCCTTACTAGCTGACAAGGCCTTCAGCGAAAGGATAGCGCGGGCCATAGCGGAATACACGGAGAACAACCAAAACGGGGAGGTCTCATCCTCCACGTTCTGGGAAGCGCTTAAGGCCGTACTAAGAGGGGAAATCATTGCCTACAAAGCGCAAAGAGATAGGGAGGAAAGGGTGGCTAGGCAGAAGCTGGTCGACTCCATACTGGAGGTAGACCGTAAATACTCCGAGGCCCCGACCGTAGAGCTCCTGGCGGAGAGGAAAGAATTACAAAGGAACTTTGACCTGCTCTCCACCAGGAAAGCAGTACACCAACTCCGCCAGGCACGCGGGGCCCTGTACGAACACGGAGACAAAGCCAGCCGCCTGTTGGCACACCAGCTGAGAAAGCAGGCAGCCAGCAGGGAAATTGCGCAAATCAGAGGTACCAGAGGCACGTTGGAAACAGAACCAGAGAGGATTAACGAAACCTTCAAGGCCTTCTACCAAGAGCTATACACCTCGGAGCCCCAACGGGGAAGGCTGGGATGAACCGGTTTCTTGATGGACTGGACATACCAGTCGTGGGAGAGGGCAGAAAACAGGATCTGGAAGCACCACTAGCACTGGGAGAGATCATGGAGAGCATTAGCTCCATGCAGACGGGGAAGGCGCCGGGACCGGACGGATTCCCAGCGGACTTCTACAAAAAATTCGCGACAGCGCTGGCCCCGCACCTGCGGGAGATGTTCACAGACTCGCTAGCTAGGGGCACACTGCCACCCACGTTAGCACAGGCCTCAATCTCGCTGATACCTAAGAAAGACAAAGACCCAACGGAATGTGGGTCATACAGACCCATATCCCTGCTGAACGCAGACGCCAAAATACTGGCCAAAATCCTAGCCAAAAGGCTAGAAGACTGTGTACCTGAGGTGGTCACAGAGGACCAGACGGGCTTCGTCAAAGGTAGACAGCTTACCGCGAACATCAGGCGCCTGCTGAACGTGATAATGACCCCCTCCGGGGAGAGAACACAAGAGGTGATCGTCTCCCTGGACGCAGAAAAGGCCTTCGACAGAGTCGAATGGAAATACCTCATAGAGGTACTGGAGCGGTTCGGGCTTGGAACAGGGTTCACCGCTTGGGTAAAGCTCCTATACAACGCTCCCATGGCGAGTGTACGGACCAACAATACCAACTCCCAATACTTCCAGCTGCACAGGGGCACCAGACAAGGATGCCCACTGTCCCCGCTGCTGTTCGCACTAGCAATCGAACCGCTAGCAATCGCGCTCAGGGCAGCAAAAAATTGGACGGGGATCCGAAGGGGAGGTAGAGAGCACAGAGTCTCACTCTATGCGGATGATCTGCTCCTCTATATCTTGGACCCACCAAGCCACATGGACGGAATCATAGCGCTCCTGAAAGAGTTTGGAGCCTTCTCGGGCTACAAACTCAACATGAGCAAAAGTGAGATCTTCCCAGTACACCCGCAAGGGGGGGGGGGGGGGGGGGGCAGCGCTAAAGGGCCTGCCGTTCAAACAAGCCCGAAATAAATTCCGCTACCTGGGGATCCAAATAGCCCATGACTGGAAAGGGGTCCACAAATGGAACCTCACCAGCCTGACGGAGGAAGTTAAAAAGGACCTGCAAAGATGGAACACACTCCCGCTCTCCCTCGCGGGGAGAGTCCAGACGATCAAAATGAACGTACTGCCCAGGTTCCTTTTCCTGTTTAGATCCATTCCGATCTACATCCCCAAGGCCTTTTTCAAAGCGCTGGACAAACATATCATGGCGTTCGTATGGGGGGGTAAAAATGCTAGGATCCCAAAGAAGGTCATACAAAAAACAAAATCCAGGGGGGGGGCTAGCCCTCCCGAATCTACAATTCTACCACTGGGCGGCAACAGCCGAGCGAGTAAGGGGATGGATCCAGGAGCCAGAAGCCGAGTGGGTGCGTGCGGAGGAGGCCTCCTGCATGGGAACCTCCCTCCGGGCCCTCGCCACGGCAGCACTCCCATCACCACCCAAAAAACACTCCACCAGCCCAGTGGTGACAGCCACCCTCCAATCCTGGAACCAACTGCGGCAGCAATTTGGCCTGTACAAAATGTCGGACAAGGCTCCCATCTGCAACAACCATAGGTTCAAACCAGCACTGACCGACGCCACCTTCAAAAGGTGGAGGCAGGACGGGGGGGACACTGACAGTCAGGGACCTATACACGGACGACAGGATCGCAACACTGGACGAACTGACAGAGAAATTTCAGCTAGCTGGGGGGAACGAGCTACGGTACCTGCAGCTCAAAAACTTCCTACGAAAGGAGACAAGGACGTACCCACAACCGCCACGACAGACACTATTGGAAGACCTACTGGACGCAAGTATCCTAGAGAAAGGGAACTGTAGTGACATGTATGACCGACTGGTAGACAGGGACGACACCGTACTGGACGCAACAAGAAGGAAATGGGAGGACGACCTGGGGATGGAGATAGGGTGGGGACTCTGGAGCGAAGCACTGCATAGGGTCAACTCCACCTCCACGTGCGCAAGGCTCAGCCTGACGCAACTAAAAGTGGTACATAGAGCCCACTTAACGAGAAACCGTATGAGTAGGTTCTTCCCGGAGGTGGAGGACAAATGTGAGCGGTGCCAGAGAGGCCCGGCCAACCACGCCCACATGTTCTGGTCTTGCCCCAGACTTGTGGAGTACTGGACAGCCTTCTTCGAGGCTATGTCCAAAGTGGTGGGGGTGAGGGTGGAGCCATGCCCGATAGTGGCGGTCTTCGGGGTTTCAGACCAGCCAGATCTATTCCTGGGGAGGAGGGCGGACGCCCTTGCCTTTGCCTCCCTGATTGCCCGCCGTAGAATCCTGTTTGGCTGGCGGTCAGCAGCACCACCCAGAGCTGCAGACTGGCTGTCCGACCTCTCGGAATCTCTCCAAATGGAGAAAATCAAATTCGCCATCCGAGGGTCGGACGACGGCTTCCACAGAACGTGGGAGCCATTCATGCAACTGTTCCGGGACCTGTTTGTGGCCAACGTACATGAGGAAGAATAGTCGGGTGGCCAAGAACCAGGGGAAAATGGGCGGGAATCGGGGGAAGGTAGCCGGGGGGAGGGGGGGGGGTGGGGCTACGGGCTCGGTATGGGGGTTTGATGGCAAGCCAAGGCCCAAAACCAAACTATAAATAAATGCCTATAAACATGTGCCTCGGCCATATTGGGGAATGTAAAATATGTATGCTGGCCACAATTATTGTTATGAAGATGCTTACCTGTAAATATTCATGTAAAAAATGTTTGTGTTTTCCTTTTTTTTTTTTCTCTCTCTCTAATAACTTGTAATTTGTCATATATAAAATATGAAAACTCAATAAAAAAACATTTAAAAATTTTTTTTTTATATTTGCATACATACAATTTACAGTGCAGAAGGAAGCCATTCGGCCCATCGAATCTGCACCAGGCCTTGGAAAGAGCACCCTACTTAAGCCCACACCTCCACTCTATCCCAGTAACCCAGTAACTCCACCTAACCTTTTGGATACCAAGGGGCAACTTATCATGGCCAATCCACCTAACCTACACATCTTTGGATGTGAGAGGAAACCGGAGCACCCGGAGGAAACCCACGCAGAGATGGGGAGAAAGTGCAAACTCCACACAGACAGTCATCCGAGGCCGGAATTGAACCTGGGACCCCGGAGCTGTGAGGCAGCAGTGCTAAACACTGTGCCACCAAGCCACCCTTAGTTTAGATTACCCAGTTCTTTTCTTTTTCCAATTAAGGGGTAATTTGGCGTGGCCAATCCACCGACCATGCAAACATTTTGGCTTCTGGGATGAGACCCACGCAAACACGGGAAGAATGTGCAAACTCCAAACGGACAGTGACGCAGGGCCGGGATCGGACCCGGGTCCCCGACACTGTGAGGCAACAGTGCTAACGACTGCGCCACTGCGCTGGCCGTATATATGAGCATTCAAATGACTATAAATTTGTAATGGATGTATTTTTATTTAATATTCAAACTAAATATTGATTACAGATTAGGGCAGCACGGTAGCACAGTGGTTAACACAGTTGCTTTACTGCTCCAGGGTTCCAAGTTCGATTCCTGGCTTGGGTCACTGTCTGTGCGGTGTCTGCACGTTCTCCCCGTGTCCTCGTGGGTTTCCTCCGGGTGCTCCGGTTTCCTCCCACAGTCCAAAGATGTGCAGATTAGGTGGCTTGGCAATGCTAAATTGCCCTTATTGTCCAAAAAATGTGATGTAGGGGGTTACCTGGTTGCAGGGATAGGATAGATACGTGGGCTTGAGTAGGGTGCTCTTTGTAAGGGCCGGTGCAGACAGATGTGTTTTTACGACCTGGGCGGCAAGGTGGTGAGTTAGTGGTTAGCACTGCTGAACCCGGGCTCAGCCTTGGGTCACTGTCTGTATGGAGTTTGTACGTTTTCACAATATCGGCATGGGTTTCCTCTGGATGCTCTGGTTTCCTCCCACAGTCCAAAGGTGTGCAGGTTAGGTGGATTGGCCATGAAAAATTGTCCTTAGTGTCCAAAAAAGGTTAACTGGGGTTACTGGGTTACGGGGATAGGGTGGAGGTGCGGCTTAAGTAGGGTACTCTTTCCAAGAACCGGTGCAGACCCGATGGGTCGAATGGCCTCCTTCTGCACTGTAAATTCTATGAAGTTCTATTGTACCTTAGGGTTATAAATGGTAACTAAAGTTAATGATAAGATGCCAGTAGGGTTTTATGAAGTGTGCAATTTTTAAATCCACTGTAAAAAACAGTCTTGTTGGATAAACAAACAAACATAGAACATACAGTGCAGAAGGAGGCCATTCGGCCCATCAGGTCTGCACCGACCCACGTAAGCCCTCACTTCCACCCTATTCCCGTAACCCATTAACCCCATCTCACCTTTTTTGGTCAATAAGGGCAATTTATCATGGCCAATCCACCTAACCTGCACATCTTTGGACTGTGGGAAGAAACCGGAGCACCCGGAGGAAACCCACGCAGACACGGGGAGAATGTGCAGACTCCGCACAGACAGTGACCCAGCAGGGAATCGAACCCGGAACCCTGCCGCTGTGAAGCCATAGAACTAATCACTTGTGCTACCGTGCTGCCCTTTGTGCTACTGTGCATTGATTGAAATAATTATACTCACAATCCAGTATGATTGCTTAAGTTTCTGAAGTGCCTTTCCCTCAATTATAGGGAATCATAAACTGAACTCAACCTATGACTGCACAAATGAGGCTGACTAACTGTCCAAGCGGCATGAGAATGTCGCGTTAAGAAATGGTTCGCTGCTCATGTTACTGCAGTGATGTCAGAGTGTGGGTGGAGCTGAGCTCTGGTTCTGCTTTTTAGTTTCACTTTGAGAAAAGCTTGGGTGTGTCTCTGTCTTTTTGTTTTTGTTTTTTAGTGTGATGCAGCTGAAGTCAGCCAAAGCAGCTGTACTGTTGATCTCTCTGCCATGAAGGACTAGATCTCTTGATAATTTGGTGAATTCAGAAATTTAAATGTTTTCAGTATTGAATGTAAACCCTGATGTGCTTCTGTTTAAAGGTTGTTAAGTCTTTTGAATGGTAAAAGGTCAGCTTAAAGGATTACTTAGTGTTGTAGTCTTTGGGGGTTATCTTTGAATTCATGGCTGCTAAGATATTCACTGTTTGTTTTAAAAAGGTTAGCTTGAGTCCATAGAATAAACATTGTTTTGTTTTAAAAAATAGCTTTCCCATTTCTGAAGTACCACACTTAGAGAGTGGGCCGTGTGCTCCCCATACCACAATCTATTCAAAGTTGTGGGTCAGGTGAACTGCATGATACACTTTGGGGTTCTCTAAACACTGGCCCATAACACAAGCAAATAGTTAAACATTTTAAAGACAACTTCAGCAGAGATAAAAATTTGCATTCTTCTTTGTCTTTAGAGAAAATCATTAGGAAAAAACAAGTTCCTTATAAAATGCAGACGGATCATAATAAGTGTCTGGAAATTCAAATGGTTAGGTAGCTGCTTCCCAACTGACAGAAACCTGAGATAGTCTTGTTTACATTTGGCAGCAAGGCAACGACCTAAATGTAGCTGCCATATTTTGAACATTTTATGTCAAGTTGCATGTCTAATTATTTGCTCGATAATGCTTATTTACATTTATATTTTTTCATTAATTGCATTAGCTCCTTAATATACCAACATTTACAGCACTAGGCTGAGACAGAGTTCAGTTCAGACAATGCCTTCCAAACTGGCAACCCCTACCACCTCAAAGGACAAGGCAGTAGATGCATGCCAACACCACCACTTGCTAGTTCACCTCCAAGTCACTCACCATCCTGACTTAATAATAATAATAATAATAATCTTTATTAGTGTCACAGGCAAGCGTACATTAACACTGCAATGACGTTATTGTGAAAATCCCCTCGTCACCACACTCTGGCGAAAGCTCGGGTACACTGAGGGAGAATTTAGAATGTCCAATTCACCCAAGCAGCACGATTTCAGGACTTGTGGGATGAAACTGGAGGAATGGAGGAAATCCATGCAGACACGGGGAGAATGTGTAGACTCTGCAAAGGCAGTAACTCAAACCGGAAATCGAACAGTGCTAACCATTGTGCTATCGTGCCGCCCTTTGGAACTATTTTGCTCTCTCTTTACTGTCGCTGGGTTGAAATCCTGGAACTCCCTTCCTAACAGCACAGTGGGTGTACTTACTCCACATGGACCGCAGTGGTTCAGGAAGGCAGCTCACGACCATCCTTCTCGAGGGCAATGAAGGATGGGCAATAAATGCTAGCCCAGCTAGTGACGTCTATGTCCTGTGAAAGAATAATAAAAAAGAATCCAAAGTAGAGTTTGAGTGAACAAAGGGTTGCAAGCAGAGAAGTAATAGTAATTGATTAAAATATGGCTCAGCTGTTTATTTCCCCAGAACCAAATGCTACCAGCAAGAAGCCGGTACTAACAGCAATGAGAAATAGGTGGGAGTCTCCACTGTATAGAATCTAAACTCTACAAGGCCAACATGAAACAATGATTTTATTCTTGGAAAATATTAAATTGCCCAGGCTTACATCACAAACAGTTACTTCTCCACATTTCAGATAACATCTATGATTTATTGTTTGGCAGGTGGAGTGCAAGACACTGTGTGTCCTTCCGCTGCACTCCAACTGGACTATTAAATTAAAAAGAATGATAAGTGTAGTCTCCAATCTCTGTGTGACGCCACTTTGATGGTAGAATTTCTACAGTGACAGCCGGATTTGTTAGTGAGACGATGCAATATTAATTAGAGATATTTCAGAAGCTGCCCATGACATAAATCTATCTGCGAATTATGTGAAAGTACCCATTATCCAAACTAGCAACACTGAAGTGGTGTGGCATTGTAACAACACCATCAGCTTGTTCAAACAGCAACTGACTGGGGACAAAATACCACCATTGGGCAGAATCATACCACAGTTGTAGGTCTTCCGAAGTTGGGACTAATTAAGAGGTTGCATCTGGGAGTGCCATCCAATTTGAGATAGCGGGCAGCCGGCCAGCAGTAGGACCCGCAACTATGTCCAGATAGCAGCTCCACCAGGAGATGAGAGCGCTGCCCTGCCAGGCAGGAGAATGCAAGAGGCCCTCAAGATGGAGGGCCTCTCAGAGTATGTGTGAAGTTATCAAAATGATTTGTGGTGTAGCCACCTGGGGTGGCCACGTCCCGATTCCAAAATGGATACTCGCAAAGAGTGCAGGGACAAATGGACAGCACTAGAAAAACAAGCAGGTGCAAGGTTTCCTGTGGATTGGAACTTGCAGAACCAAGACAGAACTGAAACTACAAGCCATTAGCATAGTAATGAGCTATCTCCGGGGACAAAAAGAAACATTGAAACAATCGGTACCAGGACAGACTCCCCGGTGCCAGTGGAGACTAAAACAAAGGCAGGCCAACGGTTACCTAGAGTCCACCCAACGATCGAGGAATAGAACATAGAACATAGAACATAGAACAGTACAGCACAGAACAGGCCCTTCGGCCCTCGATGTTGTGCCGAGCAATGATCACCCTACTTAAACCCACATACCCGTAACCCAACAATCCCCCCCATTAACCTTACACTACGGGCAATTTAGCATGGCCAATCCACCTAACCGGCACATCTTTGGACTGTGGGAGGAAACCGGAGCACCCGGAGGAAACCCACGCACACACGGGGAGGACGTGCAGACTCCACACAGACAGTGACCCAGCCGGGAATCGAACCTGGGACCCTGGAGCTGTGAAGCATTGATGCTAACCACCATGCTACCGTGAGGCCCTATAACGGAATGACCCCGTTATTGGAGAGAATCGATACAAACGATTGGGACATGGTCCAATTAATTGGGACCAAGTCCGGGGTCCGCCCAGAAGGGTGCGAAACCCTGGGGGCTATAAAACAGAGTCCCCAAGGTCAGTTCGCTCTCTTATTTCTCCATCTTCACCTTGGCATTTGGCTTTCAGTGACAAGAGGCCTGCCAAGCACCAGCCGAGTAAGTCTAAGGTCAATGCACGCTACGAGATAGACGCTCCTCGCTACTATTCTATACCAGTTCGAAGACAGCAGTATCAGAACCGGACAACAGCCACTGTTCTTCTGACTGAGTGGGCACTCGAAGCTAAGTATAGGCTTTTAGTAGGAGTTATAGTTTAGCGAGTAGAGTTTATGCATGAGTAATTAGTGACTGTGTGTGTAAATAAATGTGCATTGATTTCAAACTTACTAACTGGATCACTGAGTCATTGATCAGTATTCGGTTTGAACCTTGTGGTGGTATCAGAAAGATACCTGGCGACTCTTGAGCAAAGGTAATTAAAACAGAGCAAATTAAGGGAAAGCATAACGAGCAACAGTGGTCACAGCTGTCAGGCCATCGTGGCGGAAAGGCACCCCCTTCTGAAGGATGTCCGGCAGCCTCAGCTGTGGGGGAAGCAGCTCTGGGAGGAAGGAATAGCTGAAGGATTTCTCACTGCCATGTGTGATAATCAGGAGAAATGGACCCTGTCTACTTTTGCACAGCGGAAACACAAGTTTCACCAATTTAATTGGAAGGCTTACCAAAATAGATTTTATACATTTTATTCAGCCCATCATGTCTGTGTCAGCTGTGTCAGAGCTATTGACATTAGTGCCTATCCCTTGCTCTTTCCTCCAAACTCCCACATTTTCTTTATTTGCATATTGCCAATTCCCCTTTGAAGGATACCAATGAATTTGCTGGTGCCAGCCTGTCAGACAGGGTGGTGAAAATAGATTCTCCTCATCTTCTGCCTGGTTCTTTTAAATTCACTTAAATATTTGCCTCTTGCCAATGGAAATGGTATCTACCTAACTACTCATAATAATAATGATTTCAAACAGCTCTTTCAAATCTTAAACTTCTCTGCTCTGAGGAGATTATCTTCACATAACTGAACTCCCCTCATCCCTGGCCCCATCCTAATAAACTCGCTCTCCTGGACCTTCACATCCTTCCTGAAGTTTTGCGCCTAGAAATGGGCATAAACCTCCAACTGAAGACAAAAACTGTGATTACCAACAGGTTACCTTTTTTCTAATTGTCCTTATGGTACTGCTCTTGGTAAGTCAGATTGGGCGGGATTCTCCAATAATGGGGCTATGTCCCCACGCCAGCGTGAAAAGTGGCGCCAACCACTCCGGCGTCAACCGTACCCGATAATGAGGAATGCTCCCCTTCCTAGGGGGCTAGGTCAGTGCCGGAGTGGTCCCCGCAGCACCAGCCAATGCGGAACGGCTGCCCCGAGTTCACGCATGTGCGGAACGGCCAGCGTGATTCCCCGCATGCGCGGAACGGCTTGCGTGATTCTGTGCATGCGCAGAACGGCCTGCGTGATTCTGCGCATGCGCTGTGGTTCCCTTCTTTTTTTATATGAATGTTTTTTATTGGGTTTTTGAACAAAGTATATTTTCCATTATGTACACAGAATAAAATATATATATATAGAAGAGAATAAAACACAAAAAAAACCCGGTATGATATTGTGCACTAGCTCAACAAGAGCAACTCTGTACTGTTAGCAATATTATTCTTAACACAAAAGTAGACACCTGTTTGTGGGGAGGGGGGGGGGGGGGGGGGGGGAGGAGGAGGGAAACTGGGGAGGTACATATTCATTTGGGTGCCGGAGAAACAATTACATTGGTCATGTCCAATACAGAGAGGGCGCCGCGTCAGCACCCGGGCAATATGGCGAAGCCCTACAAGGGCCTGGCACGGAGGAACTTAGGTCCCCATGGAACCAGTCTGCCCACTGATCGGTAGGCCCCAATCGCAGGCCAGGCCACCGTGCCCCCCTCCCCTGGGATTAGATCCCCCCTCCACCCCGCCCTCAACTGGGAAATTATGTATTCAACCCCATTGGAATTGCCAGTGTCAGACACTCTATATAAGAGCAGTGGGCATACTATCGTTCTTAATAATTTGTTTGAAGAAAAAAAGTTGTGGTAAAAAAGGTGCCTTTTGCCTCCAAGGCTAATTTTCTTAAAACAGCAGATGGATGTGGACCCTCATTACTTGCTCCTCAGAAGTACCCCAGGCCTATGCCTCACAGGGGTACAGTGCTTTGGTGACACCAGCAGTGGGACTGCCAGCAACTTCAGCTGGTGCCATCAGCCTGGCAGTCAGGTCACCCTCCGTGACATCAATTTGAAAGGGAATGGGTGCAGGAATGATCTTTGTCTCTCCTCCATCACCTCAATGAACAGTATAACAGCACCTCACTGCAATTTATGATGCCTAATTTAGTTGATGCATCCCTAATTGCAAATAGTTCAAATGGAATTCCTTTACCCCAACCCTCTAGATAATGCTGATTATAGGCTCTCAACACGGTGCGTCCCCAGGATTCTCAGTCTCGTCAGCCGGCCAATGGGGTTTCGCATTGCGGGCAGCCCCACGCCGTCGGGAAATCTCCAACAGTGGAGAATCCAACCCATGGCCTTTCAAGTTTGATGCCACCTTTCTAACGCGCCTTTTGATTCTGGATAATACGAAGTTGAGTTAAATTGCTTTATTCCTAAGCTATCCATAACTTCCCTGAACATATTTGACTTAAAATTGGGTCTCTGATCTGATCAGATTTCTTTTGGTGGTCTGTATCTGGTAAAATAAATTTGGTTAACTCATTAACAGCCCACTTCGCTGTAATGTTTCTTAATGGAATGGCCTTTGAAAATCGAGTCGACATAACCATTATGGTCAACAAACACTGATTACCACCAATTCGGACCCTGGTAAAAGGATCCTCAAATGCTGGGATGGGCATTAAGGGTGCTGGTTTGATTAACGCTGGAGGTTTCCCTCTTATCTGCCATGCACGACATGTATGGCAAAATTCGATTACACTCTTGTGCAGCCCAGGCCAATAAAAATATGTTTGTAGTTTTGCTTGAATTTTTCTTACTCTTAAATGATCCCCTACTGGAACCTCATGCGCTATCTGCAAAATCTTCTTTCTATAATTCTCCAGTAATACCACATGATGAACTTCTATCCAATTCTCATCTCCCTTAATATGCAAAAGAATCGCCGGGTGTCAGCATGAATCCCGCACCCGCCGTCCTCCGAATTCTCCGGCCCCCCAAAAGGCCCCCCGACGTGAATCGCGCTGCCCGCCTCGGAGAATGGCGGGGAACGGCGCAACTCAATGGGCCCCGGGGCCTCCCAAAGTCCCACCCATTTTTTGCCAGTCCCGCCGCCGTAAATTGGAGTGGGTCCTTACAGGATGGGCCTGGCAGCGTGGGCGGCCTCTGGGGTTCTTGGGGGGGGGGGGCGCAGGGGGACCTGGCCCCGGGAGGTGCCCCCACGGTGGCCTGGCCCGCAGTTGGGGCCCACTGATCCGCGGGCGGGCCTGTGCCGTGGGGGTAGTCTATTCTTCCGCACCAGCATCTGTAGCGGTCCGCCATTGCTGGTGCGGAAACGAAGCCCTCTGTGCATGCGCGGGGATGACACCAGCACACGCTGGCGCTCCCCACATGCGCCAACTCGCACCGGCCGGCGGAGGCCCTTCGCTGCCGGTTAGCGTGGCGCCAAGCCCCTTCCCCGCCGACCGGCGTGGCGCAAACCACTCCGGGTCGGGCCTCACCCCTGAAGGTGCGGAGGATTCTGCAACTTTGGGGTGACCCGATGCTGGAGTGGTTCACGCCACTCCTCGGCGCCAGGACCCCCCGCCTCGCCGGGTAGGGACGAATCCCGTGTCCAACTTTATTACAATGAAAACATTTAAGTTTTCTTATCTCTCTTACACTCTCATAGGTTTCCTTTTTAACTGAAGGCAAACTCTCCATAATATCCCCAATTAGACCTCTTTTGCCTTGCCCACGTAGATTTCACATTTCCCCAATTTCTATCTTTCACAAATTGAAATTGATGTTGAAAAACAGATTTTGTTTAGTGAATTAATTGAAAATCATCTGCCATTTCTGCTGCTAGTCGAGCAGTTTTAATCCTTTGATCTTCCACGTGCGTTTTCACTACTGTGGGAAGTGAATCTTTAAATTCTTCCAAAATAATTGTTTCCCTAAGAGCCATCGGCCTGAAGTGTAGCTTCTTACAGGGCCTGTCAGGTCATGGGCTGTCACACTCTTCAGCTTGGTGCCGTGGTCACAGAATTCCTGAATTAAATTGTGCAGACAGGGTTCCGCCAAACAGCATTGTGATCATGAGCAGATAATTGGTTTTAGTGACGTTTACTGAGGGATAAATAGCGTGATTACTGCTGAATTCCACTTACAGCGGACGACATTGCACTGTGCGGGGATAATGCCCTTGTGTCTGGGGTGACATCATCAGGTTTGGAATGATGTCATCACCATACTGAGATCCATCGCAGTTCAAATTGGAAAATACCCAATTGCAGTATTTAAAGAATCCCTACAGTGCACAAAGAGACCATTCGGCCCTTTGAGTCTGCACTGATTCCCCGGAAGAGCATCCTGCCTAGGCCCAATCCCCCACTCTATCACTGTTACACTATAACCCCACATAACCTGCGCATACCTGGGCACTAAGGGGCAATTTTAGCATGGCCAGTCCACCTAACTGGTACATCTTTGGGCTGTGGGACGAAACGGGAGCACTGAGAGGAAACCCACGCAGACATGGGGCGAACATGCAAACTCCACGCAGATATCACCCAAGGCCGGAATTGAACCCGGGTCCCTGGCACTGTGATCCAATCGTGCTAACCACTGTGCCCCGTGCCAGGTGATGCTGGAAGTGGGGAAAATATGAAAAACAATATATTTTTCCATGTCCCAGTCACTTTTGAGACTGCAGCAGACGGAGAATGGATCAAGCACAGGCCTCTACTGGTGCTTCACTGAGGTAAACGTACTGATGTACAAGGTAACAGTCAGAAAGTCATCCAGTACTTGACAATGGCCAGTCCAGCTATGAACCAGGTTGTCTGGTATAAAAGCGGAAAAACGGACAACCCAACCCGGACACCAGACAGATGTTTTTTGATGTCATCAAGGAGCAGGCGGAGCCTTGGTTTAATGTTTTATCTAAAAGCTGGCACCTCTGAGAGTATACAGCATTCCTTCAGCCCAGGTTTTGTGTTCCACCCTCAGGAGTGCTTTCAGAAATAGAACACAGACTTTTTTAAACAGAGCGAAGAAGACATTTTGATATTTCGGATCTGAAGCTGTGCGCTGTACCACCATCTCCCAAAAGCCTGCAAGGCCCAGCTGAGAAGTGCTGCATTACAGAAGGAACAGATGAAAAGGCAACAAGGGAGTCCAGTTATGTTTCAAAGGTCTGACTGTTTCTATAAAAGCAGAGCTGGCAGCGTGACATACAAGAGTTATTAGCTTGCTTTGAAAGTCATCCAGCCAGGCAATAGAAGTACTGAAATCACAACGTATAAGAACCAAATAGCTATGTAGATATAATAGGATTATTTCTGACTGTGTTACTGGGAGAAAAGGTTTTAAAATGGGGATGACATTTATGTGCTCAGTTGGAAGTAGCTTCAGGCAACAGATTACATTTTTGCAGTTTGAAAACCTTCCTTAACATCCAGCAGGCAGCTGAAACCATGCTTGCTTAACTCTTGATGCAATAATACACAACCATGCTAAAATCCAAGTACCTCTGGGATATACTTCATAAGCAATGATACTACTCTATTCGGTTACTCTCCGCGCTTGCCGCAGTTGTAAAAATGCTTGCCCATAACGACAATCACCCGCATTAATACCATGAATCGAATAGTCAGTTTAAGTTCTGTGATAACAGTCTGGAATGATATCCCATGGTATTAGCTCCCCCCGTTCATGAACACCATCCCAGGGGTATGACGAGAGTACAGTTTGATACTGTAGCCATGCTGGCCACGCAAAATGGACACTGAGCCAAACTAAAATGGAAGGCAGCAGGGAAAGCCTGTTTAGTAAGAACAGACAGCCTGCTCTCAACTAATTAGCATTTTGCAAACAGCAAACCAGTTTTCTGGCCAGGTGCAGATCTCCAAGCAAAGGTGTTAATGGCAAAACGCTTAACATCCTGATGAGGCAGCCCAGATCCAGGCACACACAATGGCAACATTTCCATCTCAATGTAGCACTTAATTGGTGGAGCAGACAGGATGGCACCAGAGTAAAAGAATATCGAAACCACCCCCCAACATCGAGGAAAGCCCCGCATTGGAGGATTTCGAAGGTAGCCGTTTGGAAACGTTCCAATCGGTACCGAAAGGTAGAGCCCGCCTAGAAGGGGGCAAGGACATTAGAGAGGGGTATAAAAGCAAATCCCCCACAGAGCCCCGGTCTGTTAAACCCGTGCTCCGGCTCTGACTGACATCTTGCATCCTGACTCCAGCCGTTGAGCACCAGCCGCCGAAACCGTAAGTTCAACGCTCGCTACGCGATCCAAGCCCACTAGACTCCCAAGTACCAGAACGCTTGCTGAAGGCTGCAGTGCCAGACCAGGACGAAGGCCTCGTTCTCTGACCTTGCCTGTTCCTGTTAGATAAGTATTCTGTTTGCTTAAGTTTAGTTGTAGCTTAGTCTCTTAGTGTGTGCATGAGTATTTATTATAACTGTATAATAAATATTGATCGTTTGAACTTTACTAATCGGTGTATCGTCTTTATTACTTTGAACTTGACCTTGGAATACTTGTGACGTTGCCTATACGGCAACTGGCAACTCCAGAGCTAAATAATTACATAGAACAGAGCCTAGCAGTGTTAAGCACACGTCGAACTCGGAGGCGTGTTAATACACTCCAATAAACGCGTTTTACGCCCATAGTAAAACGTGCAACAATACCCGTTACTAGCGTCCACTCCCAGGAACTGACAATGATGCGGAATAATCTCTGATTCAGTTGGTAGCATTTTCCCCTTCTGATTCAGAAGGCTGTGAATTCAAACCCCTCCAGAAACTAGGAACAGATCTCGGCTGGCACTCCGGCCCAGTGCACAGTGAGTGCTGGACTGTCGAGGGTGATGTCTATTGAATGAGATGTTAAACTAAGGCCCCACCTGCCCTCTCGTGCAGACATTCAAGATTCCACGGCATTCTGTCAAACAAGAACAGTGGTGTTATCCCCAGTGTCCTAGTCAATAATTATCCCTCGATCAACATCACAAAATTATGAGTAGGTGGTGGTGCGGTGGTAATGCCAATGGATTAGTTTTCCAGTAGGCCCAGATTAATGCTCTCGGGCCAGAGATTCAAATCCCACCTCAGCAGCTGGTGGAATTTGAATTCAATTAATAAAAAGAATCTGGAATATTAAGCTAGTCCCAGTAAAGGTGGCCATGAAACCATCATCGATCGTTGTAGAAAACACATCTTGTTCACCTAATGCCCTTTAGGGAAGGAAGGAAATCTGCCATCCTTAGCCAGTCATGTGACTCCAGACCTGCAGCAATGTGGTTGACTTTTAACTGCCCTCTGAAATGTCCGCGCAAAGCATTCAGCTTATGCACATCTAAAATGGCCGCTCGCAAAGAGTGATGGGAAATGTGGTCAAGCTTGGGATACAGACAGAACAGTTTGCAAATATACAAGCTGTAGCCCAGACTTTATGTAGAAACTCACACCTGCTGAAGGCCATTTGAATGTCTTCCCGGGACAATGGGCTCCAGATAGAAACTAACAATAAGTCCCAGACTCGGCGGTGCCTCCTTGCCTTTTTTGGGAAGGCCAACGTGCCTTGGACACTAAAGGCCATGGCCGACTGGGACCCACCCAGCCATCAAGGTACCCACCCCGATTAGGGTGATCAAGACCGTATCGATCCATTGAACCTTCACCTGGGATCGCCCAAAAGGACGAGAAAGATCGGAGAATAAGAAGATCTGTACAGGCCTGCATTCATTCTCTTTTCACTGATCTCCGATTGATGCACGATCAATTGTACAAAGACAAAGGTTGGATACAACTGTGGCTTTATTGCAGTAAGATGTGTGGCCTCCCACAGCAGCTGGCGGATTGGCTGCTGAGTAGAGGACACGCATTTATACTCCTCCTACTGGGCGGAGCCAGCAGGCAGGGGCTACCGGCGAACCTGTAGTACAGGTCCTACCTTACATCACCAAATACAGGTGTAACAGTGGTTTACCACATTCACCCCCTGTTAAAAATGAGTCCGGCAGGGGTGGTGGAGAACTATATACAGTAGTGAATTTATGTACAGTGTTTTATCAGGGAAAAGAAAAAAAAAGTCCTTTGAAAGTCCGGGGCCAGTTAGAGATTCAACAGGTCTGGTGTCTTGACGTTCCACTGGGAGCATCGTAGTGGTGGCGGCGATGTCGATGCTGGCGATGTCGATGCTGGCCTGATGTTGGATGACTCCGGGAGTGTGCTGAAATTCTCTTCATCCTCTGGCATGGGTAGGGGAAGGAGGGATGGTCTGGTGGGGTTAATGTATGGAGCACCAGGGGAGGGGAGGGTGGCGCCGGGCCAAAGAAGTGTGCATGGGTGGAACCTGCTGGTGCCAGGTCCCTGAGGGAGACAGTATCTTGGCAGCCGTCGGGGTACGCCACATAGGCATACCGGGGGTTGGCATGGAGCAAGTGCACCCTATCCACCAACGGGTCTGCCTTGTGGAGTCGGACGTGCCTACGGAGCAGGACCGGTCCTGGAGCTGCGAGCCAAGTGGGGAGCGACACCCCGGATGTGGACTTCCTGGGGAACGCAAAAAGACGCTCATGGGGTGTGTCATTCGTAGCGGTGCACAGTAGTGACCGGATGGAGTGTAGTGCATCAGCGAGGACCTCCTGCCAGCGAGAGCTGGGAGGTTCCTGGACTGTAAGGCCAGTTGGACGGCCCTCCATACCGTCCCGTTCTCCCTCTCTACCTGCCCGTTTCCCTGGGGATTATAGCTGGTCGCCCTGCTGTAGGCAATACCCCTGCTGAGCAGGAACTGATGTAGCTCATCACTGATGAATGAGGATCCCCTGCCACTGTGGATGTAGGCGGGGAAACCAAACAGAGCGAAGATTGTGTTTAGGGCTTTGATGACGGTGGCAGACGTCATATCGGGGCATAGGATGGCGAAGGGGAATCTGGAGTACTCATCGACCACACTGAGAATATACATGTTTCGGTCGGTGGAGGGGAGGGGTCCTTTGAAATCCAGGCTGAGGCGTTCAAAGGGGCGGGAGGCCTTCATCAGGCGCGCACAGTCCGGCCAGTAGAAGTGCGGCTTGCACTCCGCACAAACCTGGCAGTCTCTGGTGACTGTCCGTACCTCCTCGACGGAGTAGGGCAGATTGCGAGCCTTGACAAGATGGTATGATTGTGTGACAAAGGCTGTCGTGTAGGGCCCGGAGTCGGTCCACTTGTGCGCTGGCACATGTACCTCAGAATAGGGCGTCTGGGGGCTCGTTGAGTTTGCCGGTGTGATACAAAATCTCGTAATTATAGGTGGAGAGCTCAATTCTCCACCGCAAGATTTTGTCGTTTTTGATCTTGCACCGCTGCATGTTGTTAAACATGAAGGCTACCGACCGTTGGTCAGTGAGGAGAGTGAATCTCCTGCCGGCCAGGTAATGCCGCCAATGCCGCACAGCTTCAACGATAGCTTGGGCCTCTTTTTCGATGGACGAGTACCGAATGTCGGAGGCATGAAGGGTGCAGGTCTGCCTGCCTGATTGAGGGTGGCAGCAAGTGCGACGTTGATGCGTCGCTTTCTACTTGAAAGGGCAGTGTCTCGTCTACTGCGTGCATCCCGGCCTTGCCAAATCAGCTCTGATACGGGCGAAGGTCTGTTGTGCCTCGGCCGTAAGGGGAAAGTGGATGGACTGAATGAGTGGGCGGGCCTTGTCCGCATAGTTTGGGACCCACTGGGCGTAGTAGGAGAAGAACCCCAGGCAGCGTTTGAGGGTCTTAGGGCAGTGGGGGAGGGGAAGCTCCATGAGGGGGTGCATGCGGTCGGGATCGGGCACCAGAACTCCGTCCTGGACCACATTGCCGAGGATTGCTAAGCGGGTTGTGCTGAACACGCACTTCTCCTTGTTGTAGGTGAGGTTGAGGAGAGTGGCGGTGTGGAGGAATTTGGCAAGGTTGACGTCATGGTCCTGCTGATCGTGGCCACAGATGGTGATATTGTCTAGGTATGGGAAGGTGGCCCGCAAACCGTACCGGTCGACCATTCAGTCCATCTCCCTTTGGAAGACCGAGACCCCGTTAGTGATGCTGAAGGGAACCCTGAAGAAGTGATAGAGACGACCGTCCGCCTCGAAGGCAGTGTATGGACGGTCCGATTTACGAATGGGGAGCTGGTGGTAGGCGGATTTGAGGTCTATCATTGGGAAGACCCAGTAATGTGCGATCTGATTGACCATATCAGATATGCGTGGGAGGGGCTACGTGTTGAGCTGCGTGTACTGATTGATGGTCTGGCTGTAGTCCACGACCATTCTGTGTTTCTCCCCCATTTTAACGACTACCACTTGGGCTCTCCAGGGGCTGTTGCTGGCCTCGATGATGCCTTCCCGAAGCAACTGCTGAACCTCGGACCTGAAGAATTTCTTGTCCTGGGTGCTGTACCATCTGCTCCTGGTGGCAACGGGTTTGCAATCCGGAGTTAGATTGGCAAAGAGGGAGGGTGGGTCAACCTTTAGGGTCGCGAGGCCACACACAGTGAGGAGTGGTAGGGGCCCGCCAAATTTGAGGGTAAGACTCTGGAGATTGCACTGGAAGTCCAGGCCTAGTATTAGTGCAGCGCAGAGATTAGGAAGGATGTAGAGGCGGAAGCCACTGAATTCTACGCCCTGGACAGTGAGAGTGACCGTGCAGACCCCCGGATCATGACGGAATGGGATCCGGAGGCCAGGGAGATTCTTTGATTGGCGGGGTGGACCACGAGGGAGCAGCGCCTTACCATATCTGGGTGGATGAAGCTTTCGGTGCTCCCGGAGTCCAGCAGGCAAGAGATCACATGACCGTTGATTCTCACACTGATCAAAGCGGTGGCCAGGTTGTGCGGACAAGATTGGTCGATCGTCACTGAGGCGAGCTGTGGTCGGTCAGCGCTGGCGTCAGAAGATGGAGAGCGTGGGGGGCCCAGGTCATGGAATGCTGTCGACGTCCATGCCCCGTGAGGAAGACAGGATGGCAGCGCCTGAAGATCCTGCGGGGGGAAAAATGGCGGCGCCCATGGGCCGCACGTTGTGGGAGCTGGACAAGATGGGGGCACCCATGGGTCGCACGTTGTGGGGGCTGGACAAGCTGGCGGTGCCCATGGGCCGCATGTGGACTGAGGGGGGGAAGATTGCTGTGCCCACTGGCCGCTCGCGGCCCCGGGAGGTGAAGATGGCGGTGGCCACTGGCTGCGCGTGGTCCGGGTCGAAGGTGGCGGTGCCCATTGTGTGTAGGTCAGGGGGGAGGCGGCGATAGCGAAAACTGTGCGGGCCTGGCACACCGCGGTGAAGTGCTCCTTTTTGCCGCAAGCCTTGCAAATGGCAGTGCGGGCCGGGCAGCGTTGGAGGGGGGGCTTCTGCTGGCCGCAGAAGTAACATCGGGGACCCCCCGGGGTGCGCGGGTTGGCGTGTGGCGCAGGCGTACTGGCTGGGTGAAGCCCCAGCTGGGGCGGCCGTCTGTGGGGTCCAGGGGGGATGGGAGGGGTGGGCCGCGCGGCTGGAGGGGTAGGCCTGAGCATGACGTCAGGCGACCGTCATGGAGAGTTCTAGCTTTTTAGTCTCAGCTTGGTTGAGCGTGGCCCCTTCTAGCAGTCTTTGGCATATGATGTCCGGCCCAATCCCCGTTACAAACGCATCGTACATAAGATTGTTCAGTGGCCGTAACGGCCTGACAGTCACAGTCCCGGACGAGTGGGATTGGAGCCCGCCAGAAGTCTTCTATGGACTCACCAGGGAGTTGAGAGCGAGTGGCGAGTACGTGCCTGGCGAAGAGTGTGTTTGTTTTCTGGGCGTAGTTTTTTTTGAGGAGCGCCATGGCATCTGCATAATTCGGGGCGTCCTGGATCAGCGGAAACACGTTGGAGCTCAACCTTGAGTACAGGATCTGTATCTTCTGAGCCTCCATCGGAGGGGTGGTCGCTGAGCTGATATAGGCCTCGAAGCAAGCTAGCCAGTGATTAAAGTCCTTTTTGGCTTCGCTTGATTGCGGATTCAGCTGCAGGTAATGTGATTTGATTTGGAGGTCCATCTTTTAGAAAATCTTACTGCAATAAATTGATGCACGATCAATTGTACAAAGACTAAGGTTGGATACAACTGTGGCTTTATTGCAGTAAGATATGTGGCCTCCCACAGCAGCTGGCGAAACGGCTGCTGAATAGAGGACACGCTCCTCCTACTGGGCGGAGCCAGCAGGCAGGGTCTACCGGCGAACCTGTAGTACAGGTCCTACCTTACATCACCTAATACAGGTGTAACAGTGGTTTACCACACTGATTGCAGCACAGCTACCAACATCAGCCAAGTTCAAGGGCCCGTGGCATCCATTGAAGGACGACAATCAAACACAGATGAGCTACAAGAACTCCAGCCGCCAGAAGTTATGAACCAGAAAAGGCCATACCTACTCTATATCTGCTGGTCACCTGGCAGTTAAGTTAAGGTCGTTTAAGTGTGTTAGTTATAGTCCTAGTGTGCATGAACGTGTGATTACTTAAGTAGATAACCTTTTGGCTAATAAATAAACTCTGATTGAACTAAAATGCTTGTGTGATTATTTGTCCACTATACAGGTTAAAATACACACTGTGGTTATAAAAGAGCAACAAGCTCAAGAGCAGTTGGGGATACTCACATCCCATGGCAGATTAAAGAAAAAAATAAACGATCTTCTCACATTGCTGTTTGTGGGAGCTGACAATGAGCAAGGCGGCTGCAGTTTGTTCTGACAGTACAACATTGACTATACTTTGAAAAATGTACACTCTGGCTGTAAAGTACTTTCAGAAATCTTGGTAATGTGAAAGGTGCTATCGAAATGTAAGTTACTCTCTTCTTTATCAATCCATTCTTGCTACATAGAGTGGTGGCGGAATTCTCCATCCCTGAGTGTTGATTCCAGGGCTGGATTCGTGGATGTCTACGACAGCAAAACTGAAGCCGCGCCTGGAACGATTCAATGACTGTTAAGGGACTCGCACCACGTCACGTGGAACACAATTGATTCACCAGGTTCACAACTGACATTCAGGAGGCTGTCGAGCTGCAACCGCAAATACACACTTCCCTCCCCACACACAACATCCCAGCCAACAAGGTGGCAGTGAGGAGAGTGGCAACCTGTTTTATGGACATGGAGCTTGAGACCCTGCTCGACGCCGTGGAGGAGAGGCAGGTGACCCTGTACGCAGGCCCGGGAAGGAGGCTTCCAGCCACCGCCATTCACCATGCCTGGGTGCAGGTGGCAGAGGCTGCCAGCAACACCGTCCGGACTAGCCGGCAGTGCCGGAAGAAACTGCGCGACCTCCCCAGGGCAGCTAGGGTGAGGAGGCAGCACTGTGCCCCTGGCACGAACCCCCGTGCTGCGTACCTGTAACCCTATTCCCCCTCCCACCTCAATGTATAGGGCAGACGAACCCCTACCCGGCACCACATGGCAGCACCCATACCGGCTGCCATGGCCAGGTGCCCTCACCACTGAGGACACCAGCTCCTCAATCCCTGGGCTTCATGCGACGGATTGTCTAACATTGTACGCTTTCTGTTGCCCCCTGCCCAGGAGAAGGCCGTCCATAAACTTCGGGAGCTGGAAAAGACGAGTGGGATCAACTGACCTATGGCCCCTCACTGCGGCAGAGCCCTGGACGTGGTCGATGGTGTCGGGCGAGGAAGTGAGACCCTGCTGAGTTGCGGTTCCCCATGGCACGAGTGTCAAACCCCCCAACACCATTCCCACATCAAACTCACACCACTCCCACACTCCAGCCATCCCCACATCCCCAGTTCACTACCAGCACCGCCCCTACGCATCCCTCCCAAACACACCCCTCCCAAACACACCCCTCCCCAACACACCCCCACAACCTCTACTCCCCCTCCCAACAAACCCCCCCCCCACCCCCACCCTTACACACTCCCACCACCCCCAATCCCCCGGCCCGCAGTCTAATCATGCGTCTTGTCTTGTGTCTTGCAAGATCTGCTGCTGTTGATGGGGCGGGTCCTTCTAGAGAACCACAGCCTCATCCACAGTCAGAACCCCAGGTGCCGATCAGCGATGATGACACCGACACGGACGCGAGCCACGAGCCTGAGACCCAGCACACCCCGAAGCTCGAGTCCAAGTATGACACTGACTTCCCATCACAGCTGTGTCCAACACCCTCCACCATCCCACAGAAACTCACCTTGGTTCGGCATTTTAGTGAAGAGGCTCCTCGGGCACTATCTGGCGCACTACACACATGCTCCGGAGTACATGCTCCAGAGACTAGCTTCCGTCCAGACGGGTTTCGGACTTCTGAAATGGACAATCCCATCGACTGTGGAGATGCAGGCACAGAGCCAGGGACTACATGAGGGGTTGTCGGCGAGCATCCAGTACCTGCAGATGTAGTATGAGGAGTCCAACCGCTTGCAGGAACAGGAGGTGGTGTCAGCCATGCGAGCCACCCAGGCCAACACTGCTCGGGTGGCGTCCGCAGTGGAGGCCTTGGGGGCGAGTGTTTCGGCTATGGATCAGCATGTTCAAAGCCAGGGGCATTCTGTGCAGGCGGTGGCCGAGGCCCAGGATATGGCTGCCCTCTCACAGGCCAGACCCACCTGGACATTTCAGCGGCAATCCTGAGTGTGGCCCAGTCACAGCAGCATTGCCCAGGCGCTGACCAATGTGGCACAGACACAGAGGCACGTGGCACAGTCACAGCATGATGTGGCCAAGTCCCAGATGGAGGTGGTCTTTTCCCTGTGTTCCATGGCTGCGAGCATGCAGACCCTGGTTGAGATGGCAGTACGCTTCCAGGGCTGACAGCGTCAGGTGGTGGGGGAGCCTAAGGAGTTAGCTCCGCTCACACCCCCATCCCATGGAATAGCCCGGGGGCCACCTGGCATCCAAGGGAGGAGGAGGTGATGGGGCCTGTGCCATTAACTCCCGCAGGGGGAGGTGCCGGAACACCACAGCATCTCGGATTCCCGACTCCCCTCCTGTCCATCTCATGGGAGCGGGCAGAACCCACGCCACCTGGGACACCCGAGAGGCAGCCAGGCTCATCCAAGCCCAGTCGCCCAGAAGACGCACGCCAAAAGGGATCCAGGTCGCAGGGCATGAATCACAGCAGGCCGCTCTCCACTCCTGATGTATCATCTGGGGATCCACCTAGATGTAGCATTAGGGCCCATAAGACCAGAAAGGTAGACACCAGTTAAGTTGGCATGGGGACAGGGCACAGTTTAACAATAGGGGTTAGGGCACGGATCTGCATATATGTTTTCACATTAAACTCCTGTACGCAATGTTGCAACCTGTCTCAGTGTTCTGTCAGATAGGTGTGAGGGGTGGGCTGGTCCGGGCTGGCCACAGAGGGAGGAGGAGGGTTGCGGGAATGGATGGACGTTGGGGTGGGCTTGGCTCGGGGACCGTGATTCAGCCCGGCGCTCACCACCAACCCCCCCTCCCACGCACGTCCCACCTCCGCCAATCCAGGGATTTGATGCCACGTGTGATGGAATGACCAGCTCTCATGCAGGGATCATCCGGGTGGATTATTGGAAAGTGCTACAATGGACATTGTCAAATGATGCGGAGCACCAGAGCTAATCGCAGTGTGGGTTGTCGTCATCTTCCATCCCATGGACTAGACCCAGTGTTACTGCCAACCCAGGGCCCACATCCCGTATTGCAGCAGGGGGTTGTGTTTGCGGTGTTCATACCCCTTGCCGATCAACCACTCCCCCCCAGTCGGTGAACCTGGAGATGATCAGAGTGACCCAGAGTGATCCAGTGCCGGCCCTGGAGCACACATTATGCGGTCTCCTGTGTCTGCCCGAATCCCATGTCCTGCCCATCCTAACCCTCTTCCTGAATCCTCTTCGTCAGATGAGATCTGCCACTCACCTTCCTCCTCCAGCACGTCGCCCCACTGCTGTGCGATGTTGTGAAGGACACAGCAGGCCACCACGATGCAGACGACTCTCCCAGTGCTACATTGGAAAGCTCCTCCCAAGGGTGCCTGGTACCTGAAACACAAATTCAGGCCGTCGAAGCACCGCTCGATTATGCCCCTGGTCGCTGCATGGGCGTCATTAGAACATAGAACATATAGTGCAGAAGGAGGCCATTCGGCCCATCGAGTCTGCACCGACCCCACTTAAACCCTCACTTCCACTCTATCCCCATAAACCAATAACCCCTCCTAACCTTTTTGGTCACTAAGGGCAATTTATCATGGCCAATCCACCTAACCTGCACGTCTTTGGACTGTGGGAGGAAACCGGAGCACCCGGATGAAACCCACGCAGACACAGGGAGAAAGTTCAGATTCCGCACAGACAGTGACCCAGCGGGGAATCGAACCTGGGACCCTGGCTCTGTGAAGCCACAGTGCTAACCACTGTGCTACCGTGTTGTCATTGTAGCAGGTCTCCGCTCCGGTCTGTGACCTCCAGATATATGTCATCAGCCACGACCGCAGATACCTTGGACGCCTTTGTCACCCAGGAGCCAAACCCAAGCCGGGTGGAGGCACATCAAAGAGGCCGGGAATCATCGGGTATGTCAGGATGAATGCATCGTGCACACTGCCCGGGTATCAGACATAGACGGGCATGATGCACATCTGATGTTCACACACCAGCTGTATGTTCATCGAGTGGAACCCCTTTCAGTTTGTGAAGAACGGCCTGTCATCTACAGCTGCCCAGGGGGTAACTTGTATCCCATCAATCACCCCCTGGACCCAAGGTATCTCGGCGATTACAAAAAACCCCGCTACCCCGGCATCATGGTGGGGTCGGTCCATATTGAAATGGATGTATTGTGCTGACTAGTCATATGGAGCTTCCGTGACAGGGAAGATGCATCTGTGCACTGCGGTCTGTGAGATCCCACGTGGGTTTCCACGTGGTGCCTGGAAGGACCCCGTGGCATAAAGTTTCAGGGTGACCATAACCCTTGATGGCAACCGGTATTGGGTGTTCTCCCCCACTCCCCCGCAGTGTCAGGTGTACCATGATCTGGCAGATAGGTCGCTCTGTCTCTCTGCTCAGCCAAAGTCTTCGACGACACGCCCGGTCCGGCATCTCCTCGAATGACAGGCACTGCTGGTACACACAATGCCTCCTTTGCATCACCTCCCACTCCTCGGCCTTCTGAGTGGCCAGCTCTCCGTTCTCATGGGCTGCCTCCTGTTCCTCTGAGGCAGGCTCCATTACTGCAGCTTCCTCCTCCTCAAGCACCTCCAGCTCGTACGGCCACAATGCTTTCCCCAGGGCTGCGGCGATGAGGAGGAAGGCCACAATTGCTGATTGTATTCCAATATCCAGGCTGACACTGAAATCGTGAAACGCGATTGGGTGGAGAATAGGTTGGGACGCCAAAATCGCGGCGGGTGCCGATTTGACGCCAAAGTGCAATTCTCCGTCACCTCGATAGCAACATCCAGAACACACATACAGTAAACACGGTTTGCATGTCATTAGCGGGCCTGACCCAGTATTCTCCGGGGCCTCCGCGATTCTCTGCATCTGATGGGCCAAGGGCCCGACGGCGGGTTTCACTTGTGCTTTTAATAATCGTGAAATCAGCATCGTGGCTGATGAGGGAGAGAGAGGGTACAGAAAGTGTCCAACATTGCCATAGTTTGCTGACGGTTGTGCCACTGGCCAACTGCTTCTGCCAGGGCTACAGGTTGTAGCAGGGGGGGTGACCAAGGAGTGGGCTGTGGTGTCAGGATGGACAGGCACAGAGCACCATTGCGCAGCCAGTAAGGCAGCCATGCAGCTGCGTTCGCCGCTGACAGCCCACTGTGAACTAAGGGCCACAGGTCATATAGGTGTCCCTCCCCCCACCCCCCCCCCCCACCCCCCCCACCCCCCCCCCCCCCCCCCCCCCACCCCCCCCCACCCCCCCACCCCCCCCCCCCCCCACACCCCCCCTCCCCCCCCACCCCCACCCCCACCACCACAGGCCACCCCCCCTCTGGCCCCAGCTAACCCATCAGCTGTATAGATATGCTCCAGCACAATCAGTGCCACCTTGTTGGCCGGGATGGTGTGCCTGGGGAGTGAAGTGTGTGTATATGCGGCTGTAGCTTGTACCTCTGCCTTATTCTGCCTCCTTCCATGACTACATGCAGTTGGTGCATTAAGGACATGTTGTACTGAAAAGAAAATTCCATTTGCAAAAATCAGGTCAAGCCCAAGATGAGGTGCAATGCCTTTCCTTGTCAGCTTGGATCTTGTATGTCTCTATTGTGGAGAGCAAGCAATGAGTCAGCACCCAGCAGAACATGACTGACACTGACAAACAATTCTGACCGATATCCTGATGGAGGGCCATGTTGCTGGTGCGAATATATTTTTCCTCTTAAGAACATAACAACATAAGAACTAGGAGCAGGAGTAGGCCATACGGCCCCTCGAGCCTGCTCCGCCATTCAATGAGATCATGGCTGATCTTTTGTGGACTCAGCTCCACTTTCCGGCCCGAACACCATAACCCTTAATCCCTTTATTCTTCAAAAACTATCTATCTTTATCTTAAAACACTTTAATGAAGGAGCCTCAACTGCTTCACTGGGCAAGGAATTCCATAGATTCACAACCCTTTGGGTGAAGAAGTTCCTCCTAAACTCAGTCCTAAATCTACTTCCCCTTATTTTAAGGCTATGCCCCCCAGTTCTGCTTTCACCCGCCAGTGGAAACAACCTGCCCGCATCTATCCTATCTACTCCCTTCATAATTTTATTTGTTCCTATAAGATCCCCCTCATCCTTCTAAATTCCAACAAGTACAATCCCAGTCTACTCAATCTCTTCTCGTAATCCAACCCCTTCAGCTCTGGGATAACCTAGTGAATCTCCTCTGCACACCCTCCCAGCGCCAGTACGTCCTTTCTCAGGTAAGGAGACCAAAACTGAACACAATACTCCAGGTGTGGCCTCATTAACACCTTATACAATTGCAGCATAACCTCCCTAGTCTTAAACTCCATCCCTCTAGCAATGAAGGACAAAATTCCATTTGCCTTCTAAATCACCTGTTGCACCTGGAAACCAATTTTGTGTGACTCATGCACGAGCACACCCAGGTCTCTCTGCACAGCAGGATGTTTTAATATTTTATCATTTAAATAATAATCCCTTTTGCTGTTATTCCTACCAAAATGGAGAACCTCACATTTGTCAACATTGTATTCCATCTGCCAGATCCTAGCCCATTCACTTAACCTATCCAAATCCCTCTGCAGACTTCCAGTATCCTCTGCACGTTTTGCTTTACCACTCATCTTAGTGTTGTCTACAACTTCAGGTGTTACCTCAACCCGATGGGCATTCCGAGCATCTTCTGCTCTTATATTAAAGGCTTCTAAAACTCACCATCTCAAGTGATCTTCAGCCCGGATTTACCAAGCAGTGGCAATGAATATGCATTGTTACTGGGATCTTCCGAGGCCGGCTTTTACAGAAACGTATGGTACTCCGTTGGAGTGAAGTAGAGTCAGGGGTCGACAGGGCATGTGTGCTTTTTACTGGCTGTCGTATTGTAAGTTCAAAGATCCAGTTTGGATGTTACTGAGTGAGTGAGTGAGTGAGTGAGTGAGTGAGTGAGTGAGTGAGTGAGTGAGTGAGTGAGTGAGTGAGTGAGTGAGTGAGTGAGTGAGTGAGTGAGTCAATAGGGTAGGTGGGTTAGGTAGGTAAGTGTGTGAGGTGGACAAGTGGATGAGATGGCTAAGTGGGCGAGGTGGGTAGGGGTGGGCATTGAGGGGATGAGGTGGGCAAGAGAGCAGGGGGTGATGTGGTTATGTGGATAGGGGTAGAGGGTGAATGGGTAAAGGTTTAAAGTGGTGAGGCAGGTAGGGTAGGTAGATGAGTATTGAACTAAATGGCTTCTCCTTTTCAGGGCATAAGTTAATCTGGACAAGAGGTGAATACTTCTGGTTAATTCCCTGGTGAGGGGAGATAATCTGGGCCTGTTACCTTCTCGTCTTGCCAGATCTTGCTTTCTTTATCTGGGAGTCCGACTATGCTAGTGGTGAGTGGGGTTAAATCTGCCTTGCAAAAGTAGGAAAAACTCCCCCTGTCCTTGGCAGGTAGTGTCTAGACTATTAAAATGAATGTCATCCCAAGGTTTTATTTATTTTTCAATGTCTCCATTTTTCACCTGAAGTCCGTTTTTGTTAGGGTTAACAAGTTAGTATCCTCTTTTATTTGGGTGGGCAAGACCCCAAGGATCCGGAGGACATTTCTCGAGAGGGGTAGAGAGTTGGAGGGTTTAGCATTGCATAAATTACAATTTTATTATTGGGCGGCCAATATTAAGAAGGTGTTCGGAGTGAGTTAGTGACCCAAGTTCCATATGGGGACAGCTGGAGGAGGGTTCTTGTAGGGGTTCTAGTTTGGGTGCCTTGGTAACTGCCTCACTTCCATTCTCTCCTGCAAGATTTTCTTTGAACCCGGTGGTGGTGTCCACCCTGAGGACATGGAAGCAATTTAGACAACGTTTTAAGCTTAGTTCCATGTCGTTTTTGGCCCCCATTTGTGGCAGCCATCTTTTTGAGCTGTCGAGTTTGGATTCGACGTTTAAGTTGAGGGAGGGGAAGGGTCTTGAGAGTTTTGGGGACTTGTTCATGGAGGGACTTTTTGCCAGCTTTGAGGAGCTGTTGGTAAAGTTTCAAATTTCGAGTGCGACCTTGTTCCAATACCTCCATATTCGTAACTTTGTGCAAAAGATTTTTCCCTCATTTCCCTTGTTGCCACCTTTCTCCCTGTTGAGGAGGATTCTGTCTTTAGCTGGGTCTGGTAGGTGAAGTATTTCAGGTATCTATGGTCAGAATGTATCAGGGGAGTCGGCCCCGGAGGACGAGGTGAAGTCAAAGAGGGAGGGGCATTGGGCCTCATTTTGGACAAGGAGGACTCTGCCCTCCACATTGTACCCCTGGCCCCGTCGATGCCTGGCACCACGGAGGACTCTGGCCCCAGCACCCAATAGCTATTATTATTTTTTATACACCTCCGCGAATTGCGTATGTATTTGCTCTCCTTAATTTCCCACTCACTATCTGGGGGTCTATAATAAACACCAAGCAATGTGGCTGTCTCTTACGTATTCCTAAGCTCGACCCACAAATCTTAATTTGATGCTCCCTCCAAGATATCATCTCTCCTTACTGCAGCAACTGACTCTTTAACTAATAATGCAATGCCTCCTCCTCTTTTACCCCTTCCTCTGTCTCGCCTGAAAATTCGATACTCCGGGACATTGAGCTGCCAATCTTGCCCCTCCCTCAACCATGTCTCCATGATGGGTACCATATCACAATTCCACATGTCCATCCACATCCGTTTTACCTGTAATACTTCTGGTATTAAAGTAGAGGCCATCCAGTCTTGCCTTACTCTGTGTTATGCTGTGTCCCTATTCTGCTAATACCATTAGGCAGTGGCGCTAATTGGGCCGCGCATTAAAGACGGTGCTCCAATCTCTTTGGATCCAGTTGTTGGCTCCATGAGGCCCCGCCCGCCAGAGTATTGACGTAAACCATGGCCACTCGGTTCTTTTTGTCCAACAGGCTTAAGATTTGGCAAGAAAACTAGGGTTGGCTTCTCCATTCAGCAACGCCGGAATCACGGAATGTGATTGGGTGGAGAATCGCACGTGAGCCGGAAATTGTGGCCGCCGCCAGACGCCCGACAGAATTCCATGCTCCGGTGCCCTATAGGGTAATTATATTAGATGATTTCAACTTTCACAACATTAATTGGGATAGTGATAGTATTAAGGGCTTATATGGAGTGGAGTTTTAAAAATGTATACAGGAGAACCTTTTAGTTCAATATCTAGAGGGTCCAACAAGGGGATGGTGCAGTGCTGGACTTAATTCTGGGGATTGACGTCAGACAGGTGGTTGAGGTGTTGGTGGGGGAGTATTCAGTGATAGCGGCCACAACGTGGTACAATTTAAGCTTATTAGGGACAAATAATTTGACAAGTTACAAAAAAGGTTTCAGATTGTAGGAGAGTGGACAGGATCTGTCCAAGGTGCACTGGGAATATTGGGAGGGCAGGTTAATAGGGTGGTGAAAAAGGCACATGGAACACTTGCCTTTATCAATCAAGGCATAGATGACAAAAGCAGGGAGGTCATGTTGGAGTTATATAAAACTTTGGTGAGGTCACAGCTGGAGTACTGTGTGCAGTTCTGATCACCACATTGCAGGAAGGGTGTGATTGCTCTGGAGGAGGTGCAGAAGAGATTCACCGGGATGTTGCCTGGGATGGAACATTTAAATTATGAAGAGAGGTTGGATACGCTTGGGTTGTTTTCGTTGAAGCAGACAAGACTGAGGGGGTGACCTGATCGAGATGTACAAGATTATGAGGGTCATGGACAGGGCGGATAGGGAGCAGCTGTTCCCCTTCATTGAAGGGTCAGTTACGTGGGGACACAAGTTCAAGGTGAGGGCAGGAGATTTAGGGGGGATTTGAGGAAAACCTTTTTACCCAGAGGATGTTGACGGTCTGGAACCCACTGCCTGGGAGTGAGGGAGAGGCGGGTTGCCTCACACCCTTTAAAAAATATCTGGAGGAGCACTTGGCACGTCATAACATTCAAGGCAATGGACCAAGTGCTGGCAAATGGGATTAGGCAGGCAGGTCAGGTGTTTTCAATGTGTCAGTGCAGACTCAGTGGGCCAAAGGGCCTCTTCTGCTCAGTATTATTCTGTGATCACTGAGTTATCGGAGACTTCCCTCCACCTCCGACACTCCGCACGGTTCCACTGACCCCACCCCACAACAATCCGAGGCATTCTGCTCCTTCTCCCCTCCCCCGGCAATCCTCACCAGCATTAAACCCCCCTTAGCCCAACACCATGGAGGTTTATCTGCCAACTCCCTCCTGCTGCCCCCCCCCCCCCCCACGCCCCCACATGTGCTCCCACTAGGACACACCACTGGCACTGTCCTAGTACAATTGGCACTGCCAGGTTGGTGCTGTGGCCCCCCATCCCACCCCACCCCCGCCCATGTCATTGATCCTGTGGACGGTGAGTGTGGGCTCAAAATGGCCCCCTAGATTTTAATCTGTCTAACATTTCTTAGATTCAGGTTACTATCGGGGACCTGTCCAAAGTCCCAAATTTAACACACAGTCATAGACATTCGTGGAGAGTTCCAGGAGCTGGGCAATTTCCCATCGGAATTGAAACTTCCCAGGCAATCCCCACGGACCTCCATGCCTCGGCACTGCCTTAGGGTCCCAACGTACATCTTTGGTCATAGTCTGGCCCCCGCTGACCTAGATATCAGAAGATTTGGCCCATTGAGTCAAAACGTCACATTTCCACAAACGGAAAAAGAACTGAAACACTTGTCGGCTCTATTGCGCTGGATAATATTATTGCACACTTCATACAGATTACAGTATTGCACTCCTGGGCGTTATTACTGATGTGTTAGGCAGGTTGGTTCGACGTTGACTTCAACAGGATGCAGGGAAGCTAGAAACAAATGTCTGACACCGGAGATGATCCAACACTGTTTTATTAACTATGAATTGCTGTACATGTTCAGCTGTGGGTTGACACTCTACTAATCCTACTGACGACCTCTTACTGGCTCGACCAGACCTACTAGCTACCACATGGCAGTAATGTCCACTGACTTGTGCACTCTGACTGTCTCAGTGTCTGGGTCCCGAAAACAGCGGGAGTCTTAATGCCCTGTGGGCTTTATAGTGGTGGTGTCTTGTCTTGTGATTGGTTGTTCTGTGTTGTGTGTTCATTGGTCATCCTGTGTGTCAATCACTACCTGTCTGCATCTCATTATATACATGAGGGGATATTATGACATCTCCCCTTTTTTTAAAAATAAGTTTTGGAACGTGAAGGTATATACATGCCTGACTATGTACAAGTGGTGAGTTAACGAACATATGTACATGGGAAGGTGTCTATCATGCAGATACAGAGTAAACTGAACAAAATTTACAAAAGTAAAGTCTATAGATTCTGCCTTTGAGGCGGGCGACGAATTCTGGTCGATCGCCGCAGAGATGGAGGAGGAGACGCCGGCACTTGGACAGGCGGGATTGCTGGCATTGCGGCGGTGTCATGGACAGGCGGGATTGCTGGCAGATCGGTGTCCTCGTAGCAGGAAACATCCGGAGGAGGCATGATAGCCGGCGGAGCAATGCAGTTAGGCGGTGGGCGGGGAATTCTCCGCAGCGCCCTCCAGCGCCGTAGAATGGAGCCATCAGCCATTTGAACAATGAAAGACCTTGGGGCGGCCTTCCTGATAACAACAGATGGGGCCAACCAACCTCCCTCAGGCAACCTGATGCGAACAACGTTTTCGGGAGCCAGCGCAGGTAGATCCGTGGCATGAGCATCATACGTGATCTTCTGCTGGTCCCTGGACTGATGCACCTTTTGCAGCACCGCGAGGTGGTCAAGGTCTGGAATATGAATGGCTGGAACAGCCGTCCTCAGGTTGCGGTTCATGAGCATCTGCGCCGGAGACAAACCAGTCGACAGAGTGTCTGCCCTGTAGGCCAGCAGCGGCAAGTTGAAATCGGAGGCTGAATCTGCAGCCTTGCACAGCAACCACTTGACGATATGGACCCTTTTCTCGGCCTTCCCGTTTGATTGCGGGTAATGGGGACTGGAAGTGATGTGTCTGAAGTTGTAAGATCATGCAAAATCGGACCCCTCTTGGCTGTAGAAACATGGATCGTTGTCACTCATTACTATGAGAGGTACCCTGTGCCTGACAAACGTCTCTTTGCAGGCTTTGATGACGGACCTAGACGTGAGGTCCGACAATTTCACCACTTCCAGGTAACTGGAGAAGTAGTCGACCAAGAGCACGTAATCACGCCCATTGGCGTCAAAGAGGTCTACCCCCACTTTAGACCATGGAGAGGTCACAATCTTGTGCTGTTGCAGTGTTTCCTTGGGCTGAGCCGGTTGAAACTTCTGGCAGGTCGTGCAGTTGAGGACCGTGTCAGCAATGTCCTGGTTGATGCCCGGCCAATAAACCGCCTCCCGAGCTCTGCGTCGATATTTTTCGACCCCAAGGTGACCCTCATGGATCTGTCCGAGCACCACAGCTCGCATGCTTTGAGGAATGACAATCCTGTCCAGTTTAAGAAGGATTCCCTCAGTGACCATTAACTCGTCCTTAACATTAAAGAACTGGGGACACCGCCCCTTTTGCCAGCCATGGGCGAGGTGTTGCCTCACGCGCTGCAGTGGAGGATCCTTGGCAGTTTCTTCACGTATTTGGACCACATGTTCATCAGTGGCTGGTAGGTTGCTGGCACACAACTGCACCTGTGCCTCTATGTGGCAGATTAAGACGCCCTGTTCACATGGCATGGTGATGGACCTGGATCGGGCATTTAAATCATTCTGGATTATGTGGACTAAAGGCCTAAGGTCTGTTTCCGCCGTGAACTTCAGCAGGCCATATACGTAGTCATGAAACTTGACTATTCCTGTCAGGAGACCCAAGCACTCCTTCTCGATCTGGGAATATCGTTGCTCGGTCGGCGTCATGGCCCTGGAGGCATATGCCACTGGAGCCCAGGACGAGGAGTCGTCTCGCTGGAGGAGCTCCGCCCCAATGCCGTCCTGGCTAGCGTCGGTAGATATCTTGGTGTCCCTGGTTGGGTCAAAGAACGCCAGTACTGGGGCTGTGGTGAGCTTCACATTTAGCTCGAGCCATTCCTTTTCATGTGTGGGAAGTGATGTATCATCAATTGGACTTGAGTCATGAAGAAGTTCCATATATCAGGCTTTAATCAACTAGTTGCGTGCCCGGCAGTCAACTTACAGAGAAAGGCCGACTGCCGGGTCCTACGGGTTCTTATACTCCGCCTCATAGGCGGGACTACTTGCTTCTCGGCCAATGGGTGATAAGTCACATGACTAGCCTCAACCAATCAGCAGAGAGGCACATGACCAACCTGAGCCAATGGCAGATATGTACCGTAAACTTCCTAGTTATACCACCACAGGCAGCTACTGGAACACTGTTGATTTCTTTACGAGATGCCGGAGGGCCATGGTGTGGGCTGCCAAATTGGGAATGAGTTTCCCGAGAAAATTTACCATCCCGAGGAAGCGGAGGACCGCCTTCTTGTCCTCCTGGGTCTTCATGGCGTTGATCGGCAGCACCTTGTCGGTGTCAGGTTGCACACCATGCTGTGAAATCTGGTCACCCAGGAACTTGGTAGCGGATTGACCAAATGAGCATTTGGCCCTGTTGAGCTGGAGGCCATTTTCATTAATCCGCTGGAAGACTTGTCTGAGGCGGGCAATGTGATACTCGGGTGTTGTAGACCAGGTCGTCCACATAAACTCGCACCCCCTCGATGCCCCCCCTCATTTGCTCCATAATGCGATGAAATACTTCGGAAGCTGATATGATACCGAAAGGCATGAGGTTGTAGCAATAGCGGCCGAATGGAGTGTTAAACGTGCACAGCTTCCGACTGGATGCGTCCAGCTGTATTTGCCAGAAGCCACGGGAGGTGTCCAGCTTGGTGAAGAATTTGGCATGAGCCATCTCACTGGTCAACTCTTTACACTTCGGGATCGTGTAGTGCTCTCGCATGATGTTGCGGTTCAGGTCTTTGGGATCAATGCAAATGCGGAGTTCACCAGAGGTTTTTTTGACGCAGACCATGGAGCTAACCCAGTCTGTTGGTTCTGTGACCTTTGAGATGATGCCCTGGTCTTGGAAGTCTTGCAGCTGCTGATGTGTTGGGTAAGCTGGGTCTGCGAGGACTGCGTTTACTGCAGTGGTGAGAGAGAGAGGCTTCCAACACTTGAAGAAGTGCAACTTGGTTTTATTGAACTCTTAACTATCATACATACTTTAACTGTGGGTTGACACTATGCTGACTGGACTGGAGAACTGAGGCTAACCTGACCAGACTATCTTACTACCACATGGTGTATGTTCTAGTTGTTGCTCACGGGCTCTGACTGTCTCAGAGGCTGGATCCCGAGAGAGCGGGAAAACTAGTGCCCTCTGGATTTATAGTGGTCGTGTCCTGTCTGGTGATTGGCTGCTGTGTTCTGTGTGTTCACTGGTTATCTGTGTGTCAATAATCACTGCCTGTCTGTATAACATCATATACCTGTGTATATATTATGACATCTCCCCATTTTTTTTACTTTTAAAAAATGTGCATAGGTCAATAAATAGTGTGTGTGTGTGTGTATAGGAGCCTGACTATATACAAAGTATGTGAACGTATTTACATGGGAAGGTGTCTGGTGCAGATAGAGGGCAGATAATAAATTAGGAAGAAACAATAGGTACAGATGTGTAAACGGATCACAAGGTAATGCAACATTCATTCTATAAATTCAGTCTCTGTGGCGGGCGACAAATTCTGGTTGACCGAGCGAGCATTTGGCTCTATTGAGTCGGAGGCCATGCTCGTGGATCCTGTGGAACACTCGCTTGAGGCGATCAATGTGCTCCTGAGGAGTTGTGGACCAGATAATGATATCATCAACGTACACTCGCACCCCCTCGATGCCCTCCATCATTTGCTCCATTATTCGGTGGAACACCTCCGGGGTGGAGATGATGCCAAAGGGCATTCGGTTGTAACAGTAGCGACTGAACGGGGTGTTAAATGTGCACAGCTTTCGAGTGGATGTGTCCAGCTGTATTTGCCAAAACCCCTTGGAAGCATCCAGCTTTGTGAAAAACGTGGCATGAGCCATTTCGCTGGTTAGCTCTTCTCGTTTAGGTATAGGGTAGTGTTCCCTCATGATGTTACGGTTCAAATCTTTGGGGTCGATACAAATGCGCAGTTCCCCTGACGGTTTTTTGACACAAACCATGGAGCTGACCCAGTCCGTGGGTTCCGTGACCTTAGAAATGACGCCCTGGTCCTGGAGGTCTTGCAGCTGCTGCTTGAGGCGGTCCTGACGGGGTGCCGGCACCCGACGTGGTGCATGGACCACAGGTGTGACATTCGGCTTCAGCAGTATCTTGTATCGGTAAGGGAGTGTGCCCATACCTTCGAAGACGCTGTGGTATTGTGCTATGATGTCATCTAACTGGGTTTGGAAGTTGACATCTGGCGAGGCCGTTGCCTCAAAGGACGACATGGTGTGAACCCGCTGCACAAGATTCAGGATTTTGCAGGCCCGAGCACCGAGCAAGGAAGCTCTGTTGGGCCCTACAATTTCAAACGCAGGGTTGCTTTTGAAGAACGATGGGATACCGCAAGCTGGCATGAGCCACTGGCAGCAATGGCATTGCCATTGTAGTCGAGGAGCTGGAAGGCTGGTGGAAGAATGCTTGGCTTGACGTGGATGGTGTCAGGTCAGACTTTGAAATGAGGTTCGCTGAACCGTCAGTGTCCAGCCTGAAGCGTATTCCAACCTTGTTGACCGTAAGGGTGGCACACCACTCATCGTCCGGATCAATGCTCATCACTGGGAGTTGTTTGGCCTTCTTGGACGAAAGCATCGTATGCTTGGTGATGATGCCCACCCGGAATGGGGATGTGAGGCCCTCGGTGTCGGGATCTGGAAGCATGTTGGAGTCGAGGTCCGCAATGGGTTGCTGTACTGACCGGACATTGCTGCGCTGCGGCTGGGATCGCTGTGTGTTGGGCAGTTGAGCAGATCTGCACAGGGCTGTGTAGTGGGCAAGCTTGCCACAATGGAGACAGCGTCGAGATTTCGCGGGACATTGCCGCTTTAAATGGGCGGAGCCACAGTTGTTGCACATCATGGCACCGACGTCAGGACGCTCAGTGCACCACCGCGCATGCGCAGTGTGTTCGAACGATGTGCATACTTGCGCAGTTCGGTCGTCGGCCTCGCCGTCCCCTTGGTCGTGGCGCGCATGCGCAGGAGCCCGGGAAAAGCACGCAAAATGGCCACCCTCATCCAGGCTCAGGCCCTGGAGCTGTTTTACGGCCTGCACCTGCTCCGCATCGTGGGGGCCTTGCCGCGCCGTCTCTGCCGCCTTGATATGGGAGTACCGGTTGTTAGCATGCTCGTGTAGGACGATGGTGAGGGTGAGCTGCTTAACTTTAAGGAGCTGCTGACGAAAGGGATCGGAGTGGACACCGAAAACGATCTGGTCGCGGATCATGGAGTCGGAAATGGAGCCGTAGTTGCAGGATTGCGCGAGGATACGGAGGTGGGTTAAGAAGGACTGAAAAGGTTTATCCTTACCCTGAAGCCTCTGCTGGAACACATAGCGTTCAAAGCTCTCGTTGACTTCGATGTCACAGTGGCTGTCGAACTTCAGCAGGACTGTTTTGAACTTTGTCTTGTCCTCGCCTTCAGCAAAGGTGAGGGAGTTAAAGATGTGGATAGCGTGGTCCCCGGCTGTAGAGAGGAAGAGAGCAATCTTCCTGGCATCCGATGCGGCTTCCAGGTCGGTGGCTTCAAGATATAGCTGAAACTTTTGCTTGAAAATCTATCAGTTTGCACCGAGGTTGCCGGCGATGCGGAGCTGCGGGGGAGGGCGGACGCTGTCATGTTACCGGATGGCTGATCGCTGGTCAAAGGCAGATTATCTCAAGGTAGGTCCGTCAAACTCGAGCATGACTCACTGGTACCATGATGTAATGGGTAAGCTGGGCCTGCGAGGACTGCGTTTACTGCAGCAGTGGGAGAGACAGGCTTCCAACACTTGAAGAAGTGCAACTTGATTTTATTGAACACTTAACTATCATACATACTTTAACTGGGTTGACACTATGCTGACTTGACTGGAGACCTGAGGCTAACCTGACCAGACTATCTTACTACCACATGGTGTATGTGCTAGTTGTTGCTCACGGGCTCTGACTGTCTCAGAGGCTGGATCCCAAGAGAGCGGGAAAACTTGTGCCCTCTGGCTTTATAGTGGTCGTGTCCTGTCTGGTGATTGGCTCTGGTGTTCTGTGTGTTCATTGGTTATCCTGTGTGTCAATCACTGCCTGTCTGTGCACCATCATATACCTGTGTGTATATTATAACAGCTGCTATTTCAGGCGATCCTTGAGAGAAGCTGGCACCCAGCATGGTGCATGGATCACTGGGGTGCGTTCGGCTTTAGCAGAATTTTGTAGTGATATGGGAGCATGCCCATTCCATCAAACACGTTGTGGTATTGCGTGAGAATGTCGTCTATCTCGGCCTGGATATTCACATCGGGCGAGGCAGTCGCCGGTGTCGAGGACATGGTGTGGACTCGCTGGACCAGATTCAGGAACTTGCAGGCCCGAGCACCAAGCAGGGACGCCCTGTCAGGCCGAACGATCTCGAACCGTAAAGTTGCCTTGATTGCCTTGTGAGATACCCCTAGCTGACACGATCCACTGGCAGCTATGGCATTGCCATTGTAGTCAAGGTGTTGGCACGCTGGTGGAAGAATGCTAGATCGGTCACGGATGCTGTCGAGATCTGACTGTGATATCAGGTTTGCAGATGTGCCGTGTTCCAGTTTAAATCGGCTGCGAGTCTGGTTGACTGTGAGGACAGCACACCACTCGTCATCGGGATCCACACTGAGGATCAAAAGGCAGGTTGCCGGTGCAGTGGAGACCAGCTCGTGTTTGGTTATGATGCCCACCCGGTATGGAGACTCGAGGCAGTCAGCATCGGGATCCACTGGGCTGTCGGGGTCAGCATCCTGCATGTCTTGTTGTACTGAGCAGATACTTCTGCGCCGTGTCTGGGGTCGCTGGCTGATAATCGGTGGAGCGGACCTGCAGAAGGCCGCGTAATGGCCAGGCTTCCCACACTGTAGACATTGCAGTCCTTTGGCTGGACATTGCTGCTTTAAATGTGCGGAGCCACAATTCGGACCCATCATAACGCTGACGTCAGCGCATTCCGTGCACCAACCGTGCATGTGCAGTGCGGTCGGCCGATGTAAGCACCTGCGCAATAGGGTTTTCGGCCTCATCGTCCACCTAGTCGTGGTGCGCATGCGTAGGGACCCGGGAAAAGTGTGCGAAACAGCCACTCTCCTTGATTCTCAGGCCTTGCATTTTATCAATGGCCTGTACCCGTTCTGCCTCGTGGGAAGCCAGTTTTGCAGTTTCCGCCACCCTGATGTGGGAGTAACAATTCTTGGCATGCTTATAGACTACACACGTCTCAATAGCGACAGAGAGGGTTAGCTGTTTGATTTTCAGGAGCTGCTGTCGCAGGGAATCGGAGTGGACCCCGAAAACGATCTGATCCCGGATCATGGAATCAGCCGTCGAGCCATAATTACATGACTGTGCCAGGATGCGGAGCTGGGTCAGGAAGGACTGAAAAGGTTCACCCTTACCCTAAAGCCTCTGTTGGAAGATGTACCGTTCAAAGCTCTCATTCACTTCAATGTTGCGGTGGCTGTTGAATTTTAGCAGGACTGTTTTGAACTTCGTCTTGTCTTCACCATCGGCAAACGTAAGTGAGTTGTAGATGTGGATGGCGTGATCCCCCGCGGTCGAGAGAAATTGCGCGATGTTCCTGGCATCCGATGCTGCCTCAAGGTCAGAGGCCTCGATATACAGGAAGAACTTTTGCTTGAAGATCTTCCAATTGGCAGCGAGGTTGCCGGAGATGCGGAGCTGCGGAGGATGCTGGATGTTGTCCATGTCGCTGGATGGCCGCTTGCTGGTCATTGCAGATTCACTCGAGGTAGGTTCAGCAGGATTAATAGCACTCTGGTACCATGATGAGTTAGGCGGGTTGGTTCGACATTGACTGCAACTGGATGCAGGGAAGCTAGAAACAAACATCTAACACCGGAGATGATCCAACACTGTTTTATTTAACTATGAGCTGCTGTACATGTTCAGCTGTGGGTTGACACTCTACTAATCCTACTGACGACCTCTTACTGGCTCGACCAGACCTACTAGCTACCATATGGCAGTAATGTCCACTGACTTGTGCACTCTGACTGTCTCAGTGTCTGGGTCCCGAAAAGAGCGGGAGTCTTAATGCCCTGTGGGCTTTATAGTGGTGGTGTCCTGTCTGGTGATTGGTGTGTTCATTGGTCATCCTATGTGTCAATCACTGCCTGTCTGCATCTCATTACATACATGAGTGGATATTATGACAATTACTGTGCCTATTAGATCCACAGAATATTAAGTAAGATCCACAGAATATGGAACAGGTCTTAATTAACTGGCACATGATTAAAACGACAGTTAAGGGAATTAGAAAGGGATGGAAGCCTGTTTAGCAACCCAAACTGGCATTATCATTTTGTATTGAAATGAAAGTAGTGTTTCATCGTTTCCATTATCTGCCATGAATTATTCAGTATCGTTTTTTTTGGGTGGGGTGGCCTGTTCAGGAGTGGGATGTGGATGTCGTCCGCAAGGCCAACATTTAATGTCCAACAGTAATTACCATTGAGAAGGTGGTGGTGAGCGCCTTCTTGAACCATTGTAGTTTATCTGATACAGATATGCCCGCCTCAAGGTGCTGTTAGGTAAGGAATTTCGAATGGAAACCTGACACTGCAGAAGGAGGCCATTCAGCCCATCAAGTCTGCACCGCTCCTCTGAAAGAGAACCCCTAGGCCCATTCCCCTGCCATATCCCTGTAACCTCACTTAACCTATACTTTTTAGGACTGTGGGAGGAAACCGGAGCATCCAGAGAAAACCCACGGAAACATGGGGAGAACATGCAAATTCCACACAGACAGCCAAGGCCGAAATCGAACCTGGATCTGTGGCACTGTGAGGTAGCAGTGCTAACCATTGTGCATTGTGCTGTTCCATGGTCCAGTGATTGTGAAAGGATAGTGATGTCGTTCCAAGTCAGGATGGTGTGTAACATGAAGGAGAACTTGTAGGTTGTGGTGTTCCCATGTGTCTGCTGCACTTGTCCTTCCAGGTGGTAAGGTCTGGAAATCTATGACTCTGACTATATTAAGATCAGGCTGTCGCGTTACTGTTCTGTGGGACAGCTCTCCCAATTTTGGCACAAATCCCAGGTATTAGTGAGGAGCACTTTGCAGGGTCGACTGTGCTGGATGTGCCTTTGTCATGTCCAGTGCCTGGGTCCAATGATCAGTAACAAAAGAATAGGTTACGGCTCCTAACTGGATCAGAACAAACTTGGGGCATTCATCTGGGACCATTACAGAATCTGGGGGTCTGGTTTGCATAATAACAAGTTTTGCTCTTATTTGGCTTCTTTGTAGCTGTCTGATACAACTGAGTGGATTGCTAGGTCTGGATAAACATGAATGTCCTGAGATTTATATAACAAAGGGTGATTTCGAGTTTCACCACTCCTACTGGTAAACAGCATTTACAAGAATCAGATCTTGGGGGATATTTATCCATCTAAACTGAATATCACAGACTGCAAGCTCACAGTTTCTGAGATACACCCTCTGAATACTGTTCCCTGACTCCTTAATTGTCCTTCACTTTATTGCATTTTAAACTACCTATCACATTGACTTGATGATTCAAAAGTGGCACTCAGACCTTCAAGTGTTTGCACTATACAAACATATTTAACTATTTAATTGACACAAGACAAGTTGCCTTTGGCATATACAGAGCAAGGAAATTAGGGACCAGAGGGGAAATAATTACATTACCTGTGCAAGTACAGATTCTCATGGATGTACAAAAAGAAAATCATCTGTGAAGATATAAATAGGATATTACAAGTCCTAGACTTTATTCTGCATCACCTGAAGGGATGTTAGCTTCAATTCTTATTCGCACAACTGGTTCAGACAGCTTCCAATGTGTTCACGTGTTACTTCACTCAATATCTTCCCAGTCAGCATTGATTGCCTTGGGCAGGCTCATTGTGCTTGTGTGATGCTATGGGAGGCAAAGTCAGAACCAGTCATGGCAAGTGGATCCGTGGGGAAGTTACACATGTGGACAACAATCCTGGACTGGTTCTGCACTCCTCCAACGCTGGCCTCTTCAACATCCCCGACTTTTGTACATTCAGCTACCTCGATCTTAAGTTCGAGAATAAAAGCGAAATATTGTGGATGCTGAAAATCTGAAATGACAGCAGAAAATGCTGGGAAAACACAGCAGGCCTGACAGCATCTGCAGAGCGGGAAACCAAGCTAATGTTTCAATTGCATGTGGCTCTTCTTCAGGCGACCTGCTGCGTTTTTCCAGCATTTTTTGTTCCACTCGTTAAATATTGTATGAGTGGATATTAGGTAGTCAGTACATTCTGGAATGTAAGGGACACGGGATCCACTTACAGGAGTGACTGGCATGGCCGAATCCCAAATAAGTACATACGACAGACTGAATTTGCATTGGCTAGTGACTGAAACATGGCTGCATCTGGGTTAGGACTGATAAGTATATGTGCGTTATGTCACGCCTGTACGGTAGTCTGAAATATAAACTCAAAAAAAGCACTTTAAATCAAAGTGGAGTTGAGAGGTCATGTGACCTTTGCTTTTCTGCTCGTACACATGGAATTGCAAGATGCCCTGACCTTTTCTGGACAAGACTTGAAAAAGCCACTAAACTGAAAATGTATTTTCTGGACATATCTTTGAGAAGTCACTAAAATGCAAAAATACCTTCATGTGGTTAATGGCTGCCCTCCCCTAAATACATTCACAATATTAATTGCAGACTTTTTTGACTCCAGAGAACAGGTGTGAAAAATCCTGTTTTTTCTATTTGGTCTCATCAATCACATCAGTCAAGGGTTAAAACAGCCAAACAAAACAAGCTGTCTTCATTCAGTTGAATGGCGGAAAGAAAGACTGCCATTCCTATCATCTCTCCCCAGTCCATATCAGTATAAAACCCTCAGGAGGGATGAGGGAAATGGAGGAGAGGAAGGACAGTGTATCAATTAAAAGCCACATCATAGCACTGGTGTGTATGGAGTTGTGATTATATGTATAATGTATGTTTGTACATAATATTATGCATGATCTCCGACCACTAGGTGGCAATGCAAACCCATCACGTCACCATGTGATCTGGATTTTGGGAATGGGTCGTGCTGGGAGATAGATGTATTTGCAGTCGTTCCACAAGTGTTAGTCGTTTGTTAGTTCATTTATCCTAGTTATCTTATCACGCATTTTGTTCTGTAATAAATTATTTTATACTCCATGTTCTGTAGTACATCATTCACTTCAGCAAGTCTACAGAACATGACAAGAGTTAATTAGTGTTTAGCTGTCAAAAGATTCTCTTACTGATAACGCCGATTTACCAATTGTATGTGTGACGTGCAATTGATAATGTTACAAACTTTTTAACATTGGAGTGAAACGAAATCATGAAGGAATTTGGACATGAGCATCACTCTTCACATCAATTGAACATAATATTTTTTTTCCTATTGTACGTGATCTAACAGTGTCAGCCTCCAGAAATGGCACCAAATCTTAGTGCTGACAACCTCTATTACAGACTGCCTGGCAGTTTGGAGTGCCAGTCCTTGTTTTTACTTGAATGTATGAACACACTTCTGATGAAACGATACATCACACCTCTGATGAAACGATACAAAGCCAATTTTAGCTAATGGGTATCAGCAGCAAAACAATGATATTTCCGGAGCTCACACTTTTACAGGCAGTAAACCATGTCAGTACTTTGGATTAAATGTCCTTGGTGATATCAACTTTTATTCAGCTGTTGCTGTTAACAAAAAATGTCATTAATACATTCCATCTGCATGACTGTCTTTAAAGTAGGCTGCTGCTAAGCATATACAAGACTTTCTCATTAAAAACAAACCATTTTTAATTCATACATACTTTTGTTACCTCTAGACCACACGCGCCTGGCAGGTGTCCCACATTCTAATCTCATTAAACTTGAGGTCGCGCAAGACTCTCTGCCCACATGTATTAACTCGCAGCAAGTTCCATTCTCCCATCAGCCCTATAGTTGCTGACCTACACCCCCAGCCTAATGCCCTTCAGGGGTGGAGATGGCAGATTTCCTTCCATGAAGGACATTGGTGAACCAGGTGTGTTTTTACGACCTGGGCGACAAGGTGGCGCAGTGGTTAGCAGTGCTGAACCCGGGCTCAGCCTTGGGTCACTGTCTGTGTGGAGTTTATATGTTTTCCCAATATCTGCATGGGTTTCCTCTGGATGCTCCGGTTTCCTCCCACAGTCCAAAGATGTGCAGGTTAGATGGATTGGCCATGCTAAATTGTCCCTTAGTGTCCACACTGTTAGGTGGGGTTACTGGGTTAGGGTGAAGAAGTAGGGGCTCTTTCAAAGGGTCGGTGCAAACACAATGGGCCGAATGGCCTCCTTATACACTGTAGTGATTCTAGGATTCTACACACCCGTCGAACATTGTGATTCAAAACATTCTCATATTTGTTTCCAAATCCCTCCTTGCCCTCACCCTCCCTCTCTCTGTATTCTCCTCCTGTCCCACAGGACTCTGAGATGTCAGCGTTCCTCTAAACCTGGATTCTCAATTATAATCGCTCCACCTTAAGTGATTGCCCCCAAGCTCTGGAATTGCCTCCCACACCTCTTTGTCTCTCTACTTTGGTTTCTTTCTGTGAAAGACTTCTTAAAATCTACCAAAGCTTTTGGCCATCTGACCTAATTGGCGCGATTCAGCGATAAATCAACATCTGCTTCTAGCCGTGTTTGGCTGGGTGTTTCTCGGTGGCTGCAGTGCCAAGATTCATCCCATTATTCATCGGCATTTTGCTCGTTTTTTGGGCCTCAGAAAGTTTCTCCCTGTTGAGGCCACATTTTTGCAGATTTTCTGCAGGACCGGTTCCTCGCAGATCAGGGGGCCATTTTGACCGGCTGCCGCCATCTCTATATCCCCTCCCCCCTCCTTCAGGCCCCCTCCTGCTTTCAGGAACCCCTCCCCCCGCCCCATTCACCCCTCAAAACTATTTTGTGACTCCTGAAATCCATCCCTCACCACCCCCCCTTTCTCATGGGCCAGGTACCCCGGCCCCAATTCCTGGCAGTGGCCACCTGGCACATGGGCACTTTGCCACTGCCAGCCTGGTACGGTGGAAGTGCCACTTGCACCCTGGCAGTGCCAGGTGCCAAGGTGCCTGGCTGCCCAGGGGATTGCCAGGGTACTACCCTGCCCTGTCCTCGACCACCAGGGGGTCTCTAATGGCCTGCAAGACCCACCAAGGTGCCATTACGCCTGGTCCACATTTGTGGAGACCAGAACTAAATGGCACCTAGTTCAGGTCTTGCAGGCATGGCCATTGATTCCTGGGCGCCGGTTCCATGTGGCATCCGATTATTTAAATGAGCCTAATGGATAATTTAAATATGCTGATCTGATTCATGCTCAGTGAAGGTGAGATCCAGATCACGTCGGGCAGAGTGAGTCAGGTGACTTGCGATCGGCCTGGCATGGAGCCCGATTTGGGGTTTTCGCAGAATTCATCCGCTACGCCCGACTCCCCTTTGGTGCAATGCGATGGCTGAATCACGGCCAACATCTCCTTATATGGGCCTCAGAAAGTCATCCATTTTTTTATAATGCATTTCTGAAGGGGTTGGGAACATTTCATTACATTAATGGCACTATATAAATATAAGTTGCTGCTAAGCTATTCCTATCCTTATGCATCATTGATTGGGCACAGCTCTAAGTTCTTTCACATCAGTCTCCTTTCAATTTGGATTCTAGAGACCAGTGTTTGTGAGCAATTTATGCTGTTAAATGTTTTCCATAGGCCAACAGCAGATTTAAAGGCCCATATTAACCTCATGGGCACTGGATTTACAGAATCCAGTGGAAAGATAGATCATACAAAAGGACCTTCTTGTGAAGTGATGTAATCGCACCATTACAGTAGTGACTACAAAACACTTTGAAACATCCCAAGGACATAGAAAAAGAAGCCTGTCTTTCCTTATTATTTCCTTCCTTAAGCTACTCATTTCCCATTTATTTGACGAAACCTTGCTTTTGCTGAGGTCTTGCATTTTCTGCAGCCCGTTGCAACAGTCATTTGACACAAAGGTGAGTGTTATAACCCCAGTGGAGGTCCCAGGATCAGGACCATACAATTTCCCATGACCTTCCCGGAATATGAACTTCCCCTTTAAGGCAGGTGGGACTTCCCCTTTAAGTGGGCAGGATTTCCCCTTTTAACGAGAGCCCGAGCTATGTAAAAACCCTGGCCTAGCTGCAGGTCAGGGAAGGAGACACTTAGGGAAGTGCAGGAGTATGGTATAGGAATAAACCTTCCTTGTTCTTTCATTTCTACCAATGTCTTTGCGTTCTGCTTATTGCAGATTCAACAGTGAGAGAGTGAATTTGCAACTATACATTAGAGGGGTTGAACCTAAGGACAAAGTGCCAGCAGATGATTACGCCCATTCCTGTTGTGTACAGGCATGTCTTCTGGAGCCAACAAAATCGCTTGGGGAGGGATGGTAAAAGCCCCAGAGAAATGGTGTGAACGATAGTTTGATGTGGGCCACCAGGGGTTATACTGTCTACCAATGCTACTGAGGGAGATCAGATGAATCCCAAACAACCACAACAATTAGTATTTATACAGCATTGTCAATAGCAACGTCCTACAGTGCATCATCCAACCCCCCCCCCCCCCAAATGGGATGCTGGGGAACCAAGTTGTTACGGCCTACCAGTGAGATTAGTGATATGTGACATCCCTTTAATACCCTGCTGGAAGGACATTTGTGTGGAAGTATGGATGCCAAAGGAGGGTCTCCCTGAGCAAACAGTTTGCCAGCATACCAGCTCTGACACAAACATTGGTTTTACATAACCGAATCCCTCAGTACTGGTCTCTGCTGACTTGAATGGAAAATAAAATTAGACTGGGTATAAAACCAGCTCTGTTATCTGTCCTGGCAGTTTCCCAGGGCATAGGCTGAATTAAAATTACCCTGCATGGGGTCTGGCAATTTGGGATAGTGCAGGGTACTGGGGGAGCGGACGTTTGTGCCCATGCTGTTACGTTACGATCCGCTGGACTCAGGTAGGAGGGCAGAGAAATCGGAAGGGAAAGACAGTTTGCAGGTTTGATATAATCATACTGTAGCATGACCTCAAAATTCAAAGGAGCAGCTCCCCTCTATCACTCTTGTTTCTGTTGAAGTGTGATGGGAACCCCATCGCCCAAAGAGCGTTTCTGCAGCACCTCCCATGACAACCCTGGCACTTAGGCTATTTTTCAGAGTTGATTCAAACAAGGACACTGTCCACTTGTCGGAGAGCCCAATAACTCTGGTGGTGAAAGAGTTAAACAGGTCAAATTGTATACAATCGGCTTCCAGCCAAATCTACCCAACTTTCCCGAAGTGTTTGTGAGCGAGCTAAACTGACATCTCTCTGCAAAGTTGATTTATTTTCTTGTCTGAAACAATTCTTCCATACAACATGCAGAACCCTGCTCCAAAACAGATCCTCATATTAGTTTTATTAACCTGTACCTTTATTGTAACCGGTTGCCTAACTTTATTGTGAGACAGCAGGGAATCAGAAACTCCAATTTCTGCTCCAAATAGTGTAGTATTTTTGGGCGCGATCTACCAGCCACACCCCGCCAGAACTGGGGCAAGACGTGGCTGGTAGATCCCATAGAGTCCTCCCCCAGGGTTCCCAATGCCCGTTAGGCATCACAAGATCTAACCAGATCTCACAAGGTGTCCCGATCTGGGACCCAGTATCGCATGGCTGCGCTTAAGAACACACTTAGTAGTGCTTGCACCGGATCTAACGGCCACCAGGCATCTACGGGCCTCCTTGAGGAGACCCCAGCCAGGCGCCATTCAGTACTGGCCCCCACAAATCCCCATTTGGGATTTCCATCCCCAGATGGAACCGGACTTGGGGGGAGGGAGGGGGGGGGTAATCTCCCAGGCGATCAGGGGCCCCGGGGCGATCGGCCTATGGGCAGGTGGCACCCTGCCAGAGTGCCTAGGTGGCACTGCCAGGCTGGTAGGGGAACTGCCAGGGTGCCAGGCTGGCATTTTGCCCACACCAGGGATCAGACCCGGGAGGTGCCCTGCTCGTGTGAGGTGGGATGCAGCGGGGTGCCCAATGACCCCCCAACAGGTGAGTTAGGACATTGGGGGGGTCTGGGAGGGTTCTGGAGCTTGCATCGGGGAGTCGGAAGATTAGGACACCATTTTAAAATGATGTCCAGATCCTGTCCTGCGCTGAGGAGCTCAGCTTGTTGGAGCTACTCAGTGCAGGAAATTAGCTCAGTGCAATCTCGGGGGGGGGGGGGGGGGGGGGGGGGGGGGCTTCCCACTGGGATACTGAAAAAAACAGTGTGGGCATTCCTAGTGCTGCACGCGATCCCTCTAATCCTATCCAGAACAGACTTTGATCATGCCCTTTACAAACTGCTTCACGTTTACATCCATTGGGTTTCTGTGTGCTTATTAATAAAAAAATATAAGAACATAAGCAAAAGGAGTAGGCCTTTTGCCCTTCGGACCCTCTTTGCCAATTAGCAAGATAATGACTGACTCACTACCTCAACTTCAGCTTCCTGAACTATTCAAACATCCCTTAATTCCCTCAGTATACAGAATCTAGTGACTCCTATCTGGAATATACTCATGGACTGAGTGTCCACAGCTCTCCATGATGGAACATTCCAAAGATTTACAACCATTTGAGTGAAGAATATTCTCCTCATCTCAGTCCTAAATGGCCAACCCTTTATTCTGAAAATGCGACCCAGTGTTCTAGATCAGGGTTTTTCAAAGTGCAGATCATGACCCACCCGTGGGTCGCGGGCGGGTGTCAGGAATGTCACATAGCGACACTGCGGCTTTTGAATTGAGAATGGCAGCCGCTGCCACCTTTTAAATGAACAGGGATGAGGCTGTGTGCAGTCTTCCAGTTGGAAGCTGCAGATGTGAGAAGGTCACGCACCTTACACATACACTTGATGTCAAGCACGCAATATGTACATGCTTTTGTCACTAAATCACGAAGCAGAGCCGCATCCATTTTATAGCTGCTAGCAAGCAAGGCAAGAGGACTGTGAAGATGGATCATTTATTACAAGTAAGAGATAGCCAGAGACATGAATAGACAGTGCATTAACCAGCCTGGAACTCACATCTGAATTTTGATGAAGAGAGCTGCACAGGAGAGTCCAGGGCGGGACAGAGCAGTGTTAGTGTTAGCTCTGTACAGAGCTCCTGGACCTCTGGTTAACAGCCTATAAAGAAGAAACTTAACTTGGGAACAATGCAGCATAAAAATGATTTCTTGAGGTATGGTTTTGTCAATTGTGCTCATGCAAATAAGGATGCGAAGCCCATGTGTGTTATATGAAGGAAGTACTGGCAAATGATAGGAGAAATTCCAGGTTTTGAAAGAGAAATAGTCGGTGAAAAATTCCTTTTGAGGTTGAGACCCCAGAGTCAGTTATTAACTTACAGCTGACTCCAAATTAAAAGGCGCGCTGCTGTACCTGACCTGTGATACCTCATTAAAAACAGCCCAAAAGCTCATGAGGCTGTCAGCATTCTGGAGTAGCATCTCGCAGGAGTATCCAGTGCTGAGTAAAGCAAATATTTTGTTGCTATTGCCCTTCACAACGACCTACATGTGTTAGGTTGGATTTTCCTTTTTCACAAAGATGAAGACAGCAAAAAGAAACTGGCTGAAGTTTTCACCTGATATTCACATTGCCCTCTGCTCCTTTGAACCTGATTCAAGTGAGATCATGAAGGCCAAGTGGTCTCCCCTTTCATATTAAAGGTAAGAGAACGGTACATATGTCGCAAAGGTTGGCCAGCGTGCGTTTAGAAGGTCGGCCGGCGTGGGTCCCAAAGTGAGTCCCAGGAAAATAAGCTGAAACACACTGTTCTAGACCCTCCAACCGGATGAAACATTTTCTCAGCATCTATTCTTCCAAGCCCTTTAAGGATTGAATGTGGTTCATTCTTCTAAATTCCAGGGAATAAAAGTCTAATCTAATCAATCTAAAATAGAATCAATCCACTCATCCCAGGAAACTGTCTGGTGAACTACGGTTACACTCCCTTCAGTGAAATTATGTCCTATCTTGTCCCTAATGTCTCTGTACTCCTCTCAAAAGAAAATGCACTCAGAGGCCGAGAGACAGAAGAATGGAGAAATTTGCATTTCCAATTCAGAACTAATTAGATACCACTATCATTGTTGGAATTGTCATTGAAGTCATTGAAAACATTATTCTTATAATCAATATTAATACCTGTATCTTGACTAGGATCATAATATTGTCACTAGCATCGTTATTAGATTGAGTTGCTTATAAGGTCCTCAACTATTGTTATGGGCCAGGGCTTATAAACTCCAAAGTGTATTATGAAGTTCACCTGACCTACAACCTTTATGTTGAATTTTGCTAGGATGAGCACAAAGCCTTCACCTCAGGTGTGATTCATCAGACTTCCTAGACACTTTAATCAAAACAAGATTTATTCTAAGAATGTAGTTAACATGCATATATATAGTAAGAAGTCTTACAACACCAGGTTAAAGTCCAACATGTTTGTTTCAAACACTAGCTTTCGGAGCACTGCTCCTTCCTCAGGTGAACTCAGAGCAGTGCACCGAAAGCTAGTGTTTGAAACAAACATGTTGGACTTTAACCTGGTGTTGTAAGACGTCTTACTGTGCTCACCCCAGTCCAAAGCCAGCATCTCCACATCATGTATATATATAAACACAGCAATAATTTTTATCAATTACAAACATAAACACACCACACAGCTACAGTAATCCATGTATAACACTTAATGAATTCCCCCTTAGCTGTTCCAATTTAATAACAAAATCCAATTAAACCAAAACCCCTTTTCAAGGGCGAGGCCCAGCACACTGTATTCTCACTTGAATGGGACTGGTCCTTTTTCGTGAAATTCTGATCCAGACCAAACAGCAGATTCAAACTCCTTCCGGAAAGCAACTATATCTGTAAAGTTACCAAGGCAGTTAGACAGGCACAACATGCTTTTTACTGGAACAGCTTTAAAAATGAAAACAGAGAAAGACAGGGAAAACACTTCTTTCTCCTTCTACTGTCCAAAGCAGCCAAACTGAAACTGAAACCCCCCTCTCACCTCACAACCACATGATAACAGACTCAACCTTTCTTAAAGGGACATTCACATGACACTGAATGGAATTAACTTGATTGCCTTTTCTTACGCCAGCTTTAATAGGAACAGAAGTAGGCCATGCAGCCCCTTTGATCCATAGGGCACGATCCAAAAGCCACGCTGTGCCAGAAAAGCAGATGGTGCGATACAGCGTGGCTGGTAAAAGCAAGCCTGCCAAGGTGCCACATTGGCACTGCCAAGGTGCCATGCTGACATTTATTGTGTGCATAATCAGGCCAGGGGTGCCCTGCATGTGTGTTGAGAAGGTGCAGTGGGGGAGGGGGGGGGGGGGGTGACTCTCCCAGGTGACTCTTACAGTGCATTCAGGCTGGGGTTTGGGAGGTCAAGGATTGCTTCTGGGGCCTTGGAGATCGGCGTCCCACCCTCTCACTACACTGAGGAGTTCCAGTGAATTGATCACCCCACTGTACAAAACACGGATAAGTGCTGCCTCGGCCGCATGTACCCCATTGAGAACCCTTATACGACATGAGTTGCATTGTTTAGCCTTGCGTTTCTCAGCACTGCGAGCACCGGGAAGCACACGGCTAAACGCGCTCACTATGGGATCTTGTTCCCATTTAGTTGAATCGTGCTGATAGAATCCACACTCTGCAGAAGGAGGCCATTTGGCCCATTGAGTCCACACTGAGCACTCTACCTTGGTTTCTTCCCCACCCACACATTGATCATGGCCAATACCCCTAATCTACACATCTTTGGACCGTGAGAGGAAACCGGAACACTCAAGGGAACCCATGCAGACAGGGGAAGAATTTACAAACTCCACACAAACAATCGCCCAAGGCCAGAGGTGAACAGATCTCTGACGCTGTGAAACAGTAGGTGCTAACCACTGAGTCACCGTGCCGCCCTGTCTCTTAATTCACAAGCTTGTTGATAGCAGGTTTTTATAGATATAATGTAAGGAATAGCCAGCAGTTAAAAATAGATTTTTAGTAATAATTCATCTTTTCAAATGCTCAAGGCTCTGTAACAAAGAGTTAGCACTTACAATGTAAAGGTGCACCATAATTCCTGGCTATGTTCGTCAGATCTGATTGACATTGTGAAATGTTTCCTTCCCAACTCAAAAAGATTTTCAAAATGAGTGGGTAAGGTTTCCAGCCAATTGCAACTGCCTCCTGTACCTCCACGGTTTGTGATATCAAGCCATCATGCATCTACTGAGTGTCTTCAGCAGCTCAGCTACTGTGGACAAATGAGGGACTTCGAAGAGATGAAAATGAAATGAAAATCACTTATTGTCACGAGTAGGCTTCAATGAAGATACTGAAGTACTGTGAAAAGCCCCTAGTCACCACATTCCAGCACCTGTTCGTGGAGGCTGGTTTGGGAATTGAACCATGCTGCTGGCCTGCCTTGGTCTGCTTTAAAAGCCAGCGATTTAGCCCAGTATGCTAAACCAGCCCCTAGAAGAGAAGGCAAGTGTGGTAAGAATTTCTCAATCTTGCCTCTCATGTACAACCTGAGACGTCAAGGGTTATCATTTTCAATTTGTTTTTAATTCTATCCATTAGATTGAGAGAAGGAAGAAGATAAACCGTTAAATAGAATACCATCTGCCATTCCAAAATCGCTGACTACAGCAAAATGAAATGAAATGAAAATCGCTTACTGTCACAAGTAGGCTTCAATGAAGTTATTGTGGAACGCCCCTAGTCGCCACATTCCGCCGCCTGTTTGGGGAGGCAGGTACGGGAATTGAACCGTGCTGCTAGCCTGCTTTGGTCTGTTTTCAAAGCCAGCGATTTAGCCGTGTGCTAAACCAGCCCCAGTTTGTCAGTGCTGACACTGAATATGAAAAGTTACATTACCCCAAAGGGTCAGGAACATGTAAACTTGATGCCTACAACACACCATTTTAGACAATCAACAACTTGAGATAATGGATTCTCATTTCCATTCAAAGAACATCCCTACAAGCAAGTTGCCATATTAGCTTCCTGCGTTAAAAGAATGTCTTCACCTAATCAACAAGGGTCATGCATGCGAACAATTACCAGAGAAAATAAAACATGATCAAAATTTGGGGAGTTAGAAACCGAAGAAAAATGAGCAGGAGTAGGCCATATGGCCCATTGACCCTGCTCCATCATTCAGTATAATCATGTTTGATTTTGAGCTTCAACTCCACATCCCGCACACTCCCTTGATTCCCTGAGATGTCAAAAATCCATCTATCTCAGCCTTAAATTAGAACATAGAACATACAGTGCAGAAGGAGGCCATTCGGCCCATTGAGTCTGCATCGACCCACTTAAGCCCTCACTTCCACCCTATCCCCATAACCCAATAACCCCTCCTAATCTTTTTGGTCACTAAGGGCAATTTATCATGGCCAATCCACCTAACCTGCACATCTTTGGACTGTGGGAGGAAACCAGAGCACCCGGAGGAAACCCACGCACACATGGGGAGAACATGCAAACTCCGCACAGACAGTGACCCAGCAGGGAATCGAACCTGGGACCCTGGCGCTGTGAAGCCATGGTGCTATCCACTTGTGCTACCATGCTGCCCGGAATATACTCAAGGATGGCATGTCAGGAGTCCTCTGGGGTAGAAAATTCCAAAGATTCACAACCCTGTGAGTGAAGAAATCCCTCCTCATCTCAGCCTGATTGGCCTCTTGTCCTGAGACCATGCTCCTTTGTTCTAGATTCCCCAGACAGGGGGCGAACATCAAAGTCTGTAACCTGTCAATTCGCTTCACATTCTTGAATGTTTCATTAAGATAATCTCTCATTCTTTTAACTCAAGAAAATATAGACCGCAATTTACTCGGTCTCTCACCGGAGGACAACCCTCTCGTCCCCGGGACCAATCTCGTGAACCTTCACTGCAATGCCTCCAACGCAATTGACCCCTTTACTGCTGCATCCTTTTCCCGTCTTTGCAGCCAGTAAGATTAACACTTGTCAAGATTGTGTGGACAATTGCGTCACCCTGAGGTCGCTGCGTTAAAGAAAGTCAAATACAAGCTTCCGTAGCAATGGAGAAGTGGCAATGGGTCAGGGCTACGAATGTGGGAAACCCGAGTCAAGAATCCGTGCACAAGCGACAGATGCATAAATGTCACTTGACACCTGTGTTGGCGCAGACGTACCTTTTGGCAGCAGCATCTGTGACTGGGCAGTCATCTCCAGGATTCCCTCTGCTCACACCCCAATAGGGGTGGGGAGGGGGGGGGGGGGGGGGGGGGGCTGGAAAAGGTGCTGTAAAAACAGACTGTCCCACTTTCTCCTGGCTGGTGATTTGCAACTTGCGGGTTGCCGCCTTCATGGTCAAAGAAAGAACATTTTAATGTTTGCAGCCTGGAATTTTAGAACACTCATGGATAATCTCAAGATTGGCCATCAGGAAAGGAGACTTGTACCACGTGAGCTATCCATACTACAATCCAGACTGCAAATTCACATTGCAGCTCTCACTGGGACCCAAATTCCTCTATAGTCCAGGGAGTTGGTTTTTTCACCCAGAGCAGGATCCTAGATGCAATGCCAGAACTCCTAAGTTGTATAAATGAAAGGCCCATGGCTCTTCGCCTACAACTCAGCCGTAACTAATGTGCCAGCATCATCTGTGTGTATGCGCTGACCCTTAACTGTGAAGAAAATGTTAAGGATAAGTTTGACTCTGACCGTGAAGTCCACACTGCCACCACAAAAGAAAAGGTCACCCTTCTCTAATGCCAACGTTGGCCATGAATCTGATTTCTGGACTGAGAAAAACAGGGTGGGAAAGCCAATGCGAATGGTGCCTGCCCTCCTCAATTATGTCATTGTTCAGGTCACATGATGCCTGTATAACTCGATTTGTGCGGTAGGGGTGGTGAGCGGGGGGGGGGGGGGGAGGGGGTGATGTCTTCTGGGGAGATCTTCAACTCCTGTTTGATCTGTGATGAACATCCACCTGGCAGCAAGATGTTTCAAGACATAAAAGTCCAAGAGGGAGCAGACCAATGTCTGAACTCTGAAGCAGCCGCCCAAAGACAGGAATTCCAAGTGTAGTTTACGACCGATCTGTTAATCCTCACACAGGGGAGACGGTAGTGTAGTGGGAGTGTCACTAGAGTAGGAATCCAGAGACCAAGTGTCACATGTGAGAGTACCTTTAAGAAATGGGTGTTTATAAATGGGTGTGTATATAAATATCTGTAGTGAGTATACCTTTAAGAAATGGGTGTTTATTACTGCAGTGATGTCAGACAGTGAGTGGAGCTGGGCTGTCTGTCAGCTTTATACTTTCGTTTTAGGCTGTTTGCTGCAGGGTGTGTTTTAGTTTCGTTTTCAGAGCTAGATAGCTGCAGTCATAGCCAGAAGGTGTATGAGTCTCTCTCTGTACTCTAAAAGCTGTAAATCGATCCTTTGGTGATTTAAAACTAATAACTGCTCTCAGTAGTGACTTTAACCTGATGTGCTTCTGTTAAAAAATCTTTTTTAAGTCTTATGGATGTTAAAAGGACAGTTTAAGTATTACTTAATGTTGTAGTCTTTGGGGGTTGTATTTGAATTAATGGTTTCTAAGATGTCCACTGTTTGTTTTAAAAAAGTTAACTTGAGTTCATAGCATAAACATTGTTTTGCTTTAAGAAAAACTTTTCCATTTCTGCTGTACCACACCTGTAGAGTGGGCCGTGTGCTCCCCATACCACAATCTATTAAAGGTTTTGGGTCAGGTGAACTCCATGAGACACTTTGGGGTTCTCTAAACCCTGGCCCATTACACAAACCTAATGCTCTGGGGATGGTGGTTCAAATCCCATCATGATAACTGGCAGAATTTAAATTAAATTAATAAAGCCACTCTCAGTAATGGTGACCATAAAACTATTGTTGATTCTCATTAAAACCAACCTGGTTCACCAATGTCGTTTAGAGAAGGATATTTCCTCTCCTCACCTGGCCTGGCCTGGCCTAAATGTGCCTCCAGATCCACAGCAATGTGGTTGACTCTGAAATGGTCAATTAGAGATGGGCAACAAGTGCTGACCTTGCCAGCAAATGAATAATTTTTAAAAATCCTACACAGTTTCAGAACAGCAGTATCAAACAAAGTCAGCTGTTCTGGGAGCCTGTGTCCAGAACATTGGGTTCATTATCACCAGGACTGGTTCAATGAAAATGGTGTTGAAATGGGTGGCCACCTGAAACAAAAGCCAACAGAGGAACCCGAGGTCAGTGGTCGGCAAGGCAGCATTCCAGCAGCTCAAAGCTGAAGACAGAAGGACATGCAGTGGAAAGAGAGAGCCTGAGAGATCTAACAATACACTGACCATCATGACATACAAAGTTTTTCTGAATTCATCCAGGTTAAATGGACAAAATATTCTTTGCTTGCAGGATGATGTCTGCCCTTTTTAAAATTGATAATGCCAGCTGTCAACACAGGAAAGAACATTTCCAAGAACTCCTCAACAATTCACAATGCCAGCTGGTGCTCTTCTGATGGAATCCATGGATGGATCGCCATCAATGGGTGAGCTGCATCGAGCAATCAAGCGGATGACAAACAACAAGGCCCAGCTGGTATTACAGCTGAGGTCTTGAACACTGGTGGGCGTTTGCTGACATCACGATTACATGCATTAATCCTATGGATTTGAGAGGAAAAAGAAGTGCCCCCATCAAGTGACCATAGCATCCTGACATCTTGGCCTGGATTTTCACTAAGTTGGGTTGACTTAGGAGACTATTAAAAATAGCAGGCAGTTCCTGATTACAGGATTCCCAACACCATTCCTAGGCTGTCTGGTTTTCTGGAGTGCCTTTAAAGGGCATGGGCCAATTCCTCTCAAAAGCCTGCATCTGGCACTTTCCACCTGGCCGTCTCCATTGCGGAGAAAGCCATCCCCTCCTCCTGCAGAACTTTCATGGAGTTAGACTAGGTTCTTAAAGAAACAGGCTCTCAGTACAATCATGAACCCTAATCTGTATACAGGACCTTTTAAAAAATAAGTTCAATAAGTCTCCCTCGTGTCCCCTCATCCAAGTTCCAGCTTTCCACACATCCCATCAGGCCCCTCATCCCTTGCCCCCCCCCCCTCCCATGCTACAGTATGGTACATGCATCCAATTGGCTCACTGGTAACTTTCTCGAACTGATGAACCCTTCAATGTGTAGTGAAATTTATAAAACAAACTTTGAGGAAAAAGTAATCATTGATAACTTTCTCCTATATTGAAGAAGAATTCTGTACTACAAGCTAATAAAAGTATCAATCACCAAGGTTTCAAAAACCACAAAATGCAAACCCTTTATACCACCTTACATGTGCAAACAAACATTGTGAAATTGTCAACAGAGAGCAGACAGCCTTTGGGGAGCACATGTTTCAATGTCAGCCCTCTTTTTATTATTATTATTATTATTATTATCACCATCATTATTTTTACTCTTCCTTTTTAGATACTTATAAAAACACTTTTATGCTCTGTTTTTATATTCCTGGCTAGTTTACTCATTCATTTTATAGCCCTTTTCCGGTTTCCAAAATATTCTTAATTCTCAGAGTTACTACTATTCCTTGTAATATTACAAGTTTCTTCTTTTAAACTAGCCTCCTTATTAAGCCCCACAGTTTGAACAGTTTGAATTGTTTCTGTTAATAATTTTTGCTTGTGGTTGGAAATTAAGTTTTCAAACTCTGTAATTAAATTGTGTTATGATCACTATTTCCCAGTAGTTATTTTACCAGGACATGTCTACCATACAGTAGTAGGATTTTATCCCTAATTGGTTTCACATGTTGCCCCAGGAAACTGTCACTTAAAGCTTTCATCTTCCAGGCCACCTTTTCCAATTTGATTGGTCTGTTCTTCAAAATGTATGGAAATATCCTCTACTTCAGTCTATTTTTTTATTTTAAGAAAGCAGTCATCACTATAAAAACACAAGGGGTTGTTTAGCTCACTGGGCTAAATCGCTGGCTTTGAAAGCAGACCAAGACAAGCCAGCAGCACGGTTCGATTCCCGTAACAGCCTCCCTGAATAGGCGCCTCTTTGGTTTCTTCCCCTACCCCTTGCTTATATTTCTCTATCTCCCATGGGTTTCTCTTCCTCTCTTGGGATTCCAGCACGATCTTAGATTTCATAAACCCCCTTAGATTTCACTCTCCACCCCCCTTGATTTCCTCTCTGCCGAACCCTTTGGTTTCTCTTTCCCAACCACAGGGCTTAACTCAATGTCCTAACCCAAGGTGATTTTGCAGGACTAGGCCATTTAATTGTGCAGAGGGTAGTGGCTGCGGAGCCTTAATGTCCACCTTAACGGTCTCAATCTGCCGTCACCGGTATTTAACCAGCAGCAGACAGCGGACTTGCCGTTAAAGGGGAGTCACAAAGGTCTTTCGGATTGTGGGGAAGGGGGGGTGGCTTCTTTACCAGGCCCTCAAAGGATGATCGAAGGACCCAACATCAGGAAGATGGGTGCCCGATGAGAGCCACCCACTGCGCTCACTGCCAAGACCCCACCCCAACCTACGACCGTGATCCCCATCCAGCCCTCCCTCCACTGTGGCCTGGGTACTTCGATGATCCTAGACCTCTCCCTGAGTATTGCTGACAGCTGCTACCACTCCCACTGCTGCTGCATACAACAAACAGCCACTGACTCCTGGCTGGAAGCTATTACGAAGAAGGAATTTCAACCCCCTTGATCCTGGGGAAGGCCCATTGCTGGTTACTTAGGCGCCTGAAGGATAATTAGAACCAATAGGCCTTGCTGAAGTAGCCAATGAGGGTTTTCTCCAACTCTGCAGCTGGAATGTGAGACTCCAATTGCCTGCGGTAAACACTGCCTTTCTAATTTTTCCCTTTCCAATTTTTCCATTTCCGATTTTGTTTCTCACCCAAAGCCACCATCCTTAAAACCAGTAAGGAAGCAATAAGTTCCGAGTATGAAGGAACCATCAGAACCCAGGCGACATAGTCCAGTTGTGAACCACAGTCAGGATACCAGACATGCCTGAACAGTATGTTGACTGGGACTCTCACTCCAGTCAATTGATAGACACAACGGGCGGGATTCTGCAACCCAACCCCTGCCGGGTCGGAAAATCGCCTGGGGATAGAGTGAATCCCGCCCTGCCGCTCCGACGCCGACTACAAAATTCTCCGGCGCCGGTTTTCAGGCGGGGGCGGGGTTCACACCGCGCCGGTCGGGGGCCGTTGGCAGCGCCCCCCCCCCTCCCCCCAGCAATTCTCCTGGCCCCGATGGGCCTAGCAGCTGACCGTTTTCGGCCAGTCCCGCCGGCGTGAAATGGACATAGTCTATCACGGCAGGACCTGGATGGTAGGCCGTCTACCGCAGTCCTCGGGGGGGCGCGGGAGGATCCGGTCCCGGGAAGGGGGGGGGCACGATGGCCTGGCCCGCGATCGGGGCCCACTGATCTGCGGGCAGACCTGTGTCGTGGGGGTACTCTTTCCCGCCGCGTCGGCCTCTGTAGGGCTCCGCCATGGCTGCCGCGGAGAAGAAACCCACTGTACATGCTCAAGAACATGGTTCTGCGCATGCGTGGGGCCACGGCGGCCCTTTGGCGCCATAGGCGTAGCGCCAACCTCTCCTGCGAGGGTCTAGCCCCCGGAAGTGCGGAGGATTCCGCAACTTCTGAGTGGCCAGACGCCAGAGAGGTTCGCGCTGTTCTTGGCGCCAGCGTCGGGCCATCGCTCGCCAAGTGCGGGAGAATCCTGCCCAACAACTTTAACTTTGAATCAAATGACTTATTTATTGACCACAATATAAAATCCCAATGCTTGTCACTACTACAAGGGAGGTTCTATCAGACACTGCATCAAAAACATAGAAATTATTCTACCTTCCTTTGCTACCACTACCAGTTCACAAGCATAGGATAAACTGTTAATACGCATCTAACTTCTAGTAATGGATTTGTGGAGGAAGTCAGTACTCCATCGCACTTGTCCAGTCACATGCGGGGATCGGAGTCCCTCTTCAAGCTGGAGGCTTGAGTTTTCTTCCTTCTGCGATATTGTCCCTTGAGGTTTCACTGATATAATTTCTTTGTCTCTCCTTCTTTTACAGATCTCGCTGGCACTAATCTCATGCTTCCAGTCATGTGCTCACAGGGAAGCACTAATCAATCAATGTCCTTTCTGATCATGAATGCTCAAAGAGTCATGACTCACTCAGGTTGTATTTCTTCTCAGGAGCAGAACACACAGGGGTCTGTGTTCAATCACTGTCTGTCCAACATATAGCAATGACCATTGTCCAATCAGCCCCTGTGCTCACTCCCCGACTGCACCTCCTGTTCTTCACTGCCGACCTCCACTGTTTACGCTGCTTCTGCTGGTACAGAGCATACTTGTGCCTTTTTAACCATCAGGCTTAGCTGGTGTCTTCACTTTGTTGATGCCTCACAAATATCCATCAAGCTATAGTGTCCCTTGTAACTTGGCCATGTTTCCCAGTAGGCTTAAGGCCAGGGCTGCATGTACATACAATGACCATTTCTCTGAACTCAACAGCAGCAAAACCCTGGGGCATTTGCAAAGCAGGGGGCTGGCAAACCAGTCGGAACATGACAGCGCTCCTGGGTTTGGGCAGGGGAAGCAGACTTGTGTTGTACTGTCCCTATCCAGCCCCAGGATGAAGAAGTTGGGGTGCAGCAACCAAGCCTCCCATTATTATCATCATTATTTGTGAAGGCATGATAGAAATATGTTATTGAGTGTGGTAAGATCATCCAAATGATCATTGGCTCTAAAGCCGTTTTGGGACATCCTGCGGTTGTGAAGGCAATGCATTTGGCAAATCCTTTCTTTTATAAAAGGTACATACTTGAAAATAAACAAACTCAGAAATATCAGTGGAGGATCAGTAGAAATAGCAGTGTTTACTCCCAATAGCTGCTACAAGTGAAACACTTGCCCACTTCCATCCATTTCCCTTTAATGGTTGATTATAGCCGATGAGATCAGCCATTGTGGAAAATAGTGGAGCTAATGGGATGAACGTGACAGGAGTTTTACAATCTTGTTACCAGCACCAACCCAATTAAATGCAACAAAGCAAAACAGAATGCAATTCCTAGAAAGTCCTAGAAAGTCTCTATTGCGCAGTGGCCTAATTGCCTAATGGCCTAATTGTCCATTTTGACATTTCAGAATATCTAGTCATCATGATAATTTAAAGATCTTTCGGGATTTGTGCAAGAAAGAGGGAAATACAGGGGTTTACCTCACTCCATGCTCCTGGGTCACTGCACCAACCGTAGTCGAGTGATAAATTGCCTGCCTCTATTATATTCTTAATTATTGACCTAAGGTAAAATGGATAATCGCTTACCATGTATGTGTTAACCAATGTGTTATAAACAAGCCATAGAGGAAATTTGAGCCATAGGGTTATTAAAGCCACCAACTATCACCATCATTTGTTAATATTAACAATTTTTAGGCTTTTTAGGCAAGTATTGTGTGAGATAATCAGTCAGCCCGCAATGCACAGCAAATCAAAGATGGATGATTGAAGGAAATCATATGTTCTGGATACCGTCAGAGAGAACAAGGCACAAAACAGTTATTGGCTTTAAAGGAAGACTGTTTGAGACCAAAGAACCAAAATGACTGCTCATGGAGAATGAGTGGCCAACGGGAGGCTTATGATATATGACATATTATAAGTGGTACACTAATGAAGATGATGAGCTTTATGGGGAATGGAGTATCTGCGTTTGTGATATTTTGGAGCATTGAGCCCAAATATGGTTTAAATGATATTTTTCTGGATGATGAAGAAGATGGTGAGAGTTTAGTATTGTGTTGCAGAATAACTTCCAAGGCCCCAGGATATTGCATCTGGGGAGTAACCCAGAGATGTACTGAGGAACACTCAACTCCTCCCCTCACCCCGGTGGTTACATGGTAATATTTGCATGGAAATTGCCCAGGAGGTTCAAATATCTGATGGGTGATTGCCCTGCATTGGGAAGCTTCCAAAAATGCAATTTAAATTGCAAACTTTGGATGGTTTCAACTGCCTTACATCGATAGTTACCTAGAAAAGGTTAGAATCATTAAAACCACTTCTAACTTCTGGGTAACTATGGTACTGATCTCCCATCTAAATCGCAGAAGACATCCAATTAGCTCTCACCACATCTGCCACATCCCACTATCTCCGTAAGGGACTGCTCGCGACCCCTCACAGGACCCCCTTCTCCTGACACCCCCCACTCACTCCACCACCCCCCCCAATAGCCCACCCTAACTGCCACCCCAAAATCCTGACTTGCATGGGAACCCCGGCTACAACCCCCCACCAACTTCACCTCACCGTGACTAACACCCCCAAATACACCCCCCCCCCCACGACATTCACCCACCTCCACACCCCAACTCCACACTTACCATGCCTACACACCCCCACCAACTACACCCCCCATCCAACTACATTCACCCACTGCACTTCACGTCTACTCTTCCCTGATCATAACCCGCCCACTACACCCTCTGGACCACCCGCCATAAACTACATTCTCTTGGACACTCCCATCTGCCCCTTGAACCACCTTAGTCCTGCGTCCCCCTCCCCCTCAACCCCAGATTCCAGCCCCCTTACTTTATACATGCACCTTCTCTGTGGATTGCCTGGGCCTGTAAACATAGAAACACAGAAAATAGGAGCTTTATGGCAGCTAATGCTCGAACAAAGGGAGCATGGTTTGCTTACCTTCGACTGGGCTGCCCTCGACTGTGGGCCGTGGGAACCTGTGGCGCTACAGCAATCTCACCTGGCCTGAGTTGGAAGGTCGAAAAAGACAGCAAGTGGCCGGATTTCAATGAAAGAAATGATGAGTGGCGTGACAATCAATTTCCTACTCCACTGGAAGTCACAGGTGTCAATGATGATATATCTGTAATCTAGCCAGTGACTGAGGAACTGACTAGGGCCAGAAAGCAGAGCTAAATACAGTATTTAACATTCTGCATCCTTTTAAGGCACTGGCCATGAATGCTGTCAATGTGAGCAGGCTAAATAAAGTCGGGGCTTCGACTGCCTGAATGGCAGAAGAACTGTAACATTTATCTGATGAACAGTAATCTGCAGAGTGTCAGCTATTCACTCACACAGTGCCATTCAGTATTTGACAATCCTGGAGCACCTGGGTGGTATGAGCCAAGCAGGACTGGCCAAGCTTGAGCAAACTGATCTTACATGAAAGTCCATGAAAACAAAGAGCATTGATATTGTAGTTGTTTAAACTTGGCAGCATGTTATCCCAAGATCACCTTAACTGTTGAGAGGTCTGGGAGAGGATAGGGTGGAGGCAGTGTGCAGGTAGGACAGAGTGAGTCCAATGGGCTACAACAATGATCAATGTGACAGCTTGGGCTGGATCTTTGCTACCGAGACAATTAGCTCGAGTTGTGAAAATTCCCAACGTGGCAGAACAACCTTGGTATAAAATGAAACTTTATGTACTATATTGACTCTGAGGAGGCAGGGAGCTGGGTATACTCAAGCCCGCTGCCCCCAGAAGCAAGTGGTTAAAAAGCTTGGGGGATCGATTAGCTCAGTGGCTGGACAGCTGGTTCTTGATATGGAGTGAAGCCAGCAGGTTCAATTCCCATACCGGCTGAGATAATCCATGAAGCTTCCTATCTTTTCAACCTTGCCCCTCGCTAAGGTGTGGTTCTCCTCAGATTGAGCCACCACCAGTCAGCTCTCTCTGAAAAGGGGAAAGCAGCCTATAGTTTTAAATACATTAAGATCCTTTGACCTACAAGGCTTCTATTCACTTCAAAGTGAAATAGTTTTATGGCAGCTTCCAAACAGCTAAATGTCTGGATTCAGTATTTTAATTTCCCTTCATGCTTGAATGCATCTTAAGTACCCTGCTGTGAAACTAACTGCAATGTTTACAAACATCTAGTTAAGAGCTTTCACTTCCTCTTTTCTCAGCAGAAAGAACTTAGTTGCTTTTGGTGTGGTCATGAGCTATTAATTATAGCTAGTTGCTAATAAACATCCAGAAGACAGCCAACAAAGACATCACAGGGTAGATGATGAGACTCGCAGCAAGACCCTCCACTTCTGATGTGTAGTCTGGGGTAGAAGGAGCAGTAGGCCACGTAAAATGAGGATGACACTTAAGTTGGCATGGGTATAGCACATAGATGATAGTTAGGGGTTAGGGCACACCATAGATAGTTGGGGTTAGGGCACACTATATGGGCAGCACGGTAGCATAGTGGCTAGCACAGTTGCTTCACAGCTCCAGGGTCCCAAGTTTGATTCCCGGCTTGGGTCACTATCTGTGTGGAGTCTGCACGTTCTCCCCGTAGCTGCGTGGGTTTCCTCCCGCTGCTCCAGTTTCCGCCCACAGACCAAGGATGTGCAGGTTAGGTGGATTAGCCATGTTAAATTGCCCTTAGTATCCAAAAAAAAAGTTGGGTGGGGTTATAGGGATAGAGTGATGGTGTGGGCTTGGGTAGGGTGCTCTTTCCAAGGGCCGGTGCAGACTCGATGGGCTGAATGGCCTCAGTCTACACTGTAAATTCTATGATTCTATGAGTAAACATGTTTTCACCACCTGCCCTGCCTCAAACCTTTGTCTGATGGGTGCGAAGGATGGGAGAGTCCTGGGTGTATAGCATATGCCTTGTGGGATGGGGAGTGGGGAGGTGGAGGATGGGGCAGAGCAGGGCCCTCATGACACATGAACGTCCCACATAGTGGCACCCTCAGAAAGAGGTGGCAGTGCATGGAGGCAGCAGTGTGAGCCTGCCTTGTATGACAGCATCCCCAGTGAGTGAGCCCTAACCATTCACTATCTTCTGCAACCCACACCCTGTGGGATGGTATCCATCTCCACCACGGCCCCGTTGATGCTGACAGGGGTGTGTCCAGTACTTTGCTTCCTGAAGTCAATGACCATGATGATGGTTGCAAGTCCTGCTGCCTTGGCATTCCGGTGGGGGTGGTCCAGGTTGAAGGTGATGTAATCCGATGCCCAGGCGCAAAGGACATCCATTACAGCGCAAATGCACCTGTGTGTGGATGATTGCGATATTCTCCACAGGTCCCTGCTTGAGGCCTAGAAAGACACAGAGGCATAAAAGTTCAGGGTGACCAGCACCTTGACAGACCCCAGGAGCAAGTGTGTTATGACACCCTGGGTTAGGGCGCGATCAATTCCAGCAACCCCAGAGTCGCAACCCAATGAATTAACCAATAATTCTTTGAAAAATAAGTCTTTGGCCATTGGCTGCCCAATAATTACAATCACCAGGTCTGTAAGTTTAAACACAAAATTACTTTTTATTTATAACAAGAACAGGGCCGGCTCAAGGCACCGGCAACTCGGGCTGTCGCCCGGGGCGCCATGTGCTAGGGGGCGCCAGACTCGGGTCCTGCGCATGCGCAGTTGGGCCGGCGCCAACCAGCGCATGCGCGGTGGCCGCACTCCCCCAGTGTGGCCGCACTCCCCCAGGGCGGCCCCCCCCGGTCCGTCCCCTCGGTCCGCCCCCCCCCGCTCGGTCCGCCCCCCCGCTCGGTCCGCTCCCCCCCCGCCTCGGGTCCGTCCCCCCGCCCCCCCCCTCGGGTCCGCCCACCCCGCCCCCCCCTCGGGTCTGCCCCCCCGCCCCGCCCCCCCCTCGGGTCCGCTCCCCCCGCCCTCCCCTCGGGTCCCCCCCCCGGGTCCGCCCCCCCTTGGCCCCGCCCCCCCTCGTCCCCCGCCCCCCCCTCTTGCCCCCCCCCGGCCCCGCCCCCCCTCGGCCCCCCCCCCCCCCCCCGGGCCCCCCCCCTCGGCCCCGCCCCCCTCTCGCCCCCCCCCCCAAGGGCGCCGATGTTCAGCTTGCCCGGGGCGCCAGCAACCCTAGGGCCGGCGCTGAACAAGAACTATAATGAAATATGCAGCAAATACAGCTATCAACTAATTCCTAATCCCACACTTTAACTTTCCCCCACCCTCTACACACACTCACACACACACACATGACAAACAAGCACAGAGGGGAAGAGAGGGGTAAAAAGAATAAGTAAAAGTAAAAGATAAATCTTTGTTTCTTATGGTTGTTTCTAGCACACTGTCCTTCAAATTAAGCATTCAGGTCAAGATTTCTGCTTTCTCGCCTGTAATGGTTTTCACTGTAGATTTGTTAAGGTCTCTGTAGTTTCAGAAACATAGCAGCTTTTCTGGAGAAAACACAAGGGACATAGCAGGTCCTTTCCCCTGAGTGTCCAGGGACCCAACTCTCTGAAAATCAACCCACTCAGATAGCACCCAATCCCCACCTGTTACCGTGCAGAATACGGCCCGTTGGCCAATTCATTGGCCACCTGCCAACCAATCTCTTGGGTGTCACAAGGTCTGAGTTTTGCTGCTCAAACACTAGCACTATACTATGTTGCAACTTTCTGAATTCCTCATTCTCTGCTGATTGACTTAAAGATATATGTCCATTAAGCATCCATGGATCAAACTGATAATGGCAAAAAATAAGGAAAGAGGAAATAAGGGAATCAACAGATGTCTTCCTCCAAACCCCCATGGTGTCAGGTGTGCCACTATCTGGCACAGGTGGCGCAAAGACTCCCTGCTTAGCCAGAGTTGGTGTTGGCATACAAGGTCCAGCAGCTCCTCGAAGGACAGGCACCAGCAGCATACATTGGCCCTGGTGTGGCACCTCCTTCAAGATGGGGGGGGTGCGATGGGGGGGGGGGGGGAGTGGTGGTTGGAAGAGACAGAAAATGTTAGCAAGATTATGATTCCCTCGACATCCAAAGCCACCAAGTTACTTGGTCACCCTGAGTTTTACTGTTGTGCCACCCTCACACATCTCCCCCCACCCCTCTGCACCCCTGTCCCCATCAATAAGAGGACCTGGCCTGTGATGTAGGGATCCTCTACACCCATCCCTGTCAACAGGGGTACCGATGGCTGCCTCAACACGTGTCAGCGATAGGCAATGTGGCCCCTGTCCTGTTTCCCCCAGTGGCGTCCACTGTGGATCTCCTGACTGGTGGGCCGTGTGCAATACCACCAGAAGGACTGGTTGTGTGGTGGAAATGGCTAACGTGTGATGCCTATTTCCTTCATGTTTAGAGGTTTGTGTGCCTACAGATGGGAGTGACTGAGAGAAGTGTGCATTTGCTGGGAGCTTAGCTGCAGTGTGATATGGGCTTGGGTTTAACACACGGGTTATGTCAGAGAGCTGGTCAGATTTCCAGGCCAGGGGCAGGCTGGTTGGGAGCAGGGATGCAGTGAACAGGCAGGGCTTGCAGATAGCTCGTGATCCTGAGGGCTGGGTTACCTGATAGTGTCACATGTGAGGCCTGAACTCTGAGAGACGCAGTGTACCAGGAATGGTACCAAAGGCCATGGTACATTTGTCGTTTGTGTGGGGTGAGCTCCGTTAATCCCCTGTTTCCCCTGCAGTGGGGCTGCGCTTCTGATGTGCGCGCTGAGGAGTGGCAGCACCTAGTGGTTTGGTGATTAAGCTTGGCCACGCCAATCCCTTGATGATACTTTGACAAGAACCAACATGGGTGACTGATCAAGAAGGGATTCAGGGCAATTTGGCAAATTGGATGCAAAATTAGTGGCAGGAGGCAGAGGATGATGTTCAAAGATTGTTTTTGTGAATGGAAGCCTGTTTCAAGAGGTGTACCGCAGGGATCCGTTTTGGGTCCCTTGCTGTTTATAGTGTACATTAATGATCTAGTTGTGAATGTGGGGGGTATGATCAGTATGTTCAAAGGTGACCTGAAAATTGGTAGTGTGGTAAATAGCAAGGAGAAAATCCTTAGATTACAGGACGAAATAGATGGGCTGGTTTGATGGGCAGAACAATGGCAAATGGAATTTGGCCCTGAAATGTGTGAAGTGATGCATTTTGGGAGGTCTAACAAGGCAATTGATGCACAATAAACAGTAGGATGTTAGGAAGTACAGAGAACCAGAGGGACCTTGGGTGCATGTCCAAATATCTCTGAAGGAGCAGGACAGGTAGATAAGGTGATTAAGAAGGCACAAAGGCCTCAAAAAATATACCCATGTTTTGATATTGCCATTCATCTAGTATTTCACAAGGAAAATATTGATGGTCTGGTGCCCGCTATATGGAATACTAACCTTTCATAGCTGAGGTATAGAATATATGAGCAGGGAGGTTATGCTGGAACTATATAAAATACTCGTTAGACCACAGAGTACTGTGATCAATTCTGGTCACCACACTAGATTTAAGGTCAGGGGCAGGAAATTTAGAGTCGGTTTGAGGGAAAAGCTTTCTCACAAAGAGGGTGGTGGAAATCTGGAACTCACTGCGTGAAAAGGTGGTAGAGGCAGGAACCCTCACAACATTTAGGAAGCATTTAGATGAGCATTTGCCATGCCACGGCATACAAGTGTTGAAAAATGGGTTTAGAACAGATAGGTGCTTGATGGACAGCACAGACACAATGGACCGAAGAGCCTCTTGCTGTGCCAAAAGACCCTATGACACTAACGTTGTGCAAATAACATTGAGACATTGACTAAAGAGATCACAGAAAAAAATTATTGTAACCTCCCAGAGGTGTCAATCAAGCAAAGTCAAGACTTCTTTGCATCTGTGTAAACAAAATGATTCACATAATTCTTTTATAAGAGTCTAGGCACTCTGAAAAAATTGGCATGGAGGGCATGAATAAGATCTTTTGAACTAATATTTTAAAAGCTTCCCAAATCCAGACCATAGTTTAATACTCCTCTCAGGTCCCTGAACCACGAGTCATGGAGATGCTGCCTGGACTGCAGGGTGCAGGTTCATTATTCGCAGCTCTGTCCCTCAACAGCAAAACATAGGCCACTGGCCAGTTTTTAAAGAGCTCTCGAGTCCTTCCAAATCTGCGAAATCCGGCCCCCACCTGCAATAAAATTGTCTTCTTGCTCAAGGCGGCTGCATTGGGTGGAGTTGGGGAGAGTGTGTAGTTTACTTAAAGTTGCGTTGTGCATTTTGACAACTATGCCCATTTCCCAGAAGAGGAAGTCCAGAAGGAGAACAAAGGAAACCATATTTCAACATCGGATGCACTTCCAATTCTGAATGATTCTTACTGAATCTCACTTTAACACAATTGACAACAGAAGAGAGCAAGTTCCTGGGTGTGTGAGATCGCTTTCACCAAACAGAGCCTGTTCAGGCAGAAGCAGCAGGGTCCAAAATCCGTGCAAAAATGTCCTCAGGCAGACTTGTCCATTTGTGCAGTAGTTGTGTGGGCAGCGTGGTGCACAGTGGGTAGCACTGTTGCTTCACAGCTCCAGAGTCCCAGGTTCAATTCCCGGCTTGGGTCACTGTCTGTCTGGAGTCTGCACGTTCTCCCTGTGGCTGCCTCCGGGTTTCCTTCCGGGTGCTCCGGTTTCCTCCCACAAGTCCCGAAAGACGTGCTGTTAGGTCATTTGTACATTCTGAATTCTCCCTCTGTGTACGCGAACAAGTACCGGAATGTGGCGACAAGGGACTTTTCACAGTAACTTCATTGCAGTGGATAGCACAGTCGCTTCACAGCTCCAGGGTCCCAGGTTCGATTCCGGCTTGGGTCACTGTCTGTGCGAAGTCTGCACATCCTCCCTGTGTGTGCGTGGGTTTCCTCCGGGTGCTCCGGTTTCCTCCCACTGTCCAAAGATGTGCAGGTTAGGTGGATTGGCCATGATAAATTGCCCTAAGTGTCCAAAATTGCCCGTAATGTTGGGTGGGGTTACTGGGTTATTGGGATAGGATGGAGTTGCTGACCTTGGGTAGGGTGCTCTTTCCAAGAGCCGGTGCAGACTCGATGGGCTGAATGGCCTCCTTCTGCACTGTAAATTCTATGATCTAAAGAAAGTTAATCTGGAAGTCAAACACACAGAAATGCAACACCCATGGTCCAGGCTACACAAATGTAGGACATCACAGCCAACATAAAGTGCACAAAATAGAAGTCACAGTGGAGTGCATCTATCTGAAAGGACTCTGCCCAACCTCTAAAATGTTTTCACTAATATTGTTTGTCAATATTGCTCTGGGTGGTGTACCCAAGCAAGGCATCAGATGAGTTCTGAGAACAGCTCATAAGTGACAGCTACTCAGAAGCTTGCTTCTCTGCATTCAATGTTTTATGACAAAAACAAGGCTTGACCATGCCTTCAGTATAAATGTTCTGTATGTTTATATGATCAAGCGAATTCCTACGAATTTAAACTGGCCTTGTTAGTTGCATTTTAAAAAGGAACTCCTGTCAACAGAGAGAAAGGCAAAGTACAAAATAAAATTCGAGTCATGTCCTCGGTGACTTCATTTATTATGCCAATTGCTTGAGAAGCGACCTATCTTTGGAATGCCACGGAATAATTGGCAAAATTATCAACAGTGCTTATCCAATCAATAGGGATCAGGAGTTGAGCCATTAATCAATTAACTGTATGGGGCAGGATTCTCCGTAAGCTTATGGCGGAATCGGGAAACATGATTGGGCGGAGGATTGGTTTTGATGCCAAAATTGTGGCAGACGCCGGTTTCACGCAAAATCGTAATTCTCTGGTGCATCGACACGTTCCAGAACGCACATCCAGTAAACGCCGCTGGCATATCATTAGCGGGCCTGACCCAGTATTCTCCGGGGATGACGCAATTCTCCGCTTCCACTGGGGCGAATTCCCGAACGCGAGATACACTTGTGCTTTTAAAAATCGTGAAACAGGCGCCGTGGCTGCTGAGGGAGAGAGAGGAGGTAAGGAAAGTGTCCAACATCACCATCATTTGCTGACAATGGTGCCGCTGGCCGGACGGTTCTTCTGCTAGGGCCGGGGGGAGTAACGCGGGATGGCCAGGAGGTGGGCTGTGGGGTCGCGGTGGACGACCACGGAACACCATTGCCGTTGCCTGCAAGGCAGCCATGCAGCTGCAAACACCGCTGACTGCCCACTGTGAACTTAGGGCCAAAGGTCATATGGATCTCCCCCCCCCCCCCCCCCCCCCCCCACCCCCAGGGCACTGCCCTGGTGCCTTCTGGCCCCAGCCGACGTATCAGAGGGATGGGTGCGCTCCAGCGCAACCAGTGCCATCTTGCTGGCTGGGATGGTGTGTGTGTGGGGATTGTAATGTGTATGTGCGGCTGCAGCCTGCAGATTTCCAGCCCCCCCGAGTATGAATCACGGACCCAGTGAATCGGGCTCTGTTTCTCATTGGAATTGATTGTGTTCCACGTGGCACCGGTGCTAGACCCTCCACGGTCGCTGAATCAGTTCAGATACGGTGCCAGTTTTGCTATTGTAGAAGTCCACGAATCCTGTTCCAGCATCAACACTTAGTCTCAGGAACCGGGAATCCAGCCGATGATCCCCACAACATCTTATTCAGTGAACAGTATGTCTTATTATCCCAGAGAACGATACACTTCCCATGGGAAACCAGCACTAGTTCCTCTATTATTCAATATCAGCTTTATATCTTCCTTGTTGGACAGTTTTCTTTACAGTTCTTCACAACATTCACAATATAAACATGGGCGGCATTCTCCCCTACCCGGCGTGACGGAGGGTCCCGGAGTAGGGGAGTGTCGCCAACCACTCAGGGGTCGCGACGTCACTGGGAATTCTCCCCACCTTTGGGGGCCAGCCCCGCGCCGGAGCGGTTGCCACCAGAAGAACCGGCGACCCCGGCAGCGGGGCTGGCCGAAAGGCTTTTGCCAGTCCGCGCATGCGCCGGCAGTGACGTCAGCGGCACCTGGCCGCTGACGTCACTGCCGGCGCATGCGCGATGTGGGGTTCTCTTCCGCTTCCACCATGGCGGAGGCTGTGGCGGACGCAGAAGAAACTAGTGCAGCCAGGGCACTGGCCCGGAGTCTCAGCGGGGGGCCCCGATCGCGGGCCAGGCCACCGTGGGGCCCCCCACGGGGTTTGATCACCCCCCGCCCCCCCCCCCCCCCCCCAGGACCCCAGGGGCCTGCTCGCGCCGCTGATCCCGCCGTTCCAGATGTGGTTCATACCTCGGCGGCGGGAGAGGCCTCAATGCGGCGGGACTTCGGCCCATCCGGGCCGGAGAATCACCGCAGAGGCCTCTCCGATCGGAGTGGCGAGATTCCTGCCCCCGCCACTTCCCGGGTGGCGGAGAATCTCTGCCACGGCAGGGGCGGGACTTTAGGCGGCCCCAGGCGATTCTCCGACCCTGCTGGGCGGCAGAATTTCGCCCCTTGTGTTGCCCTTTTTACATGTTTATCATCAATTTTCAGGCCTTTTTAAAATTTATTCATTCACGGGCTGTGGGGAGCGCTGGCTCGGCAAGCATTTGTTCCCCATCCCTAACTGCCCTTCAGAAGGTGATGGTGAGTTGCCTTCTTGAACCGCTGCAATCCATGTGGTGTAGACACACCCACAGTGCTGTTAGGAGGGAGTTCCAGGATTTTGACCCAGTGAGAGTGAAAGAACGATGATATATTTCCAAGTCAGGATGGTCAGGAGGGGAACTTGTAGGTGGTGTTCCCGTGCTTCTGCTGCCCTTGTCCTTGAAGGATTTGAAAGGAGCCTTGGTGAATTAGTGCAGTGCATCTTGTGGATGGTACACACGGTTGCCAACGTGAGCCAGTGGCAGAAGGCATGAATGTTGAAGGTGGTGGATGGGGTGCCAGTCAAGTGGACTAATTGTGTTGGTTAGTATCAAGCTTCATGACTGTCGTTAAAACTTCATTCATCTGGGCAAGTGGACAGCATTCCATCACACTCCTGACTTGTGTTTTGCAGTTGGTTGACAGGCTTTGGGAGTCAGGAGGTGAGTTACTCACTGCAGGATTCCCAGCCTCTGACCTGCTCTTACTGCCCCAGTGGGGGTGATTGTAAGCCCTCTCTCGCCATCATGGGGAAGTTGGAATGTGCTCAAAAATCCAGAGAGAAGCGAAAAATGTGATTCTCACCGGGGTGATTGGAGTTTGGAATCTTACCCCCTCCGCCCACCAACCCACCCACCTCACCAGTGAAGGAGGCGGAGCATGCCTGGGAACCTCATTTTAATACATTAGCATGCCATTAGTGAGCAGTCTTTCCAGACCTTCCCACCCCCTCACGGAATCCTCACCCAGTGCCAGCATAACGTCATGCCATCATTGAGACCAAGGGCGTGATTCTCCGAAATGGATACTAAGTGGTCGCGCCGTCGTGAACGTCGCCGCGAAACGGGCGCGGGCAGTACCGATTCTGGCCAGCACGGCGCTGGAGCGGTTCACGCCACTCCAGCCTCCCTTCGCCGCCCCAACCCACGCATGCGCAGTTGGGCCGCGCCAACCCGCACATGTGCGGGGGACTTCTTCAGCGCTCCGGCCCTGACGCAACATGACGCGGGGGTTCTGGGGCCAGAAGCGGAACAAAGTTGGCCCGGGGTGGGAGAGGCCGGCCCGCCGATCGATGAGCCTCAATCGTGGGCCAGACCCCATTGGAGCCCCCCCCCCCAGTGAAGGAGCGCTTTTCCCCGCCCCACAAGCCGCCCCCTGACACTTCGCACAGAGTTCCTGCTGGCAGCGACCAGGGGTGAACGGCGCCGGCAGGACTCTGCCATTTCCGCGCGGCCGCTCGGCCCATCCGGGCCAGAGAATCGGCGGCCTGGCCGCGGACAGCGGCTCACGACTGGCGCGGCGGCAAATTCGCCGGCGCAAATGGCACCGATTCTCCGCACCTCGGAGAATCGCACGCCGGCGTCGGGGGTGGCATGGCACTGTTGTGGGGATTCTCCAGCCCAGCGCAGGGCTGGGAGAATCACGTCCCCTGTCTTGCCAGGCGTAAGGCAATCAAGGGGTTCCATCCGGGGGTCGTAGAAGTAAGTATAGCCCCAGGGGGAGTAGAGGGCATGCCTCGGCAGTGCCCTAACATTGTCCCCTTGCACAGGTTGGCACAGCTGGGCAACCTGGCAGTGCCTATCTGCCATGCCAACCTATGCCACAGCAGGACTCTATTAGGAGCCCACTCACTTTTATTTCTAAGAGGCCAAGTGTGATCTTTTTTCTATAAACAGATCTAAAAATTGGGCATGTGGATGATAGTGTCGCCCTCATGCCCAACCTGCATGTCACCATTATTGCGTTTGTACACATGAAATCATCGAGAAGTGTGCAGAATAATCCGCACTTGTATGGCTTTAATAACACATTGAAAGCAAAAGTGCAAAGTCTACTCCTGCAGAAGCTGAAAGGTTACCTGAGAACATATTTTCTCACTGAAGCTGTGTTAAATTATCAGCTAAAAGCTAGTCACTTGAATTCAGTCTTACCTTGGTCATCATTCTCATCCCAGACCAATAGATGAGGGAGTTAGCGTTTACTTCCCTGCCACCCTTTCTAACTCATACAAATGTACCTCAGAGGACAACATTCCCTTGCTGCGATTCTAGAAAGAGTGCATGGGGACTGCATTCTTAAAAGGGATAATTCTTCTGCCGTTCATTCTGATCATGATTCTCCCAGATGTTAAATGTAACTCCCTTTTGGAATGTAGTAATTTGTGTATCAATTTACAGACAGGGGTCCGAAAACTGAAAAGTGGATCTTGCATAATATTACTCCCGTTACTTGTTAATCCAAACAATCCCTACTGTGCAGAAGGAAGCTATTAAGCCCATCGATTCTGCGCTGACCCTTCAAAAGAGCACCCTACCCATGGCCACTCCATCTCCTATAACTCCGCACTTTGATCAATCCACCTAACCTGCGCATCTTTGGACTGTGAGAGGAAAGTGGAACACCCAGAAGAAACCCACGCAAGCATGGCGAGAAAGTACAAACCCCACACAGATAACCAAGTATAGAATTGAACCTGGATCTCTGGCACTGTGAGGCAGCATCGCTACGCCACCGTACTGCCCTGGCTCACATCTTTCCATCTCTGGGTCATCAAGGGTGGGCGGCTGGATCTTCCGTTCCTGAGACTAAGTGTTGACGATGGGGCAGGATTCATGGACTTTCACAACAGCAAAACTGCCGCTGCACCTGGACCAATTCAGCAACTGTTAAGGGGGCGAGGATACGACCCATACAACCCTGGGCCCTAGGTTCACAGTGTGCGCAGCTGCATGGCTGCCTTGTAGGCTGCAGCAATGGTGTTCCGTGCCCGTCCACCTCGACTACCTCCTGGCCACACTCTGCTATTCCCCCGGGCCCTGGCAGAAGCCCCTCACTAGTGCCACAAAGGTCAGCAAACTATGGTGATATTGGACACCTTCCCTCTCTACTCCAGCAGCCACAAGCCTGTGTCACAATTTTTAAAAGCACATGTGAACCTCGCTGTCAGGAATTTGTCCCATTAGAGGAGAAGAATTCCCAAGGGGCCGGAGAATACAGGGCCCACTAATGATATGCCAACCGTGTTTACTGTATGTGGGGTTATGGAACGCATTGACGCAGCTGTCGAGGCGACAGAGAATTGTGATTTGGCGTGAAATCAGCGTCCGCCACGATTTTGGCATCAGAACCTATTCTCTGCCCAATTGTGTTTCCTGATTCCAGCATCAGCCAATGGAGAATCCCGCCCGGGATGTATGTCGGGAGATGTGCATCAGGACCCTGCAGAGATCCGGATGCACAGACATACGTTGGAATTGTCCAAGGAGTTTACATCTCTGCTGCCGAGGACCCTGTGCAAATGTCTCTAATCCTGAGCTGCGGGTGGCCACTTGGACCAGGTGCCCGGGAGTTAGCTGGATATTTAACCAGTAAAACTCAGTTCAACCTGGCCTACCTGTTGTGAAATTCCACAACTGACCTACCCAACTGATACCCCAGACCACCCAAACTATATCCCCAGCTACCAATTACTCCGCCCGGCCCGACTAATCCCATGACCACTCAACTACATCCTGACCTAACTATTTCCCCAAACTGACCAGTTAACTAGCACCCACCATCCGACTGCCCCCCTGAGCTGGCTAGAACATAGAACATAGAACAGTACAGCACAGAACAGGCCCTTCGGCCCTCAATGTTGTGCCGAGTCATGATCACCCTACTCAAACCCACGCATCCACCCTATACCCGTAACCCAACAACCCCTCCTTAACCTTACTTTTTAGGACACTACGGGCAATTTAGCATGGCCAATCCACCTAACCCGCACATCTTTGGACTGTGGGAGGAAACCGGAGCACCCGGAGGAAACCCACGCACACAGGGGGAGGACGTGCAGACTCCACACAGACAGTGACCCAGCCGGGAATCGAACCTGGGACCCTGGAGCTGTGAAGCATTGATGCTAACCACCATGCTACCCTGCTGCCCCAAGCTATGCCCCACCCGAATTTGACTATTCCCTCAATCACCCCAATCGTTCGCCTAACCCCCCCAACCACCAAACTACAGGCCAACCGCTTTATTAGCCACCTCGATTCCACTGCCCGTCTCACTCTCCTACCCACCTCACCCTACCCAACATACCCACCCACCTCATCTACTCATCCACCTCTCCAATCTACTCACCCTTCCCACCCACCACTAGCAATCTACTCACTTCAAGTCTCAACCACCTCATCCACATACCCACCTCACCCACTTACCGACCCACGAACGTCAATCACTCATCCACCTCATGCACCTACCCACCTACCTCCCCACACATCTACCTCACCACCATTTACTCATTCACCCACATCCATTCATTCATTCACCCACTCCCCATTCACTAACCCACACCCATTAATTAAAAGACTAGGACCTTTAAAACCTTACCTGAACACAGTAGCTAGTGTTGTAGAAAGAGGCAGTGTCCTCTCCTTACACTGACTCTACTGCACTCACTGGACCCAGCTAGGAGACACTGGCTGCTGTGATTCAATTTCCCACCAGCAGCAAATCCCCGGGCACATACCTCCCAGTGGTGTCAATGGGAAATCCCACTGGAGAATCAAGAGAACTTGGGGAACCAGAGAATCCAGCCCAATGTCCTCCTTATCCAGGATTAGACGATCCTGAACCAAAATGGCGAGGATCGTTGGGTCAGCAAAAACTTTGCCGGCAGCGGCAATGTGCCCAGCATCTCGGCCAACGTGTTATATGGCCAGGAGAAATATACTATCGGCTGGATTCTTCCGACCCGCCCGCCAGGTCTTGAACCACTGCAGTCCATGTGGTGTAGGTACATCCAGAATGCTGTTCGGAGAACTTCCCAGCCATATTATCCCCATCACTGAATATTCCGTCACAACAGCTATATAAAAAAGGGATTCAGCCAAGAGAACCTACAGGGGCGGTGAGTTAAATATATCTCCCGGGGGCAGGGGGGAGGAGGCGGAGAGAGGGGCATGTCCTGGCACAAGTCCTGGCACTGCCATCGTGTCACAGCCTGTTCCAGAGGGCAGTGTCAGGGATGGGCCCACTGGGGAGCCCCATGGAAGGGGGGAAGTGGATTACTGTAATGTGAGTTGGGGGGAGGGCTGTTGCCTGTCAGGGGGAGAGTTACCCAATGCGAGCACAATGGTGAGGGTGCGGAGAGACCCCCGATATTGGTGCGATAGTGAGCGGAGAACCTCGAAAATTGCCGTGGTGGCTGAGGAGGAGGGAGGGGGGGGGGGGGGGAGCCCCTAATACTGCCGTGATAGCAGAGAGGTCAGCCTGTAGGTGTTTCCTATTTACCACTGCAGATCAGGGTGCCCTTTAAAGTTGGCGCCCCCATCTCTGTGGTGCCGGCATTGCCCGCACTATCAGGCCCCACCCTGCCAGAGTAATGGTCCAAACCAGGTCCCTGAATCTTGTCTGAAAGCTCGGCAGTACATCTGGAGAGATATACGCCTACTTTCAGTCAGAGCATGAGACTCTGAGAACTTTTGGTAAACTTCCGCCCATGGCATGTGAAAGGAAATCTCCTTGTAAATTGCGGCAGTAAAATCAGCAGTCAATTAGCCAAATGTAAGTTTCAAGCTCCTGGCTGGAAGAATTCAGGATGAAATGACTCACTTTCTTTCACTTTTTTTATCAAGGTTGTTTCATGTTCCAGACATTACATTCGGTCACAAATGTAATCTTGCAAATTCCATCAGGTTACGACTTCTATCATGTCAAGCATGATATATCATTCTGCAGCTAAGATGCAGTTATGCCCTTTTTAAGATTATAAAATCTAATTATTATGAAAGAAATCCAGCCTTAGCTTAGTCGTATTTAATTATTGGATGTATGCACCATGTTACGGGATGTCTGGGGTACATTTGTAAATGTTCTTAAGGGTGGAAGTCGGGAATCTGCTGTTGAATTTTTTTGAGTTGGTAAATGCCGCACTGCCCGAGCTGAAAGTGGGAGGAGACCCCACCTTGACAGGTGGCTGGTCCCTGGTGGGCATTTTGGTTGTGGCAGCTAATTAAGATGCTGCCCACTGCCCAGGCTGCTGTCTAAGTTATGATGCTGGCATGCCCCCAAAAGTTGCCAGCCCAAACAGAAGGCAGATATCCTGTCTTTGTGAACCAATCCAGGATGCTGGTTTTGCTGTCCTGTTTCTCACAGACAATGAGTGCACAGCACATTACTAGTAAACATAGCTGTCAGGATGAGGATCAATCATGGGCTGCTCGCAATTCTACTGGGTGAAGTTTAAACTTTGCTTGCAATTCTATTGGATAAGTTTAACATAGCAGCTTCAGGGATTTATCGCGTCCAACTGGGGTGGCTATTGATTTTTGAAAGTTGTATAAGTACTGTGTTCTGGTCTTTGTTCAGGAGAACAGATCTTTGCAGATATCCAGGTCTGTTCTCCGTGTACACGTAACGAGCTTGATTGAATAGCCATCTTGTCCAAATTGTCAATGTGTCTTTTGCTCTCTGTACAGAGTTGAGCCACAGGGAATAACCCCATGTGGAAGCTGACTCAATACAAGGTTTTGAAACCGCTCCTACAGAGTCGCCTGAATGACCATGAAGAGGGTTCAGGTAGGTTGCGGGAGGCCAGATGTAGCCATCACCACCAGGAAACTGTGGGCAATGGAGAATACTGGAGAGCTGGTAGCGTAGTGGTATTTGTCATAATATACATCCAGGTATATGATGGAGTGCAGATGGGCAGTGATTGACACACAGGATGACCAGTGAGCACACAGAACACAGCAGCCAGTCACCAGACAGGGCACGGCCACCATAAAGCCAGAGGGCACCTGTTTTCCTGCTCTCTCGGGATCCAGCCTCTGAGACAGACAGAGCTCGTGAGCAGCAGCTAGTACAAACACCATGTGGTAGTCAGTTAGTCTGGTCAGGTTAGCCTCAGGTCTCCAGTCAAATCAGCATAGTGTCAACCCACAGTTAAGCATGTATTATAGTTAGGTGTTCAATAAAATGGTGTTGCATCTCTTCAAGTGTTGGAAGCCTGTCTCTCTCTACACTGCATCAAACGCAGTCCACATAGACCCAGCTTACCCAACACATCAGTATTGTCGCTGAACTAGTAATCTAGAGAATCAGCAAAATGCTCTGCGGACCCGGGTCTGAATCCCACCACAGCAGATTGTGAAACTTGAGACCAATAAAAATCTGGAATCAAAAGTCTAATGATGATGATTAAACCATTGTCGTAAAAACCCACGGGCTTCATTAATGCCCTTTAGGGAAGGAAAACTGCTGTCCTTACGTTATCTGGCCTACATGTGTCTCAGATCCACAGCAATGGCCTCTGAAACGGTTTACCAAGCCACTCTGTTCAAGGGGCAGCGATGCCCACATTCCATGGATACAAAAATTTAGATCCATAAAGGACACACCCCCACCCACCCACAGCAGACTACCCATATGACACTAGGCAAAATGCTAGTGGAAGTAGGAAGTTGTCCTTAATTGGCCACTTAATGGCTGAATTAGCCACCCAGTAGGATGCTAATCCGCCTACTTGCCCGCCGCTGGTAACATAGCATGATTGTGAGCACACTCAGGCACCTCTCCTGATGCCTTGCTACCATTTGGTTTGCACATAATAAATGTTCCTATAGTCAAGAGTACCAGAAGTGTACAACAGGAAGTGCGACATGATAGGCAGCAGACAGGCACCATTTGTTTGAATGTTAAATTTGCTGGTGAGTCACAGGTTGACTGTGAGCGATTGCAAGGGGTTGCAATGAAGGTTCCTGATTTGGAATGATTAGCACACCTGTCGGGCAATGATCTGCCTAAACTCTGAAGCATTTTTTATCGTTTCCTAGAAAATGAACATACTTAAAATTCAGAACTTTTCTCCACAACCTCCTTGCAAACTGAATTCATTTCTTCCAGAATTATGGATGTTTTGTTGCAGTTGCTGAATAAATATCTCCTTCATTATGGTAACTTTATTTGCTTTAAAAGTTATCCTTGATAAAATTGCAAAATTGACACTTCACATTACTTTACATGATTTTATGCAAAGAGTTACTTCTAATATATTACGTGAAAAAAATATAGAAAGAAAGGCTGACACTTGATAAGTGTGTAGGTATCTCATCATATAACCGTTAGGTATTATATGATAATTTAGAATAATGCAATTCACACTTGAGATCAGTACAATGAGAGAACTACCAAAATTACACATTATGCAAATAAATTTGGAAACTCAGTACCGGAGAATGCTCAAAGTATGCATTAAATTTAAAATAAAAGAATAAGCTGTTAAGCTAAAAACTATAATGAAAATGTGTATGAAGGTAGAGAAGTAGACCTTTAAGCAGCTTAACACAGTCGACTACATCTCATGCTTTAATAGGTTCCTGTCACCCATTCCACCATGAAATGCAGAGTAGCGTTCATTACAGGTACATTAATGTGACATATCCGGGAACCATTAGTAACTTTTCTTCTAAAAAATCTTTCAAAGACAATAATGTCAACCTAATAGATGAGCAGGTGTTTTAAATGAACCACTAAAGTACATTTCTACAATTTTTCTTTCATCTCACCAGAAATGTCGTTCTCAGCAGTTGGCTGACTTTGGACTGAGTTTTTTTTTAAAAGTTATTTTAATTCGAAACAAGAGATGCAAAGATATATTCAAGATACATTCTTCTGAACCAATGAGTGTGTACACCCTTCCCATTGCTGCAATCAGTTCATCTGGTAAAGCATAAGCAAGAATTCTTTGGGTTCAGAACCAAATTCTGAGGCTTAAATAGCTTGACCTTTCACAGAGATCAGCTCTGCTTCCTCACTATTTCCCTCAATCCAGGAAACATGTCTAACTATCCCTCCATTATCCATTGCTGAATCCTTCCATGCTAATCTCTTCTCCGTCTCATTTCCTACTTTTCGTTCTTTCTTACTCCTAATTTTATTTGCATGTGATTACCTCGGCCCCCACGCCCTCCCCCGTGAGGACCGCCTCAGCTAACGTACCTGCCAGGTGCCGCCGTGTGGGGCCATGTCTAATCCACGCAGGCAGGACTGGCCAAAACCCGACGGCCGCTCGGCCCATCGGGGCCCGGAGAATTGCTGGGGGGGGGGGGGGGCGCTGCCAATGGTCCCCGATCGGCGTGGCGTGAACCCCGCCCGAAAACCAGCACCGGAGAATACGGCAGCCGGCATCGGGGCGGGATACGCGCCGCCCCTCGGGGATTCTCCGACCCGGTGGGGTGTCGGGGAATCCCGTTGATTCGACTGTCCATTGCAACCGTCGCTTTTAAAGTAAAGGAACAAACTGGAAAGGACAAGTACTGAAATAAGTAAAACCTTAAGCCTTGGATAAAGACGATTATAATGTGTCTGTTTTCACAACCGCCACCTTCTCCATGTCAAGGGAGTTGACCCAAAATTAACCGAATGAAATAAGTTGAATATTCTCCCCACCACCTTGCTGCAAGCCCATTATTCATCAGCTTGACAGATGTTGAGCCTGGGGAGATCTTGGGGAGACAGCCGCAGGATTCTCCGCCGGAGTGATTCTCCGTTTTGCCGGCACCAGGGGGTTTCCCGATGGCGTGGGGCTGCCCCACAATGGGAAACCCCATTTACCATGCCGGCGTAACGGAGAATCCCGCCAGCGGGTCGGGGCAGAAATGTGGCGCTGCAGAGAATCCAGCCCAGGGTGTGAACAACTGGCTCTAAAATGCTGAGTCTTTGATCTGCTTGAGTAGTCATGATGTTTATGTCACTGGTTCAGTTGACTGTCTGGTCAATGACAACACCCAAGATATTGATGGTGGAGGCTCAATGAAGGAGCACATTTGAATGGCAAAGACAGTTGGTTCGGCTCTCTGTTGGTCTTTGCCGTGCACTTAGTTAGCTGAGTAACAATGAGTGGAGTCAAACACTGAGCTATTGTCAGTGGACAGCTCCACTTCTGATATATGGTGGAGGAAAAGTCACTGATGAGGCAATTGAACACTGGTTGGACGTAAGACTGCCTTAAGTCTGAGATGATTAACCTCCAACATCCGCAACCAGCTTTCTTTGTGCTTGCTGTGTCCCTAGCCACTGGTGAGTTCTCGTTTGATCTTACTTCACTTCAGTTCTACTGAGGCTCCTAAGTTCCACCCTAAATCGAGAGTGGCCACTTTAAACTCACCTCTGGAACTCAGGTTTTGTATCCATCTTTGAAGCAAGGTTGTGAGAGCATCTATACCACACAGTGCAAGAATGCTCACTATCACCTTCTGAAGGGCAACATGAGATCTGCAATTAATGTTCACCTTGCCAGTGACAGCTACAACCTGAGAATTAATTTAGAATAAATAAGCCATCTTGATCTGGTGACACCACAAAGTTATTAATTTAATGACAGTTTTATGCTGTAGACTTTCGCTCACTGGCTCCTAGCTTTAAGGCTGCCTGACTCACTTTGAATACAATCCTTCACTGTCAAAGATAAGTTAGCTTGTCATGTGCATACACCAGTGACAGTAATGAGATCGCTTTAAATAGATGGCATTTATGGAAGGTGCTCAGTAGTATTGTGTGGGAGTCAGCGCAAGAACCTATGCTTCTCTGAAAACGTTAACAGCCGTCAGGGGCGATGCTTTCATCCCAGCTTTTGTGACTGAAAACATCTACCATCAGTTGCATGTGTGCTAATTTTCCCGTCTTTGAAGCAACCACGAATGAAGGAAATCAGAATCACGCACGGGGGTTACTGAGAGGGAGAAGAAAGCAAAACTAATGTTGCTGAAAATGAAACGTTCTCTGTTCCGTTGCATGATGGAATGCTGATCTCAACTTGATCATTAAGTCTTTTGAGATTCCACTTCCTTTATCCTTCTGGTTGCACGTTATTTACTGAGGCCTGAAGGGACTCATTTATCCAGTGAATCAATCATATGTATGTCTCCAAAGAAGTTTAGAGACCCTTAAATTGGCACGAGGTAGGGAAAGAGGGGAGCCGCCACTCCATTTCCTTGAGCTAGCCACGTTGGTATCAAGGCAGCAGTCTCATCACATCCACATTAGCTGTTTCACTTGGACAGCTCACTAAACTAATAACTCCACTACCAGACATTTGGAGCTTAAATTCAGACTCCCACGAGCTTTCATTTTCTCTTTTTTGATGGTGGAAGTCCTCCTGTATTTTTAAGAGCAGTCACACGAAGATCATTGAGGAGTGTGAACAGGCAGGCAATACATGCAAACACCACATCATTAAGAATTTACGGAACAGAAGGCAACAACGGACTAGAAGAGACGTGGATGAGGCCAGGACAATGGAATCATTTAAAAGAAAAATGAGATTAAATGGGTCAGAAGGCCTGTTATGGTTCAGGCATTTTCCCAGCTTGTTTATCCTGTGCTTCATACCATTCACAAAAGGATGGGTGTTGATAATGACTGAACAGTGAAACATGTTGCTGGCCTCCATACCCATGTCAATTACCATAGCGCGATCATTGTATCATACCCGTACCATTCCTGTAGTATCCCAACATAGAACCTATATCCGCCCCATCCCCATTTCTCTACTAATGCCTCTACCCATATCATACAAATATCATACACAAATTGTGCCTGTATCCATCCCATGATCGTTATCGTACCTGTACCCATCCCATCCCATAACTGTGTCATAGCCATACTGTAAAGTACCCCCCATATCCATATCTATCCTATATCCATTACCATGCCTGTACTCCTAACCATGCTGTACCCATATCTGCAGTCACAGTTAAAAGGCAGCCACAATTTAGCCTCATTAAATTTGGGCCACCAAACGAATTTCCTAATGGAGCTCACTAGATTGAGACCTCTTAATATGGGGCCGATCCAAATCACCAGTGCATATGCGAGACGGGTCATGGATGTGGAAGATGAGATCCCGGTGCAACAACGACCCAGTTTATTTTTTTTGAGGGGCTCATAAGGCACCTGCTGCTCTTCTGGTAAACTCTCCACAAGCTGCTAGAACCTGTAATATTGTTGTGTGGAACTAAACCCTGGCAGGTAGCAACAGAAATAGCTCTGTCCAGGTAAATTGCCCAGCCCTCATCTACACTGTAATACTGCCTCAAACATCGAGGGGCTGGATTCTCCGGCCTCCCAACCATGTGTTTCTTGGCAGCGGGAGACAGCGCGCCATTCGCTGATGGCGGATTCTCTGTTCCCGCCGCTGTCAATGAGAATTCCAATTGAAACCACCTCATGCTGCCGGGAAACCCGTGGGAGAGGGTGTGCTGCCGATGAATGGCCGGAAAAATTTGGTCAAGAACTCCTGTGCAAGTGCCTACAAGAATAATGCATTTCTGAATGCCTTTTTTCATTGTGGAAATCCCCGCTTCTGGAAAGACAGATCACCTTAAAATGGTTTCAGCCTGCCAACCTCTGAAGGGATATACCATTGGACTTTTGATTCTGGACTTTGGACTCACGTGACACCATAACTCTTCTTAATCATAACTCTTATAACACCATCATACAGTGTCAAAGAAGTACCAGACAATGTGCCTCAACGACTACCATCCAGTGGCCTTGACATCGATCATTATGAAGTGCTTCGAGAGGGTGGTCATGAGACACATCAACTCCATACGCCCAGAATGCCTTATCCACTGCAATTCACATACCGCCACAATCAGTCCACAGCAGACGCCATCTCCCTGGCCCTACACTCATCCCTGGAGCATCTTCTTCCATCGGTAGGAGATACAAAAGTCTGAGAACACGCAAGAACAGACTCAAAAACAGCTTCTTCCCCGCTGTTACCAGACTTCTAAATGGCCCTCTTATGGACTGACCTCATTAACACTACACCCCTGTATGCTTCATCCGATGCCGGTGTTGTGTAATTATATTGTGTACCTTGTTTTGCCCTATTATGTATTTTCTTTTATTTCCTTTTCTTCCCATGTACTTAATGATCTGTTGAGCTGCTCACAGAAAAATACTTTTCCCTGTACCTTGGTACATGTGACAATAAACAAAATCCAAATCTTGACAAAAACGACTCTTACCTCAGACTCCTATTTATTGACTACAGCTCCGCCTTCAACACCTTAATCCCAGCCAAGTTCATATCCAAACTCCAAAACCTAGGACTTGGCTGCTCCCTCTGCAACTGGATCCTTGACTTCCTGACCCATAGACCACAATCAGTAAGAATAAACAATGGCACGTCTTCCACGATAATCCTCAGTACCATGTCCCCGCAACGCTATGTACTTACCCCCTATTATACTTCTTATGCACACACGACAGTGTGGCAAAATTCAGCTTCAACTCCATCTACATGTTTGCAGATGAAACAATCGTAGTGGGTTGCATCTCAAATAACAATGAGTCAGAGTACAGGAGGGAGGTAGAGAACCTGGTGGTATGGTGCAATGATTACAATCTCTCCCTCAACATCAGCAAAGCTAAGGAGCTGGTCATCGACTTCAGGAAGAGAAGAGTTGTACACAGCCCTTTCTGCATCAATATTGCCGAGATGGAGCTGGTTGACATCTTCAAATTCTTAAGTGTGCACATCACCAACAATCTGTCCTGGCCCACTCACGTCGCGTTACGACCAAGAAAGCTCAACAGCGCCTATACTTCCTTAGGAAACTAAGGAAATTCAGCATGTCCACATTGACTCTTACCAGCTTTTATAGATGCACTTTTACTGCAGCATCACAGCCTAATATGGCAACTGCTCAGCTCAAGACTGTAAGAAACTACAGAGAGTCATGAACACAGCCCAGTCCATCATGTAAACCATGCATTGACTGTCTACATCTTCCGCTGCCTTGGGAAACGGGAGTATAATCCAAGACCCCTCCCACTCAGTTTATTCTCTCTTCAAACCTCTTCTATCAGGTAGAAGATACAAAAGTCTGAGAACATGCACTAAACGTTTCAAAAACAGCTGGCTCGATTCTCCAATTTTGAGGCTTTGTCCCCATGCCACGTGGAAACGGCTGGGGGTTTGCATCAAGGCAGCGTAGAGCACCCGGCTCTAGCTGCCGGTACGGCCTGTAGATTTGCCGGGTCTATGGCCAGGCATGAGCACGGCAGCGGCCTACAGCGGCCGCACAATGCAACATGGCGCCGGCCGCTCTCGGACCTGGTCTGAGAATTAGTGCCCTCCCTTTGGTCAGCTCGCACGCCCCAGACCACACCCCCACAATGCCCCCAGCCCCAGGCAAAGTCCCTCCTGCCCGCGGATTGGCCCTCCCCCGAGTGTGGCAGCGCTGGACTGAGTCCGCAGCTGCCACGCCGAGTTCCTCTCGGGTGAGACCACACGCGACCGACACTGTCAGGAACTTGGCCGGTCGGGGGCGGAACATTTGGGGGTGGGACTCAGGCAATGTCATGAGGCCGCCGGTAAAGTCCGCGGCGTACCCCGGAGGGCGGAGCATCACGAAAGCGGCACCGGCCCGATTCGGTCATGAACAGGGATTCTCCGGCCGATCGTCAAACGCGATTTTGGCGTCGGCGACCAGAGAATCCTGCCCAGCTTCTTCCCCGTTTAGAATAGTCTGCGTTTAGAATAACCAGCCCTCATTTTTACCGAAGGCGCGATTCACCCAGAAAATGGTGAGTATCATTTTGGGTGGGTTTGGTGGGTTGATTCGTGCCGGATGTTTGGTGCGCTCGAGACTGGCATTCCCCACACTTGCGGTCATCTTTTTGGAGCTTGTGCTTTTGACATTGCAAAATCCCTCAGAATTTTTTCTGCTCTGGGAAGTTGCTGGCAAGACTAGCTCCTCAGAGATTGGCGTGTCATTTTAATGGGTACGCAGATCTCAAAGTGAGGTTTAAGGTCCACCACATACCCCACCCACAGACATAGTGACTCCTCCCAGACACGGTCAACACCCCCAGCCCTTGGCCCAGAGGGGCAACCTTCCCCCACATCACTAAAATTCACGCGACCCCCCCCCACCACTCAGGTATGAGGGTGACCCGGCCCCACACCCATTCATCCTCGTGGGCATTGGGGCTCCCCTCTCCAAGTAAGCACATCCAGTAAGGGGTCACTGAGGGCCTCCCAACTTTCCGGATCCCCCTTTCAAGACCACCCCCCATTTGGGCCCCTACTCAAATCCCCACCCTTCATACCCCCTTTCACATCTCCTTTCAAAGGTCCCCCCCCCCACCCCAGGGCCCCACCTCTACGCATTACACCTGACATCCTGGCACAGCCAACTCGGCACCTGGGTACTACCACTAACACTCAGGTAGTGAGAAATTGGTGCAGTTTAAATTAATACCCATCCGGCCATAGCACAACCCTAATTCCAGTCTAAAAGGTTCTTTGCACTATTGCAGTCATGCTTCATGTTTTGAAGAAAGGTTTAAACAATATTGCATTGATAAATTAATGAACAGTTACAATGGTATTGCAGGTGTAAGTACAATCGGGAAACGAGGAACATGTAGTGATTGAGAGTAGTGCGAAGGGTTAATTCTAATGCTGCAATGCAGCATCGCCAGAACTCTATCCAATTTCCTCTCAGCTCAATTGAGAACCATTGGATTAGGGACAATTTAACAGAATTTACTTCAAATTCATTACAATGCTGTAGTTAATGAAGAATTTTAATCCAAATTTTGAACCTGAAGTAAGCTTTTCCATCAGAAAAGCCTTAACCCCTGCAGGTTTCCTTGCTATCATGGTGGGTAAAGCAACCGTTTCTATGGCAACGGTGACACCATCAAAGTAAGAGCTTTTACGAGAGAAAAAATACTTAAAATTACTTCTTACTTGGCAGTCCAGCGGCAGATGATCTGATTCTATCAAGTCCTGTCGGAGACGATCAGATATGCACACTGAGGATTTTGTCAATGGGACAGGAGTTCAGCCCTGTGCTCGAACATTAACAGCTGTCTGTTAAGATAATGGCAACACTTTGGAAAAGGTCACACACCAGCAGTCTGTCCAAATACAGAACAATAAGGCAGCTGAGGACAAAACCCACTGGGCACTGGCGAACATGGCTAACCCTTCGCGGTGGATGGTTTGAACGTGAATTTTGGGTTAAAGATTGGAACCATCACGAAAATCCCCTTTATTCCCAACATGAAGCTGTAACTCCCCAATGAATAGCCAGAGCAGCAAGGCAGCAAGTTATCTGGGAGTCGAGACATTGGAGATGAAAGAAACAATCCAGGAAGGAGGAACAACTGGTGAAACAGTGGGCAGAATTTTCAGAATTTATTTTTCAAAGTGCCAACTCAGGCGCATAAAGCGCTGTGTGGCACGCCGGTCACACTGCCGGGTTTTCGTGCCGAATTTTGAAATACCTTTTTTTGGTGGGAGGAAGGAAATAGATCCAATGTCGTCATACTGGCTCTGAATAAGCAACTGAGAGATCGGGGCACCGTTTTTAGTGGCCACTGCCATGGGGACACTGCCAGGGGGCAGTGCCAGGTCATGGCCCTCTCCCCCGGGGACTGTACTTACCTGTGCACCCTAGCGGGTTGTGTTTGCAAGCTCCCCGCTTTTAATAACCTGTTGTAGACCCTGCTGAAGTGATGTCACGGAGGGCGGGGGTGCTTTTCCACATGGGGGGAATGTTGCCGAGGGGAGACATGTTAATTATATTAAAATGTATTCTAATGGGGTTCCTGAAATTGCATGGTGGGAACCCTGTTACATCACTGGGGTCGGGAGAGGGGGGGGGGGGGGGGGGGTTGCAGGAGGGGGGTGACAAATGACTGGCATGAAAGCCGTTTTGGGACTCCCCTTCGATTCTCTGCCCCCTCCGCCATTCCCGCCTACCGGAAACAGGGACGGAAAATCTCTCCCACCCAGTGTGTTCAACAGAGCAATGTAAAATTCCAATTTAAATAATCTGGACCAAAAGAGAATAAGAGAAAAAGTAGGGACAACAGTATGAGGAAAGTTTTGATATTGTTACTGACAAGGGGCCTCAACCATTTGGAAGAAAAAAATGCAAGAAATAATTTGCATTTATAGTGCCTTTCATGACATGAGGACAGCTCAATAACTTTGAAGTGCACTCACTGTTGTAACAACTAATTGGCGCATTGCAAGTTTCTACAAAAACAGCAATGAGATCATGACCAGGTAATGGTTTTTTAGTGATGTTGGTTGAGGGATTAATTAAACTGCCTTGCTCTTCTGTGAAATGATGTTCCAAGAGTCCCCCTGAGAGGGCGGATTACCAAAAGACCAACAATGTAGCACCTCCTCAGCACTGCACGTGCTGGTTACGTGCTCAACCCCTCCAGAATGGGACAAATCTACCAACGAACCGGCATCGCATTTCTGACACAGAGGTGAGAACATGAGCACCGAGCAGCATGGTAGCACAGTGGTTAGCACAGTTGTTTCACAGCGCCAGCGTCCCAGGTTCGATTCCCAGCTTGGGTCACTGTCTGTGCAGATTCTGCACGTTTCCTCCGGGTGCTCCGGTTTCCTCCCACAGTCCAAAGATGTGCAGATTAAGTGAATTGGCCATGTTAAATTGCCCTTAGTGTCCTAAAAAGGTTAGGTGGGGTTACTGGGTTATGGGGACAGGGTGGAGGTGTGGGCTTGGGTAAGGTGCTCTTTCCAAGGGCCGGTGCAGACTCGATGGGCCGAATGGCCTCCTTCTGCACTGTCAATTCTATGATTCTATGAGCCACAGCCAAAATTTGCAATGTGACTCAGGAAAGGCAGATGTGCTGATGTGATTTATATATTTCTATTCATCTATATATTTAATTTGAGAAGTTGGAAACTGATGAGCAGCGTGCTCCTGTTTTATTCAATTCAGTGCCTCACCGAGCCTGATTTCCCACTGATAGAGTTGTCACATTTGTGGAACTTATTCACCCGAGGGTAAAAAAAAATCTCGGGACCATAAATACAAGATAGCAATAATCCAGTAAGGAATTCAGGAGAGGGCAGTTAGAATGTGGAACATGCTTCTGCAAGGAACAAATGGCGAATGGCATAGATAATTTTAAGAGGAAGCTAAGTAAGCATATAAGTGAGAAAAAATAGTGTGACAGAGTTAAATGAAGGGGGGTGAGAGTCGGCTTGTGTATGAGTGGAGCATAAATGCCAGCAATGCACGTATTGGATTGGATTGGATTGGATTTGTTTATTGTCACGTGTACCGAGGTACAGTGAAAAGTATTTTTCTGCGAGCAGCTCAACAGATCATTAAGTACATGGGAAGAAAAGGGAATAAAAGAAAATGCATACTAGGGCAACACAAGATATACAATGTAACTACATAAGCACTGGCATCGGATGAAGCATACAGGGTGTAGTGTTCTCCAAGGGCCTCGGAGGATGTTCAAGCCTGCAAGAGAAGATAAAAGAGAGAGGTTAGTTTTAAAATTAATTTTTAAAAGATTGCGTTTAAGCCCAGCTATTTTCAGAAAGAAAATCAATAATTGAAAGCAAATGTTGATTATTGATTTGCCTCAGCGGTAGCACCCTTGCTCCTCAATCAGCTGTCTGTGGGTTTAAGCCCTGCTGGAGTACAAGAGAAAATAATTGAGACTTATCAGTGGGATGAAGGGATATGTCAATGGGGTGGGCATAAGGAATCAAGCTGATGGTCCACATACTAGCTAATCAACCAAATGTAGCCAGCCAGTTTCATGATCTATTAAATAAATTACTGAGGGAACACTGGACTGTCAGAGGTAATGACCTTCAAATGAATGGTTAATCCTGTTCAGGTGGATGTGAAGGTTGCCCAAATCTTTTTATTATTGATTGTTCATCAGTCAAGGTTTGTGGGACCTTGTGGTGCAAAAATTGGCTCCCGCACCTTTTTAAAAATTATTTTATGGGACGTGGTCATCGCTGGCTAGGCCAGCACTTATTATCCATCCCTAATTGTCCTTGAGAAGGTGATGGCGTGCTACGTTCTTGAACCACTGCAGTCCAAATGACTACACCTACAGTGAAGTTAGGGAGGGATTTTGACCCAGCAACAGTGAAGGAACGGTGATATATTTCCAAATCTGGATGGTGTGTTTCTTGGAGGGAACTTGCGAATGTTGGTGTCCCAATGCATCTTCTATCCTTGTCCCTCTAGATGGTGGAGGTCGCAGATTTGGAAGGAGCTGTTGAAGGAGGCGAACTGCGTTGCTTGTCTACAAAACAACATTGATTATAATCCAATGACAATTTATTGACTGTACAGATGTAAGTTCTTTCTTTATGTCAATTAATATTGACATTACCCCGTATCTTTCAGTCACATTTAAGATTGCAACAGAGAAATGTTTGCAAGCAACACTTTTACCAACATTATCCAGTCTCACTCAGGTCCCTGTATCCATCCCCACGTGGGGGTCTGCAGTATGGCAGTGGTATTGGTGTCTGGCTGTACACTGTAATTCCATGGAACACAAGGAGAAGGTGCAAAGAGTCTTCAGGATGGAATAAAATGTGAAAATAATAAAATAAGATCATGAACAGTTTGTTTAACTGTCTTTCAAATAAATGAAAAGAAATAAAAGAAAGAGGGGCAATGTTAACTTGGAATTAGAGCAGGAAATCACACTGGGTAATTGATTTTCAATCTAGCAGAGGTGGCAGCATGGCGACTTTAACTGGACATAGAAACAGCACAGGACAGTTTCAGATAGATGATTGGGCAGCTCTTGGCCATGTGCCATCTCCCAGATAAAGGCAGGAAAAGTGGAGGGGGGGGGGGGGAGTTGACACTCTTTGGGTGGGGTTCTCTGGTCCCACTGCAGTGAATGGGAGATTTAACTGAGCGTTAAATTCTCTGACCCCTGCTAGCAGCGGTAGCGAGGCGGACTCGCAACAGAGAATCCTGGCTTTTACAGAGTCTGGTTTATTGGGTTATGGCCCCTCGTGGGTTTAGAGCACTCTCCAGGATACAGCTCTGTGCACCCCTTAGAAAAATCACCAGGACGTTAAAACATACTTTTCATCTGGTCATTTTGAACATTTCTCGTCAACGGCATGAAAATATTGAAAACATGATTTAAAAACAGGCGGTTTGGCTGACAGTCAAGTATCATCCAGTTGGGTGATGAGTCATTTTGCTTTCCAATTGGTGTTGGAAGGGATGGATGTGTTGGCCGAGTAATGGTCATGGGCGGCACGGTAGCACAGTGGTTAGCACTGTTGCTTCACAGCGCCAGGGTCCCAGGTTCAATTCCCGGCTTGGGTCACTTTCTGTGTGGAGTCTGCACATTCTCCCCATGTCTGCGTGGGTTCCTCCGGGTTCTCCAGTTTACTCCTACAAAGTCCTAAAAGATGTGTTGGGTGAATTGGACTTTCGGAATTCTCCCTCAGTGTACCCGAACAGGCAGCGGAATGTGGCGACTGGGGGCTTTTCACAGTAACTTCATTATAGTGTTAATGTAAGCCTACTTGTGACAATAAAGATTATTATTATTATGTGATAAAACCTCCAGGAATACATCCAATCACGGTTGTCGACCGTACTGGTTCCACAGAAGAAAATTCTGAGTTTGCCAGATGTAAGTTTATTCCAATTTTGTGCATTAGAAATTGAAACCATAAAGATAAAGGGAGACAATAGCGATTATTATTATTATTATGTCCTGTAGAACAGTGTTCTTCAAATTTTTTTTCCGGGGACCCATTTTTACCAACCGGCCAATCTTCGGGACCCAACCTGGGTGACCCAGGCGGCCGACCTTCGCGACGCACGCCGGTCGACCTTTTTCTCTTACCTTGTTTACTGCTGACAAAAATGGAGGAAATGGTTTTGGGTCCCTTTGGCCCTCGTACACACTCCTCCAATGGAACCTGTTGGATGAAGGTGAAGCCTTCTGGTGTCGGAAAGTATGGACTCTCCATCTGTCCAAAGTTCTGCATTTTTTTCCTGAAAACTTTTATCAAATAAACGCCCACCCCCCCGAACTTGTAAAAAGAAAATGAGTAAAATAAATGAAAGAAATGAATAAAAGCCTCCTGAACTTGTAAAAAAAATAAAATGAATAAAATAAATGAATAAAAACCACAACAGAACTTGTAAAACAAAAATCTGCGACTGTTTAAAAAAATAGCAGCCGCACTACGCTTTCGTGCCCAATTATCGGCGCTATGCGCGCCGATCATCACGCACAATGCGGCCAAATTTTTTTTAACATGTTCGCGGCTGCTTGCAGCCGGCGTTATGAAAAGCTGGCTGCTGCGCGGAGATTTGCACGATCGGGAGCGCCCTCCCGACACCCGCCCCCGACCCACCCGACTTTGAAGAACACTGCTGTAGAACTTCATTAAAATAAGCACTTGTCAGTGCACTTTTGTTGAAAGAACTGCTTTGCCATAGTATGTTTTTGATGTATCTGTCAGCGCTTGGTATAATTCAATTAAAAATACAGAATAACTTTACAAAAATTACAAATTTACAGTAACTACACAGAATCTATATAAAATACATATAAGGGCAGCACGGTGGCACGGTGCCTCACGGTGCCTCACGGCGCCGATGTCCCAGGTTCGATCCCGGCTCTGGTCACTGTCCGTGTGGAGTTTGCACATTCTCCCCGTGTTTGCGTGGGTTTCGCCCCCACAACCCAAAGATGTGCAGGGTAGGTGGATTGGCCACGCTAAATTGCCCCTTAATTGGAAAAAAATGAATTGGGTACTCTAAATTTATTTTTTAAAATACAAAAATAAATAAAATACACATAAAATCAGTGCATGAAAGTGATTGGTGTGCTATATAGATACGACATGTTCAGTGAATATATATTCCTAAGTAATGAAGGTTAACTATGGGACGCGATTCAACGGGAAAATTTCTAAGGGTGCGATTCACTGGCCTCATTACGTTCCCGCTCAAGCGAAATAAGGCCACTGAATAGCGGGAGAGGCAGAAAACGAGAACTGCGCCAGGCGCCAAACAGTTTGCGATGCAACCGACCTGCTCCCACAGGCGAAATCGGAATCTCGCCATAGCGTGGCAAAAAACTAATTATTACTACTTAAGCCCTATTTTCATACGATTAACGCATGCCACCCGTTATCCAACAGCCTTCCGTCATTCAGCGGCCTCCCCAGCAGGTGGTCATGCTAGTGCCGATTAGTACTCTTTTTGAAAAACGTGGACCTGGCAGAAGGGCTTTGGTGGGGAGCCGAGGAGATGAGTAGCCATCTTTGCTTATAGGCAAAGAGACCGGGGGGTGCTGGACGTGCCACTTCGGTGCACAGCAGGGGTGGTAGACCCTTGGCAAGAGTGAGCCGACATGGGACAGTGGAGGGGAGGTTCTGGTGGGGCAATTGGGAAGCAACCACATGCCAAACCCTGGATCGTGTGTACCCATTCCGGGGGCGACTCCTTTCCCTGCCTGTCTGCTCCACTGGTCACCCATAACCCCCACCGACTGCTGAGGACCCAGGTCGTGTAGCTGAAGGCCATTGCTAATAGAGAATTGTCAATTGTGGTTAAGTGAATTTCTAATAGAGAATTGGCAATCATGGTTGAGTGAGCACTTCACACAACCCATGTGGATTCCTGTGGGTGGGCGGGCCATGTAGCATGTGGGAGTCATTGCCTAGCATCCCAATTACACCTTGGTGCACGGACACTGTACCTGAACACTGCGGGAGGCAATACCACACACGCAGCAGCCAAAATCCGAACACCCAGGGGATGGGGCACAGCTCCGGGGATGTGTCCACGGACGGAGGGTGGGTGAGTGCCATGGGGAGTGGGGGGGAAGGGGGAATGCCTGGCGAAATGGGCCAAGGGATCAGAGGTTCATGCGCATTGTGCAAGGAAGTGACAAAATCGTCATATTAGTTGTGCACAAAGGTGGTTATTGTGTTTTAAAATTCCCCACATTCCTGATGATACTGCCTCCAATCCCAGCCCCACCACCCCCCACCCCTCCCCCTCCCCTGGTGCCCTCAGTGATCCTCAACGTGCTTTGCCCTCCTAGCTCTACCACTACGTCTAGGTGTGTCGCCAGGATCCACATCTGAGGTGGAGCCATCCAGCTGCTTACCACATGTGTGGATGGCGGGCGTCCTCTGGGGGCTCTGAGGCCGGGGGGCCCTGGTTCACATGTTGGTGGCACATGCACAGCCGTGCTGCCCTGTCCTGTGTGCTGGCTGCGAGACACGGCCTCATCAGAGGTGTGGAAATCCCAGCGCTCACAGCCGCCGGCCCCTCATCTCAGGCAGCACTGGATGCACTGTGGATGACCCTCCGAAACTCTTGGGGGAACAGGGCATCCCTTCTGTCCTCCACTGCATCTAGCAGGCTCGCCAGGTCTGTGACCCCGAATCTTGGGGCCGGTCTCCTGGTGCCATTGTTGTGAGCTGGCTGGGGTTGGCTGAACAAGTGCAGCTTAAGTGCTACTTGACCTTGTTAGCAGGAGGCTGGCGAGCGGGGTCCCGGCGAATCAGCTGGCGAGCCTTCATTTGCAGCGAGATGCCCGTGAGGCTTCATTAAGTGGACCAATTAACACCAGAAAGGTGTCTTGATTTGTTTCCTTCTTTATAAACAGTGGTTTATTTCCCAACCCCTCAGTTTTGGTGCAATCCAATTTTCTATTAATGGTCCCACAATAAGATTAACTCAAAGGGTTAGTTTATTTTCGTACACTCAAAACATGAAAAGTGGGCTCACAATATCCGTCTCATATTCAGATAGTAAGACAGAGAGAGAGACAGAGAAAATAAAGATTTGTACTTCAGACACCACATAGGAAAGAAATGTTTCTTTCATGTGGAGTCCAGAGCTCAAAATCAAAGTCCAACAAAGTATTTCTTCACAGAGGTCAGTGATCTTAAAACCGATGCTAGATAATTTCATAATCGCCATTTAAGTAAATTAATGAGGCTCTATCCTGTTTTAACTGATTCTCTCAATTGTCTGAAAAACACTACTGATTTACTTCAAACAGCTGGAGCCTGAGCACCTAAGTAGCTTGTTAAAGTTTAACTCAATTTGCACAGGGCAAGTAAGGTTAAACATCAACCCCATAGTTGCATTGTTAAATCACCCTGGGCGGGATTCTCTATTTCTGAGACTAAGTGTTGATGCCGACGCAGAATTTGAGGACTTCCACGACAGCAAAACTGGACCGATTCAGCTACTATTAAGGGGCTAGCACTGACGCCACATGGAACCCAATTGATTCCATGAGAAACAGAGCATGACTTGTCGGTTTCGCGATTGACACTCAGGAGGCTGACAAGCTGCAGCCGCATATACACACTTCACTCCCCACACACACCATACCAGCCAAAAAGATGGCAGAAAGACGCACAGTCCCATGTTTCGTGGATGCAGAGCTTGAGACCCTCCTGAACACTGTGGATGAGAGGCAGATGACCCTGTATCCCGGCCCAGGAAGGATACTGCCAGCCATGCCTGGGTGCAGGTGGTAGAGGCCGTTAGCGCCGAGGGCAACACCATCCTGATGCGGCAGCAGTGGCAAAAGAAACTGCACGACCTCCTCAGGGCAGCCAGGGTGAGTTTGCAGCACTGTATCCCTGGCACCAACGGCCATCCCACACACCCGTTGTGGGTGGGCTGGGCTCCACCCCTCCCCCCACACGCTTCCCCCCCCCCCCCACCCCCCACCCCCCCCGCATCCATCCGCACCACCGTCATCCAAAGGAATCCGATGGGATTGTGTGATGGAATGGCCAGCTCGCATGCAGGGATCACCTAGGTTGACGGTGGAAAATGCTACCATGGGCAGGATGTTGTAGAATGATGCGGAGCTCATCACCGAGCGGGTTCTCATCACCCTCCATTCCATGGACCAGGCCCGCTGTTACTGTCAACCCAGGGCCCTCATCCCGTAGTGCGACAGGCATGTTTCACAGAGGGAGTTTCAAGCGGGGGGGGTGACTCATGGGAGGAAACCAGAGCACCCGGGGGAAGCCCACGCAGAAGTAGGGAGAACATGCAGACGCTGCACAGACAGTGACCTAAATGGGAATCAAACCCAGGACCCTGGCACTGTAAAGCAACAGTGCTAACCACTGTGTTACCATGCCGCCACCGCATCTTCAGGAGGCCAAAGCACTACTCGATCACGGACCTGGTCGCTGCATGAGCATCGTTGTAGCGGGGGGGAGGGGGGGGGTGGGTTCTGTGGCCTCCGGATAGGTATCATCAGCCACAGTAGATAACCTCTGTCGCCCAGAAACTAATCCCCCAGCCGGAGGAGCATCTCAAACATATCAGGAATCGTCAAGTGCACCAGGATGTAGGAGTCATAGACACTGCCCGGGTGAATGAGAGAATGTATGATGTGCAGTTGATGGCCAGATATCAGCTGCACGCTCATTGAGTGAAACCCCTTTCGATTTGTGTAGAGCGGCCTGTCATCTACAGATGCTCATAGGGGGCACGCATCCCGTCGACCCCCCCCTGGGCCTGGGGCATCCCTTCACTAGTGGTGAACCCCACTGCCCAGACATCTTGGTGGGCTCGGTCCGCATTGAAGTGGATGTATTGAGCCGCCTGGGCAAATAGGACCTCTGTGTTGGCACGGAGGCACCTGTGCACTGAGGTTTTTAAGATTCCGGGCAGGTCCCCACTCGGCACCGGGATCGGGTGCCCTCGCCCATACCCGCACAGTACCAGGTGTGCCATCATCTGGCAGATCTGTCGGACTGCCTCCCAGCTCAGCCAGAGACAGGCGCTGCCAGTACACACGAGGCCTCATGCGGTGCCTCCTTGCCACCCCTCCTCGGCCTATTGACAGCCTGGCTCTCCATCCAGGGTGGCTGTCATCTGCCCCTCTGCTGCACGCTCCACTGCTGCAGCTTCCTCCTCCTCGAGCACTGCCAGCTCGTACAGCTGCAGGGCATCCCCAAGGCTGTAACAACAAGCAGGAAAACCACCATTGCTGGTTGAATTCCAGTATCCATTGTCTGCAGGGGGTGAAAGGCTGCCATGTTAGCATGGTGCATACACCCTGTGCCCAACCAGATCCACCAGGCTACATGATGGCTTCACCCCCGCATAACCCCCCCCCCATCTCCACACCTCTGGCCCTGTCAATGGCCGGAACCGTGGGGGCCTCTGGCCCTGGCATCCATTCCTGCTGCCAGCTGTACCATCAGCTAGCGCTGCCCTTGCCAGAGGTGTGCTCCATGGACCCTGCCCGTAGGGGCCACAGTGAGCATTGCCCTTGGGTGGGCTGCCTGATGCCCCACTGGTGGGTGGCAGCCAGGTTGGGGGGTATGGAGGAAGGTGGTGTGCAGGGGTGGGGGCACCCTTTTGGGTGGTGTCAATCTGCAGAACCAGGGGCCAATTTGGGTGGTCAATGGGGTGCTCAGCAAGATGGCTGCCTTGCAGGCTGCGGCAATGGCGGTGTGGTAGTCACCATTGTTGTATTATATACTGCATACGAGGGTATTACGGTAAGGCCCCTGCACTACAGGCATGAGGGCAGATCCCTGCCTGCTGGCTCCACCCAGTAGGCGGAGTATAAATGTGTGGGCTCTCCGAGCTGCAGCCATTTCAACAGCAGCTGCGGGAAGCTCCACATCTCTGCTTAATAAAGCCTCGATTACTCTTGTCTCGTAGAGCATCAGGTGGTCAATGCCTGGGCACCGCCCCAGTCCCGTGGGAGGTCACCCCAGCCATTCAGCCCAATCCCCCATCACCGCCCCTCTCCCCCCTCCCCAGGCCCTGGCAAGATCCTCCCAGCCCGGCCAGTGTCCAGCCTGACAGTCCACAGTCGTGACTCTCAGTATCCCACCTTCTTTCTCTCCCTCATCAGCCACAATGTCGGTTTTACAACTTTTAAAAGCCCAAGTGAACCGCTCTGTTGGGAACTCCGCCCATTGGAAGCGGAGCATCGTGGAGGCCCCGGAAAATACCAGGTCGGCCCACTAATGGCATGCAAATGGTGTTTATGTGCGTGCATTCCAGATCGCATTGACGTCATTGTCAAGGTGATGGTGAATTTCAATTTGACATCAAATGGGGGCCCGCTGCAATTTTGCGTCGGAAACTATTCTCCGCCCAATCGTGTTTTGCGATTTTCGCGTCAGCCAACGGAGAATCCTGCCCCCTACCTTTTCTGAAAGCACATCAACGTTGACAGGTATGTAACACAGGCAATAACAGCAGGCATTTTGCACATTGCTAGATTTCACAAACAGTGAGATTCATTTCAAGTGACATTTATTGAGACTGTCACGTTGATCAGGAATCTGTTTGATGAGCATTTTTTTTCGAGGGGCGGGTTAGGATAGAGAAACAAAAGATTTATTTTTCAATGCAATCAAAGGTTAAATGACAAATTGTAAATCAGTAAAGTAGAATAAGGAATAAAAGTGCTTCCTGGAAAACTGTTCAGTGTAAGTAATTAGAAATGATCGTTTTAAATCAAAGCATAAATTAGAAAACATCTTAAAGGGATACTGTGAAAGAACGTTGTTATAAAATAAATCAGAATGTCAATAATTGAAAGTAACTTATGAGAAAGAAAGAACAAAGAAAGTTAAGGATCTTTCAAGTGAGGTTTTGCAAAATAGTGGATAACTAAAACTATAAATATCGCAGTTGCAGGGCCTAAACCCACCATGACCAGTTTTTATTTTGTGTCAGTCGTCTAATTATATTGCTTCTAAAAGTTGCTGTTTCACAGGCGTTAGCAAGCTATGGCAGCACCATGCCAAATCTAGCTGTACTCACAATCAATTCAATAGGAGGTGTACTATATTCCACTCATAGTCATCTCCTGTCCACTTTTCATTGCAGGTTACCTTCCAGAGGTGAAGTTCTGCTGTAAATGAGCTGGTGGCCTGATGAGTATTAAATTGTAGAATGATGACTACGCTGAAAAGCTTTGGAGGCACCGTGCCGAGCTAGTGCTTAAGGAAAGAGTTGGTAAGCTGACGGATCCCTTGTGGTGAGAGTGCAGTGCGTAGCTGATCAATTCAGTGAGTGAGACAGCGCGTTGAGAGGATCGGCACGGGGTGAGCTCAGTCGGGAAGGACGACTGACCAGCCTGTGGGCTGAATCAAAAGTGAGCAAGGAAAAGTAAAAAAAAAACAGAATCATAAAAATCAGGCCAAGGAAGGTTGCGGCCATAAACAGTAGCTTTGGGAGTTGCTGGACAATAAATTGAATGAAAAGCAAAGACGCCATTAGTCCATGTGCGTTCCCGCCACAACCCATTTTTCATAGAATTTACAGTGCAGAAGGAGGCTATTTGGCCCATCGAATCTGCACCGGCTCTTTGAAAGAGTGTAGGGTGTACCCAAGGTCAACACCTCCACCCTATCCCCATAAGCCAGTAACCCCACCCAACACTAAGGGCAATTTTGGACACTTAGGGCAATTTACCATGGCCAATAGACCTAACCTGCACATCTTTGGACTGTGGGAGGAAACCAGAACACCTGGAGGAAACCCATGCACACACGGGGAGGATGTGCAGACTCCGCACAGACAGTGACCCAAGCCGGAATCAAACCAGGGACCCTGGAGCTGTGAAAATGAAAAATGAAAATTGCTTATTGTCACGAGTAGGCTTCAATGAAGTTACTGTAAAAAGCCCCTAGTCGCCACATTCCGGCGCCTGTCCGGGGAGGCTGGTACGGGAATCGAACCGTGCTGCTGGCCTGCTTGGTCTGCTTTATAAGCCAGCGATTTAGCCTTGTGAGCTAAACCAACCCCTGTGAAGCAATTGCGCTATCCACAATGCTACCATGCTGTGGATGGAGCATCAGAAAAGCGTGTGAAGGCAATCACCTCGATATTCATCCCAGGTATTACAGAAAAAGGGAGGTCAAAGGGTATTATCAGAACGTCCACAAAATTCCCCAGTTTGTATTCGGATGTAGCTGACCAACAATCCGGATTCCAAATTTTTGAACAACGTACAGAGCGATATTTTCTTGATTCAGGTGTGTCTGAACCAGACACGCAAGTCATAAAAATTAATCTAGGAATTGGGAATGAGATCTACACAGGCTGAACACGTCAGAGTGAACGGAGAAAGAGCCAAAGGATCACAAAAGCATATAGATTACATTGGGAGACTGCTTCAGAATCAGGTTCAACTTCCATATTCATCAAGTTGCTTTCATGTCGTTTCAACAACTGCCTACAGAATCCTTAGACCACTTCATTAGCAGATGTAAAGAAAAGGGTACATGCTGTGATCTTTCAAACACCGAGCTAATAGACAGAATTGTTCAGTTGATGATCACATCCACTCCCATGGGAGCATTTCAGCAAGATCTGATCGACAAGCCCAGAACATATAGCATCAAAGAGTTCCTTAAGGATAAATCTAAGTATGAAGTGATCCTCACAGGTTTACAATGCGAAAGGCCCGATGTACAAAGATGATGTGCTTGACACACTCACGAGAACACCCAAACCTAGCAAGGCATGTAGAAAGTGTGGACTTCCTGCATGCACCAAGGAATCCATCAGTTCTCCAATGCATGTGGCAGAAAGGGCCATTGGCAATGGCAGTGCCCTATAGCAAAGGCTGATGCAACTACAAAGATCTGAGCACGAATCTAAAAGGACCATAAACAGCAAGTACCTTTAAGCAATAAAAATTTCCATGTGGTGGTCCATCAGAAACACGCAAACATGCCGTTGGTGCCAGTCAGCGGAGCGGGAGCCACTCTGGCGTGGGCCTAGGCCCTAAAGGTGTGGAGAAGTCCCGACGCCGGAGTGGTTGGCGCCACTCCGCTACGCCGGGACCCCCCGCCCCGCCGGGTAGGGAAGAATACCGCCCATTGTCTTTACAAAATACCCACATTATAAGACTTAAATCCAAAATTTGCAGCAGCAATATTCTTCTCAAAGCTTGATGTCAAGCTTGGTTTCTGGTCAGTACATCTCACAGAGAAGTCATTTCTTACAGCATTCGGACGATACTTCCAAAAGTATTTGTTTTAAAAAACGGCCTTTCAGACTTTCTGTTAGGATCTCTTCCAAGCTCACATGGACCACAATACATTCACTGTGCCAGGATGCATCTGTATCACATGTCGCATGATATCACTAGAAGTGAAATGCACCATGTGATCCAGCCTTAGCTTCACTTTTGCTTTGAGAAGAGAACAGACACACAGCTCTGACGCCTTTGTGCTTTATACCGATGTACAACTATTCTAATGTGCCTAGTCTTAATAACTGAACTACAGCATGTTTACCCAATCATTTATGAGTGATTGGTGCCTTGTGTCTTGTTTAGTAAATAAATCAAGGTATTTTATCATTAAAATAACATGACACTATACAGTTTTGGTCTCTTTACCTGAGGAATGATGTAATTACTGTTGTCGCAAAGTTTGCACAAAATTATCTCATGAGTCTCGGATGCAGAACAATTGTTCATTCTTCTGTCATATGGTGGGCGACAGCTACATCGGAGGGACACTGAGGCAGCACTCTACCAGTCTACAGAACCTCAAGGTCCTTTATATATTGACAGTCACATATGCAGATCATTGTTTAAATCCCAATGATATAAGTGGGCAGCACGGTAACACAGTGGTTAGCACTGTTGCTTCATGGCTCCAGGGTCCCAGGTTTGATTCCCGGCTTGGGTCACTGTCTGTACGGAGTCTGCACGTTCTCCCCGTGTCTGCGTGGGCTTCCTCCGGGTGCTCCGGTTTCCTCCCGCAAGTCCCGAAAGACGTGCTGTTAGGTCATTTGTACATTCTAAACTCTCCCTTTGTGTACCCGAACAGGTGCTGGAATGTGGCGACTAATGGATTTTCACAGTAACTTCATTGGAGTGTTAATGTAAGCCTACATGTGAGAATAAAGATGATTATTATTATTATTTTAAACAGATTACTCTGGATCCAGTTGGTGCATTGTTCACAGGCAGGGTATCACCTAGTTAGGCCCTCTCTGTCCTCTCCTATCCTCCCAAATGAAGCACCTAATTTCTGTTTCAATGACTGATCCATCTGCAATAAACAGCACCTGTTCCTGCTGCAATAAACAGCTCTCGGCCTTGCATTGGGATGTTTTGCCTACTCAGGTCTGTGAAAAATACAAGGCTCATCTGGGAAACTCATTCTACTGATATAAGCTTGTTGTGTAGTGAAGTCTCAATGGTGTAAAGTTGACTGCCTGTGTAAACATGCAGCTAGTAGCATCTTTTACCCCAAGTGCATGAAGAATCCATCTTAATACATTCATATTAGTTTAATTAGTTTTTGATTCCTAACAATTGCCATAGAGGGAATGCAACAAAAGTTCACCAGACTGATTCCTGGGAAGGCAGAATACCGGCCAATCTTTGAGAAAGCTGGACCTGAATTCTCTGGACTGGGGGGCGGGGGCGGGGGGGGGGGGGGGGGGGGGGGGGGGGGGCAAAAACCAGGCTACACAGTCTCAGAATAAGAAGTAGGCCATTTGGAACTGAAATGAAGAGGTATTTTTTCACTATGAAGGTAGTGAATCTTTGGAATTTTCAGTCCCATAGGGCTGTCGAGGCTCAGACATTGAGTATGTTCAAGACTGAGCTCAATTCTGACATTAAAGGCGTCAAGGGTTCTGGGGAAAGGAAAATGACTTTGAGATAGAAGTTCAGCTTAGATCTAGTTGAATGGCAGAAAGGCCCAGGCAACTCAATGACCTACCCCCACTATTATGTTCCTTTGTTTCCTTCAAACCTGCCCCTTCTCTGAGATATCCAAGCATTACTGTATTATCTTCATCCAGTCTTTGATCGTGAATCATAACTCACCAATAGAACACTAACTCACCATGCCATTTCTGGTACATTGAGTCATTTGTGTAAATGAGTTTAGCTCATCTATTCAGTGTAATAGGGAGCAGTAACAGGATAGTGGCCACGGGCTCTGCTACAAGCCGGTAAATGCTCATTTAAAATCAGATGAAGTTTCCAACACTACACCACTGAGACGCTATAAGTGAATGGGAATAATATGAGAGAAATTGCTGCCATCAATATACATCAACTCCCAAACTGATGCACTGTGATACATCATTCTTTACAAAGTGGCTAAAATTGAGCGCTGACGGAAAGCTTGGTCAAACCAGCCGCTCAGTGTGAAATTTATTATTTCTTAAAGAGAGGGAAGGGAGGGGGACTGTGTACCAGATGGGCTCGTTTTGCACAGGGCTAAATCGCTGGCTTTGAAAGCAGACCAAGGCAGGTCCTCAGCATGGTTCAATTCCCGTACCAGCCTCCCCAAACAGGCGCCGGAATGTAGCGACTAGGTGCTTTTCACAGTAACTTCATTTGAAGCCTACTTGTGACAATAAGCGATTTTCATTTCATTTTCATTTCATTTCCTTTTGCTCAGACAGAAAGATAAACAGACAGACCTGCCAGAGCATGATCACAGAATTAACTAATGAGGGAATAGAAGTGCTTAGATTGAATTCATATCAACATCTTTTTTGTAAGTAAATGGAAACAAAAGTTTGCAAAATATATATTTCAGAAAGAGAATATCGCTTTAAGAAGTGTAATTTTTGTAAAGATTGTTCAGTGTCCCTCATTTCCTCTTGCACTTTTTATTAGATTCCAGCTGATTTTAAGATCGAATAAACTAGGTTGATTGGACACGCATAGATATGTAAACATATATTCATCGCTCTCTGTCAGGGTTAATGAGAAGTTATAAGGGTTAATGAGAAGAACATTCAGCTGAGTGTGGGAGACAAGTAAGGAGTAGAGCAGGACTGGCGTGGGTGTGAGATAGGAATAGTAATCAGCAGGAATAGTGCCACTTAATCTGATGTGGAAAGGGAGCATAAAGAATGGATAAATCTGTCTACTATATCTGGAAGTAGGGATAGATAAGTGAGGGGCAGGTCTGACAGCCATAATCATTCACATAGAGAGAATAATGAATTGAGAATAGCTGCTATTTGCATGATAGATTGGGAACGGAAGGAGTAATGTCACTTGGCATAGTAACATATCAGGCAGATGTAAAGTTGCCATAAGACCATGAGGCACAGAGCAGAATTAGGCCACTCGGCCCATCGAGTCTGCTCCGCCATTCAATCATGGTTGATATATTTCTCATCCTCATTCTCCTGCCTTCTCCCCATAACCCCTGATCCCCTTATTAATCAAGAACCTATCTATCTCTGTCTTAAAGACACTCAGTGATTTTCCACAGCCTCCTGCGGCAAAGTGTTCCACAGGTTCACCACCCTCTGGCTGAAGAAATTCTTCCTCATCTCTGTTTTAAAGGAAGGTCCCTTTAGTCTGAGATTGTGTCCTCTGCTTCTAGTTTTTCCTACAAGTGGAAACATCGTCTCCACATCTACTCTATCCAGGCCTCGCAGTATCCTGTAAGTTTCAGTACGAGTCCCTCCTCATCCTTCTAAACTCCAAGGAGTACTCAACCGTTCCTCATACGATAAGCTCTTCATTCCAGCCATAGTGCCAGATGACAAGAGGCATCTTTCCCCTTTGAGGGAGGAGAGCTGACTGGTGGTGATTTAACCTGAGGATCACCTCACCTCAGGTGAGGGGCAAGATTGAGAAGGCGGGGATTTAACGAATAACCTCATCCAGTACGGGATTGAACCCGTGCTGCTGACCTCACTCTGCATCACGAACCAGCTGGCCAGCCAAATGAGCTAAACCAGCTCCCAAAATGTAATTGTGCACCCACCACACATTGGAACATCCCATTACAGAAATGTAGAAGGATATGGTACACTGATGTTTCTTCCCTCAGATAATTGTTAGTGTTTGAAATTCTCTTCCCCAGAGAGCTGTGGCGGCTGGGTCATCGAATGTATTCAAGACCGAGTTAGACAGGTTTTTGATCCACAAGGGAGTCGAGGGTTATTGGGGACAGACAGGAATGTGGGGTTAAGGCAGCGATCAGATCAGTCATGATCTTATGGAATGGTGGGACAGCCTTGAGGGACCAAAAGGCCACTCCTGCTCCTAGATTTTATGTTATGCTCTTCGGAGCTTTAACCTAGTCTGCTTCGGCCAGTGTTAGCCATCTTGCTTGCTCGATGAGGCTATTGCTTGTAAGTAATTGTTATTGGTACAAGCCTCATGGACAAGCCACGCAGCAAGTTGTATCAATCATTTGATCAAACAAAAGGTAATGGGCGTGATTCTCTGCCGGCCGACGCCAAAATCGGGAAAGGCGATTGGGCGGAGAATCGCTTTTGGTGCCGAAATCTTGGAGGGCGCTGGGTTCATGCCAAATCGTAATTCTCCGGTGCCTTGACAGCGGCGTCAATGCTGTGGGGTCGGGGTGGACGGGCAGAGAACACCATTGCCGCAGCCGGCAAGGCAGCCATGCAGTAGCATGCACCGCTGGCTGCCCACTGCAAACTTAGTGTCGCAGGTGGTATGGGTGTTCCCCCAGACTACCCTCCCGTGTGCACTCTGGCCCCAACCAACGGGATGGGCGCGCTCCAGTGCAACTTGTTAGCTGAGGTGAGTATGTGTGGGGAGTGAAGTATGTATGTGTAGCTGCAGCTTGTCAATCACAGACCTGGCTAATCAGACACCATTTTTCATTAGAATCAGTCGTGTTCCACGTGGCTCCGGAGCTAGCCCCTTAATGGCCACTGAATCGGTCCAAATGTGGAGCCAATTGTGCTGTCATGGAAGTCCACCAATCCTGTCCCGGTGTCAACATTTTTTCTCAGGAACGGAGAATCCGGCTGCAGATGTCTCAGTGTTTCTTGACCCTCAGACATGCAGTACATAAACGTTAAATGGCTATCCTTTAACCAATGCAATCCTGTAAATGAATAAAAAGTAAATCTGACCTTCTGCAGCTTATAGATTGGCATAGGGTAGCGGTCTGAGGGCTGCTCACCAGGAGATGCCAGTGACTGAGAAAGTGAAAAATGTTTTTCTAAGGGGAGGGGGAACCAGGAAAATTTCTAACATTAAATCCATTTATCGAGGGTGAAGCAGGACAAAGAATAACAAATGGCGGAAGGACACATGAACAGCACAAATAATTTCCAATTCACATAGGTTTATTTCTCAGATGTGGTGACAGGGAAGCAACTTGCTGAGCCAGTTTATTCCCTCCTGGGGGACATAAATCAAGGAGATAGTGACCATGATCACTTCCAAGTACCCTCTGGTGGTCTGCCATAGATGAAACCTCTCAAGCATAGTCTCAGTGCAGGAAGATGTGTATGTCAGAGTGGGTGTGGTGATCCTCATTTGAAGATAAGGGAGAAAAATCCCAATAAAACAACTTCCTGTCTCAAGGGAAACGCACATGCTGACACACTTGGCAACACATTCATTCTGAAATCTTCTTCAAGGAATAAATGTATGACGGACTTCAGAACAGCTCCACAACCCTTACCTTCTCATAACAGCGCGCAGGGATAATCAATCGGATGAACAGTAATTTTAATGGTGCCTTACAATATCCAACCAGTAACATTGCAGAAGGATTACTTATGCTCAGCATTATTCCACTAAACTAATGTATCGTTGTTCCGGTTCCATTATCATTTTTGTTTACAGACTTGCCTTGATTGAGATAGATATTGATGGAAAGCCACGGTTAGGGAATAGTCCGGGTGGTGTGATGCACGGGATCAAATGATTTATCATAGCTCAAATCTACTAACAGGCCAGCATTTTCACTGCTATTGTGCCATTACACGCAATCAGTGAGGCTTTGAATTGTGCAGCAGACTAATTGACTTCAATGGGAAAAGTGTTGGTAGAGGTGAGGTTGCTGATTTGCTGCGAGCCGTCCACTACTGTAGACCAGACAGAAACTAAAGGTCATAAATTGAGGATAGCAACCAATAAATCCAATAAATAATTCAGGAGCAACGTATCTACACAGAGAATAGCTGGAATGTCGAATTTGGTACCACACGGAATAATGGTGGAGAATAAGATATATGATTTCAGAGGATCTGGATAAGTGCACAAGAAAATTACAGCACAGGAACAGGCCCTTTGGCCCTCCCAGCCTGTGCCGATCCAGATCCTTTATCTAAACCTGTCACCTATTTTCCAAGGATCTACTTCCCTCTGTTCCCCAACTGTTCATATATCTGTCTAGATGCATCTTAAATGATGCTATCGTGCCCGCCTCTACCACCTCCGCTGGCAAAGCATTCCAGGCACCCACCACTCTCTGCGTAAAAAACTTTCCACGCACATCACCCTTAAACTTTCCCCTTCTCACCTTGAAATCGTGACCCCTTGTAACTGACATCCCCACTCTTGGAAAAAGCTTGTTGCTATCCATCCTGTCCATTCCTCTCATAATTGTGTAAACCTCAATCAGGTCCCCCCTCAACCTCTGTTTTTCCAACAAAAACAATTCTAATCTACTCAACCTTTCTTCCAAATGTGAATAGATCCTATCCCTCAGTACCTTCTCCAACAGTTTGCCTACCACTGACGTCAAGCTCACAGGTCTATAATTCCCTGGATTATCCCTGCTACCCTTCTTAAACAAAGGGACAACATTAGCAATTCTCCAGTCTTCCGGGACCTTACCCGTGCTCAAGGATGCTGCAAAGATATCTGTTAAGGCCCCAAATATTTTGCTCTCGCTTCCCTCAGTAACCTGGGATAGATCCCATCCGGACCTGGGGACTTGTCCACCTTAATGCCTTTTAGAATACCCAAAACTTCCCCCTTCCTTATTCCGACTTGGCCTAGAGCATTTACACATCCATCCCAACCTCAACATCCATCATGTCCCTCTCCTTGGTGAATACCGATGCAAAGTACTAATTAAGAATCTCACCCATTTCCTCTGACTCCAAGCATAAATTCCCTCTTTTGTCTTTGAGTGGGCCAATCCTTTCTCTAGTTACCCTCTTGCTCCTTATATACGAATAAAAGGCTTTGGGATTTTCCTTAACCCTGTTAGCCAAAGATATTTCATGACTACTTTTAGCCCTCTTTATTGCGCGTTTGAGATTTGACCTACTTTCCCGATATTCTTCCAAAGCTTCATCAGTTTTAAGTCACCTAGATCTTATGTATGTTTCCTTTTTCATCTTAGCTAGTGTCACAATTCCACCCGTCATCCATGGTTCCCTAATCTTGCCATTTATATCCCTTATTTTCACAGGGACATGTCTGTCCTGCACTCTAATCAACCTTTCCTTAAAAGACTCCCACATTTCAAATGTTGATTTACCATTAAACAGCTGCTCCCAATCCACATCCACTAGCTCCTGCCAAATTTTGTTATACTTGGCCTTTCCACAATTTAGCACTCTTCCTTTAGGACCACTCTCTTCTTTGTCCATGAGTATTCTAAAACTTACAGAATTGTGATCGGTAGTCCCAAAGTAATCGCCGACTGAAACTTCAACCACCTGGACCGGATCATTCCCCAATACCAGGTCCAGTATGGCCCCTTCCTGAGTTGGACTATTTACATACTGCTCTAAAAAACACTTCTGGATGCTCTTTACAAATTCTGCTCCATCTATGCCTCCAACACTACATGAGTCCCATTCAATGTTGGGGAAGTTAAAATCTCCCATCACAACCACCATATTGCGCCTACATTTTTTTATAATCTGTCTACATATTCGTACCTCTACTTCACGCTCGCTTTTGGGAGGCCTGTAGTAAAGTCCCAACAATGTTACTGCACCCTTCCTATTTCTTAGCTTTACCTATATTGCCTCAGTGCTCGAATCCTCCATAAAGCCCTCCTTCATCACAGCTGTGATATCATCTCTGACCAGTAATGCAACTCCTCCACCCCTTTTACCTCCCTCTCTATCTCTCCTGAAGCATCTGTACCCTGGGATATTTAGTTGCCAATCTTGCCGTTCCCTCAACCAAGTCTCAGTAATACCAATAACATCATATTCCCAGGTACTAATCCAAGCCATAACTTAATCTGCCTTACCTGCTACACTTCTCGCATTAAAAAAAATGCACCTCAGACCACCTGTCCCTTTGCATTCATCATCTCTTCCCTGTCTACTCTTCCCCTTAGTCACATTGAGTTTATTATCTAGTACCTTACTGGCTTTAGTTGCTGCCTCTTTACGACCTCCAACTTCCTAATCTGGTTCCCATCCCCCTGCCACATTAGTTTAAAATCTCCCCAACAGTGTTAGCAAAAGCACCCCCTAGGACATTGGTTCCAGTCCTGCCCAGGTGTAGACCATCCGGTTTGTAATGGTCCCACCGCTCCCAGAACCGGTTCCAATGTCCCAAAAATCTGAACCCCTCACTCCTGCACCATCTCTTAAACTACGTATTCATTCTGACTATTCTTGAATTTCTAATCTGACTGTCTCGTGGCACTGGTAGCAATCCTGAGATTACTACCTTTGAGGTCCTACTTTATAACTTATCTCCTAACTCCCTAAATTCTGATTGTAGGACCTCTTCCTGTTTTTTACCTATATCGTTGGTGCCTATATGCAGCACGACAACTGGCTGTTCACCCTCCCCCTTCAGTATGTCCTGCGGCCAATCTGAGACATCTCTGACCCGTGCACCTGGGAGGCAACGTATCATTCTGGAGTCTCATTTTCGACCACGGAAACGTCTGTCTACTCCCCTTACGGTTGAATCCCCTATGACTATAGCCCTGCAAGTCTTTTTCCCGCCATTCTGTGCACCCTGGCTACTACTGCCTTCCCCTGATGAGTCATCTCTCCCAACAGTATCCAAAACGATATACCTGTTTTGGAGGGAGGTGACCGCAGGGGACATCTGCACTGCCTTCCTGCTCTTTCTCTGCCTTTTGGTCACCCATTCCCTGTCTCCCTCACCAATCCTAATCTGCCATGTGACCAACTCACTGAACGTGTTATCCACGACTTCTTCAGCATCGCGGAAGCTCCAAAGTGAGTCCATCCGCAGCTCCAGAGCCGCCATGCGGTCTAACAAGAGCTGCAGCTGGACACACTTCCTGCACATGAAGGAGTCAGGGACATCGGCTGAACTCCCCTGAACTCCCACATTGAGCACGAAGAGCATAACACGGGTCTGGGATCTCCTGCCATTTTTAACTTTACCTTAACTGATTATAAATATAATATCAAATAATGAATAAGTGAAAGGAGTAAAGGTTTTACTTACCAATCACAATACTTACCAACACACGAAGAGTTAAATTTCTCCCAGCTATTGCTAATTGGAGAACTTTCCTTACCAGCCAAATCAGGTTACTGCTTTGCAGTGATGTCACTCTTCAAAATTATCCCCAAAGACCCTGTGGCCGCTGTTTAAGCAGCAAAACAGCTAGTTTAAATACTCACCGCTCGACTCTGTAGCTCCGCCCACTCCAACAGCTGAATTCCCGACGAAAGGACTCGAATCCGCAAAGCAGCTAGTTTAAATACTCACCACTCGACTCTGTAGCTCCGCCCACTCCAACAGCTGAATTTCCGCCGAAAAGTATGGGAGAGAAATCTTTTGCAATGGAAAAAACAGATCAAGAGGCAGCCTCTAAGCTCACAGTGAATGGTAGGGTACATGAGGTTTTGTTTCAACACAGACACCTTAACGACTTCTGGTCATGGTTAATCAATATTTGAATCATTATCCATGAACACCCTTAACAGGAGCAACCAATAGAACAGTTATACCTAATGTCGCTGTAATTGTTTATTTCTAATAACCAGGAAGGCATTGTGGCAATGTTAAGTCAGCAATATCCAATTAATAGGGCGGAAAATATATATTTCCCATTATCGACTCGTGACACAAATTGGCAATCAGTAACATTTCTATTGTTGGATTCCTAGATGCATTCATAATGCTAGGTTGTGTACACGAATCATCAGGGATATTATGTGTCAGTGTATAGGTTGTTTGCAAAGTCAACCATGAAATCATGAAGCTAATTTCACTGTCTCCACTCATGATTCATTCATTTTGAATCAAGTCAGGTTGCTGAGCTTCCAAACAAGGTGCCAGGGTGGCTGTTAACACTGTAACTTTCATCAACCCGAGGTGACATGAGGAGAAGCATTTTTATGAAGCAAGTTGTTGAATCTGGAAAGAAATGCCGGAGCGTGGGGTGGAGGCAGATTCAATCATGGCTTTCAAAAGGGAATTTGATAACTCTGAAGCGAAACGAATTTCAGGGATATGGCAAAAAGGCGGGAGATTAGGGTTGACTGCCTAGCCTTTATAGAGAGCTGCCAGGTCATAGCGAATGGTGTTCCCACGTATTTATTGCCCTTGTCCTTCTCGGTGTTAGAGGTCGCAGGTTTGGAAGGTGCTTTGTTGGAGCCTTGGTGAGTTGCTGCAGTAGATCGTATAGATGGCACATACTGTTGCGAACATGCATCAATGATGGAGAAAATTAATGTTTAAGTTGGTGGATGTGGTGCCCATCCAGTAGGCTGTTTTGTCCTGGTTAACCATGACCAGAAGTCGTTAAGATGTCTGTGTTGAAAGAAAACCTCATGTACCCTGCCATTCAGTGTGAGCTTAGAGGCTGCCTCTTGATCTGTATGCCATTGCCAAAAGATTTCTCTCCCATACTCTATTCGTGAATTATCCATGGGCATAGTATCATGAGCCAAAGTAAATTCTCTTCTGGATGCTGTCAAACCTCTTGAGTGTTGTTGGAGCCTCTTTCATACAGGCAAGAGAATTCCATCCCACTCCCAACTTTATCCTTGCAGATGGTGGAGAGCTTTGGGGAGTCAGGAAGTGTCTTGTCACAGAATTCCCCAAACTTTGACATGACCTTGAAGCCATGGTATTTCTATGGCTGGTATAATTCAGCTTCTGGTCACTGGTAACCCCCAGGATGTCGATAGTGGGGAATTCACCAATAGTAATGTCATTGACTGTCAAAGGGGGGAAAGTTAGATTCTCTCTTGTTGCAGAAGGCACTTGTGGGGTGCAAATGTTACTTGTCGTTTATCAGTTCAAGTCTGAATGTTGTCTGGGCCCTTATCGAGTATCGACATGGACTGCTTCACTATCTAATAATAAGTACAGTAAGAAGTCTTACAACACCAGGTTAAAGTCCAACAGGTTTGTTTCAAACACGAGCTTTCGGAGCACGGCTCCTTCTTCAGGTGAATCACCTGAAGAAGGAGCCGTGCTCCGAAAGCTCGTGTTTGAAACAAACCTGTTGGACTTTAACCTGGTGTTGTAAGACTTCTTACTGTGCTCACCCCAGTCCAACGCCGGCATCTCCACATCATAATAATAAGTAGGCTTATATTAACAATGCAATGAAGTTACTGTGGCAATCTGAGGGATTGAAATGATACCAAACATTGAGCAATCAACAAACATCCCCACTTCTGAGCCTATGATGGTGGGAAGGCCATTAATGGAGCAGCTGAAGATGTTTGGTCTAGGACATTACCCTGAGGAACTCCTGATGTCCTGGAATTGAGCTGATTGTTCGTACCATTCAACAATCCTAGCAGCAGCCATGAAGCTTTCTGTCTGTGCCAGTTAGCCGTTCCAGCAATATTTAACCCATTGTAACAAACCGTAGCATGGCTGCCCACTGTGTGATGATATGCATAAGCAGTTATGTAAATATTAACAGATACGACCTCCAACCAGCAGGTGGCAGTACGATCTCCAACCAGCATGTGGCTGTCAAGAACAACCACGTGGCACTGCAACCTCGGGGAGTCTGGATATAGTCGTCGGAGTGGATAGTCGCATTTGTTATCTGATCCATGTTATTGTTAATTAATAAACATTCAACTAGTCATGAACCGGACGTTCTCTAGTGCACTAATTCAGTCCGCCTAAGCACTAGAACATAACACCCTGTAATTATGATTCCAATCTATCACCCTGCAACAGGTAAACAGTGCACCTGTAATGAGGTCCTCCACAACCTGGTTCTCAAGAGGAAACAACCCGTGCGTCCAGGCCTTTGGCAGGAATGTCAAGATGAGTATGGTGAGAAGGAGGAAGAGGGGGTGGAGGAAAGGAGGCAACATCCAGGAGTCCTTTACTCAGGACAGGCTGTCGGTGCGTGGAAACCCAGAATCCGGCTCCCTTAAAATCTCATCTCACATCACCCATCCTCCTTTATTCCTCACTTTCTTTGCTATCACAGTCTCCTGTTGGCCAAAAAGGCAGAAATAGAATCCACCACACAAAACAAATCCATCAGAACTTTGTCCAACAACACGTATAATAATAGTTACAAAACTGACATATTCATCCTTGTGCATTTCCTATCGTGTCCACCTTGTGGAAGCTTGTGCCCTGGTCTAGTGCTCCTACACTTTGCAACCCCAGCATGGCTGGTGAAAAGACTGTAGAATTTGGCCAGAATTTTCAGCCCTCCCAGCGGCGGGTATTCCGACAATGGAGGCAGCTCACCATTGGCTGATTGTAAGATCATCCAGTGCTGATGTCAAAGGCATTTTGTGTGACTAGCCCATTCCATGCCAGGGAACCTATCGTGAGGGGGGGGGGGGGGGGGGGGGGGGGGTCACCTTCGGTGGAATTAGAAGATCCCAGCTGGGAGACACCCCCCCCCCCCCCCCTCCCCCCTTTTAGTGGGAGACAGGTTGCAGAGGCCTTGCAGGATAAGCAGCTCTGGGATTTTAGGGCCTGGCTTGAGTCTGTACCACTATGTATTTAATTATTTCAGTGTGTGATTGGGTGCCTTTTCCCTGAGTTGCAAAAGAATAAGAGATATTAGTCACTAGGCGCTACATCACAGGTGGGTCCACAAGCGTTGTCATGGATTTGGAAAGAATGGAATCTATGCAAAGTCCTGCATGAAGTTAGAGCCAGACTGCACCAATGTCCTCAGCAGTGACAATGGGCTCTGTGACAGATCTGCCAATGCACTCAGCATCTCTGTGTGCATGCCCAGCATGTATGCCAGTCCTTTGAGATCTTCATCTGAGTCCCATGCAGTAGAACCTATCTACAACCTCACTCTCTGGTGAGCTAGGACATGAAATATCCTTTCCCCCAGTCTAGCTGCAACCCAATCATGCCCAGTGAGGTCCCATGTGGCTCACTTCTATACTACCCTCTAAAGTGCTCGCATCCTTCATCAGGAATCTGCATGGTTGCGTGACTGCTTGGTCACGCAACAGGACTTGGGTATCTGAAGACATAAATATAGAAAGGGAGGGTTAAGTTGAGGAAAATGGAGTGGATTAAATACGATAGATCCATAGTCTCACCATCAGAAGCTTGCAATTTGTGCAAGATGAAGAAAAATAAGAAAGACTTGCCCCAATAAAGTGCCTTTCACAACCTCAGGATGTCAACTGCATTTCACGAACAATAATGTAGTTCTTGCAGTGCATTCACCAGAGCAAAACTGCTTCCACTGACAGAAGGGTCAGCAACCAGAGAACATGGGACGGGGTCTGTGGTGATGTGCATCACTGTAAATACACAAGGGGTTAATGTAAATACATGTAGACTAGCTAGACACTAGAGGGAGCACCAGAGACATGACACACAGACACTCATCCAATAGAACAGTTAGATAGGACACGACCAATGGGCATTCACGATACACACAGAGGTGATACGACCACAGGAGGGCATTACACCAACTCATGTATAAAGGACACCACACACATGATCTGCCACTTTCCAGTGGAGACAGTCAGTGAGTACAGACACAGGGTTGATTCAATATCATTCCCACCACGTGGATTGTAGCAGACTGGTTAGTCAGTCTGGGCAGCTATAGGATTAGCAGTAGTGTCGAACCCAAGTTATAGAAATGTATATAGTTTAATAAACGTGTTGAAGTTAGCTCCACGTCTGAACCTTCCTTTGTCAAGTGTACCACAAGGGAGCCGCTTATGCCACACTTAGAGCATAACAAGACAGGGTTCTCTGTTAGCTGATGCCGAAATCGGGAAAGGCAATTGGGCGGAGAATCGGTTTCGATGCCAAACCGCAGCAGACGCCAATTTGACGACAAATTGCAATGCTCCGGCACCTCGACAGTGGCGTCGATGCATTCCGGAATGCACCTACAGTAGTCACCATTTGCATATCATTAGCAGGCCCGATCCGGTATTCTCCGGGGCCTCTGCGATTCTCTGCCTTCGATGGGCCGAGTTCCCGACAGCGTGGTTCCCTTGTGCTTTTTAAAATGAGAAGCCAGTGAGGAGCTGAGAAGATTTACTCAACAAGTTGCTGATATCTGAATTTGTGCCTTATAGGGCAGTGCAAACAGATTCAACAGTAATTTCCAAAGAAGGATTTGAAGACCAACTTATAAAAAAAGAAAGTTGCAGGGACCATTTGAGTACCGAGCAGGGATGGGGATTAATCGGATAGTTCTTTCAAAGAGCCAGGATAAGCATGATGGGCAGAATGGCCTCTCTGCACTTTATGATTCCATGGTTTACAGAGACATACTGTTAAATAGTGGCGATTTCTCCACTTGTCAGCGATTGAAGTTTATGGGAAAGGAATCCGCAGGATATCTCTGTGAAATGGATGCTTATCGATTGTTTCTGATGTGTGCTGCACTCTGAGGAAGAACAAAAAACAAAAGTACAAAATAAAAAGGGAACTATTGATTGTTCCTCCATTTCAGCTTCTCCCGTTATCTGTCTATATATTTTTTGGCACATCTCGGATTATTCTTTACCATTTGTGTTTCAAGGGACAAATAATCTCACTCTACCATTTGAATGAGTTTGAGACGGAGACTGATACCAAGCAAGAGATTTATCTTCCCTGCAAATATTCAGGGTGTTCCAGTTTGGCTTTACTATATGGTTTCAGTCAACTACGTATTTTACAGAGACAGGTTAATAGAGCACCAGCAGAGTTGTTATTGTTGGTGTTGTTATTGTACAGCTGGGTGTTGTCCTATTTCTCATTCATTTTGTGTCTTATGTAAAGCAACTAAATCACAGATTGAACATTAAATAGCATATAATAATCCTGCAGGAATATTACTAACATCTTGGATGCTGCATGTTTGTTTTTGCAAGAAATTTACTCTTTAAGGAAGTGCAGAAACATCAGCTGATTTTAAACAATTTGTGTGATGCAATTTAGTCACCATGATAGTAACCCTCATGAGTAGGTGATCTGATGGGAGTGAGCTGGGAATAGCTGGATATAATACACTTTGTTTCCTGAGGAGTTTTTACTTAAAAACATTGGCTTGGTATATTTATACCAGCAACAATTACCTCCTTGCTCTCTTTAACAGTAAGTAAACAGCATCCAAAAGTAATTCTGAAAGGCAAGATCCTGTCTAACCAGCCTTTTGATTTCTTTAAGAAAGTAATCTCTCAAATTGGACGATTGAACACCATGCAACGTGGGTTAGCCTGGCTTCCAAAAAGCACTTTGAGAAAGTTCCACATGAAAGGCTTCTTGCTAAATTCAAAGTACTGGACATTGAAGATAAATCCTGGGAATGGGACTGGCAGGAAAGTAAAAAAATAATATGTACTCAGGAGATACCACAGGATGGAAGAGGAAATCACTGAGTGGAGTTCTTGAAGGCACGATGCTTAAACCATGATTGTTTGCCATCGACAGGAATGTCCTGAACACGGAAACCCATTGTAAAATGGTCAAATTAGCTGATCAGACTGAATTTAGAATTGGAGAACGTGGCTCACAAATTATGGAATGAGGTGAACAAATTATCTGCGTACAGAATAATAACAGATTAAACATAATGCAGCCCAAGATAAATTACTTCAAAAATGAAGGAAAAGTAGGCAACATTCATATTCCAGCAGTGGTACAAAATAGCTAAAGGTCAGAGTCTTTAGTAAACTCAACACTAAACATGTCCATCCAATGCAGAGCAATAAAGAATGTTGCAGCCAAACTAGCAGAATTTAAGTCCTTGGAAGTCCTGATCAATGTTGTGGCCTGACCACATAAGCTCATTGCAGCTGGGAAATGCTAGCTGATCCATCTTTATACACCTGTTCAGTCAGATTCAGGGTTCCATTGTTTTTTAATGATTTCAGTGTGTTTTCTTCCATTTTTCTACAAAATGCTCTCAGAAGAAGCATTTCTTGATCTCAGTCCTAAAATTAGCTTTGTGTTTGAACCTGTGTATCTTCCAGTCTTTCAGTGATATTATGGGTTAACTTTCTGGAACCTTTTAACAATCTGAAATCCCTTTCTAAGATCACACAACTACAGAATCTCCTTTCCAGGCAAAAAATGAAGCACAGCCTAGATAGAATAGAATAGAAGAAGGTCTACAGTGCGGATGACGGTCATTCAGCCCATTGCTTCTGCACTGACTCGCCAGAAGAGCACCACACCCAAATCCAGCCCCCCGCATCCAGCCAGCCCTCTCTATACAACCCAACCTGCACATCCCTGGTCACTAAGCGGCAATTTAGCATGGCCAATCTCCCTAAACTGCTCATCTTTGGATTGTGGGAGAAAACTGGAGCACCCGGAGGAAATCCACGCAGACACAGGAAAACTATACAAACCCCACACAAACAGTGACCCAAGGCCAGAATTGAACCCGGGTCCCTGGCACTGTGAGGCAGAAGTGCTAACATGCCCAAAAAATGAACAGATAGACTCAAGGCAGACACAATGTTTGGCCTGGGGGCCTTCATCATAATCACGTCAGTGAGCTGCAAACACCCAATGAGCGTCTCTATACAACGCGCCAACGAAGAGGACTGAAAGGCCAGGCTACTGGAATGTCAACAGCAACCCTCAGGTAAATCACTAACAGGGGCTTGGAAGGCATGGGGAGCTGGTACAATCTGGCCAGGAGGGAGGACATCTGGGTCATGAGGAGTGTGTTGACTGGGAGTATAGGTTGCAGCAATTGTGAAGGATGGACAGCATTCATGATGTTTGGTGTGAGTCTTATCTACTTATTTTGGCCATGTAGAGCAAGGTCCAACTCCTCATAGTGATTAGAAAATGGTAATGATGAGCTACAGATAAGGAAGCAGGACTGGAGAAAGGCAAAAATCCAACAAATGAAAGGGAATGTGGGTGGCATGGTAGCACAGTGGTTCACACTATTGCTTCACAGCTCCAGGATCCCAGGTTTGATTCCTGGCTTGGTCACAGTCTGTGCGGATCTGCATGTCTGCATGTTCTCCCCACGTCTGCGTGGGTTACCTCTGGGTACTCCGGTTTCCTCCCACAGTCCAAAGATGTGCAGGTTAGGTGGATTGGCCATGATAAATTACCCTTTATTATCCAAAAGGTTAGGTTGGGTTACTGAGTTATGGAGATAGGATGGAGGTGTGGGCTTATGTAGAGTGCTCTTTACATGGGCTGGTGCAGATTCGATGGGCCGAATGGCCTCATTCTGCACTATAGATTCTATGATTCTATGAATCTGGTGCAAATTAACTGGGCAAGAAAAAGAATTAGCAAACAGATTGACAGATTAACAGGCGTGTAGTCATATATGAAATACAGAGAGAGAAAAATAAATATCCTTCAAAAAAATGAAAAGGTCTGTCCAGTTAGAGATCAGTGAGTAAATGAACTGAAATTTAAGAGAATTTGTTGTATCTTCAGGCTAACAGTACAAAAGAAAAGGGATTGCAGACCCACGTGGGTTTGTTGTAAGATTAACCGAGGTTTATTGAATAGGTCTTCACTGTACAAGGTTCGGAATAGACTCCCCAAAAGTCCATCTAGCAACCGATGGCATCACGTAAGCCCCATGCCTCTGTTCTTAAAGAGACATTGCACATAACTGCAATAACCCACATATATAACACCCCTCCACCTTTACTTCTGAGGTCCAACACAACTAATATCAAGTATTTTAACAAAATTAGTTACATCTAAATACAAGTGCAGGCATCATATTATTATAGTGTAATAACACAGATAATACGATAGATGATCAGTGAGGCATCTATTTCTCGCTGGTTGCCTACGCACTTCCGGGACTTTGACATTCTCGACTTTAGTTTTTTTTCAAGTTCTCTAGGAGAAGTCGCTACCCTGGAATACGTTACAGTCTCTTTTTTCCGAGAGAAGATGAATGGTAGAAACTACTTCTGATGTGATCTCTTCTTCTGTAGATGAACGAGAAGTTACACAGTCAGGTGAAATGGAGGCCGTTACCTCTTGAGGTAGTCCTGGAACTGGCGCACAAACATGTGTTGACAATAATTGGTGTCTCCACACAAGTTCATCTGTCATTTGGACCATGTAGGGGATTGGACCAGTGTGAGCCAATACCGTCGCAGAGATCCACTTCTCACTCACGATGTAGCTGCGTACACTTGTTCTCTTTTTTAAAGTAAGCGCTTCCTTGAATTACTTTCTTGTCTCAAGATCTGAGACTGTTGGTTTTCCTCTATAATGTCAGATGTCTCCTCTGGAAAGGGTAAACCAAAGGCAATCATCAGCTTCCTTTTCATCAATAGCAAAGCTGGTGAACGTTGTGTGGTCGCATGTGTTGTATTTTGGTTAGTTCCTAGAAACATGTCCACATGGCGCTGAAATAAACCTTGGTCTTTTGAAGCATTCAGTTCATGTTTGAAGGACTGGACAAACCTTTTGGTTAAACCCTTTGTGGATGGGTGGTATGGTGCTGACTTTATGGGTGGGATTCTCCGCCCCCCAGCTGGGCCGGAGTGTGAGACAGACCCAGTCCTGCTTTTCGTCTATTTGGGCATCAATTCCTGGCCACCAAAAGTAACATTGTGCTCGTTCCTTCATTTGCACTATGCCTGAGTGTCCTTTGTACAACTTCCCCAAAGCTTTTTTTGTCGCAAATTTTTAGGAGTGATTACTCTAATTTCCCCACAGCAGACAACCGCCCTGAGTTGTTGATTTGAGTCTCCTGGAAATGTACAGCCCCTTCAGTACCATTTCCAGCACCTTTCCCATCACAGGATCATTTCTAGTTTGTCTTTGGACTTGAGCTGCAGTCACTGGAACTTTCTAAATCTGTGAACAATAAAAATAAATATCATGACTGGGTGGCATTTGACCAGCTGGTAAAAGAAAGCATGATAATGGGCAGGATTCTCCGTCCGGGAGATTATTTTGTAATCGGCGATCAGGCGGAGAATCCATTTTTACAACCGAATCGGGGCGACGCCTGTTTTACACAGGTTACGCATCCTCTGCCCCCTCCAAAATGGCATCATCACGGCGCCCGGCACACGCCGTTGGGACGGCCTCAGGGCATCACCTGAAGGTGCCCTTCCCCGATGCTTCACACCCGATGGGCCGAGTTCCCGACCGCATGGTTGATGTGTCGTCTCAACGGCCGGGATCCCGGCGTGCCATCTGCGGACTGCCAGCGCCGCCACAGTCGGGCAGGAACCGTGCTGCTGACTGGTGTGGGAGGGGGGGGCCTCAGCAAGGGCTGGGGGGACTGATGGGGGGGGTGTCCAGGGGGAACTATCTGGCAGGTCGGGTCCATGCACGGCCGACGCCATGTTGTATGGCGTGCCACTGCCATGCCTGATTTTGCTCACAACAATGTATGTAAGGGTTTCAACGAATTTTCCATTATAGTTGATTCACCTCAGGAATGGCCTAAGTTAAGTGACATTGGTTGGTCTCGGAACCTCCATAATAGCTTTCATTTTTTAGGTGCCCTATGTAAACATTTCCCATCACTTACTTGCCCAAGATATGTATAGATGTCTGGAGGAAATCACATTTATCTTTCCTGACACAAAGCCCATTGGCAGGATTCTCCGTCCCGCCAGCCCTGTTTTCTGTCAGGTCGTGACCCCACCGGCAACAGAATTTTCCGTTCCGGCAGCTGGCCAATGGAGTTTCTCATTGTGGGCAGCCAACGCCATTGGGAAACCCACAGATGTGGGTCCGCTGTTGGCAAAGTGGAGGATCCTGCCGATAGAGTATTCCGCTACATGCATTTGAAGTTGTTTCAGTGTAGCTTCTAAGTGTTGTGGATGTCTGTGCTAAAGATCAATATATCATCGAGTTAACACTGTGCCCACAGCAAGCCAATAAAGACCTGGCCCATTGGACGTTGAAGTAAAGCTGGCGTTATTCCAAAAGGAAATCTTTTGCAGCAGAATAGGCCTTTATGAATGATGATAGTGAGCAGGCATTGAGATTCAGCTGCCACATTCATTTGCAGGTAAGCTTGTGATAGGTCAATCTTGCTGAACTTCTGTCTTGATGCTTGGGGTGATGTGCATCACTGTATATACACAAGGGGTTAATGTAAATACACTACAACTAAGTAATCACTGGAGGGAGCACCAGCCTCCCCGAACAGGCACTGGAATGTGGCAGCTAGGGGTTTTTCACAGTAACTTCATTTGAAGCCTACTTGTCACAATAAGTGATTTTCAATTCATTTTCATTTTTCATTTTCAGAGGTGTATGTATACATAGACAACAGGAAGTCAAGACGCTCTCTTCATAGGAACGGCAGCTAGTGAGCAGGACACAGGCAGGCAGCTCAGATGTAACATAGTATAAACGCTGGAGAGAGAAGGAACTCATAAAATAAAGCATCTACTTCAACTGTAAGACTACAAGTTTTATTCAGACACAAGGAATAATACATGGTACCAGGGGACTTCAGAGCGCTTACTAGAAGGTTGCACAAAATGCAGACAAAGCAAGATCGCAAACAGATGAAAACTCGTACATGGGAAGACTTCGCTGAGTCGATGAAACTCGTTGGAGCTCCACCTTGCAGCTGAAAACAACTGGTAATTTAAGTCATAGATGGAAAAATTTTAAACAAACGTTCAAACTATCTATTGAAGCTAATGAGTGGAGCACGGCCTCAGAAGAAATGAAAATAGCACTTCTACGAGCAGGACATGAAGCTAGAGAAATCTAAAACTGCTTTAATTACTTGAAAGGTGAAGACAACAATAAATTAGAAGTAATACTTTAAAAATTTGAAGATCACTGTAACACCAGTAACAATGCTGCTTTAAGACGTTCAATGTTCAGAGACCAAATTGCACAGGGAATGAGTGTTGAGAAACTCAAACAATCATCAGAACAGAAAGGTTTAACACGGGAAATCACGATTGACAAGTGCAGATCGCAAGAAAAAAATAACTTTAAGTTTCTAACTAGAAAAAACATGAAAAAGTTCTTTTCCACCAGTCTGAAGAAGTTAAAATGGCGTCTGAGCACATTTTAAACTGCCCGGGTAACAAAAAACGCAAATCTGGGTCTGCGCATGCGCAGGAAACCGCAACCGCGCATGTGCAATTGAAAAAAGATATTTTCGACTCAGATCATTCTGCGCATACGCAATTGAAAGCAGAAGTTTTGGGCGCAGATCGTTCTGCGCATGTGCAAGCCGCCGATGCGCAGTTGAACAAGAAGAGCGCACCGCTCGAAGAGGGATCTGCGCATGCGCATGCCGCGCAGTTTACGAAAAAGCACACAGTAAAGGAAAATAGATTTGCGCATGCGCAATCGATTCCTACACTTTGCGTCACGAGCGTCATGACATCGGACAACTAAGACAACGCCCACTTAAAGGGAAAATGCCCAAAAATCACAAACAAGACTCTTAAAGGCACAAAACCAACAAATGTAACCTCAAAAGGCAGAACAATGCCTGAACTTCTACCAGCAGTTGAACATAACTTTCGCAGCACCTTGGAACAAGCAGTTTTCACCACCCAGAGTGAAGAGCACAATGGCAAATCTGAAACCAAAGAAGATGACTTGTTCATTGAACATGAAGAGGATAATAACAAATCCAAAACAAAAAAAGATGATTTGTTTATCTAAAAATACTACTCAGACATGGCTGAGTTATTCAGGTATGCTAATCATAACATCAGCAACAAGGTTGAAAAGCTCAACACGACTCTACTCATGGTAGATGAATCCAATAACATGATGCAATGGCAGATCGTCGATACAATGGATGACAGCAACCTGTCAAATACCCAAGAAGAAAATGATGCCACACAGCGAGTACTGAATGACTCCATTGAGAGAGCACAGATCAACTCCACAGAGAGAACACTGCACGACTCCACACAGAGAGCGATGATAGTCTCCACACAGAGAGTGATGCAAGCCTCCACAGAGAGCTCATTGACAGACTCCAAAATGGAAGCAACTAAAGACTCCAGAGTGAAGTCCATGCATGAACAAGACCATGAAGGTCTATCAACCTTATCTGAGCAACCAGAAGCAGACTATGAAAGGCTACGAAGCTCACATAATCAACAAGAAGACAATGTAAGCCTGACCACTGTATGTGAGACAAGTGACAAAGAATTCACAATTCCCATACAAGATGTACAAGATCACAGCGAGACTGACAGATCTCAGCTCGTCTGTACAAAAGAACTTGCCAATCAAATCACAACCACTCATGAGTCAAGTGAGACCGCATCAATTAAAAAGTCATCTACTCTAAACTACCCACAAGAAAATGAAATCTTGAAGATTTTGACTCCAGAAGAGGAGCACCAAGAAACCAAAGATGATTCAAATGAACCAGAAATGACTCCTGAAGAGGAGCACCAAGGAAGCAAAGAAGAGGAATCAAATCCACCACAAATGACTGATGTCAGCAAGATCAATGCAACATCAGATCATTCTCACAATCCTCAAGAAGAAATGATCAATGAAATATCAGATACCACAAAGGACACTGGCACCAATAAATTTAAGAATGACTCAAATTATCCACACGGAACAGTCATTGAGCGCAACAAGAACAACAAAAAGCACAAGAAGCACAAGAAGCACAACAACAAAAACTATAAGCGTAACAACAAAAACTACAAGAACAACAACAAAAACAACAACAAGAAGTATAACATAACAAAGCATAACAGCAACAACAAGTATGACAATAACAACAAGAACAACAATGAAAACAACAAAAACAGAAACAACAAGCATGACAAAAACAACAAAAAGTACGACAACGAAAACAACAAAGACAGAAACGACAGAAACAACGAGACGATGACCTGCACAACATGGCCCAACTCTGCATATGAAGGACAATGCAACAGCACACTCCAAAACAATGACAAGACTACAAACATGCCATGGCATGACAACGAATCTCACAAATCTCACAAATTTACATTTGCTCCAGAACAAACAAGCACACCATATTTCAAGGCAGAAGACACACTAAATCGATACCAGAAGCACAGAAAAAAGTCCACATCAGTCAACATCATTGGTTCGACCATTCGAAGACCTTGTAATGATTTGTTGCTATCTCAAAAACAAGAACACTGATGACATTCACAAAGAAGTTACAATATCAATATAACCACGTTAACAACAGAAAAAAAAACTCAAGTTTGGAATCATAATTTTTTTAAATTAAGATTGGAATCATAAATATTAAGTGGCTTCGTATAATTATCAATATCATCACAACTTGTACATATCATCATTTATTTACCTGTTTTGTACAAGTGTTTTCACAAAATACAGAAAATATGTAAAAAGAAAAAGGGGGGATAGAGTGATATGTCTCACTGTATATACACAAGGGGTTAATGCAAATATACTACAACTAAATAACCAATAGAGGGAGCACCAGAGATGTATATATACATAGACAAACAGGAAGTCAAGATGCTCTCTTCAGAGGAATGGCAGCTGGTGAGCAGGCAGCTCAGCTGTAACATAGTATAAGCGCTGTAGAGAGAACTAACTCATACAAATGAAGCATCTACTTCAACTGCAAGACTATGTGCTTTATTCAGACACAAGGAATAATACACTGCTAGGCCTGTGAACAAATCTTCAACCAATGGTAGCGGGGTACTGTTCTCCACGTATTAACAGATTGATTGTTGTCTTAAAATCCCCGCAGATATGAATTGTACCATCCTTTTTCATGACAGGTGCAATAAGGGTTGCCCAGTCACTCATAGTGACAGGTTCTAAGACTCCTGTTTCAACAAGTCCCAGTAGTTCAGATTCAATCTTCAGAAGTGTGGCATAGGGTTCATCTCTAACCTTGAGACATTTTGGCTGGCGATGTTCCTTCATCTTCAGGGACACTTTTATTAGTACACCTTTCATGGATCCCAATGTGTCTTCAAAAACACGCAAAAACATTCAAAGTCAGACTTACAGACCATAATGAAAAAATACAGCAGACTTTGAATCAACTAAGTTGTTGACAGGGCTCCAATTCAGTTTAATCCTTTCCAGCCAAGAGTGGCCAAGGAGAACTTGGAATCTTCTCCGCGCCACATGGAGTGGCAGCTCTGCAGTTTGTCCACTTAGCTCAATCTTGGCTGTGATGTAACCTCTCAGTGGTACTATCTCTTCAGTATAGATCCTCAAGATCACATCTGCTGATTTTAAAGGCAGGTGGTTGAGTTTCAATTCATAGATGATCTCAAGAATTAGAGAGACAGCAGCCGCTGTATCGACTGCCATTTTAATTGGTTGCCCATTCAATTTTGGCAGTACCTAAAAACGGTGTGACTCACTCTGGACTGATTGCATATCCAACTTTCATTCTTCATCTGAATTGATTGTTTTAGCTTCATTGTGGTTATTATCCTTTTTTTTCCACATTATGAATTTGCTTAGTTGGATTTTCTTCCTTTGAATGAGTTCTGTGTCTTCCTTTGAGTGTTCTTCTCTGGAGAAGTTATTTTACTCCAGCAAGCTCTTCCAGGGTGATCAGTTCTGCCACAATTTCCTTGCTTCGGCAATCAACCTGTTAATAGTCTGTTTTTGCACAGCGATGACATGCCTGTTGCTGGGTAGATTTCTTCTGGGCATCAGCCAATTTATGGATCGTCATGCTCACTCTGGGCTGAGAAGCCACCTTCGCCAACAGCTCCACTGTAATATCTACTGCAGTCTTCAGACTTCGATTACATGCCATAAAAAACTTATTTGAATGGTCTACATTTTCAAACTACACACTAAACAATCTCAAATTGAGTCACATAACGAATCGCCAAATTCAAAAAATTCTGCAAGTCACTTTTAATAATCTTTATCAGCATCACAAATAGGCTCACATTAACACTGCAATGAATTTACTGTGAAAACCCCTAGTCACCACACTCCGGCGCCTGTTCAGGTACACAGAGGTAGAATGTCCAATTCACCTAACAAGCATGTCTTTCATGACTTGTGGGAGGAAACCAGAGCACCCGGACAAAACACGCACAGACGCGGGGTGAACGTGCAGACTCCGCACAGACATCCCCAAGCCGGGAATCGAACCCGGGTCCCTGCCGCTGTGAAGCAACAGTGCTAATCACTGTGTTACCGTGCCGCCCATACCATGTTTAAGGGTGCAACAAACTGCACAATGTTTTCCCCTCTAACTGATTCCTTCAGTGAAGTCAAAACCTCTCCGTAATAATCAAGGGCTTTCGTGAATAATGATCTTCTAATATTTTCACAAATTTTACATGTCTTATCTCTGGGGATCCCTGGCTGCACAAAGCTTCTGAGCAAATTCAAAGTTTTGTTTCCGATTGTACTTAAGAATACAGGAACCTAATCTCTTCCGATATTTTGTTGGCTAAAATTAAACAATGGAACCTCTCTGAAGTTCCAGCTCTCAGTCTTCAACAAAAGAGCCCATTGCGCAAAATCTCCCGCCATTTTTCTCAGTGTCAGAATGCTCTTTCCTTTCGCTTCATTCAGTGGTCTAGTTCAGTCAAGCTATACTACCAATTTTTAACAGCTATAACTTCCAGCAGCTTTAACTTGGAGCAGCTTTAACTCCCATGCCAGTTACAATAATCTTTTGTTCTTTGCCCTGTTCAGCCTCCGTGTCTTACCGTATTGCACGTGGTGAGTCCCGCAGCCTGACTCCTTGGATTGCCAGTTTAAAATCAGTATGGGCTCTTCCTTTGAATTTTCACCACAAATACCTTACCAGTTCCATTGCCAGCGACTCTCACCTTCTGTTAATCAGTCGATCAATTGATCTGTCAAAGCTACTCCACTCAAACGATTTTTGAAAAATGTTTTTTTTTTCTCTTCTGACCTATTCCTGATCATCAGGTTTTATTTTGTAAAGTGTTGTCTCTATAGCATAACAGTATATAAGGATTGCAGGCCCATGTGGAGTTGATGCAAGATTAACAGGGGTTTATTGAATAGAACATAGAACATAGAACAGTACAGCACAGAACAGGCCCTTCGGCCCTCGATGTTGTGCCGAGCAATGATCACCCTACTTAAACCCACGTAACCCGTATACCCGTAACCCAACAATCCCCCCATTAACCTTACACTACGGGCAATTTAGCATGGCCAATCCACCTAACCCGCACATCTTTGGACTGTGGGAGGAAACCAGAGCACCCGGAGGAAACCCAAGCACACACAGGGAGGACGTGCAGACTCCACACAGACAGTGACCCAGCCGGGAATCGAACCTGGGACCCTGGAGCTGTGAAGCATTGATGCTAACCACCATGCTACCGTGAGGCCCTTAATCAGGTCTTAATAGGTCTTCATTGTGTAAGGTTTGGGGGTACTAGACTCCCCAAAAGCCACGCAGCAACTGATAATGTCACCTAAATCAGATGACTCCGTTTTTAAAGAGACATTGCACACAACTACAATAACCCACATATATAACAGACTGCATCTAATAAAATTAGAAATCACGATGTTCAAGATAATGAGAAATACAATAGGTGCAGCAGAATTGAAAATTATGCTTATAAGAGTTCAAATGAAATTAAGAAAAGATTGAAGAGTGACTGGCCCACGTGTTTTTTATGTGGGGGAGGAGGGGTACGTATCTTTATAAAAATACTGCAGATGCTGGAGATCTGAAATAAAATCAGAGAGTGCTGGGAAAGCTCAGCAGGTCGGGCAGCATCTGTGCGGAGAGATACAGAGTGGACTGAACTGACAGGACTCTTCTGTTAGCTGTGACCTAACTAAGAACCTTAGTTAGGCCACACTCGGAGTATAGTGTTCAATTCTGGTCCCCACACTACCAGAAGGATGTGGAGGCTTTAGAGAGGGTGCAGAAGAGATTTACCAGGATGTTGCCTGATATGGAGGGCATTAGCTATGAGGCAAGGTTGAATAAACTTGGTTTGTTCTCACTGGAACAAAGGAGATTGAGGGGCGACCTGATTGAGGTCTACAAAATTATGGAGGGGCATAGACAGAGTGGATAGTCAGAGATTTTTTCCCAGGGTATGGGGGCCAACTACTAGGGGCATAGGTTTAAGGTGCAAGGGGCAAGGTTTAGAGGAGATGTACGAGTGAAGTTTTTTACATAGAGGGTAGTGGGTGCCTGGAACTCACTGCCGGAGGAGGTGGTGGAAGCAAGGATGATAGTGACGTTTAAAGGCATCTTGACAAATACATGAATAGGATGGGAATAGAGGGATATTGTAATGACCTCCAATTAGCATTATTGGTTGGCCAATTGGAGTATGAGCTCTGATAGCTCATTGAGGGGGCCCATATAAGCACCTGTGTAGGCTTTGTGATCCAGTCTTAAATTGACTGGAATGCTAGCAGCACTGTTTGGAGCTGCTCTTGTATCTAGTTATTGGCAATAAATATTGGTGTGGTGACGGGACTCCTGCCTCCTGTGGATTATTACAGATATGGACCCCGGTAGTGTGAAAGATTTTAGTTTAGACAGGCAGCATGGGCGCCGCAGGCTTAGAGGGCTGAAGGTCCTGTTCCTGTGCTGTACTTGTCTTTGTTCTTTGTTCTTTGTAACCTTTGTCTCCTTGAGTTTAACATATACAAGCCACCTGAGGAAATGCCTGTCTAAAACGAATATACTGCACAATTAGCAGGACCACGTTGTTAATATTCAAAGGGTTGTTAAACTGATATTCAATTTACCCCGAATTGTATTAACTTCATCTTAGGCAGCTCCTTGGGATCGAGGATTACTTGCATCCACTTCAGTTCAATGGATTTCCGGATGGTTGATGAGTTCAGTGGGCAATCTATATGCGAGGAAGGTGGTGCTTGAAGGCATGGGTAGATGATGTGTTTGAAGTTTTGTGGACTCCCTGCAACACCTTAACTTTTCCCCTGCATGTTCCCAGCCAAGTCTATGTGTGTATGTCTCTATGTGCGCAGGTGTGTGGGTGTGTGTGTGTGTCTGTGTGTGTGCGTACATGTGCATGTATGTGCATGTGTATGTGTGTGTGTGTGCATGCATGTATGCACGTAATGGGTGGGGGTTTCTGAATGAATGAAGGTAAAGTCAGTGACAGAAAGTCGGGCATGATTGACTAAATGATAAAAGAGATGATCATGCAATGCAAAAGGAGTTGGTAATGGAACAAATAAAGAAATAAAAGATGAATCTGGAGGAGGTGTAAATGATAATAGCAGAACCATGATCAGCATCTGCTGTCAGAACGAGTAGGAACAGGATTTGTGGTCTGAAATTATTGATAACAATATTGAACACTGTTTCAATATTACCCTGCGCTGTGGGTTGTATCTCTAGCTCTGAGCCTGAAACTCTGGGTTTGAGTCCCTCTTCAGGATTTGATGGCCAAGGAATGTGCACTCATAATGCAAACAGGTTCATTATCGACCTGTAAATCTTTCCAACATGTTTATGGCAGGCAGTGGGTGAAACTCTGGTTGATCATGCTTGATGCAGACTGGTGCCCCTCGCACTGCAGCCCTGATGACAGGCTATCCGCCAATTCCAGGGAAAAGCAGCTACCAAAACAGACGTAAGCATGTACCTTGGGCGCAATTCTCCGCACTCACGACGGTGCGAATCCTTCCGCCGCCCCGCTGTATCCATTCGCGGGGCGGATGAGGGGCATACCGGCCCGCGCATGCGCGGGTTTCACACAAATGCGTGATGACGTCATCCGCGCATACGCGGGTTGGAGTCGCCCAATCCGCGCATGCGCGGCTGACGTCATCTGATGTGTCAGCCGTCGCAAACTCTGGCTAGCGGGCTTAACGAAATTCGTTAAGCCCGCGATGCCGGAGTTCACGGCCGCGGGATGCTAGCCCCGACCGGGGACCAGAATCGGAATCAGAATCAGAACCCGCCCGTTTTTGACGCCAGCCTCACGATTTCTCCCGGGTGCGGAGAATCACGCCCCCTATGTGTCACTGGGCGTGGATAGCTGAGAAGAGAATGTTCAATCCAGAAGGTTGTAAAGTACTGTTCCTCCAGCTTCAATTGACCTTGATTGGAACAGTTTTGGGTGCTATGATCAGAGAGGTCAAAATGGGGTAGTGGGTCAGAGAACTAAAATAGCCAGTGACCAGAAGCTGAGGATGCAGCTTTTGTTTGATACAATCCCTTTAACTCCATCACATCATGGGGAAAGAACAAGTATGAAAGGATGTCTTCATCTCAGTTGGAAGTAAATGGCAGTGTCAAATAAAACAGAACATCTCAATTTTGCAGGCTTTCTCCGACATTCCAAAGGTTTATTCTGTAGTGTATGACTACAGAGCAATCTTTCTGTGCAACTGAAACTTTCATTAAACAGTCAGGCAGTGCTCAATACAAACTGGAAAATGGGAAATTAGAAGCCTTGGGGACTCCCTAAGAGGATCACTTCTCAAACCGTGAGATGCACATCTTATCCTTGCTGCGCGGATAGAGCTCAACATGATACTGAAGGACATTCAGTTTAATTCCTCTATTCCGCAACTGATTTGAAAATATGAACACGAGAGGATGGCAGTAAAGCCAGCAGGACAGAAAGACTTTAGAAAGACTGACTGTTAATAAATAAATTCAACCTAATTACAAATGCAATATAAAGATTAGTTAATACTGCAAGTCCCCTATATTAAAAGGAGTTTCTTATTAACTGGGGAAATAAAACCTGCTCTTTTACTATTTTATTCTTCCAAGGTCGCCGTGCCTTTGTGATTTATGAAGATAACTATTTTCTTTTTCATGATTTGTTGAAGATATTTAATTTTCTTCATCATTTGCAGGGTTTCTTGCCTCCTCCCCAGATGTCTTACATTGATTCACACAAGATTGGCAACCAATTCCTCATTAGGTTGTAATTTCACTGTAACGAATAATTCCATTTTATTTTTATGACTTGTGCATGGGACGTGGGAATCGGTGACAAGGGTTTGTGACCACAGATGAGTCCAAAGCGAGTGGATAAAAAGAAACTATTTTTAATGCAAAGTAATAGCATGTACAATACCCTTCAGATCCTAGCCGGGTCTGAGGTGTTGGTTGCAAGTCTGTCTAACTTTTATTTCAAAGTCTATTAACCTGTCCATGGGCTCCCCGTCCCTCAGTGGTGGAGCTTGTACTCAACGAGGCTCATGGGGAGACTAATTGCTCCAACCCCATAGGCCTCGTGCAGGTAATAACAAGGCCAATGTTTACTGCCCATCCTGAGTTACCCTTGAGAAGGTGTTGTTGAGCCACTTTGTACACCCATGCATTGTACACCCACAGTGCTGTGCAGGACACTCTCTTTATAAAGATATAGGGCGAAATTCTCCGACCCCCACGACGGGTCGGAGAATAGCGGGAGGGCCTTCCCGACATTTTTACCGCCCTCCCGCTATTCTCCCCCACCCCCCGCCCAACTCCCGACCCGAATCGCTGCCACCGATTTTTTACGGCTGGCAGCGATTCACAGCTGTTCGATGGGCCGAAGTTCCAGCCCTTTACGCCGTTTTTACGAACGGCAAACACACCTGGTCTGGCCGTTCGTAAAAATGGCGTCACAAACTCGCTTTTCATAACCATGGCACCGATTGGCACGGCAGTACCACGGCCGTGCCAAGGGTGCCATGGGCCCGCGATCGGTGGGCACCGATCGCGGGCAGTGGGCCCGATGCCCACGCACTCTTTCTCCTTCCGCCGCCCCGCAGTATCCATTCGCGGGGCGGCTGAGGGGCAACCCGGCCCGCGCATGCGCGGGTTTCGCGCAAATACGCGATGACGTCATCCGTGCATGCGCGGGTTGGAGTCTTCCAATCCGCGCATGCGCGGCTGACGTCATATGACGTGTCAGCCGGCGCTAACTCCGGCAAGCGGGCTTAACGATATTCGTTAAGCCCATCATGCCGGAGCCTACGGCGTCGGGCTACTAGCCCCGACCGGGGACCAGAATCGGTTCCCGGTCGGGAAGGGGCGCGCTGCCGTAAAACCCGCCCGGGTTTGACGCCAGCTTTACGATTTCTCCCGTTTTGGGAGAATCGCGCCCAAAATTACTGTCTTACGTCAGTCAAGTCCCCTATAGCTTGCATTCTTGTCTCAGAGTGGAGAACCTTCAGTCACAAGATTGTGGCTTCAGAGTCTTACTTGAGGATCAGCACTGCTGCATTGTCCGAGGTGCCGTTTTCAGATGAGATGTTAAATCAAAGGCCTCGGCCGGAAATTCCCAGCCCTTCACGCCAGCGGGATCTTCCACAACCCAGATGGGGCTGGCAAGCCATCAAAATTCCCTTTCACATCGGCTGGACTGGAAGCTTCCGCCGACATGAAGGGCTGGAAAATTCAGGCTCTCGCCTTCCCCCTCCAGTGGAAGTAAGAGATCCCATGGCACTATCTGGAAGGACAAAGGGTGGCATGGTGGCACAGTGATTAGCACTGCTGCCTCATGGTGTCAGGGACCTGGGTTTGATTTCAGCCTCGGGTGACTGTGTGGAGTGTGCACGTTCTCCCTGTGTCTGTGTGGGTTTCCTCCGGGTGCTCCGGTTTACCCCCACAGTCACAAACATGTGAAGGTTAGGTGGATAGGTCATCATTAATTGCATCGTAGTGTCCCTTTGGTTAGTGTGCACTTTCAGAGGGTCAGAGCAGACTCGATACATTGAATGGCACTGTAGGGTTCCAATTCTATGAAGTTTCCTCAATGACCTCGCTAATATTAATCCCTGATATTAACATCACTAAAACAAGTTAATATCTCATGGCTGATAGCTGGTATGGGATATTGCTGCTTACAAGCCATGAAAAGTTGTACAGCACTTTGTGGTGTCCCACGATTGTCAAAAATGCTACATAAATGCAAGTCTTTCTTTCCTTGCCCACAGCATTGTATTAATGGTGGTTAATTTACTTTGCACAGCTCAAGCGAAAAGTCAGCCACAGAGGCTGCATGATGCCAAACCAGTCATGCAGGAGGCTGAAGAGAAAAGAAAATCAGGGCTAAACACATTTCAAGACAAGTTGTTTTCAATCCGTTTGATCTGTCGCCAGTCAACGAGAGAAGAGGCAGCAACTTTTGTCAGCTTCGCTCGGTAAGTAGTTGAAAGGAACTGATGCAGCACGATGTCTCCTGCAATTTCCACCACCACCTGCTGAGGTAATGCCTAGATTATGTATTATAGGCTGCCCCAATGATACATCAGACAAGGGAATCATGATGTGACAAGCCAGTTTTATCTGGTTTCTGTACTTAAATGTAAACAAATGGTTCAAGCGAAATGGATCAAGAGTACCAATGGGACACATAATTGCAAAGCTTTTAGAGTTTAGGAAATCTCTGGATTTAGAGAACTCCCTACATTTCATTTTGATTGGCAAACAATTAAAGATATCTCCTCAGATGCCACTGAGCACTTCCAACACTTATTGCAAAGGACTTGGACGCCGTCCATATTTATTTGTGAAATAAATTAGACACAGATCCCTAGGAATGTGTCAATATTATGCCCATTTCTCAGGCACAAAACAAGCAACAAGGCATCTAAAATGATGGACACATTCTGCGCCTCTGACAATTGAAACATATAAACATAGTAAATACGAGAATGAGTAGGTAATTCAGCCGTTCCAGCCAGCTCCGCCTTCAATACAATCATGGACCATCCTCTATTTCAATGCCATACCCCCATGCTCTCGCCATTCCCCTTTATGCCTTCAGAGTCTTTTCTTTAGATCTATTTCCTTCTTAAGTATATTCTGTGACTTGGCCCCCACAGCCTTCTGTGAAGGAGAATTCCACAGGTTGACCACCCTCTGAATGAAGACACTTCTCTGACAATCACCACTCCGTAGTGTGGCAACGTCTGCAAGCTTGACCAATTTATGTTGAGTTTCTATCTAGGTTAAGGATGTAAATTAAATACAACATTGGTCCTGACATCAATCCCTGGGAACACCACTAAGGACCATCCGCTCCTTCCCCCCTCGCCTCCCCCCCCCCCCCCCCCCCGCTGATAAGTGTTGGCCTAGAAGAACTACTCTGCCCTTCTTCGAAATAAAGTCATAAGATCTTCTGCATCCACCTGAAAGAGCAGGCAGGGCTTTGGTTTAATACCTCTTCCAAAAGATGGTATCTCCAATAGAGTAGCACTCGCTCAGTCACGTAAGGCATGGCAGCCTAGATTTTGCGTTCAGATTTTGTGCTAAAATGGGATTCAACACACACTGTGCTGACTCAGAGGCAATGGTTCTACCTATTGGGCCAGAAGAGACACTTGTTAGCTGACACACTTTGTATCTAGTGAACTTTCAAACCTTTCCAAAACTGACATTAATTATTCTGAGTCACTCAGCGATAATAAGACAGATTTTAATAATCATAAAATGGGTAGGTTGGGAATGGGTCAGGGTTAAAATCTTAAAAATGTAAACTCTGAGTCAAACCCACTTACAGCATTAATGAAGGAGGCACAACTGGTGGGCAGTCAACCACCACCAGGAGGTGGGTTGGTAATTGAAATATGTGGATGAGGCCCAGCAGACCCAGATTCAACCTGCTTTACATGTTTAACAGGAGCCATGTTTCCTGGCCATTGAAGAAACCGGCAGCTAAATGGAGCCGAGGGCAGTTGTGGACAGAACGTGAGAGTCTTTGCAGCAGTGCAGGTGGAACAAGAGGAGGTCAAATGCGTTGCCTCAGCCCCACCCCTCCAACATACCCCTCCCTACCCTATCAGAGTCCTCACATACAAAGGGATCCAGTGTTGTGGATCAGACCTGCTAGTTCTTGCAGCCCAACTTGTCTATCAGACTGATATCAGGGCAGCAAACTGATCAAGGATAAAAACTCCATTGCATTCACGAAGCCCCTCTGAAACTCCACCCCCTTCCCCTCAAATTCACAACCCCACCACTGTTAATATACAGTATGCTCGAGGAAACATATAAACATAGTAAATACGAGAATGAGTAGGTCATTCAGCCGTTCCAGTCTGCTCCGCCTTCAATACAATCATGGACGACCCTCTATCTCAATGCCATACCCTCATGCTCTCGCCAAACCTCTTTATGCCTTCAGAGTCTTTTCTTTAGATCTATTTCCTTCTTAAGTATATTCTGTGACTTGGCCCCCACAGCTTTCTGTGAAGGAGAATTCCACAGGTTGACCACCCTCTGAGTGAAGACACTTCTCTTCAACTCAGTCCTAAACAGTCCAACCCATATCCTGCGACTGTAACCTGTTGTTCTAGACCCCCAGCCAGAGGAAGCAACATTTTTGTATCCCAAGCCATCTAACCCTGTCAGAATTTTATAAGTTTCAATGAAATCTCCCCTCATTCTTCTATACTCCAGTGAATATAGGCCTAGTCAACCCAATCTTTCCTCATATGACAATGCTGCCATCCCAGAACTCAGTCTGGTCAACCTTCGCTGAACTCCCTCTATGGCAAGTGTAGAAGTGCTGGGTACCAATAACTAGGGACCAACGACTTACAACAAAGAATAGCTTATTCAGTACTCTGAGTAGCCCTTATATGCTTCCACTTGCTCGCACTCCGCGAAGGACTCCCATGGTTCTGACCCATGACCCTTGAACTGATAGCATCATCACATCATCACATTGCCACTGAGTGTGCATCTTTCCCATTCACGTTGGGGCAACCAATGGCAGAGAGCCCTTCTAATAAAAGAGACTTCCCCCCAAGACTCCCCCCCCCCCCAGAAGAGTGACCTCTGCCCCTAAGTCTCTAGGTGAGAGATCCCTATATAGAAGCTAGAGAGCAGTCCAGACAGAGGCAGTGAAAAAAAATTACTGCTTTAACACTCACCTGGGGAATACACCTCCGAGCAGAGGAAGCAGCACCTGTCAATTCCTGGAATGAGAAAAACAGCTGGGTTTAAACCCTCAGGTCTTTGATCTGCAAGACATTCATTCATTTCTCTTTGATATTGATTTTACCAGGCTGTGATTGACATGAGTGACTTTGAAGTGGTCAGCTGTGAAACTAACCAGAATGTTTATAAGCATTGAGCTTTGATTGACAGCTCCTGGACTACGTCAAAAGGAGTTAAGTGTTTTTTGTTGGTTTCATTGCCTTCTTCAAAGTCACTCAACCGTGAAGGGAGATGAATTGAAAGCACTTAACTGTTTAACTCAGGCACAGAGCACCGGAGGCTGGAGACAGCGAACATGGTCAGACTGGTGGGGACAGTTTAATTAGAGCAGCACAGCGAACCTTCCCTGGATCCATAGGTGGAGCTCCAGAGGTGACGCCAAGATTCAGAAAGTGAAGTGGGGCAAGAGGAAGCAGCTGAATGGGTTGGTGGGGGGCAGGTGTAGGGCAGGAGAGCTAGGGCATAAGTTGCAGCAGCAATACAGTATAGAGTGAACACATCTGTGTGATATCCCAGGTAAGTGACTAGTAGATGAGTCTTTCTCTCTTTTAGCTTTCTGAGTTTGGAAGAGAAGGCTAGAGAGGGAAGCAGAAATTGTGGGAAATAAAGATTGGTGACAGAAGTAAAAACAAATTTTAATTCTAAATTAAATAAATTCTAATTAAATAAAATAGGGATTCAGGGCCAGGAAATGTGCTGTAGCTGTAACATGTGGGAGCCAGTGGACTCCATTGTGGTTCATAGCAGCCACGTCTGTAGAAGATGATGGTTGCTCGAGGAACTTTGGTTCAGAGTTAGTGAGCTGGAGTCTGAGCTTCAGACATTGGGACACATCAGGGGGGGAAGAGTTATCTGGATACAGTGTGTTTCAGGAGGCAGTCACGCTCTTTTGATTAACTGCTTTAAATTTTGTCAATGGTCAGGGATAGGAGAGTGTGACTGCAAGTGAGGCAGGCACAGGGATCCAACGGACAGCAATGCAGGAGCTTCAGCCCTTGTTCCTGTCCAATAGGTAGAGAGACTCTTGCTCCTTGTGTGAACGAGAGAGGGGACTGCAAAGAGGATGAGCAAACTGACCACAGCACCATGGTTCAAGGAGCCATTGAAGTCAGGGGAGAAAAGACAAATGTTATTAATTCACCAACCTTGTTCAGTTGAGGTCCCACATTTACCTTAGCTGGGGATTGTATAATCAGGGAACAGACACTGTTCTCTGTAGCCAGGATCGAAAGTCTTGAAGGTTGTGTTGCCTGCCCAGTGCCAGAAGAAGGATTAATAAAGGATCCTGTCATTAAGGATGCCCGAGGCGGTAGTGACCAAAATATGGTAGAAGTCTAGATACAGTTTGAGGGTGAATGCCATAGGTCCATAACCAATGTCTCCAACTTAAATAAGGGCAATGATAATGTATGAGGGATGAGTTGTCTAAAGTGGATTGGGTAAACAAGCTAAAATGCAGGTCAGTAGATAAGCAGTGGCAGATGTTCAATCAGCTGGTGCAGAATGCTGAGCAGTTTATCCCAATCAAAAAGATGGATTCCATGAGAATGAGGCAGAATCCATGGTTAACAAAGGAGGTCAAGGATAATGTTAACTTGAAAATCTGGAGAAATCTAATGGATAGTGGTGGACCAGAGGACTGGGAAGTTTTTAGGATCCAGCAGCAAAAGATTAAAAAGCTCATAAGAAGGGGGAAAATGAATTCTGAGAGAAACCTGGAGTGCAATATTAAAACAAACAGTAAGTGTTTCAATGGATACATAGGAAGCGGGCAGCTAAGGTAAATGTGGGACCGCTGCTGAACAGGGCTGGTGAATTATTAATAGCAAACTAAGAAATTGCGGATACACTAAATACATTTTTTGCATCAGTCTTCACCATGGAAGACATTGCAAATACCTCTAAGATTTCAGATAGGCCGATTTCAAATAATATGCTAGAACTTACAAAAACCCCAATCACAAGGGATAAAGTATTAGAGAAACTCAAGTGACTAAAGACGGACAAGTTGCCAGGACCTGAAGAACTGCACACTCGTGTTTTAATGGAAGTGACTGCAGAGATAGTGGACCCACTGGTTGAAATTTTTTGCAACTTGCTAAATTCCAGGAGGGTACCAGAAGATTGGAAACCAGCCAATGTGACTCCCTTGTTCAAAAAGGGAGAAATGCAGAAGGCAGGGAACTATAGGCCAGTTAGATTACCATCTATTATTAGCAAGATGCTGCCGTCAATAATCAAAGAGGAAATAGTTAATTATTTAGAAAGCTGAATTAATCAAACCTAGTCAACATGGTTTTATGAAAGGTAATTATGTTAGACAAAGATGCTCAAATTCTTTTAGGATGTAACAGGGAGAGTAGATAGAGGGGGACTTGTGGATGTAGTATATTTAAGTTTCCAAAAGGCACCTGATAAGGTGCTGCATAAGAGGCTGGTGCATAAGGGGCTGGTTTAGCTCACAGGGCTAAATTGCTGGCTTTTAAAGCAGACCAAGCAGGCCAGCAGCACGGTTCGACTCCCGTACCTGCCTCCCCGGACAGGCGCCGGAATGTGGCGACTAGGGGCTTTTCACAGTAACTTCATTGAAGCCTACTCGTGACAATAAGTTATTTTCATTTCATTTTTCATAAGGTAAAAGCCAACGGAATTAGAGGAAGTATGTTAGCATGGATTGAAAACTGGCTGGCATGGAGAAAACAAAGAGTTAGAATAAATGGGTCCTTTTCAGAGTGGAAAGATGTAACTAGTGGCGAACCACGGAAACCAGTTCTTGGCCCACAATTGTTCACTATTTATATTAATGACCTGTAGGAGGGAACAGAACGTAAGGTTTCCAAATGTACCGGTGATACGAAAATAGGTGGAAGGGCATGTTGTGATGAGGATATTGTGATTCTGCAAACCGATATAGATAGATTGGGTGACTAAGCGAAAACCTGGCAAATGGAGTGTAATGTGGGGAATGTGGAGGTCATGCCCTTCGATAGGAGGAATCAAAAGGCAGATTAATATCTAAATGGAGAGAGACTGCAGGTGAGAGAAGTACAGAGGATTCGAGGTGTTCCAGTGCATGAATCACAAAAAGCTATTAGGCAGGTCCAAGAAGTAGTTATGAAAGCAAACGGCATTTTGGCCTTTATTGCAAAAGGGTTGGAGTTTATAAACAGGGATATTTTGTGGTAATTGTATAGGGTGTTGGTGAGGCCTCACCTGGAATACTGCGTAAAGTTTTGGTCCCCTTCCTAAAAAGGGATATAGTAACATTGGAGGCGGTCCAAAGGAGACTCACCAAGCTAATTCCTGAGATGAGAGGGTTGTCCTATCAAGAGAGACTAAATAGTCTGGGTCTGTACCCCTTGGAGTTTAGAAGAGTGAGGGGTGATCTTATCCAAACATAAAAGATCCTGAGGGGACTTGACAGGGTAGATGGTAAGATGTTTTCACTATTGGGAGAATCTTGAACAAGGAGACATAGCTACAAAATAAAGGTCCAGTCATTTAAAACTGAGGTGTGTAAAACAAATTTCCGGCAGAGGGTGGTGAATCTCTGGAATTCTCTGCCCCGGAGGGTGGTGGAGGCTGGACCATTAGAAGTATTTAAGTGGAGGTGATAAATATTTGATAGATTGGACAGAAAAAGAGTTAAGGCCAGAATAGATCAGCCATGAATGTATTGAATGGCGGAGCAGCATTGAGGGGCCTTATGGCCCCCTCCTGCTTCAAACACATGTGTTCTTGAGCTTGATTTCCAGACAGGAGTCTCTCTTCTGGGGAGGTCTCTGGGGGGCCTCTTTAATTACAGGATCTCTGTGGAGAGTCTCTTTATTTAGGGAGCCTGTGGGGGTGTTTCTTTAATTAGGGAGTCTCCATGGGGGGGGGGAGTCTCTTTATTACGAGGTCTCTGTTTCGATGGTCTCGGGGAGGGTCTCTTTATTTAGCGGGTGTTTGGTAGGTGTTGGGACACCCCAATATTGGATGGGGCGGGTGGTGGGGGGTGACCCAGTGACCCAGGAAATCTCAGGTCGGGATCTGAATTGTTTTGTGGGAGGGCACAGCCGCGGACCTCGCTGTGGGCCGCCCGCTCAAAATGATGGGCTAATAATGGGATACTCTAGAAAATTCTTCGCAATCCATTCAAAAATGTGCATAGCCTCCTGATCTGCGCATCCATGTGAGCGCAAATCAGATGTAATTCAACTCCAGGGGGAGAACATGGGCGGGATTCTCTGTCGGCGGGATTCTCTGTCGGCGGGATCCTCCAATTTGCCGGCAGCACTCACGCCCGAGGATTTCCCGACAGCGTAGGGGTGGCCACAATGGGAAACCCCATTGTCCAGCTGCCAGGATGGAGGATCCCACTGCTGGCGGGGACGCACTGCGGCAGAAAACAGGAGAATTCCACCCCATATTCGGGGGGGTGGGAAGGAGTGGCGGGAGAGACGGGGGGGGGGGCTGTAAAACTGGTAGAGACCCTCTCAGGTAGTACCGAGGTAACTCATGCCCACTGGCCCGTGACGAACGTACAAGAAAACCATGCTGTATACAGTGTACAAGGGAAAAACAACAACAACCATCATAATAATAATGAGAACAAAACAAAAAAAACACAGGCAAGGAACATATGCAGAATGTGAAAAAAAGTCCATAAGGCCCATCAAATTGACTCAATCAGCCGGATGGGTGCCTTCGGTGTCCTGCCGGACCTGCGCAGCGGCGCCGGTGACATTGGAGCATTGGTCGTCCGTGACTCCGAGGGCTGTGGTCGCGGTCCTGTGTCCATACCCCTGGTCGGAGTTGGTGGTAGCCGGGGAGGGGGGAGGGGTTCCTGTGCACTGGGTTGCGGGGGCGCTGGGGGCGGTCGGGACTAGGGGAAGGGTGTTGGTGCTGGGGGTTCTGGCCGTACGCCGGCGGGTGCCAGGTCCCGAAGGGAGACCGTGTCCGTCGGGATACGCCACGTATGCGTACTGCGGGTTCGCGTGGAATAACTGGACCCTGTCAACCAACAGGTCAGACTTGTGCACCCGCACATGCTTCCGGAGCAGGATGGGCCCGGGGGTAGCCAGCCAGGTCGGGAGTGGGGTCCCAGAGGAAGACTTCCTGGGGAAAACAAGAAGACGTTCATGAGGTGTTTGATACGTGGCAGTACAGAGGAGAGACCGAATCAAGTGGAGGGCGTCTGGGAGAACCTCTTGCCAGTGGGAGACTGGGAGACACCTGGACCGCAGGGCCAGCAGGACGGTCTTCCAGACTGTACCATTCTCCCTCTCGACCTGCCCGTTACCCCGAGGGTTATAACTGATCGTCCTGCTAGAGGCGATGCCCCTGCTGAGCAGGAATTGACGCAGTTCGTCACTCATAAAGGAGGACCCCCGGTCGCTGTGGATGTACGCGGGGTAACCGAACAGGGAGAAAATGGAGTGGAGGGCTTTGATGACAGTTGAAGTGGTCATGTCGGGGCAGGGGATGGCGAACGGGAAGTGGGAGTACTCGTCAATCACATTTAAGAAGTATGTGTTGCTGTTGTTGGAGGGGAGGGGACCCTTGAAGTCCATGCTGAGACATTCGAAAGGGCGAGAAGCCTTTATCAGATGCGCCTGCTCAGGGCGGTAGAAGTGTGGCTTGCACTCCGCGCAAATGTGGCATTCCCTGGTTACAGTCCTGACCTCTTCGATGGTGCAGGGCAGGTTGCGGGTCTTAATGAAATGGTAGAAGCGGGTTACCCCTGGATGGCAGAGGTCCGCGTGGAGGGTGCGGAGGCTGTCCACCTGTGCGTTGGCGCAGGTACCGCGGGACAGGGCATCAGGAGGCTCGTTGAGCTTCCCAGGATGATACAAGATATCGTAGCTGTATGTGGACAACTCGATCCGCCACCGCAAGATCTTGTCGTTCTTGATCTTGCCCCTCTGTGCATTATCGAACATGAAGGCTACTGACCGTTGGTCTGTGAGGAGGGTAAACCTCCTGCCGGCCAGATAATGCCTTCACTGTCGCACAGCTTCGACTATGGCCTGTGCCTCCTTCTCCACCAAGGAATGGAGGATTTCGAAAACGTGGAGGGTCCGGGAGAAAAAGGCCACGGGTCTGCCCGCTTGTTTGAGGGTGGCCGCCAGACCTACATCAGACGCGTCACTCTCGACCTGGAATGGGAGGGACTCGTCGACAGCGCGCATCGTGGCCTTCGCAGTGTCAGTTTTGATGCGGCTAAAGGCCTGGTGGGCCTCCATCGACAGGGGGAACGCGGTGGATTGGATGAGGGGGCGGGCTTTGTCGGCATAGTTAGGGGCCCACTGGGTAATAATAAGAAAAGAAGCCCAGACAGCGTTTGAGGGCTTTGAGGGAGTTGGGAAGGGGGAGTTCCATAAGGGGGCGCATGCGTTCGTGGTCAGGGTCTATCACTCCGTTACGCACTACGTAGTCAAGGATGGCTAGACGCTCGGTGCTAAACACGCACTTATCCTTAATATATGTGAGGTTAAGGAGTTTTGCGGTTCGGAGGAATTTACGGAGATTGGTGTCGTGGTCCTGCTGGTCATGGCCGCAGATGGTGACATTTTCAAGATACGGGAAGGTGGCTCGTAAATCGTATTGGTCAACCATTCGGTCCATCTCCCTTTGGAAGACCGAGACCCCATTCGTGACACCAAAGGGAACCCTTAAAAAGTGGTAGAGTCGCCCATCCGCTTTGAACGCAGTGTACTTTCGGTCATTCGTGCGGATGGGGAGCTGGTGGTAGGCGGACTTAAGGTCCACCGTGGAAAAGACTTTGTACTGCGCGATCCTGTTAACCAGGTCGGAGATACAGGGGAGAGGATACGCATCCAGCTGCGTAAACCTGTTAATGGTCTGACTGTAATCGATGACCATACAGTTTTTCACCCCAGTCTTAACCACCAGCACTTGTGCTCGCCAGGGACTGTTGCTAGCCGCTATGACCCCTTCCTTCAGGAGCCTTTGGACCTCGGACCTGATGAAGGTCCGGTCCTGGGCACTGTACCGTCTGCTCCTGGTGGCGACGGGATTGCAATCCGGGGTGAGGTTCGCAAACAACGAAGGGGGGTCGACCTTGAGGGATGCGAGGCTGCAAACAGTAAGGGGGGGAATAGGGCCGCCGAATTTAAAAGTTAGGCTCTGCAGGTTGCACTGAAAATCCAGTCCAAGAAGTGCCGGTGCGCAGAGGCGGGGGAGGACAAGGAATATATAATTTTTTTAAACCCTCTCCTGGACCGTGAGGTCCGCTACGCAGCACCCGGTGATTTGGACGGAGTGCGAAGCAGATGCCAGAGCTATTTTGTGCTTTACGGGGTGAACAGGGAGCGTGCAGCGTCTTACCGTGTCGGGGTGGACGAAACTCTCTGTGCTCCCGGAGTCCAGTAGGCAGCTTGTTTCGTGACCGTTGAGGTGGATCTGTGTGGTCGCCGTGGAAAGCGTGCGGGGCCGAGTCTGGTCCAGTGTCACCGAGGCGAGTCGTGGCAGGAACGCGGAGTCATCATCCAGGACGGAGTAATCGCTTGCGGGGTCCTCCATGCCGATCCAAGATGGCGGCGCCTGTCGGCCGCACGTGGTGGGGATGAACAAGATGGCGGCGACCTGGGGTCACACGTAGAGTCGGGGGCCCAAAATGGTGGCGCCCGGGGCTCGCACGTGGCGTCGGGGGCCAAAATGGCGGTGGCCATGGATCACTCATGGCGGTGGGGGGTGGAGGCAGTGAGGCCACACGGGGATCTAGACGAGTGCAGGGGGGAGCCCCATGGTCGCTGTCTGGAACGGCAATGACCGACTTGGAGAGGCAGACGGCCGCGAAATGGCCCTTTTTGCCGCAGCTCTTGCAGACTGTGGTGCGGGCCGGGCAGCATGGGTGGGGATGCTTGGCCTGCCCGCAGAAATAGCAGCGGGGGCCCGTGGGCTTGTCTGGGTGTCCTGCAGCGCAGGTCTGGGGGTCCGAGTCGGCAGGGGTGAGGGGGCTGTGCCACACTGCCCAAGGGGCTGCCGCGCGGCCGGGGGCATACGCGGGCGCGTTGCGGTCAGCGACCTCCAAAGGGGATGCACGGGCCCGTGCCTCAGTGAGGCTGAGAGTGTCCTTCTCTAACAGTCTCTGCCGTATTTGGGGTGACTGCATTCCCGCCACAAAGGCATCCCTAATCAAGAGTTCGGTGTGCTCCGCAGCAGTGACCTGCGGGCAGGTGCAGTTTCTCCCTAGGACAATGAGGGCCCGATAGAATTCATCGAGGGACTCACCGGGGAATTGTTGCCTTGTTGCCAGGAGGTGCCGCGCGTAGACTTGGTTTACTGGCCTGATGAACTGTCCTTTTAGGAGATCCATGGTGACATCATAGTCCAGTTCGTCCTCTATCATCGAGTAAACGGCGGTGCCCACGCATGAGTGGAGGATGTGGAGTTTCTGCTCCTTTGTTGGTTGATTTTCTGTAATAGTGAGGTAGCTGATGAAGCACGCCAGCCAATGTTTAAAAGTTGCTGACGCGTTTGCAGCATGCGGGCTGATCCGGAGGCATTCTGGCTTAATCCATAGTTCCATTTTCAAATTCTAGCGTATTAAATTGATGCACCATCAATTGGACTTGAGTCGTAGTAAAGTTCCAAACAACAGGCTTTAATACATTGGATGTGAGCCCGGCTGTGGTCGTACAGAGAAAGGCCGACTGCCAGCCAGCACAAGCTCTTATACCCTGCCTTATAGGCGGAGCTACCAATCTCTCAGCCAATCGGCGGGGAGTCACATGACCAGCCACAACCAATTGGCAGAGAGGCACATGACTTGCCTGGGCCAATGGGCAGCGAGGCTGCTGTACCAATGGCAGCTTGGTTCTTTGGTAATATGATCTCTCTAGCCATACGACCACACTCACTCCCTCCCATTTTTTTTTTTAAAAGGTGAAGGCCAGTTGTAGATATGTTTGAGCCAGAGTGTACCCTTTACCGCAAAAACTTCTGTTTCCCTCCTTAATCCCTTGCTGCTTTTTTCATACTGCTTGTTTAGAGTGTAGATGCTAACGGTTGTTTGTCATGATGGATCTTTCTCTCGCAGGAGACAATTGCAGACGAGATCACTGTGGATCCCACAGACATGCGATTCTTGAATAACTCAATTCAGGAGTATGATGGAATAATTTCCACTGGATGAGTGCAACTCCAAAAACAGGCTTGACACCATCCAGTGCCCGCTTGATTGGCACCTGATCCACAAACATCCACTCTCTCTACCACTAAAGTATAGTGACATTTGTGTGCACCATCTACAAGATGCAGTGCAGGAACTTACCGAGGTTCCTTTTGCAGCACCTTCCAAACCCATGACCACTGCCATCTAGAAGGACGAGGGCAGCAGATACATGTCACCACCTGGAGGTTCCCCTCCAAGTCACTCTCGCCATCTTGACTTGGAAATATATTGCTGTTCCTTCACTGTCGCTGTTTCAACATCCTGGATCTTCCTTCCCAACAGCACTCTGGATGCACTTACACTACATGAACTGCAGCGGTTCAAGAAGGCAGCTCAGCACCACCTTCTTGAGGGCAATAAATCCTGTCCTCGCCAGTGAAGCCCACATCCCGTGGATGAATTTTTTAAAAAGTGCAGTGCTGAGGGAGTGTTGCACTGTTGGAAGCGTTGACCTACACTTGTGACATTAAACAAGTCTCCATCTATCTATCCAAATAGCTGTAAAAGATTCCTTGGCACCATTTTGATGATAAGCTCTCCCTGATATTCAGGCTGTTTCTCCCTCAACCAACAACAACAAAGAAACAGATTATTGAACGATTAGATCATTGTTGTTAGATTATTGTGACTAACTTGGTTGCCATTTTTCTCATGTAACAGCAATTCCATGTCTTGTGCGTAGTGGTAGCAATGAAGCAGGTCAAATATCAATATCTAAGCCAAGTTTTGATTTCAGTTTCCCCAGCCAAAGTATCCAGCATTGTTTATGATACAATGTTCTCAGTCTGTGTTATAAATATTGGTTATGTGAACGCCCAATACAACTCTCTATACCCACAGGGTTACACAGAGTTCCGAATGCTGTAAACGTTGGATCTACTTTATTCTTCACAGATTTGTCTGCTTGAAACGCCAGCATCTATTTACTCAGTGCAGTCTTTGTTTTCCCTCACTGGTTCCAGCATTCCGATTTGGTCATCAGTGGCAAATCCTGCTCAGCGAGGGAGTCATTTCAGGGCTTCAAGTACATCAACTCTTCATTTTAATGAGAACCTGTCAAGACTAGAGGACGTATTAATAAGCTGAGAGATTTGAAAATAAGCAGATTGTAATCGTCATGTTTTGTCGTATTAATTCTTAATAAAGGTGGATGCTTGTCTGAGTGTGACCCCAACATGTTTTGCCCTCCTCTTCTGAAGCCGCTGACTCTTGCAAGGGGCATTCCCACGATTACTAACAATCATTAGTTACCCCACCAAATGTCCGAAGATATTGCATAATAGAGACATCACGGGCATCCTTATCATCCAATGCCTGTCCCTTGTTACCCAGCCATTTGCAGCTCCCTTACTGTTACTCTGGCAGTGATTAATAACAGGGGGTAGAAAGCAGGAAATGGGTGGATACACCAATGGAGCATTAGATCTCATTATTTTGGTCAATAACACAGGCAAGCATCCATTCCTAAACCTTATCACATATCAAGGAAATTTTAAAAAGAGTCTCAGAGGAGCAGCAGAGTGGCGTAGTGGTTAGTGTTGCTGCCTCACAGCGCCGAGGTCCCGGGTTCAATCCTGGCTCTGGGTCACTGTCTGTGTGGAGTTTGCACGTTCTCCCCCTGTTTGTGTGGGTTTCACCCCCACAACCCAAAGATGTGCAGCGTAGGCAAATTGGCCACACTACATTGTCCCTTAATTCGAAAAACTGAATTGGGTACTCTAAATTTTTTTTTAAGTCTCAAAATGTTTTACTGTTTGTTGCCATTAACTGTGCCTCGCAAGAAGCATTTGTGTTTTACCTTCTAAATGCCCTTGAATGAGGTGGTGTTTTGCCCTGCTTCAGATTGGAACACTTCTGTATTGTCGTTTTTCTCCCCCTGATATCTTTAGTTCACTCCAAAATAATGTGGCTGTTTTAACTAACCAATGTTAAGATGAAATGTGACTTCTTTACTAACCACCGGCATGGTGGCACAGTGGTTAGCATTGCTGCATCACAGCACCAGGGGCCCAGGTTCGATTCCGACCTTGAGTGACTGTCAGTGTGGAGTTTGCACGTTCCCCCCGTGTCTGTGTGAGTTTCCTCCGGGTGCTCCGGTTTCCTCCCGCAGTCCGAAGAAGAGCAGATTAGGTGAAATGGCCGTGCTAAATTGCCTCTTAATGTTAAAAGATGTGCAGGTTAGGTGGGGTTGTGGAGACAGGGCAGGGGAATGGGCCTAGGTACAGTGCTCTTTTGGATGGGCCAAATGGTCTCCTTTTGCACTGCAGGAATTCTGTGATTCTATGAAAATGTACTTCTGCGAGATAGATCAGATCAGATGCAGGATCATGTTTATCACAGCATAATCTGGATAAGTAAGGTCTGGATGAGATGCAAACCTGCGATGATCAATAGTTACCCTCAAAATATCCAACATTCAGGCTATTGTGTGTCTGGGTATGAAGGGAAATGGTTAAATTCTTTTGTTTTACATAAATTTAGGTTACCCAATTTTTGTTCCCCAATTACGGGGCAATTTAGCGTGGCCAGTTCACCTAGCCTAGCCTTTTTTGATCGTGGGAGTGAAACCCACGCAGACATGGGGAGAATGTGCATACTCCACACAGACAGTGACCCGGGACTGGATTCGAATCCGGGTCCTCAGTGCCGTAGGCAGCAGTGCTAACCACTGCGCCACCCCATGATTAAGTTCTTTACCTTGACTTCAAACTTTCAGTTAGTAAATGGGGATTTCAGTCAGTGTTTTAGCCAATAAGGGCAGGCCACAGCAATATTTTAAAGTCCAGCTAATTGAGTGACACGTAGATTCCCACAATATTACAGTGAAGTCTGAGAAGATGCTTCAGAATTTAACAAGACCTGTCTAACCACTCCCCTCTGGCCCAAAACCCATTCTTCAGCACAATTCTTCTACATGCGTGATGCTGATCATATGTGTAACCTTTATTAGTATTTTTTTTTAATTTAGAGTACCTAATTATTATTTTCCAATTAAGGGGCAATTTAGAGAGGCCAATCCACCCAACCTGCACAACTTTGTGTTGTGGGGGTGAGACCCATGCAGACACGGGGAGAATGTGCAAACTCCACAGGGACAGTGACCTGGGGATGGGGTCGAACCCGGGTCCTCATGCAGTAGGCAGCAGGGCTAACCACTGCGCTACCATGCTACTCTTGTAACCTTCATTAGTAATGGTCATCATTGTGTGGAATTCTTGGTGATAATAGTTATCAGTTTGCTCAATGCTTATGAAAGGCTAAATAATTAGACTAAAGACTGAAAAAGTAAATGCCTTTAACCCAATTATATTATGGAATAAATTATTACATGCAAGTAAAACCATCTATTTCCTAACAGATGAGCATAGCAAATGTTTGGTCAGTTTTGTTTACGTTGTGACTGAAGACCAGCTGAGCTGTTTGGGGAACAATAGAACATTGGCCCCTATCTTCCTGGCTGCCCAACGTCGGATTTGGGGGGTTTATTCCAAAGAAGTGCTGGCAAATCCCTATTTGGGGGGTTGATGCGCGAACAATAACCACAGAAACGAAGGAGTAGTCCGAATCAAAGGCTTTAATCTACAAGAAGTGTGCCCAGCAGCTTGAGCACAGAAAGAACGATGGCTGCTGGGAAACACGGGTTCTTATACTCCGCCTCGTGGGCAGAGCTACCTTCGTCTTGACCAATGAGAAAGCAACACTTGGGCCAATGGGCAGCGAGCCTTCTCCACCAATAGCAGCTCACACTCCCAGGTACTGTAGTACCTCTAGTCATACTACCACAGGGGTATTCCAAAGAAGTGCTGGCCAATCCCTATTTGGGGGGTATTCCAAAGAAGTACTGGTGAATCCCTCTTGTAAGTCCCCAGGTAAGAGTTTGCATGGCAATTCCCAGAAAGCACTAACCTCCTCTGGACAGTTGTGCTGTGAACCAGCCGACAAAGCGATTTGAATCGCTAACTTCGGACGGTTCTGCCAGTGTTCTGCTAATCGTCACTCTGAAAAAGTTAGAAGAACTACAAGCACTTCTAACTTCAGCATAACTATTTTAAACACCATAAGGGACCCCTCCCCTCCACTCCACCCCCACCCTCCCCCACATTCCCAACCCCACAGGTTACTCACCCACTTGAATGTCCAACCCCCAGATGGCAAAACCTCCAGCCCCCTCCTCCCCCGAATGTTTGACCCCAATCCCCCCCTCCCCCCCGTCGACACCTCAAAACCCTGGTGCTCAGCCCCCACCCCCTTTGATGTCAGATCCCGCAACCCACCCGAATGTTTGACCACTCAACCTTCCCCCCCCCAACAACCCCAGCCTCGCCAATGTCCCATCCCCAGAGCCCAAAATTCTCTACCCTCTGAATGTAAAAACCTTCCACACCCCAGAATGTCTGATGTCCCATTCCACAAATATTCGATACTCCCACCCAATGTTCGACCCCCTGCCCCTGATGTCCGATACCCCACTCATGTCTGAATCCCCTCCCCCTACTTCCCATCCACATGCCTTGGATACCGACCTTTGTCATGACCTGTTATTTCCAATGGGAACTTTCAACTCACTTGTTTTATGGCAACTCATGCAGTAATAATTAGGCATGTCCTTCGCTCCACTTCTTTTACGCTTCGCCACTGAAGCTGGGGACCCACTGTGCTGCCGGTATCTCACCTTACTTCAGTCAGGAAAGTTGGGCGAGACAGGTGCTTAAGAAATTTAGTGCAGGTAAGTGGACACAAAGTGGCAATTTGTCACTGATTACCACTCCGAGGGAGTTATGACCTATAATCTTGCCAATGTGCAGACCCTTGCCATATATTGGACTGTATAAGATATATGATCTGAGGAAATTACTGAGAAAAACACTTGCAGATTGATTCAATCTTTGATGTTTTAACAGTATTTGCACCATTAATAACTAGCTATGCTCTTTTTCCTCAGTGTAATCACAACTTGTGTCATTAAGCTCAATGTTTAGTTTAGCCTGAACACACTATTTGGCAGCATGGTGTTTTCCACTGGCCAGAGTGGTCAGGAGTGTGGAGTGTGCCTGAATCTTCAGTGTTGCTTTAGAGTAATTGCTAATCTTATGATTTCCTATCTCTGGTCATAGCAGGCATGGCAGAATTAATTTCAGATCAAGAAGTTGCAAATTTATGTATGGAACTGCGGTTAATGTTGGCGTAGATATACAACAGGGTAAGAATTGGCCCAAACTATAATAGTTCCCCAAGCTTTCCTTGTTTTCCAGAAGTTTTGTTGTTTCTTTGAAACGTTTTCCTTTTACAGGAAGTTTGATTTTCTCCCAATCTACCATTTGCCAAATATTCATTGCTCATTACTGTAAATAGTAAGCTTACCATTAGGATTCAGAAGAATAAACACTCCAGACAGGAAAACCAGCAAAAGCAAACATTCATCCAGGGACATGAGCAGGAAGCATTGATTCATTTGGGTTCCCCACAATTAATTTCACAGTAAGATAACACAGCAACATTTCCAGCAGATAACCATCAGTGCATCAAGCCTGCCCATCCAACTCTGGCATAACATGTTACTGTGAAATACGTTTAGTTTGTTCATCAAAAGACAATTTTGGCTGTTACTGACCGCTCTGCGCTGACCGCTCCTCGCTGTTACTGACTACTGGCGTGAATCTCTCACGAATTCCGGTACAGGTGAGGGGCTTGCACTCGTGCCATGTGAAACGCCCATGGATTGTGCAGAAAATGGCTGGATAATGGCTGGGACCCGGGCTGTGTATGCACACGGCTGACAACCTGCAGCAATCGCGCCGTACAACATGGCGTCGTTCGTGCAAAAAACCTAACCTGCAAACCCCAATCTCTGGCCACCCCCTGGCCACCCCCCACCATTCTCCACAGCCCTTGCAGAAACCCCCGGCCATTGGCACGGATCCCGGTTGCGTGGTGGCACTGGACATAGTCCACAGCCATCACACCTGGGTCCTGCACGGTTGGGACCACACGTGTCCCGCCCCATCAGGAATGCGGCCAATCAGGGGCAGTGCATCGTGAGTGGGCCGGCCGATGACGCGCCAACACCGTTGAAACGGTGCACGGCGCGCGTCACGATGATGGCAGTTTGGAGGGGGCGGAGCATGCCGGACCAGCATCAAACCCCCGATTTCGGCATGAAAATCCATCCTCTGCCTGATCGCCGAACACGATTTCGGCATCGGGCTACGGGGAATCCAGCCCCACGTTGTTTCAAACAACAACAACCTGCATTTAATGATGCCTCCAACATAGTAAACCTTCCCAATGTGTCTCAAAGCAATTTAATGAGCCAAAACCTTCATAAAGGAATAAAGACTGGTGAAGAGGCAGGGATGTTCAGGGAGGAAATTCCAGAATGTACGGGCTAGGCACCCGAATGTACGGCTGTGACTGACAGCATGAAGGAAATGGGGATGCACAAGAGGACAAGGACAGCAGACAGATGGGAATGCCACCAGATTAGTTCTCCAAACCACACGCCATCCTGACTTGGAACATATCGCTGTTTCTTCAATGTCACCTGGTCAAAATGCTGGAAGTCCCTCCCTAGCAACATTGTGGGTGTACCTACACCACACGGACTGCAGTGATTTCAGAAGGTAGCCCACCACCACCTTCTCAAAGGCAATTAGAGTTGGGCAACAAAATGCTGGCTTAGCCAGTGACGCTCAAATCCCATGATAGCATAAAATGGGAACCCAGAATTGGACTTCAGAGTCCTCAGACAGCTTTAAAGGTTGGAGGAGGTTACAGAGATAGGGTAGGATGAGGCCACGAAGTGTACTTGCTGTGGAATATGGAAAATGGCTCAATGCCTTTGGGTGATTAGAACTTAGCAGAGGGGTAGTGCTCCTGTTTTACTCTCCTGTGCCTATCCTGATTTTGCATGTTTCGAACACCAAAGCCCCAATTTTAATCCAGAATCATAGAACCATAGAATTCCTACAGTGCAGAAGGAAGCCATTCGGCCCATCGAGTCTACACCAACCCTTCGAATGAGTACTCTACCCATGCCCACTCCCCTCTATCCCTGTAACCCCATTACCTAACGTGCACATCCCTGGACGCTAAGGGGCAATTTATCACGGTTAATATGCATATCTTTGGATGTTTCTTCTTGTGGGAGAATATAGAAATTGGAGTCACTTAGTAATAACTTGTCTATTTAAGGCAGAGGAGAATCTTTTTCTCTCAGAGGGTTATGAATATTTGGAACTCTCATCCTCAAAGGGCAGAGGGACCAGAGTCCCAGAGTCGAGCAGTCCACGTTCAACATCTTGGAGGGACAAATGTCGTACAGCCACACGAGATTGAGAAATAGTGCAGAAGGAGGCCATTCGGCTCACTGAGTCCACACTGACCCTCTGAGCAATCACCCCACCAAGGCCCACTCCCCCACCCTATCCTCGCAACTCCATAACCCCGCCTTGAACCTTTTGGACACTGCGGGCAAATTAGCTTGGCCAGTCCAGCTAACCCGCACATCTTTGGGCTGTGGGAGGAAACTGGAGCACCCAGAGGAAACCCACGCAGACACAGGGAGAAAATGCAAACTCCACACAGTCACCCAAGGCTGGAATTGAGCCTGGGTCCCTGGTGCTGTGAGGCAGCAGTGCTAATAGAGACAGGGACCCTGCCCCCACAGCCCTCACAATTCCAAAGACTCACAATCCTCAGAAGAAACACCTCCTCATCTCAAGCTTAAATTGGCAGAGTTGAGAGGTGGAGAGAGGAGCAGGGATATTCCCTTACACCAGTGTGAGAACTGGGCTTCATTTAACCCCCGGGGCCTCATTACCAGAATTTAGGCCTACCTCATGTTTGATCTCGGTGAGAATGAAGTGGAGTCTGGTGAGCAAGAGTGGAGCAAGTGTGGCAGGAGGGTGCCGATGGTGTCTTCATGTTACAATGTTCATGTGCATGGATACAGTTAGACACTGCTGTGCTATACCCCATGAGATAATAGCCTGCCAATGCTCACCATTAAGGGTCAATATGAGTGGTCATTGACTGGAAACCTTAACTCCCTTTCTCTCTCCACAGATACTCCCTGACCTGCTGAATATTTCCAGCATTTTTTGTTTTTTAATTCCGATTTCCTGCATCCGTGCGGTATTTAGCTTTTGTGGAAAAATGATTATTTGCGGCACAGTATTGGATGGCAACAAATGTCTGTGAATTTGTGTCACGCGAAGGAGTAAGGTTGTAAACTCTCCAGGATTGACCTGGAATCTCCAGGAATTGAAGAACAATCTCCAGGACACTGCTGTGTGCAACCCTGGCGAAAAATCATAGGGATAGTAAAGAAGAGATTTTCCTTCATTTTCTTTGAGCTTTTTGCTTTACCAGGTATAAAAATATTGAAAATAAGGAAAAAGGCTGCTTGGTCAACAGTCAAACGTCGACAGTCCACTTGGTTAATTTGCTTTCCGATTGGTGTGAGAAGGCAGTGCGTCACAAGGATAGATGTGCTGGCTGACCAATGGCTGGAGTATGGGAGCAAGTCATGTGATGAAACCTCCAGGAATACCTTTAATCGCAGTTGGCAACTCTCTGAAGGAGTCATTGACCTGTTTTCAGGTGCCTCATGGGTGGCGCAGGGTATGAAAGATGAAGACCCAAGGATCAAGAGGAACTGGTCCCAGGCTTCATCTAAATAATTGGTGTGAGAGAAAGGAGCAAGGTTCGAATCACCTACCTCACCCTGAAGTATGCTGCCTGGTTGGACAAAGGACAACGGTGATGGTGAGGGATTGGTGGGGTGTTTAGGGATGGTGAAGAGCAATGGTGATACCATTAGTGTTGTGAAGTCAGAAAGGCCTTTTTGGGCACGATGTAACCAAAGAAAAAGTGTTCCTTCGGGGCGGGAATTGAGGGGTCATTCTCAGGGCTACAAGTGGCGAGAACGACCCCGCTATCTAGCTGAACTGTGTTAGTGTTTGGCAGCACAGCGGGGCACTACCCCCCCCCCCCCCTCACCCACCCACCCACCCAAGGTCACATTTCCTGCACTGAAGAACTCAACTCACTGGAAATCCTCAGTTCAGGAGGAGAATGGGCAGCATTTTTAAATGGCACCCCGATCTCTCAATGCCACAACCCCCAGAGGCCCCATTCACTTATAAAGGGGTTCTCAGGCCACTCCAGACCCCCATCCACGCCCCCCCCCCTCCCCCCCCCCCCCCCCCCCCCCCCAACACGGTCACCCCAGGCCCAATCCCCAGCATGGGCCGTCCTGGTGAGCGAGGTAGAACCCAGAAGAGGCCATTTCCCAGTATGTACCGACTGCGTCGCACCCCAGCTCGGGCAGGACATGTCCGGTAGATCGCACCCTGTGTTCCTGCTGGCTTCACATCAACACAGAAAAACAAGCAAACTGACATTTTTAGTGGCAGTCATTGGGAGAGAAGTCAAACAATAGGAAATAAAGAAAAGCCCTTGGATCCTGGAAACCTGAAAGAAAAATGAGAAATGCGAGGAATACAAAAAGCAAATTGTATGTCAGTCAAGAGAAAGGAATACCACTGTCCTTCACAACTTACAGAGTAAAGCAAAGAAACTGAGACAAAGTGGAAGAGGGAAAGTGGGGAACCAAACATAAGAACATAAGAACATAAGAACTAGGAGCAGGAGTAGGCCATTTGGCCCCTCGAGCCTGCTCCGCCATTCAATTAGATCATGGCTGATCTTTTGTGGACTCAGCTCCACTTTCCGGCCCGAACACCATAACCCTTAATCCCTTTATTCTTCAAAAAACTATCTATCTTTACCTTAAAACATGTAATGAAGGAGCCTCAACTGCTTCACTGGGCAAGGAATTCCATAGATTCACAACCCTTTGGGTGAAGAAGTTCCTCCTAAACTCAGTCCTAAATCTACTTCCCCTTATTTTGAGGCTATGTCCCCTAGTTCTGCTGTCACTCGCCAGTGGAAACAACCTGCCCGCATCTATCCTATCTATTCCCTTCATAATTTTAAATGTTTCTATAAGATCCCCCCTCATCCTTCTAAATTCCAACGAGTACAGTCCCAGTCTACTCAACCTCTCCTCATAATCCAATCCCTTCAGCTCTGGGATTAACCTAGTGAATCTCCTCTGCACACCCTCCAGCGCCAGTACGTCCTTTCTCAAGTAAGGAGACCAAAACTGAACACAATACTCCAGGTGTGGCCGCACTAACACCTTATACAATTTCAACATAACCTCCCTAGTCTTAAACTCCATCCCTCTAGCAATGAAGGACAAAATTCCATTTGCCTTCTTAATCACCTGTTGCACTTGTAAACCAATCTTCTGTGACTCATGCACTAGCACACCCAAGTCTCTCTGAACAGCGTAAGAAGTCTTACAACACCAGGTTAAAGTCCAACAGGTTTGTTTCAAACACGAGCTTTCGGAGCACGAGCTCCTTCTTCAGGTGAAGAAGGAGCCGTGCTCCGAAAGCTCGTGTTTGAAACAAACCTGTTGGACTTTAACCTGGTGTTGTAAGACTTCTTACTGTGCTCACCCCAGTCCAACGCCGGCATCTCCACATCATCTCTGAACAGCGGCGTGCTTTAAATTTTATCGTTTAAATAATAATCCCGTTTGCTGTTATTCCTACCAAAATGGATAACCTCACATTTGTCAACATTGTATTCCATCTGCCAGACCCGAGCCCATTCACTTAACCTATCCAAATCCCTCTGCAGACTTCCAGTATCCTCTGCACTTTTCGCTTTACCACTCATCTTAGTGTCATCTGCAAACTTGGACACATGGCCCTTGGTCCCCAACTCCAAATCATCTATGTAAATTGTGAACAATTGTGGGCCCAACACGGATCCCTGAGGGACACCACTAGCTACTGATTGCCAACCAGAGAAACACCCATTTATCCCAACTCTTTGCTTTCTATTAATTAACCAATCCTCTATCCATGCTACTACTTTACCCTTAATGCCATGCATCTTTATCTTATGCAGCAACCTTTTGTGTGGCACCTTGTCAAAGGCTTTCTGGAAATCCAGATATACCACATCCATCGGCTCCCCGTTATCTACTGCACTGGTAATGTCCTCAAAAAATTCCACTAAATTAGTTAGGCATGACCTGCCTTTTACGAACCCATGCTGCGTCTGCCCAATGGGACAATTTCTATCCAGATGCCTCGCTATTTCTTCCTTGATGATAGATTCCAGCATCTTCCCTATTACCGAAGTTAAGCTCACTGGCCTATAATTTCCTGCTTTCTGCCTACCTCCTTTTTTAAACAGTGGCGTCACGTTTGCTAATTTCCAATCCACCGGGACCACCCCAGAGTCTAGCGAATTTCGGTAAATTATCACTAGTGCATCTGCAATTTCCCTAGCCATCTCTTTTAGCACTCTGGGATGCATTCCATCAGGGCCAGGAGACTTGTCTACCTTTAGCCCCATTAGCTTGCCCATCACTCCCTCCTTAGTGATAACAATCCTCTCAAGGTCCTCACCTGTCATAGCCTCATTTCTATCAGCCGCTGGCATGTTATTTGTGTCTTCCACTGTGAAGACCGACCCAAAAAACCTGTTCAGTTCCTCAGCCATTTCCTCATTTCCCATTATTAAAACTCCCTTCGCATCCTCTAAAGGACCAATATTTACCTTAGCCACTCTTTTTTGTCTTATATATTTGTAAAAACTTTTACTGTCTGTTTTTATATTCTGAGCAAGTTTACTCTCATACTCTATCTTACTCTTCTTTATAGCTTTTTTAGTAGCTTTCTGTTGCCCCCTAAAGATTTCCCAGTCCTCTAATCTCCCAGCAATCTTTGCCACTTTATATGCTTTTTCCTTCAATTTGATACTCTCCCTTATTTCCTTAGATATCCACGGTTGATTTTGCCTCTTTCTTCCGTCCTTCCTTGTCGAGGTCCAAGAATTTAAATAGGCAGCTTCTTTTCAAAAGAGACAACAGGCTTAATAATCCAAAAGTAGATGTAATTTAATTATACGGTTTTCTAATTTCTCATT